>NC_082652.1:41324345-41984845 GCF_028023285.1 Balaenoptera ricei
TGGGGAGGTGAGGAGGAGATGAGGGTGAGAAATTATGGCTGTAACTGCTTTTTTTACTAAAGTATCTGGAATTTAACTGCACTAACGGTGACAGTTAGACAGGGTTCGATCACTAAGGAAGACTCACAGGAACCAAAATGAAAATGCTTACAAATCTGTAGCTTATTGCAGGAAAGGGATCTGATACAGCATCAGCATACAGGAAAGACAGGCATCACAGCGCAAGGCTGCTTTACAATGAGGGGTTTGGAGAAGTCAGGCCTGAGCTCCAGATGCCCTCTTTTTGTAAAGGCCATACATATGTGCTTCCTCTCTAGGACCAGGACAAACTGACAGGGAACACCTTGAAACTAGGGAGCCAGAATCGGAGTCTCAGCCAGGGTTTCTTATACCTTGCAGGTCACATAGGCATATTCTTGCTACATAATCGGCCCCAACAGCTCTCTGAGGTCTCATGAAGACCAGGTACAAATCATCAGTCTCACTGTTACCAATAAACAATGCTGAAAGCTGGAACAGACTGGCCAGAAACTCCTCAGACTCATGGTTACAAAGCAACACTATTAATCAGCACATTTCATGTCTTGATCTGGCCAACTCCAGGTCTTCTGGAATTACCCCTCATAGCACAGTCTAGCTCCCTGACCTATGAGCAAGGCCTTTTTAGGCCTAATGATAACTCTTGGTTTGACAGTAATTACTTGCCTTAAAGCATCATATAATCACAGAGACAATCAAAATTCACCAAATTGCAAACATCTATAATAACTAACAAGAGGTTCGTATGGATTTAAACAGATGAACAATCCAATAATATTAGCACAGAATAGCACAAGCTTTCTCATATTTTGGACTAACTTCATAATACTTTTGTTTCCCTGACTTATAGTAATCTGCACTTTAATGTACACATCTATTGGGTGAGAGAGATTACTAATTGTCAATCATCAAGTGTAAATTTTCTTCAGGCCACTTCTCCTCCATAGGGATAACATCATGAGGGAGTTTTAATCTAATCTCACAACATTTGATCAACCACCTCAGTAATATCATAAGTTTGATTAGCTTCTACAATATTAAATTTACCTATGATTTGTGTATTGCACCATACAGCAGTGTCATGGATACAACGGTACAATATAAATCAGACATAGTTACATATCATTATTTTGTCCATCTCAATAAAATCTACCTCTTCTCATAGGAATTTAGGTTAGAGACCATGTCTCTGTTATTTTAGGACTCCAAACCTCTTGAAAACACAGTCAAATTCCTTTTCTCTGATACATGGCTTGAGAGATAGTGGTTCCCAGTGAGACGTGTCCCACAGCTGGGTTTATCTCTTCTCCTTGGGGAGCCCTCTAGTCCTGTTTAAAGTTTGTCCAATGCCCGTGAATAATGTTAGAGGAAAGGAACGGTTCGCCCTCAGTTGCGGCACTGAAATTGTTAAAGAGCGCCTCTAGAGGTTGCGTTCTCCAATTACAAATTTCCGCAGACGATGTAGCCCACACATCTCCCATGCGTGAGAATCTCTGGCTCTGGGGCCTCAGATAGCTCAGACTCCTTTGAGTTAAGATACCAAAGAGCCCAGCTGTGCTGATATACAAGCTCACTCCCACTGCTGAGTTTGGGCAGGTTATCTTGGTGCCTGCTCTGACTGCAAAGCCCATTTTCCCAGTGCTGTGTTGCCATCCTTAACTTTCCTCCTGGAGGAAAATGCCTTGGAGGTTCCCCATTTGCTCCAGAAGCACTTGTTTTCTTCAAAATATCTTTCCTCATTAAAAGTGAATTCCTCTTCATCAATTACTCCTAGCCCAGC
This sequence comes from Balaenoptera ricei, assembly GCF_028023285.1. Taxonomy (NCBI): domain Eukaryota; kingdom Metazoa; phylum Chordata; class Mammalia; order Artiodactyla; family Balaenopteridae; genus Balaenoptera; species Balaenoptera ricei. Next base: position 41,326,165 of record NC_082652.1, read on the forward strand.
TCCTAATTCTCCGAAGGCTCTCTTTTTTTAGGAGGCAAAAGCTGTTTGATCCACCAGACCCTCTGTTGACACTGAGTATTAGCTTCTTACATTTAGGAAATAAACCTGGGACCTGATCACATTGACCCCATTAGGCTAAGGTCCCGTGAGTAGTTGTTACCACTAAACTGACTTTGGTTTGGATGTGCCATAGAGCTTCCCACAGCCATCCACATAGACTTTCTGGCTTTTCACTCTCAGTAAGGTGGGCCCAACAAGTTATACTAAATTCTTTTCCTTTCTCAGTGATCCAAGTGTCCCAATTGTTCCTCTACATCTTTATGGCTTTCCACCCACAATGTTGGGCAAAGGAGCTGTTTTTACACACAATGTTTTGACAGATGGAACATGTAGAAGATGAACTTCTACTGTCATACTCCAGTACCTTCCTTAAACCTTCACCACCAAAATAAATGGCCATGCAACTGTTCACCTAGATTATTATTAATCAGTGTTGTTCAGATTCAACTGGATATATATTCTCATGGTTTTCTTCCTAACTCAGGTCTTCAGTAATAGCTCTATCCTATGAAATGGGAACCAAAAGACATAGCCACCTTAGTATTGTTCCATGTGATTACAGTCAGACCTTCCACCTGTTCATCCATTATGAGGACACAGACCACTCTCAGAAGTACATATATGTTCACTGGGTTGGCTATTCTACTTCTTGGTTATTCAAAAGAGGAGATTTTGATAAACGAGTCCTTCACCTAAAGGGCATCTGAGTCAAAGCTAAGAGAGAATAATATTCTCATGCTCTATGCTTCTCTTAAGGCACCAGAATTTATTAGATGTTCCCTTTTTAACACCCATTTATTAGCTACCCTCCCCTCAGCAACAATTTCAACTTTCTTCCATTTATCACTACTTTAATCCAAACATTTCTCCTTAATGTAGGTCCCTCTGGTTAAGTCATTGGCCTGGTCTATGTGGCTGGTACAAGATGAGATACTCCTAAACAACAAGGTCCTACTGTATGGCATAGGGAATGATATTCAATACCCTATGACAAACCATAATGGAAAAGGATATGAAAAAGAATATATATATATTATATATATATAATATATATATATATAATTGAGTCACTTTGCTGTACAGAAGAAACTAACACAACACTGTAAATCAACTATATTTCAATAAAATAAATTGTAAAAAAAGATGAGATATTCCACGATTTTCCCTTCAGTCCAATACAGAGAAATGGGATTAACCCTTTCAAGAGGCAACAAACATCTGCATAATTAGTCCCAGCTTGGCAAGGTGCAGGGAATAGATAATTCATCCCACTATCTCTTTGGAATTTTTGTATTTAGGTTCAAATTAATATACATACTGCCTTTTTTTTGGGAATATTACCAGACTTTGGGATTCTTAATGGTAGCTCTAGTTTTAGGAACTAACCACTACTGAGAAAGAAAATTTTGGTGAAGTAAGGAAGACATATGTAAATTCCTGTAAAGTGTAAACCCTTTCTCCTTAATTCCACCACAAAAGTGTAATCATCTATCTAACAGAAACCTATTTTTAGTTCCCCTCACCTTACATTGCAAAACACAATGCTGGAGGTTTGTAAACCAGTGCTTCGCTTCTTTGTCATGCTGATCTTCTTAAGCAGGTGTGTTAGTTAACCATTCCAATTTTCTGTTAACCTACTACTTTGAAAGTGATAAATAAAATAAGTCAACTGAATGTGATACTATTTTACTTACTGTTGCCTGCATGGGCAGTGAACTGAGGACCTTGATCTGAAGAGATGTAGCTAGGAAGGCTAAATTTACTCTAAGTTTCTATCAAGTCTGATATAAGGAGAATGGGATGGAGTGGGGAGAGATAGCTTGCCACTTGCTTCATCAGAGTCTTTCTCCTTTGGGAAACTATGTATATATGAAAGACATGTAAGTTCTGAACTCAGAGGTATTTACCTTTTTATTACCCAGATCCTATTCTTGGTTTTTGAAGTGGATACCTAAAGAGTACATATGAAGTAGAATTGTCCAATAAGGAAGCTCCAGGCTCAGGTTATGGTTACCAAGTTAGAAAGAATAGTTTTTTCCCTTCCAGTGAAATTGTAAAGAAAGGGGAAATGTAACCAATTCCTTTTATTCTTCACTTTAATAAATTATAGTGGAGTAGAATATATAAATTTCTTTATAATTTAATCATGTCATAGAGAACATATGTGAAGTATTTTAATGTAATTTTTTTTGAATTTTATTTTTTTATACAGCAGGTTCTTATTAGTTATACATTTTATACATATTAGGGTATATATGTCAATCCCAATCTCCCAATTCTAATGTAAATTTTTTTTTTTTTTTTTTTTTTTTAAATTTATTTATTATTATTTTTGGCTGTGTTGGGTCTTCGTTTCTGTGCGAGGGCTTTCTCCAGTTGCGGCGAGCGGGGGCCACTCTTCATCGCGGTGCGCGGGCCTCTCACTGTCGCGGCCTCTCTTTGTTGCGGAGCACAGGCTCCAGACACGCAGGCTCAGTAGTTGTGGCTCACGGGCCCAGTTGCTCCGCGGCATGTGGGATCTTCCCAGACCAGGGCTCGAACCCGTGTCTCCTGTATCGGCAGGCAGACTCGCAACCACTGCGCCACCAGGGAAGCCCTCTAATGTAAATTTTGAATGTATAATTTCATTTATAAAATACAAAAATAGGCACAGTTAATTTATGATTATAGATGTCAGGATAGTCTTACCCATGAGGGTTGAGTGTTTCTTGATTTGGGTGGTGGTTACATGGGTATGCTCAATTTGTAAAAAATTAATGTTATACATCTATGACTTTTGTACTTTATACACTTATGATTTATGTACTTCTGTTTGTTTTTTAAATTTTGGCCGCACTGCGCAGCATGTGGGATCTTAGTTCCCCAGCCAGGGATCGAACCTGCACCCCCTCCATTGGAAGGTGGAGTTTTAGCCACTGGACCACCGGGGAAGTCCCGATTTATGTACTTTTGTTGTGTATATCATACTTAAACAAAAAGTAATAAAACAGAATGAAACAAAATTCAGCCTTAGCCCTAGCGACTTATTTCTACTAGGAGAGACAAGCAAGAAAACCTCCATTTCTGTTGTTCTTCATTCCTTTGTATAGATTCCTATGCCCATTTGGGTTCATTTTCCTTCTGCTGAAGAACTTCCTTTCACATTTCTTGTAGTGCTAGTTTGTTGATGATGAATCCTTTCAGCTCTTATACATCTGAAAAATTCTTTATTTCACCTTTGTTTTTGAAAGTTATTTTTATTAGGTACAGAATTCTAGGTTGACAATTTTTTTCTTTCAGCCCTTGAAAGATGTTGGACTAATATCTTCTTGCTTACATTGTTTCTGATGAGAAATCTGCTGTCATCCATATCTTTTTTATTTTGTATGTAATTTTCCCTCCTCTGGCTGCTCTTAAGATTTTTTTTTAAACACTGGTTTTGAACAGTTTGATTTGATGTGCTTTGTGCAGTTTTCATCATGTTTATTGTGTTTGAGGTTCATTGAACTTCTTGGTTTATAGTTTTCATCAAATTTTGAAAGCTTTTGCCCATTATTTCTGCAATGTTTTTCTTCTGTTCCCTGCTCTCTACTTTCCTGCAGGGACTTCTGTAGGCATATATTAGGTCACTTGAAGTTGTCCTACAGCTTAATGAAGCTCTGTTAAATTTTTGATGGGTGCAGCATCTCCTTTATTTATTTTTTAATTTTTATTGGAGTATAGTTGATTTACAATGTTGTGTTAGTTTCAGGTGTACAGCAAAGTGAATCAATTATACATATACATATATCTACTCTTTTTTAGATTCTTTTCCCATATAGGCCGTTACAGAGTACTGAGTAGAGTTCCCTGTGCTATACAGTAGGTCCTTATTAGTTACCTGTTTTATATATAGTAGTGTGTCAATCCCAATCTTCCAATTTATCCCTCTCCTGAAGCTCTGTTAAATTGAAAAAAAATTCTCCTTTATCTCTGTTTTTTATTTTGGGTAGTTTACTTTGTTATATGTTCAAATTCACTAATCTTTTCTTCTGCAATTTCTGATTTGTCATTAATCCTTTGTAATGTATTTTTAGTTCAGACATTTCAGTTTTCATTTTTGGAAGTTTGATTTGGGTCTTTTAAAAATACTTTTATTTCTTTATATATCTGTTTAAAAATATGGAATACAGCTATAATAACTGCTTTAATGTCCTTATCTATTAATTCTAATATCTATGTCAGTTATGGGTGGTTTCAACTGATCGATTTTTCTCTGCATTATGGGTCTTATTTGCCTGCTTCTTGGCATGCCTGATAATTCTTAATTGGATTCCAGACATTATAAATTTTACCTTGCTGGGGACTGGATATTTTTATGTTCTATAAATATTCTTGAGCTGTGTTCAGAGTTGCCGTTAAGTTATTTGGAACTGGTTTGGTCCTTTCAGATCTTGCTTTTAAGATTTGTGAGGCAGGATCCAAGCAGTATTCAGTATAGGGCTACCTATTTCTGACTACTGAGGCAAGACCTTTCTGAATATATTACCCAATGCCCCGTGAATTGAGTTTTGTCAGTCTGGCTGGTGAGAACAAAGTCTGTAACCGGCCCCTTGTGACCCCTGGGTATTGTTCCTTCTAATCTTTTTGAGTGGTTCTTCTTCCTGTCTGAGAACATTTCCCCACATTCTGTGCTGGTCAGTACCCTGGTAAATACTTGAGGAGGGCCCTTTGCAGCTCTGAAGCACAGAGTTCTGTCTGGTACTGTCCGACTCTCAGCTCTACCTCCTCATCTCAGGGAATCTACTGGGCTCCCCCTGGATGCCCCTCTCTGCTCTGTGCCCTGGAAACTCTCTCAAGACAGTGAGCTGGGGCAACTGCAGGGCTCACCTCATTTTCTCCCCTTCTCGGGGATCACTGTCCTTCATTGCCTGATGTCCATGCCTCAGAAACTATGGTTTCATATACTTTGTACAGTTTTTTCGTTGTTTCAGATGGGATGGTGAATTCAGCCCCTGATATTCTATCTTGGTCAGATGGGAATATTTAACTGGATCTGTATCTTCTCATTTGAGCCCAATTCCTTACCTATATAGTGTATCAATTATATTTTATATATATTATATAATATTGCTCTATTAATGGGAGATGGATGAGTCACATCAAAATGTTTAAGATAAAACATTTCACTGTCTTTTGGAAATACTTTCTCAGTGTCAGTTAAAGGGAAACTCTTAACACAAGTTTGCTTTATCAAGAATCAGGAAGTACTATGAAATCAGCATTAGATTTTAAAAACTGTTGTTATGAGTAGGAGACTATATATTTTAGGTATTCGATTGGAAAACACACTTGTCAGAATTGTCTTTCCAGCTTAGTTTGCTGTATTACGTTTCTTCATCATTTGATGTGATGCCAGCTACTAATGACACAACTGATTTACCATCAGAAACTAGCATTGCTTTAGCATTTTTAATGAGCTTACTAGCTTTTGCTATAATGGTAGGAAATGCTGTGGTCATTTTAGCTTTTGTGGTGGACAAAAACCTTAGACATCGAAGTAATTACTTTTTCCTTAACTTGGCCATTTCTGACTTCTTTGTTGGTAAGTTACATATCTTTATTTAAGATAATCTTTTTCAATTATAATTCATTTCTAAAACCTTAAAGTGAGCTTTTATTATTTCAAGGGACTATTAAAAACAAAAAGTTTAAGGATTGAAACTCAGGGGAGGCTATACGGCACTGTATGGGCATGTTATATATATGTAAATCAGGTTTGTAGGGGAATTTTCATCTGAGAACTGTTTCTTTTTATGGAATAAAAATAAGTCCAGTATTGCTTTAATCTAAGAGTTATTTGTTTTTGGACCTATTTTCCTTGTATGTTTAGGTTTATAAGTATTCCTTTTTAAGTAAGCATAGTTTCTTTAATATCACAGTGTTGGAGTAATAGGAAATAATGTGTATGCTGGTAATCAGCACAATCAGAAAATAGGATGTTCAGGTCAATTACATACTATTGTTAATAATATTATTTTATAATATGGCATAGAATGTTGTAAAGTACACCCAACACTAAACTCCCTTGCATATAATATGGAACCACAGTGTTAATAATTGTAAGAGATCATTGAAATCAAAGTAATCTTTCTTTGAAAACATGCACTATATAATTTCTTACTGCCTGATGATCATTTTTTAACAATGCTTGTCATAATGAGTAAATATGCAGAAGTGTCAATTGATGATATGGTTTTATAGGAGCTTCTAGTATAATTTAATCTGTTATTGTGTACAGCTATATAAATGCTTGCATTTATGTTAAAACGAAACAAAACTCATAGAATACTTAGTTTATTGCCTGGAACACAGTGATTGCTCAACAAATGTTAGTCTTTTCACTCTTGATCTCTCTGAAGATAAATGTCAACTCAAACCAAGTACACAAATGTTAGTAGAGTACCTACCATGTAAGTACTGTTAGGTACCAATTACAGTTAGATAATGAGGAGATATCGAGAAGACTAGGTTAATCTCTTTCTTTAATAAGGTTTCAATACAGTAGAGTAGATAAGAGAAGTTCAGAAATAACTATAACAGGACAGGTTGATATGAAAACCCATAAAGACCCACCCAGTGCTGCGGGCACTCAGAGGAGGGAGAAAGCACATTTGGTTAGTGGGTAGTGGTCTCTGAAATGAACTTTAAAGGATGGGTAGAATTTCCATAGGCAGAGATGGAGAGGAGAGAGTATTCCAAGAATCAGCAACGATATGCTGGTAGAAAATCATCGTGTATACCTTCCTAAGTGTGAGCTCCAGGCTGGCTAGTGTGCAAATGGGCTGTGTGAGAACAGCTGAGGGTGAAGTTGGAGTAGTTGGAATCTATATAGTGAAGGCCCTTGACTACTAGTGTGAGTCTGGATTGGAGTTTATTCAGCAGGCAATGTGAGATTTAAGTGAATGATTGAATGGGTTGAAGCTTTACCTCAGAGGCATCAGAAGAGATGTAGCCGGTGGAAGAAGCTGGAGCAGAGGGTAGCTTCATTTCAGAGAGAATCCTGCAGTGACCTTGGCAGAAATCAGCAGTGGGCTCTGAGTGAGGGTGAGGGTGGAAAAGAAGTTCGGGAGCAGAGCTGCAAGGTGGGGTCAGGCAGGAGAAAGAGGAAGATGTGTTGAAGACTGAGTTCTGGGGGCAAGAGTATGACACTATTCACAGAATTAGGGAGCATTTGTGAAAGCAGCTTCTGCTTCTGATATTGCAATGATAAAAGTTTTGGAGGAAACTTCTAGTTGGAGAGATTGACTTAGGAATCCTGGTATAGAAATTATAGGGTCACAGAAAAAAGTGGGTAGCCAATATAGAAGTATTAAAAAATGCAACAATCTCCCCATTTCTCTCCTCAGTTCTGCCCCTCCAGGTAACCAACATTAACAACTTGATATAGATCCCTCCACATCATTCTCTATGCTCACATAAACACAGATAAATACACGAGTGTATTTATGTGAACAGAGAATATTCTATTATAAATATATGTATCCCTCTCCTCCTTCTTCACAGAACTGTACAACTTTTAGGTGACACTCAGCGCTTAAAGTGGAAAATGTATTTTGACTACCCCAAAGGGAGTTAGGCCCTGAATACCTGGTGGTCAGGAGGGATGGGGTAAAACTATATCCAACTGTGAGAGCCTGAGGCCTGAAACTTTCGAATGAAGATGGTTCTAGACAAGAAAAGAGTGCCTCTGTTTAAGGCCCAAAGTCTGCATCATGGCAGCCCCACCATCGTGGGCTTGAGCACCACAACATAAAGATGTGGTTTGTCTTTGAGAAATGTCCCTGCAGATGTGATGATTCAGCAGTCCTCGTGGCCTCCCTCCATCAGCAGGTGGATGGGAAAAGAAATGGCTTTGCTCCAGATGAGAGCGATTGGACACAGGCCAGAATCTCTTAATCTGCCGGTCTCATCCTTCATGTTTCCCCTGCCCCCTGCCAGCTTCATCCAGAGGTCCACTTTCTAACACAATATTCACCATGACAGCACAAGACTTAGCAGTCTCTGAGAGCATTTTGTAACAAGATTTGAGTTTTGTGTCAATGCTCTTCTTTCTCCTTTGCCATGGTCGAAAGTGTACCTTTCAGCTCTGAGCCTGTAGGACCTCATGGTGGTAGCAGTGGACCAGGGCAGAACTTGTGAGAGATTTTCTGTAGCTACAAGATAGCAATTCTTAATATTTGGGGTCATGAGACCCAGAGCTCCAGAACCATGTGGCGATGCCAGTGCAGATGAGAGCGTCACATGTGCTCGGTATGGTGGGCTTTATGGCTGAATGTCCTCTTTTCACAGGTTTCCGAACTGGCCTCCTGTTGAGAATTTAAATTTGTGGCACCTGAGAAGCTTCCCAGGCTGAATTTAGTTGAAAAGCAAAGACTTATTGAGGAAAAATTCCAGTACTAGCTACACTGATATATGTCATCTATACACTAGTCCAGAAAAAAATACTATTTATATCTTTACTGATATCTATAAAATTGGTATCACATAACTGATGTTTCCATCTGTGGGCACCTTTTTCACATCTACATTTGTGTGGTCATGTATGGTCTACATAAGCATGTGATGTATGATCCAGACAGGATCTTTAAGGGCAAAAGGTGGCTGCTGATGACAGAGTCTGAACCACATTTTCAGGATGGCAAAGTTTATCTTTAGTACAGGCATACCTCAGAGATACTGTGGGTTCAGTTCCAGACCACTGCAATAAAACAAATATCAAAATAAGAGTCACATGAATTTGTTGGTTTCCCAGTGCATATAAAAGGTATAGTCTACTAAGTGTGCAAAAGCATTACATCTAAAAAAACAATGTATATACCTTAATTTAAAAAATATTCTATTGCTAGAAAATGCTAACGAGCATCTGAGCCTTCATTGGATCATAATCTTTCTGCTCATGGAAGGTCTTGCCTCGATGGTGATGGATGCTGACCGATCAGGGTGGTGGCTGCTGAAGGCTGGGGTGCCTGGTGGCAATTTCTTAAAATAAGAGGACAGTGACAATTGCCACATCCATTGACTCTTCCTTTCACTTGAATACTTAGAGGTCATTTTAGGGTTATTAATTGGCTTAATTTCAATATTGTTGTGTCTCAGGGAATAGTGAAACCTGAGGAGAGGATAGAGACTGGGAAATGGCAGGGTGGTGGAGCAGTCAGAACGTACATGACATTTATTAAGTTCACCATCTTACATGGGCACAGTTCGTGGAGCTCCAAAACAATTAAAATAGTAACATCAAAGATCACCATAACAAATATAATAATAAAAAATTAAAAATATTGCGAGAATTAGCAAAATGTGACACAGAGACACAAAGTAAGCAAATGCTGTTGGAAAAAATAGTGCTGATAGACTTTGCTCGATGCAGGGTTGCCATGAACCTTTAATCTGTAAAATATGCAATATCCATGAAGTGCAATAAAGGAAGCACAACAGAATGAAGTATGCCTGTACCTTCATGCCTTGGTTCAGGACTCTTCTATTTCCCTCTGTGTTAGTCAGCTTGGGCTGCCCCAACAAAATAATCACAGTCTGGGTGACTTAACAGCAATTTACTTCCTCACAGCTCTGGAGCCTGGGAAATCTCAGATCTAGGTGCCAGCTGATTTGGTTCCTGGTGAGGGCTCTCTCCCTGGGTTGTAGATGGCTGCCTTCTTGCTTCACCCTCATATGGCCTGGAGACAGAGCTAGCAAGTGAGCTCTCTGGTGTTTCTTCTTACAAGGACACTAATCCTGTTGGATTAGGGCTCTACCCTTATGACCTAATTTAACTTTAATTACCTCCTTATAGGTCCCATCACCCTGGGGGTTTGGGTTTCAACATATGACTTTTGGTGGGGGGGGACACAAACATTTAGTCCATAATACCCTCTATACAATCACTGTTATCTACACACTCCTCTGTTGGCCCAAAGAATTCATTGGGGCTTTTAGCTCCCCCTACCTTTTTTTTTTTTTTTTTTTTTTGACTGTGCCACTTGGCATGGCATGTGGGATTTTAGTTCCCTCACCAGGGATCAAACCCTCGTCCCCTGCAGTGGAAGCATGGAGTCTTAACCACTGGACCACCAGGGAAGTCCCTCCCCCGACCTTTCAATTATCATTTTCTCATGGAAGATGCAGCTTCTTAACTGGCTTCAGAAAGAAGGGGCAATACCGGACTGGTGACAATTTTTACACAAACTGGGCTTTCCCATCCTCATCTATTCATTCATCCCATACTGATTTATTTTGAACCAGGCACCCATTTAGGTGTTGGGGATATATCAGTGAAAATACAGACAAAAATCCTTACCCTCGTGGTGCTTATATTTTTCCTGGGAGCAGGGGCGGGGAGAGGAAAGTAAACAGTATAAATAAGTAAATAAAACTACATAGCATTTTAGAGGTTGATCATTGCTACTGAGAAAAACATAATAGCAGGGAGGAAATGTGTTAGAGGTAGAGGTTGCAATGTAAACCTCAGGGGTAGGGCTCACTGAGGAAGATGTATTGGAGTAAGCAAAAGGAGCCTCTGAGGGAAGAGTGGTTCATGCCCAGGAAACCCATGCAAGAATCTGAGGGTGTGTGTACGGTGTATTTGACGCCAGATAGGGTGGAGCAGAGTGAGCTAGGGGTGGAGGGAGTAGCAGAGGGTTTCTTCTCTCCTCCCCCTGGTTCCTTCATTTCCTTTTTATTTGCTTCACCATCTTCTTTCAATATAGTTTGTTTTCCCTCACTCCCCTGCCTTCCCACCGCCACAATTGGTCATGCCAAAGGCTTATTGCTCTTGTCAAGGACCTGGCTATTAGTTTTTCTTATCAAGTCTATTTGACCCAGAAGCATGACTCCAGAGTGGAAGTTATGGAAACACCTAGGAGTGGGTATATCACAGATGTATTTCAGGTTCAGTTTCAGGTTCTGAAACTCCTTTGGAAGGAGCCGCAAAACCACTCAACAAGACAGAGGAACTGAGCATGACGTTTGTACTAAACCATCCCAAGGAACACAATGTGACAGCAGGGTTTCATTAAAACAAAAGGAATAGACTTGAGCCTGTTTTCAATTAACTGCTATTTCAAGCAGCTCCAGAGGTTTTGAACACACCTTTCTCTTTTATCTAATTCAGAAATTTTGTGAAAAACATTATCAATAAATAGACAATGGCATCTGTAATGCAAATGATTGGTGGCATCCCACTCTTCTTTCTCATCCAGGGGAGGAAATGAGTGTGTATGTGGAAAATGCTCCTGTCGGGAACACTGGAAGCCACAACTCTGGGCCAAAATATAATAAATTTCTCTGTTTTGAAGATACTTTGATTTATCTCAGGTGATCCTGAGATACCACGGGTTCACACACACACACACACACACACACACACACACACACACACACCCCTTTGAGATGGAAGGCACCATAAGGAAGCTTAGAGACTTACACCCATTATCTTGTAATAACCTATAATGGAGTATAATCTTCAAAAACAATGAATCACTATGGTGTACACCTGAAACTAACACAATACTGTAAATCAACTATACTTCAATTAAAAAAATAAAATATGCCAGAAATGTTTAGCATCCTAAAAGATATATGTACATACATACATATACATACATACACATACAGTTAAAATGTAAAACAAGCAGGCAATTTGAACTACAGGTAAGAACTGACCATACAACTCTTCTTCTCGATGGTGTCTTGTCTCTCATATTTGTATGTAAATCTAGGTACAGGACACTAAGTTCTGCATTTCCTTACACTAGTTCTAAAACAACACCTTTATATCCTCATGTCATCTTTTTTTTTTTTTTTTTTTTTTTAGGTTGTTTCCCTCGCTTGCCTATTGTAAATGGTGCTTCAATGAGTATTGGGTGCATGTATCTTTTCGAATTATAGTTTTGTCTGGATATATGCCCAGGATTGGGATTGCAGGATCATATGGCAACTCTATTTTTAGTTTATTGAGGAACCTCCATACTGTTTTCCATAGTGGCTGTACCAATTTACATTCTCACCAACAGTGTAAGAGGGTTCTCTTTTCTCCACACCCTCTCCAGTATTTGTTATTTGTAGACTTTTTAATGATGGTCATTCTGACTGGTGTGAGGTAGTACCTCGTTGTTTTGATTTGCATTTCTCTAATAATTAGCAATGTTGAACATCCTTTCATGTACCTGTTGGCCATCTCTATGTCTTCTTTGGAGAAATGTCTATTTAGGTCTTTTGTCCATTTTTGGTTGGGTTGTGTTTTTTTGTTATTGAGTTGTATGAGCTGTTTGTATATTTTGGAAATTGAGCCCTTGTCGGTCGCATCATTTGCAAATATCTTCTCCCAGTCTGTAGGTTGTCTTTTCATTTTGTGTATGGTTTCATTGCTGTACAGCAGCTCATAAGTTTGATTAGGTTCCATTTGTTTATTTTTGCTTTTATTTCTATTGCCTTGGGAGACTGACCTAAGAAAAACGATTGGTATGATTTATGTCAGAGAATGTTTTGCCTATGTTCTCTTCTAAGAGTTTCATGGTGTCATATCTTTTTTTTTTTTACAATGATAATTATCTTTAAAATATACATTTTTAAAAATTTTATTTTATTTATTTATTTTTTATACAGCAGGTTCTTATTGGTTATCTATTTTATACATATTTAGTGTATATATGTCAATCCCAATCTCCCAATTCATCCCACCACCAGCACCCCCGCCCCGCTTTCCCCCCTTGGTGTCCATACCTTTGTTCTCTACCTCTATTTCTGCCTTGCAAACCAGTTCATCTGTACCATTTTTCTAGATTCCACATATATGCATTAATATACGATACTTGTTTTTCTCTTTCTAATTTACTTCACTTTGTATGACAGTCTCTAGGTGCATCCACATCTCTACAAATGACCCAATTTCATTCCTTTTTATGGCTGAGTAATATTCCATTGTATATATGTACCACGTCTTCTTTATCTATTCATCTGTCGATGGGCATTTAGGTTGCTTCCATGACCTGGCTATTGTAAATAGTGCTGCAATGAACATTGGGGTGCTCATGTCATCTTGTTTTGGGAGAATGCAGGGTTTCCTTCAATCTCCCCTTCGCTTTTCTTTTATCTTTACTATTGTTCGTCATGATAGGCTAACTTGGTTCTCATATGGAAAATGGGAATTCCTGCCAAGTGCCTTCATAAAATATGAAGATATCCAACAAAATAAGATTTCAACCGAGTTTCCACTTAATAGGTTATTTTCTTAGTGAGTAGACCACCTGTCTGAAATGTCAATACAATTGAAAACCCCTATAAGCCTAAAGGAAGAGGAACCCAGTCCAGTCATTTTCCACAATGAAGCAGTTTCTCTGCTGAGTTGAATCACTCAGGTATTTGTTCATTTGGTGAAGGGTAGCAGTTAAAGTCAGGGGTTATGAAATCACGTTGCTTGGTTTGAAATCCAATTTTTCCCTTACTTGGGCTAATTATGTCTCCTTTTTGAACTTCAGATTCCTTATCTGTTAACTCAGCATGGTGCCTACCTCACAAAGTTTCTATGAAAGTTAAATGAGATGATATATGTAATACACATAACACAATGTCCGGCATGTGGTAATTGCACAATACCTATTAGCTGTTATTAATTTCCTTGAGTTAAATGTGCGAGCCATTGGTCAACTCTGGATGTTGTGAAAAATACAAAGATCGACTTCCCACACAGTCCCAGTCCTCAGGAGAAACAAGTTAACATATGACAATGATATAAAGTAGGATATATTTGTACATGAGAGGGGGAGAGATGAGTGAAGTGCCAGGAGAGGGCAGGTGACAGAGGGGTCACTTCTACCCAGGAAGTTCCAGGAAAGATGACAAGGAGGATGTCACTTTTTAAACTAAGTGAAGAATTAGAAGGAATTAAATAGACTTCTCCGTAGAAGAGAGGAGGATATTCTAGGAAGAAAGAATGTTGTTGGCAAAGGCAAAGAGATGTGACGATGTGAGATGTGTTTGGGGGAAGGGTGGCCCATCCTGTTTGGGTTGGATCATGAACACAAAGATGATGTGTGCTGTATATGGCTGGAAATACATGCTGGGACCTGAACTTAATTTGGAAAGTAGTAAGAAGCCATTGAAGGTACGATGTTTGTGACAGCTATTTTAAAAATGGTATTTAAAGAATGTGTAGGAGATCAGTCCTGAGTTTGTTGATGAAATACCATGAATTTCTAAATTATAATCAAGCTCTTTTTGGCCAGTTCAGATAGTTCATTGTGTTGTGTTCCTATGTCTCTTCGTATTCATTGATATGTGCTATTTTTTTTTACCCTCATTTTTTCCCTGTACAGGTGTGATCTCCATTCCTTTGTACATCCCTCACAGGCTGTTCGACTGGAAGTTTAAGATAACATCTGTGCATTTTGCTTCACTATTGACTATCTTTTGTGTACAACATCTGTGTATAACATTGTACTCATCAGCTTTGATCGATACCAGTCTCGAATGCTGTAAGTCAAAATATTAATTTATCCTCCTTAGAAGATTATATACTTGTAAATTTTGGGTCCCCAAGCAAAAAAATTTTTTGTTTAATTGGCAAAACTTAGAGAAGCCTGTTACCCTTTTGTTATCTAGCACTAAGTTCTCATTGGTGCTTAGTGAACATTTTCTGTGTGATTTGGTTAGGTCACTCACTTATGTACCACTAAAATGGGAAGGTGTCCACCAAAATCCAAGGCAAGTTGTGAGAAGTGGTAAATCGAGTACGCAGTAGATTGGATATGCATGAGTCTCACAGTAGGTTTATCTGTTCAACTCCTTAGACAACTTGAGACCTGAATGTTTTCTTCAGGATGGAACTTGGTGGGTAATTAGAAAGACTCCCAGACTTCTGAATGTCATGAGAAAATTAATTTTGAATGACCAAAGGAAAAGACAGTATACAGGGAAGCTATAGGTTATACAGTGGCACTAACCAGAAACTAACCAGTGTCATTTTAGGACCCATGCCAAGAAAGTCTGAACTTACCCAAGATTTAGAAGAGTTTCATCGACTAGTTCGTGACAGTTCTTAAGCTAAATTTATCGGCAATAGAATAAGAGGAGAGAATAAGGTTGATGTTAATAAGGATGAGGGATGGGAAGAGGCCACAGAAACATGGACGGTGATCTGAAGTCTTTGAGACCTAGATGGGAAACTTCCCTTCACTCCTGAGTCCCAGGGACCCAAATGTGTGGGAAACGACTGTGTGACAGGGATTTTGCTAAGGACACAAAACTGAATCTCCAGAGTCTTTCTTTTTGAGGAGCATAACAGTCTAATGTGGAGACAGATCCATAAACAAAGGGACTAAGTGTGGTGCTGGAGGCATTGAGAGGACAGTGACAGTTCTGTCCTGGGAGAGGTGTGCAGCTTGGAGGCAGACAGGATCAGGAGGGTGCACTGGACAAGGCAAGGATAAAAACTGCCATAACGAAGAGACTCCAAAATGCTGAGACCAAACAAGAGAGAAGCTAACTTTTCTCTCAAAGAACAGTTCAGGAAGATGGGAAGGCTCTGCTCCAGGAACTCACCCAGGGACCCAGGCTCTGTACCCTCTAGAGCAGGGACCTATGGTGTCTGTTGCAACTGCTCAAATAAAACTTTATTATCCAAACAGGTGGTGGGCCACACTTGCTCCATGGACAGTGGTTTGCTGACCCCCACCCGCCCTAAGTCATTAACCTCCTCTGCACACTCCAAGTCACGTTGTTGTCACTCCAGGTTCTAGAAAGGAAGGGCAAAAGGCAGAAGTCCAGGGTAAGGGATTTTCTTTTATCCAAGTAGTGCAGAATCACACAATCATTTCCACTCACCTTTCATTGGTGAAATTTAGTCATGTGGTCTTACCTTACTGCAAGGGAAGCTGGGAAGTGTGGCCTCTAGCTGAGCTGCCATATGGCCAGGAAGAAGTAGAGAATGGATGTGGTGGGACAGCCAGACACTTGACTGAGTATTTTATTGGCACCAGAGTCCACTGCAGTTTGTACTGGACGAACTCTGGAGAGAGTACAGATCAGTTTGGATTAGCAATCCAGAAGCCTATAATCTCAGATTTTTCAAACTGATAGTAATCCATTATTAAGTCATGAAATCAGTTCAGTGGGTTATTATGTCACTTTTTCGTAGAATGAAAAAATATGGAAAGAAGTACAATAGAACTTAACAGGTTAGAGTATAAAATATCAGAGTACCTTGTGCATAATAAAGGTAAGTATTGTTTTATGAATACTTTTGTCTGTATACTTCATTAGGGTATAAAATCTATTTCTTACTTTAGGTCACAGTCAAAATGTTTGAAAAGCGGTGCTCTAATAATCTTTCTTTAACTAAATCTTTAATTTGTACTTTAAAATTTTCCTTTCTTTCTGGGTTTTCTTTTTAATCTTCACTGAGTGTTCCTAGTTAGTGTTCACTGGGACATTTCTTCACTGAACCTCCAAGCTCTTGAGTCAACCTCAGGTTTGTGTTAGGGTAAGGGATGGCTTGCCCAGTTAGAAAAAGGGCTTAGAAGTTACAGAGAGTTGAGGAGTGATGTCCAGAGAGAAAATGGGTGGGCTTGTTTCTTGGTCTTGCCCTGAGAAATTCCCCTGGCAATGGAGGCTGTAAACTTGGTGAGGGCCAGGTCAGCTGGATCCGGGTCCCTGGTACACAGCACAGAGTCAAGTGTAAAAAGTGCTCCATGCATGAGTATATGAATGCTCACGGGGGTGCTCAGGCAGCACTCGCACCTCTGTTGGCTGAGTTCCAACACAGCTGTATGAAGCCAGAAGGAAGGCTTTAAAGACCACAGGAGCTCGCAGGAAGTGATCATGCGCAATTGAGCTCTTGCTGTAGCTAAAAGTAGAGGAGACAGTGTAATAGGGCAAGGCGGCAGGCTGGGTTTGGGAAATGGAAATCTGACAATAGTTTGGGGAAGGAAGGCTCGATGCAGATGGCAGTGCATGACAGGCACTTAGAACGGCTCTGCAATCCCATCTCATTATTAACACCAGCAAGTTCCAGGGGTTGCTCTGCCTCACAAAAGAAACCGGACTGACAGAATGTTTGGATATCTTATTGGGGTGGGGAAGGAAGCAGGGTAAGAGACAACATCCTGAATAATGAACATATTCTGTAGTGGGTGAGAACTGGGCCACTGATGAATTTCAGGGAGGCACGGTCCTGGATTTAAGCAATGCTTGAACTGTCATCTGTCAAAAATGCTACCCAGAGATGAAGAGATTGGCATCATCTTCTCAATTCCCTTGGATGTCCATTATCCCATTTGACCTTATGCATAATAGGAAAGAGATTACTTTCCAGCATATTGCATCATATCATTACAAAGGCTGAACAGAGCAATTAAAAAACTAAATGCAGTTTTATGACCATCTGGGTATTGTTACCATCTTCATAATCATTAGATTTAGTGCAAGTATTAATTAGTGGTATGAGAAGCAGAAGGCAAAAAAATGTATTGTACATGGGAGCTTGTGGTCAGCACCATATGCATTTTAGCTTAGCCTCAGAAATACCAGTAATTTGGAAAAAGAAAAAGAAAACCCCATTTCCCTGCAGTTTTTAAAAATAACTTTTTTTTTTTAAAACCAGCCTCCTTTTACCTCTAGCCAATTGGTGAGCCCTTCCCAGCATGTACAATCCATCAAAGAAAGACAGTGCTGGGCATTGTTACACCCCTTTAATAAAAATGAGAAACCACTTTAGAACAAGACTTAAAAACTCATAGAGAAAATAGCACTTGAGGGATGGTGAAAGGGAAGTGTGTTTCAACTTCATGGGTAAATCATTTCCTTTTCCTTGAGTGCAAAAGGCAGAGAAACATGGAACATTTGGGCTGGAAGGAATCTTACTGATCTAAAAGGTGTCCAGAGAGGTTGTGTGCTCTAGGTCCCCTTAAGAAAGTCTTGGGTCATATGTTTATCCCTCATACAGGGTGGTTGGCATTTTAGATTTCTTATAGAAGATTGCAGAGTCAATCAAAGGTCATGGGTCTTGTGATCCAAGAGCAATCCTCCCTCATAGAATCTCATTTTCCCTTACAGAAGCCTGTCCTTGTGACCAAGTGGACTTAGAACATTCTTCACCCCTATAAAAAGACCATGGCACTCACCACAGCCATGTCTCTCCAGTGGCTGGCCACCACTGCTTCGGCACCATTTTTGTTGGGTAGATACGTTTGTAGAAAGAAATGATTTGGTCACGCTCAGTAACACTGTAGTATCTCCCCACAGCTGGTTTAAACTTTCTTTTTGTGCGTCATCTTGTGGGAGTAACATAAGAGTTCTTCTCTTTTTGACCCCACCTTGAAGGCTCAGCATAAACGGCAGAGTAGATTCTTCCTAAATACTGGATTTAGAAAAGCCAGTGTCTTTTAAACTTTTCTGACTGTGACTTCAGTGATAAATGCATTTTACACTATGATTCAGTACACACATTTCTCTTTCTCTACGTATATCTATATTCCCAAAGCAAAAGTTTCATCAAACAATACATATCTTTATGATGTGTGATGCATTCTGACACTGATTATTCCAGTTCATTAAAAAAATATTGCTGCTCATGATCCAGCTGGCAAGTTAAAAACACCATGAAAATGGGCATTTAGTTTCAGTTAACAGTTCAGGTTAGTGTCTGTGGACTAGGAAAAACTGCATTCTTATTTTAGATATCGACCTTGACATTTTCTATAGTGTCAGAGGTTTAACCTTGAACTGCTAAGAAAGTCTACATCTTGGCCCAGGGTCCACCGAAATCAAACCCTCTGCCCTGGCCCAGATCATGTTACCCAAATTCAGTGAATATCCCCGCTTTGCACATCCCTGAAAATCCTGAGGGCCAATGGTATGCTTTGTGCAATCAACATATGCTCATTGTATTGAAAATAATTTATTTGGTTTCTTTTAGGTATCTTGCAGAGCTCAACACACTGGGATCTTGAAGATTGTGGTTCTGATGGTGGCCATCTGGGTAGTGGCCTTCTTAGTGCGTGGGCCAATAATTCTAGTTTCAGAGGCCTGGAAGAATGGCAAGGGGGATTGTGAACCTGGATTCTTTACAGAATGGTATATACCATTACCATTTACTTCTTCTTTTCCAATTTGTATTCCTTTTATTTCTTTTTCTTCTCTGATTGCAATGGCTAAGCCTTCCAGAACTATGTTGAAAAATAGTGGCGAGAGTGGACATCCTTGTCTTGTTCCTGATCTTAGAGGAAATGCTTTCAGTTTTTCACCATTGAGAATGATGTTTCCTGTGGGTTTGTCGTATATGGACCTTATTATGTTGAGGTAGGTTCCCTCTCCGCCCACTTTCTGGAGAGTTTTTATCAGAAATGGGTGTTGAATTTTGTCAAAAGCTTTTTCTGCATCTATTGAGATGATCATATGGTTTTTATTCTTCAGTTTGTTAATACGGTGTATCACATTGATTGATTTGTTTATATTGAAGAATCCTTGCATCCCTGGGATAAATCCCACTTGATCATGGTGTATGCTTCTTTTAATGTGTTGTTGGAATCTGTTTGCTAGTATTTTGTTGAGGATTTTTGCATCTATATTCATGAGTGATATTGGTCTGTAGTTTTCTTTTTTTGTAGTATCTTTGTCTGGTTTTGGTATCAGGGTGATGGTGGACTCACAGAATGAGTTTGGGAGTGTTCCTTCCTCTGCAATTTTTTGGAAGAGTTTGAGAAAGATGGGTGTTAGCTCTTCTCTAAATGTTTGATACAATTCACCTGTGAAGCCATCTGGTCCTGGACTTCTGTTTGTTGGAAGATTTTTAATCACAGTTTCAATTTCATTGCCTGGGATTGGTCTGTTCATATTTTCTATTTCTCCCTGGTTCAGTCTTGGAAGGTTATACCTTTCTAAAAGTTTGTCCATTTCTTCCAGGTTGTCCATTTTATTGGCATAGAGTTGCTTATAGTAGTCTCTTAGGATGCTTTGTATTTCTGTGGTGTCTGTTTTAACTTCTCCTTTTTCATTTCTAATTTTATTGATTTGAGTCCTCTCCCTCTTTTTCTTGATGAGTCTGGCTAATGGTTTATCAATTTTGTTGATCTTCTCAAAGAACCAGCTTTTAGTTTTATTGATCTTTGCTATTCTTTGTTTCTATTTCATTTATTTCTGCTCTGATCTTTATGATTTCTTTCCTTCTGCTAACTTTGGGTTTTGTTTGTTCTTCTTTCTCTAGTTCCTTTAGGTGTAAGGTTAGATTGTTTATTTGAGATTTCTTTTGTTTCTTGAGGTAGGCTTTTATTGCTATAAACTTCCCTTTTAGAACTGCTTTTGCTGCATCCCACAGGTTTTGTATCATCATGTTTTTGTTGTCATTTGTCTCTAGGTATTTTTTGATTTCCTCTTTGATTTCTTCAGTGATTTCTTGGTTATTTAGTAACGTATTGTTTAGCCTCCATGTGTTTTTGTTTTTCTACGTTTTTTTCCCTGTAATTTATTTGTAATCTCATAGCACTGTGGTCAGAAAAGATGCTTGATATGATTTCAATTTTCTTAAATTTACCAAGGCTTGATTTGTGGCCCAAGATGTGATCCATCCTGGAGAATGTTCTGTGAACACTCGAGAAGAAACTGTAATCTGCTCTTTTTGGATGGAATGTCCTATAACTATCAATTAAATATATCTGGTCTATTGTGTCATTTAAAGCTTGTGTTTCCTTATTAATTTTCTGTTTGGATGATCTGTCCATTGGTGTAAGTGAGGTGTTAAAGTCCCCTACTATTACTGTGTTACTGTCGATTTCCTCTTTTATAGCTGTTAGCAGTTGCCTTATGTATTGAGGTGCTCCTATGTTCTTCTTCTTGGATTGATCCCTTGATCATTATGTAGTGTCCTTCCTTGCCTCTTGTAACATTCTATATTTTAAAGTCTATTTTATCTGATATGAATATTGCTACTCCAGCTTTCTTTTGATTTCCATTTGCATGGATTATCTTTTTCCATCCCCTCACTTTCTGTCTGTATGTGTCCCTAGGTCTGAAGTGGGTCTCTTGTAGACAGCATATATATTGGTCTTGTTTTTGTATCCATTCAGTGAGCCTGTGTCTTTTGGTTGGAACATTTAATCCATTCACGTTTAAGGTAATTATCGATATGCATGTTCTTATTACCATTTTCTTAATTGTTTTGGGTTTGTTTTTGTAGGTCCTTTTCTTCTCTTGTGTTTCCCACTTAGAGACCTTCCTTTAGCATTTGATGTAGAGCTGGTTTGGTGGTGCTGAATTCTCTTAGCTTTTGCTTGTCTGTAAAGCTTTCGATTTCTCCATCGAATCTGAAGGAGATCCTTGCGGGTAGAGTAATCTTGGTTGTAGGTTCTTCCCTTTCATCACTTTAAATATGTCCTGCCACTCCCTTTTGGCTTGTAGAGTTTCTGCTGAGAAATCAGCTGTTAACCTTATGGGAGTTCCCTTGTATGTTATTTGTCATTTTTCCCTTGTTGCTTTCAATAATTTTTCTTTCTCTTTAATTTTTGTCAATTTGATTACTGTGTGTCTCGGTGTGTTTCTCCTTGGGTTTATCCTGCCTGGGACTCTCTTTGCTTCCTGGACTTGGGTGGCTATTTCCTTTCCCATGTCAGGGAAGTTTTCGACTATAATCTCTTCAAGTATTTTCTCAGGTCCTTTCTCTCTCTCTTCTCCTTCTGGGACCCCTATAATGCAAATGTTGTTGTGTTTAATGTTGTCCCAGAGGTCTCTTAGGCTGTCTTCATTTCTTTTCATTCTTTTTTCTTTATTCTGTTCTGCAGCAGTGAATTCCACCATTCTGTCTTCCAGGACACTTATCCATTCTTCTGCCTCAGTTATTCTGCTATTGATTCCTTCTAGTGTATTTTTCATTTCAGTTATTGTATTGTTCATCTTTGTTTGTTTGTTCTTTAATTCTTCTAGGTGTTTGTTCTTTAATTCTTCTAGGTCTTGGTTAAACATTTCTTGCATCTTCTCGATCTTTGCCTCCATTCTTTTTCTGAGGTCCTGGATCATCTTCACTATCATTATTCTGAATTCTTTTTCTGGAAGGTTGCCTATCTCCACTTCATTCAGTTGTTTTTCTGGGGTTTTATCTTGTTCCTTCATCTGGTCCATAGCCCTCTGACTTTTCATCTTGTCTATTTTTCTGTGAATGTGGTTTTTGTTCCACAGGCTGCAGGATTGTATTTCTTCTTGCTTCTACTGTCTGCCCTCTGGTCTTCTCAGAGTTCTTATACAGATTAGTCATTTTCATATTTCTTAGACCTTTTAAACCTTTGATTAATTTCAAAGACTAAATTACGAAAATATTTTAAGTATATCATAAATGCTTAGAAATGCACATGATTTTTATATACACTTATGCCTTAACATTAAGTTCAAAACAGGAAATACATGCTTAACATTCAATCATAATTTGAAAAATTTGAGAAGTAAACCCTCATGAACAGACAAGTTTTTATAAAGCTGTTACTTGTCAGCTGTTGGTTTTAACATTCATAAATCAGTAGTTTTGGATTTCATCTGATCACTGGAGGCTTGAATGTTCATTGAATGGAGTGGCCACAGGAGAACTTTCCTCAGTTGAACCTTGGGGGAAACATGCCTAAATTGTCGTATGTATTTTCTAAAATACAGAAAATATAATATGTATTGTATTTCATTCAATCCAAGATGCTGTCAATGTAAGACATACCATCTTATAGTATAAAAGAGAAAATGCTTTAGATTGTCTATAAAACAATACTTAAAAAATCACAATTATAATAAGTCCTATTCTGATTTCAGGATTGTTGAAAAGTGAGAAATGTGTGTTTTAGAAGTGATGAAATATGATCTAGGTATGAGAAATGACAGAACAGGGCTAATCCTCTATGAAATGAGAGTTTGAATAAAATACTTCTGATGGTACATTCATGTATTCATTAAACAAATGTGTATTAGGAGTCTATCACGTATTAACTACTTATTGTAAAGATGTCTGTGAATCTTGCCAGTAAGATTTATATTCCCTGGGGCAGGAATATTACTTTTCTTTTAGTACAATGCACCTCATAGCTATTTATGGAAAAGGCACACACTAGGCATTTTCCTTAAAAAGGGAATGTCGATACCAGTCTTTTATTTTTTGTTTTTTTTAAACATTTGATGAATTTTTAAAAAGGATTTAGTTATTATTTACTTATTTATTTTATTTATTTTTGGCTGTGTCAGGTCTTAGTTGTGGCACTCAGGATCTTCGTTGAGGCATGCAGGATCATTTGTTGCAGCGTGCGAGCTCTTTGGTGTGGCACGCAGGCTTCTCTCTAGTTGTGGTGTACGGGTTTTCTCTTCTCTACTTTTGGTGCACAGGCTGTAGGGCGCATGGGCTCTGTACTTGTGGCATGCAGGTTCCAGAGCGTGTGGACTCTGTAGTTTGTGGCATGCGGGCTCTAGTTGAGGCTCGCAAGTTCAGTAGTTGTGGCGTGCAGGCTTAGTTGTCCCGTGGCATGTGGGATCTTAGTTCCCTGACCCATGATCGAACCCGAAACCACCAGGGAAGTCCCAATCCCAGTCTTTTAAATGCAAGTCTTTTAAATTTGCACTGAAGGAATTTTAAAATGATTTTCATTATAATAAAAATAATATGAACTTATTATAAAAAGACAACAGTTAAACAATTCCTTTACCCAAGAAGCAGCCACAACTATTAGTTTGGTATAGGTGTTTCTAGAGAAAAGAATGATATAATCCCATTTTCGAGAAACACATGTTCATATATCTAAACATCTCAAGATATCCTCAGGTGGGGCTTTTCATAAAACAAAGGCTCCTATTCTAGTATGAGTAATTACCATCCTCCAGTCCCCAGTAGAGCTGGTTTATAAACACTAAAGTTTAGGGACTTCCCTGGTGGTCCAGTGATAAAGAATCAGCCTTCCAATGCAGGGGATGTGTGTTCGATGGAGAGAGCGCCTCAACGAGAGAGCCTGCGTGCCGCAAACTACAGGGCCCATGCGCCCTGGAGCCCATGCACCACAACTAGAGAGAGAAAGCCCGCATGACGCAATGAAAGATCCTGCATGCCTCAACAAAGATGCTGTGTGCCACAACTAAGACCTGATGCAGACAAAAAATTAAAGAAAATAAATAAAATTAAAAATTAAAAAAATACTAAGTTTTAAAGATATTTAATTTTAAATTATTTTAAAACACATATTTAAAAAATTTTTAAATACTTATTAGCTCATCTTAAATCCAGACCCAACTCCACTGGCATAATTGGCAGAACATTCCTAAGAATGTTGTTTCCTAGGTGTTGGCTTCAGTTGGTCTGTATAGATATAGATTCAAGAAGAGTGAAGGCAGATTTAGGGCTATGTCAATTATGAATGGCACTTTAGGTATAGTCTTTTTATGGGTCATGAGGGCTTTAAATATAAATAACTGAACAATCATAATAACTATTTTACAGAACTGCTTTTTGTGGCTTTTTGGTAACTACTTTCTTGTAGCAAGAATCTTGAGATTTGAAACTATTCTTCACACTGTGATTTCAGAAAAAGTAATTCTTGTATACAAAATAAACTTTTTGTTCTAATAATTGTTATCAGTCAGGGTTGAGTAAAGTTATTTCAAACAGAAGGAATTTAAATAGTGCAGGATATCAGAAGGCTGAAAGAGCAAGAAGTGGATGTTTATGTAACCCAGAGATTAATAATTTAAGAAAATGACTACCATCTTTAAGGTTAGAGACAGTAAAAGAGAAGAAGTGGTGTTATCAGAATCTAGGATCTTGGAGACATCCTTACAGGGCTAATGCTTGGGGCCTGATTAATTCCTGATGCCCAATGGTAGAGCTTGGACAGCCGAAGAGGTGGGTGCTCAGACTGCCTTGAGGGTAGATGAGGCAGGGCAGCCAAGGCTGCGGCTAGTACCTCTGATGGGTCCCAGCAAGGCAGGAACATTGCTGTGCACTGCTGCTAGAGGGATGCCAAGTCAAGTGAGTTTTCTTCTCTGCACGTCCTGCCTTCCAATCTCTTGCCAGTGCCTTCCATTCATTGAACCTAACTGAAAGCAAGTTGGCAAGGGAGTCTGGGAAACATGATTCCTAGGTCCAGCCTACAGTGCGGTGTATAAAAAGGTAGGCTTGGAGCTAACAGACACCAGATAACTGGCAAAAGCATCCTATATTAAATAATAAAGTAGAACTTCGGTCTTCAGGGATTTAGCATTCACAGTTTCAACTATATATAAGCAACTGGCTGGTCCATAACATTGTAATTTTCTTAAGGCACAAATTCACATCATGTATCTTTAGGCTGGTATGCTGAGTGATTCGGCTGCTAATGTTACCGAAATAAGTGTATGGACCCTGCTAGGGCCTGCCTTGGCGGGGGAGGGTTATTTTTCCCTTCGGGTTTGAGTAGGTGAATAATGAAACCAAGCTTCCGACACAGCACAAGCTTTATTCAGTGACCAAAGAATGGACTGGAACTAAGTTCACAGATCAACTTCTCACCCAGCTGGTGAGAGTGATTTAATTTTAAAGAATAAAGCTAAAGGGAAGTGACGCATAGGCATTAGTTTACTGCGGGGAAGGGGTAGGGCTTTTTTGAGGGAGTGTGGTGTCACCCCCTTTTTATACTTTTTTGGTCCTTAATGTCTGGTCCTGGTTGTTGATAGGTGTGTGCTAATGTAGTAAAATCAATGTATAATGAGACTCAGGGTCTGTTGGAGGTCAGATTTGTTGCCATTTTGGTCCCAGCTGGTTCCATCTGTTTTTTTTTTCTTGTTTAGTGTGTGGCTTCCTTTCTTATCTCTGGACCCTTTAACTTAAAGATTTACGTTCACTCCCGCTAAAGGTGGGGGTAGTTGGCAGGTTTTGAGCAAGGACACTCCTGCTAACAGGGGGTTGATGGGTTTTGAGCAAAGACCTGGAGCTGTTCTGGCAACATTAAGCCCAGCATCCTCATTCCCACAAAGTTTTCTTGACCTCTGTTCTTGTCACATGGACTTTAGTACTTAAGAAGTGTTCAACATTTTTGTGTTGGTGATGCAAGTGAAAGAGGAATGAAGTCCAGGATAGCATGGGACTCAGCAGTGGGCATCATTGGTGGGTTCCCTACAGAGATTCTAAGCTGGCAGTTCATGGAGGTGTCTGGTCTATGAGTGGATTTTGTTATTTAAAAATTGGGGAATTCAACATTAAAATGGAGATTTTCAGGGGTTTTTTTTTTTGTTTTTTGTTTTTAAAGAAATTGAAAGATCCAGCAACATTGGGCCCACATTCCCTCAAGAAAACAATTTGCCGAATCTAAATTCTGAGTAGTGGCTGCCTCTTGTAGGCAGGGAGATACCCTGCAGGGCTCCACAGTTCCATTTTCCTTCATTTAGTCACTTTCATTTGCCTGTCTGTTCCCTTTAGGTATCTGAATTGCAGGCCCTGCTCTATATGTAAAAAGAATAAGTGATTCATGAAACTAGAGAGTACCCTAGAAACTACAAACATTGCCTTTTCTTTATTTTTTTTAATTTTAATTTTTTGGCTGCGTTGGGTCTTCATTGCTGCACGCGGGCTTTCTCTAGTTGCGGTGAGCGGGGGCCACTCTTCATTGTGGTTCGTGGGCTTCTCGTTGTGGTGGCTTCTCTTGTTGTGGAGCACAGGCTCTAGGTGCACGGGCTTCAGCAGCTGTGGCTCGTGGGCTCTAGAGCACAGGCTCAGTAGTTGTGGCACATGGGCTTAGTTACTCTGCAGCATGTGGGATCTTCCCAGACCAGGGATCAAACCCGTGTCCCCAGCATCAGCAGGCGGATTTTTAACCACTGCGTCACCAGGGAAGTCCCAACATTGCCTTTTCTGTTGGAAATTTTATGTTCTGGGGCTCCTTCAGTTAGGATTCCTTTGGTTACAAGTGACAGAAACACAAATTGAACCACCTGGGCAAAAGTGAAGGTATTGGTTCCCATTATCAAAATGCGTAAAGACAATGGTGGGAGCCACCCCAGGGATGATGGAAACCAGACACTCTGTGACTTTATTTTATATTGTGGCTTCTCCACGAGGCTGGGATGATGGATGCTTACATCCTTCTTGATCAGATAGGAAAAGGGCCTCTCCTAGTAACAGTGAAAAAAAAAATCCTGGAAAAGCTAAATTGAGTGCCCAGTGGGTACCTTGTGTGGATATCTTCAGACCAATACAGGGGAGGATGGATACTAGTACTGTCCCTTTGGGTCAGTTCCCCCTTCAGACCAATCTCTGTGGCAGAGAGGTAGGGTCAGCCCCATTCAAACCATGTGCCAGAATGGGGAGGAACAGTTTTCTCAAATGAAGAGAGGTATGGTTACCAGAAGAAGAAGGAAGAGAAAATAAATGTCTACTCCAAGGGGTATTCAAAAATTGGGGATGTAGGGGCTTCCCTGGTGGCGCAGTGGTTGAGAATCTGCCTGCCAATGCAGGGGACACGGGTTCGAGCCCTGGTCTGGGAAGATCCCACATGCCGTGGAGCAACTAGGCCCGTGAGCCACAACTACTGAGCCTGCGCGTCTGGAGCCTGTGCTCTGCAACAAGAGGCCGCGATAGTGAGAGGCCCGCGCACCGCAATGAAGAGTGGCCCCCACTTGCTGCAGCTGGAGAAAGCCCTCGCACAGAAACGAATACCCAACACAGCCATAAAATAAAAATAAATAAATAAGCAAATATGGTTAAGAAAAATATATTAAAAAAAAATTGGGGATGTAATGAACATCTGATTGTCTTCCTCACACATTGTATAAGACTGCCCAAATGGCCTCAATTCTCTACCCCTTCCTGTATCCCCACCCTTTGCCATGTAACTTTGCAGCTCTTCCCATCAAGAGGGACTTGCTTGGCCAACAGGCAGTGAAAGTGACACCATCTCAATGTCAAGCCTAGGCCTCAAGAGGCCTGAGTTTATCTGTTCTATTTCTGAGAACCTTGCTCAGCTACCAGGTGGACACACCCAGGCTAGCCTACTGGAGGAAGAGTGACCACGTGTGACAGAATCAAGCTGTCGTCATAGCTGAGCCATCTTAGAGCAGTCAGCCGCCAGCTGACTCAGCAGTTGATTGGAGATGCCCAGGCAAACACTGGCTAAATGAGGCCAGGTGATTGCAGCCTAGCATGGCCCAGACCAGAAGAACCACTGAGCTGACCCAGAGACTCCTGAGCAATGATAAGTCGCTGCATTTTGGGAATGGTCCGATATTCACTAACAGCTACCTGACACAGCAAGTGTCCACCTTCCAGTGTATTAAACGTAGCCTCTGAAAGTTGAGCAGGAGAGAGATATAGATATTTACATCACTTGTTCTTTTGTGGTAACTGAGACAAAAGACAAACATTATTATGTAATAGGGCAGACTTTTTTTTTTTAAAGGCCACGGCTACTTCTCTGCAACAACACAGTCATTGCAAAATGATTTAGTAGCAAGATAACCGATTTTGAAATATCATAGACTACACAACATAACAATAGTAGGATAGATGCACACATGAGGGTAAAGCTGTACCATGGGGATGGAAGAGAAAGGGCATCACAGGTTAAAACAAGCTGTTCTTAGCTATGTGCCTCCCTCTCTTAATCACCTTGTTCAGTCTCTTCACGTTCCATCTTAAGTCAGATATTGCAACCTACGGACTGGTTATGCACTTTGTATTAAGTAGTCTCTCTTTTGGACCCTTTCCTCCTTGCTCATGCCTGTAGTCATTTCATTATGAGATTAAACATCTACTAGGGAATAAGAGAAGAAGGAGGACTTTCAGTAGAAGAAGCCAGTTTGGTTAATGACGAGTAGTTCTGTGAAGGATCAGTGGAAGAAGTCGAATTTATCTCTCCTTTCAGATTTTTTTTTAAATTAATTAATTAATTTTTGGCTGCGTTGGGTCTTCGTTTCTGTGTAAGGGCTTTCTCTAGTTGCGGCAAGGGGGGCCACTCTTCATCGCGGTGCACGGGCCTCTCACTATCGCGGCCTCTCTTGTTGCGGAGCACAGGCTCCAGAGGAGCAGGCTCAGTAGTTGTGGCTCACGGGCCCAGTTGCTCCGCGGCATGTGGGATCTTCCCAGACCAGGGCTCGAACCCGTGTCCCCTGCATTGGCAGGCAGATTCTCAACCACTGCGCCACCAGGGAAGCCCCTCCTTTCAGATTTTTATACTGCCTTTCTCTGCTCTCTTACTATAGATCATAAGGAGTTGACCATAAAAAAAAAAAAAAAATCCCGCAGGAAAAGTTTAGGTTAGTTAACCAGAGTCTAACCTGCTGGGATAATATCAGAGCCTAATTGACCTGGGGGAAGGGAAATACCCAACTCCAGCTGGCTCTAGCCATCCCGACCCACCTAAGGGGGGAGGGAAATAAAACCCAGAAATAAGTGTGAAGTTCACAGTGAAGAGGCACAGGCTCATTGAAAGATGGAGACCTAATCATAGAACAACAGAACGCTTCCCTTCCTGACACCTCACCACCACATCGCTAAAAGTCTACTTATGGTAGTTCCTTTTACGAAGTATATCATATTCAGCTACTAAGGAAAAAATTACAAAGCATACCAAAAGGCAAAACCCACAATTTGAAGAGACAGAGGAAGCATCAGAACTAGACATAGTAGGGATGTCGGAATTATCAGACTGGGAGTTTAAACCCACTCTGATGAATATGCTGAGGTCTCTAGTGGATGAGGTAGTCAGCCTGCAAGGCAATGTAAGCAGAGAGACAGAAATTCTAAGAAATGTTTAGGTAACTTAAAACATTTTTCTGACATTCACCCTAACTTAAAATTTCCAGTAGTCAAGATAAAGACGTAAAAGATATGCTTTTTCCTCCATAGAAAGGCACTTACCAGTTCCTTTTTAGAAACCGGAAGACAACTTTTTTAAAATTATTACTCCATTCTTCCTGTGTCCTCACCCCATTCTAGGGCATCTGGGTCATGGCTGAGGTGGCAGTGAGGCAACTGGTTGGATGTTCTGCCCTTCTTGGCTTCCCATTTCTGGAACCTCAATTTCTGAGTTTTGAGTTTAATCCTTATATTTGGGTTTTGTCCCTCTGGCTTCACATGGCTCAAGCTGGGCTAAAGGTCCTCATTATTTATTTTTTACTTTTAAAGATTTAATTTTATTTATTTTTGGCTGTGTTGGGTCTTCGTTGCTGCATGCGGGCTTTCTCTAGTTGTGGTGAGCAGAGGCTACTCTTTGCTGCAGTGCGTGGGCTTCTCATTGCAGTGCCTTCTCTTGTTGCGGAGCACAGGCTCTAGGCGCACAGGCTTCAGTAGTTGTGGCACACGTGCTCAGTAGTTGTGGCATGCGGGCTCTAGAGCATAGGCTCAGTAGTTGTGGTGCACGGGCTTAGTTGCTCCGTGGCATGTGGGATCTTCCCGGACCAGGGCTCAAACCCATGTCCCCTGCATTGGCAGGTGGCTTCTTAACCACTGCGCCACCAGGGAAGTCCGAGGTCCTCATTATTACTGAGTTAGGAATAGCTCTCAAGGGGCTGCAGTCCCCCTGGTATGGAGTTGGGCACCATGGTCTACTCCTCAGCGTTCTTCACTCTTAGGCATTCATGAGGACCGAGAAAAGGAGGGTCTGGAGTCTGAAAGCTGTACTCTCTACACTAGTCTCGGGACTGAGGTAAAGTCTGTTCCTTTGAGAACATAGTCCCATCAGGGTTTGTACCATGTAGCAGCTAATGGGGGACAAGTTAGGCAGAGTCCTTGCCTTTAAGGAGTTACGTATCATCTGGCTTGGAATCAACAGGGACACGCACAGAAATGTGCTCTGCAGTGAGATGA
Organism: Balaenoptera ricei; assembly: GCF_028023285.1. Lineage (NCBI taxonomy): Eukaryota > Metazoa > Chordata > Mammalia > Artiodactyla > Balaenopteridae > Balaenoptera > Balaenoptera ricei. Next base: position 41,357,024 of record NC_082652.1, read on the forward strand.
CAAAGCATGATGAATGGTTTCTTTTATAGTGATGCTTGCAGGGATGCAAGAGAGGGCAGCGCCCCTACAGCTGGACTGCTGCAGAACTGCCCTGCTTGGCCCTACATCTTTCCAAGCAACCCAGTCCTTCCGTGGCAAGGCTGTGTAGCTGTGCTCCTAGACTAGTATAGACAAGGCTTTGCCTGGAGAAGGTTAGAATAGAATTTACATGGATAAATCAGAATAGGATTTGTATGGATAATGCAGACACTAAACATGGTGCTTTCTTTTTGCCAGATAGGGTTCCTTAGAACACCTGTGGAAAACAGATACCGTTGTTATTCTTACTCCACAGAGGAGGAAACTAAAGAGTACATGACTGGCCCCAGGTGGTACAATCAGCAGATAATGAAGCCGGAACTTGAACTCAGGGAGTCTGAAATTTGAGTCCGAATGCTTAAGCTCCATCCTACACTGCCTCTTGGCCTTATGAGATCTCTGCTCACTCCTTCTTCCAACAGGGTAGTTAGTGAGTCAGAGCTTTTAGGAGGTGAATGTGAGTGAACTAAACAAAAACCTGAACCAAATCCCAAATAAACAAAACCAAATCAACAAAGCTCAAATCTAAAGGTCTTTTTCCCCCCCTCCCCCCGTCTACAACAGCAGTCTCCACTTTCTCCACCAGATGGCAGTAATTCCACATAGTTTCTCTCCCTTTTATTTCTGTTTGAGCAGCCACTGAATAGATGGGTAATATCGTTTTGTGTTACAGTTTAGAGGAATCTGATAACAGCTTCCTCACTTGCCAATATTCTATATTGAATTAAACTCAGAAAAGCAGTTAAGGCTACACAAGCTCTATAAAAAACCAAAATAGTGACTTCTCCTCCCCCCTGCCCCCCAAGGTAAGGCTGCCCCAAAGCACTCACAGAAGGGTACGCGTGTGGACGCACACCCTTACACACATATTTACTATTCCCCCTCACATCCACAAGTGGACACACACATACACACACATACACACACTCCAAGGAGGAATCCTTTCTCAAGGAATCCCTTAAAATCCCTCAGGACTATGAGTTTTTCTGTTCCTCTTTCATAGATTACCTGCTAATCTTTCTTTTGTAAGAACATTACAAGTTATTGGTTTAAAAAAAAAATCACTGCATTTCAGGACCTCCAAAGCTTATAAAAAATTTTCCTTCCCTGAAATTCACTGAAAAAGAATAATTCTCTTCTTAGCTTTCACATACACTAACCTATGCCCATTTTCCCTAAACTATTACTTTATTGGTGTTTCTCTTACATCTACTCTTTACATTCCTCAGTGATCCCTTAAAGTAGTTGACTATTTCTCACTGTAAGAGCCATATCCCAAAGTATCCAAAAATTTAACGGTCACAGGTAGCTGTAAAGTCATGATCCTCTACCTTCAAGTATCTCCGTAAAAACAGAATTTTCAACTTCAAGCATCTTCCCTGTTTCAGAAAGCACCCTTTCCTGGCTAAATTTGGTATTGCAGCTCAGATCTAGTTAATGCTCAGCCTCAAAAAAGCAATAGAGCTTCTTTTGTAACTATATGATCAGGAGGTAAAAAGGGAAATTATTTTTATTACAGAGTAATTTCTAATTTCATATTACACTGGATGCTGTGAATCTAGCCACATTTAAAATCTTTATCTTACCAAAATTTTCCCTGTCATTTAATTGGGGCATCCCTCAGTCCTAAAATTTTGCTCTTATGAAACTATGTCTTTGATATTATAATGGATGTTAATGGGGAGGATAATGTACATTTTGGAAAAAACTGCCCTATGGTCAACTTCTCAGGAATAAATCTATTTCATAATGTGGGTATTATTTATGATTCATAAGATAAACCTGTTTCAAAAATCTGAGCTGTTACTTTAAAAAAGCTAAGTGTTGGCAGCAATGATAGGATACTTAGGATTATACAAAATTTTGAGAGAGTCAAAGATATTGTTGATGAAGATAATACGTTCATTCCATCTCTATCATCAATGTTTCATTCATTAAAATCCTATGAGGTTTTGTTCTGCAGCTTAAAAGAAGTTTATTTTGGGAAAGTAAAGCTGGGAAGAAAGAGAACAAAAAAGGAAGGAGTGGAAAATAATGTATATTTATCTTCCTGGCTTATATTTGAGCTCCTCTGGAGAGAGGATCAGGACCAGAAGTTGACAGAATTATTTTACTTGAGGACTACCTTCCAGGCAAGAGGTGATCCCAGAAGTTGATAAAACATGGAGAGAGACTTTGTGATTCTCTTTGCATAACAGAGCTGCCTTGGTGACCAGACACCAAAATATGAGGCAGAGCTAGGAAGGAAGACATTCCCCTCCACCCTGCGGGGAGCCCAGCGCTGTCTGACAGCCGGGTCTGGCAGGCTGGGTTCCCTGCAGGCAGCACTGGAGTCCAGGGCGACCACTGGAGCCTCCTGAGGGGCAGTGGGAGCACTGGGCCTTCCCCACCTAGGGGTGCTTCATGCGTGGTGGACAAAGGAGAGCTGGAGATGGAAAAGACAGAGGTCTATTTCATCTTTCCATGCTGACCGCAGCCGAAAGACTGGTCTGCGGGCATGTACAATGGCATCTCTTTAAGGACTGACAGAAATGTCAGGACAGGTACAAGGCCAAAGTCTGGAAATCAGACAAAGGTGGGCTTAATCACAATTTGTTTCTAAAAAAATTAAATAAATCTCTCTGTATATAATAATAAAAGTGTGATATGTACATATGTTGATAATAGTCACGGGCTAATGAGGTCTGGGATATTTAGGCAACATCTAGTGTAACCAGCAGCTCCAACAGTAGCGCACTGTACCACGGGAACAGGTGTAATTTGAACAGTTGGCACTTCTGCACGAAAGGGATAGAGCATGGGATGCACCCTAGCTTCTCTATTCCAATTCCATCCAAGATCGGGTGGGATGGAGAAGGGATGTAAACATGGGGATCGGGGCTGAGAATTTTTTCAAACTCATGCCTGTAGCTTAACTGTTTACTTCTAGAAGATACTCGGCCATCGATCAGGGTTAACGCAGGACTTGGCTCATTTCTTCTGAAAAGCACACATTAGTTTTCACGATAGCCCGTCAAACGTCTAAAGCCATAGAAGAACAGAGACAGGAAATGAAAGGTGATAAAACTATGGATTCTGGCTGCTGCTATTCTCTGCACATCTGCACTGCTTCTCCACACAGGCCGACTTCAATGGAAGCTCTGTGCTTGCAGAACTGCCCAGGGACCTGGCCTCCTCACCCCTCATCACATTTTGAGGTGGGCGACACCGGCTTTTGAATCGGGAAGCAATTTTAAAATCAGTCATGTTTTGATCCCGCAGGCCTGGTTTCATCTGATTAATAAGCTATGCTTTCAAGGCCCTACCAGTTTGCTTCCCTTGGTAGCTCCCCTCCCCAAACCCATCCTCCAAGTGTCTACAAACAGGACGCTCTTTTCCCCTGTGACCCAGCCCAGCAACAGGATTCGGCACAGCCCTACCCAGAAGGACTAGCCTGGTGCAGGCCTGACCTTGCCAGGAGGAATTTCTCTCTCCAGCTGGAATTTCCTTCCCGTCTACCTCCAGGCCTTTCCTGCCGGCCAAACTCCCCTTTGACCACCCTGAATAAATCTTCCCTGCATCCCTGACAGCTGCTGATTTGGCTTCTTTCTTATTTTTTTTTAATTGAAAGTAAACCTTCAAAGCGGCCCAGGCACCTAAGAAGCTCTGCTGAGCACTGCAGCTGGGCCAGGGAACCTCAAACAGAAGTGCTGGGGGTGTGCGTGGGGGGTAGGAATCATGGGGCTTTGTGGGCAGCCAGGGCCACTCAGCTTTCAATTTAGCTTTTCCATTAGAAAGGAATGTGGGCAAGGATAGAGTGGTTGCGGAGAGATTTTGAAAGTGGTTGAGGGAGAGATGGAGAGAGGGGATGGCGGAGGAAGGAGGAGGGGGGAGAGACAGACCTGCAGAGGGAGGTGTGAGTTCGCAGGCAGAATGCATATGCAGTTTATAAGAGAAATCTGGGGGTGTCTTTGTGCTGCCTAGTTAGACCATTGGGAGTACTTCTCAGAAGTAAATTAATCTAAAAAGGCATATTCAGATCTAACGATCAGTTTGTAACACAGAAAGTAACAATGCAGGGGATGGCACAGAGAGTTAGGAGTCAAGATTCTAGATTTCATTCTAGGGTCTTCTCTTAGTTGCTCTGCATTTTGAGCTGGTCATTCAGGTCTCTATATTCTCCCCTGCCCGCCCAACAACTTACTATAGAAGATTTGAAATATTTAGAAAGGTTGAAAAAATAGCACCTTTATATCCACTACCTAGATTCAACAATGGTTTACGTTTTTTCCGTAATTGTTTTATCTCTATGTCTATCTGTATACATTCTCTCTCTCTCACACACATACACACACATTTTTGCTGTATCATTTGAAAATAAGTTACGGACATCATGACACTTCACCACTCTAAATACCTTTAAATACTCCGGCATGCATTTCCTAATAGGACATTCTCCAACATAACCACAATATAACCATTACACCTAAGAAAATTAAAAATAATTTCCTAATAACATTTAATATTCAGTGCATATTAAAACTCTAATTGACTCCAAACTATCTTTTATAATTGACTTTTGTTTTGAACCAGGAGTCAATCAAGACCCGCCCATAAATTTGGTTGTTAGGTCTTTTTAGTCTCCTGTTCTCTCTTCTCTCATTGAGATAGAACCTACATTCAAAGTGTACAAATCTTAAATATATACCTTGATGAATTTTTAAAAATAGGCTTTTATAGCAGTTTTAGACATTGGTAAATTTTTTTTTTTTTTTTTTTAAATATTTATTTATTTATTTATTTATGGCTGTGTTGGGTCTTCGTTTCTGTGCGAGGGCTTTCTCTAGTTGTGGCAAGCAGGGGCCACTCTTCATCGCGGTGCGCGGGCCTCTCACTATCGTGGCCTCTCTTGTTGCGGAGCACAGGCTCCAGAATGCACAGGCTCAGTAATTGTGGCTCACGGGCCTAGTTGCTCCGTGGCATGTGGGATCTTCCCAGACCAGGGCTCGAACCCATGTCCCCTGCATTGGCAGGCGGATTCTCAACCACTGCGCCACCAGGGAAGCCCGGTAAATTTTTTATGTAGGTATACCCTTAGGTAAACAGTAAACAGATCGACAAATAGAATATTTCCATCACCCCAGAAGGTTTCCTCATGCCCTTTCCCCATCAATATCTCCTCTTCAACATCCCCCAGAAGGGGTGAGGTTATGAAACAATTGGGACTCTCAGATCCTTTTTATTGTTTTTTTTTGGCCACCCCATGCGGCATGCAGGGTCTTAGTTCCCCAGCCAAGGATTGAAATTGTGCCCCCTGCAGTGGAAGTGTGGAGCCCTAACCACTGGACTTCCAGGGAATTCCCAACTCTCAGATCTTTTGATTGGAAGTCTAAATTGGTTCAACCACTTAGGAAGACTGTTTGCCACTATCTAATACATTTCAACACATGTGGACTATGGCCCAGCAACTCTATTCCTCAGTATATACTCAAGGTAAATGATTACATATATCACTATAAGACCTGTGCAAGAATGCTCATAGCGACTTGATTCGTCTTTTCTCCAAACTGGAACTGTCCCAAATGTCCATCAGTAAGAAAATGGATAAATACATTGTGGTGTATTTATACAAAGGAATACTACATAGCCATAAAAAGACAGATATTGAATCACGCAGAAGTTTGGATAAGCTCAGATACTACCTTGAGCAAATCAAGCTTGATACACAGAGTACATACCATATGAATCCTTGTGGATGAAGGTGAAAAATGGGCAAAAATCTACTGTGAGAGGTCATTAGTTTCCTTTAATTAACAATCAGCACTTTTTCTTCATAACTTTTTTTTCAAGTTTCTTTCTTTCTTTCTTTCTTTCTATCTTTCTTTCTCTCTTTCTTTCTTTCGGCTGTGCTTGGTCTTAGTTGTGGCACACGGGATCTTTTCATTGTGGCATGGGGACTCTTAGCTGTGGCATGTGATCTCTTAGTTGTAGCATGCATGCAGGATCTAGTTCCCTGACCAGAGATTGAACCCAGACCCCCTGCATTGGGAGCACAGAGTCTTATCCACTGGACCAGGGAAGTCTCTCTTCATAACTTTTTTTTTGAAGAGACTAGGTGAGTTGTTTTGTAGAATGCCTCCCATCCAGGATTTGTCTGACCTTTCCTCATTTAACTTGACCCTTCACAACTGAAGATCCATGAGAGGATTGAGCTCTATTGTCCTAAGGCACCCATTTTATATAGCAAATTAAGTTTGATCCCATACATCTAGAATAGTACTAATTATGTTCGATTCTTGGGAGAATTGAGTAAATCGTCACTCAACTCATTTTCTGTGATCTATGGTTCAGTTGAGGAACCCCAGTTGAAAAAGGCTTCCTGAAGGTTAGGTCTTAAGGTAAATTAGAGTCAAGTTAAACATTTTTGGCAAGAATACTTTACAGGTGGAAGTGTGTACTTCTTACTATATCATGCTGAGAGGCATTTAATGTCAGATTGTTCCTCTATTAGTGATGTGGATGCAGAGTGCAGCCACTCTGTTAAGGTGGTGACAGCTAGGTCTCTCCATTGTAAAGGATGTTTTCCCAAGTCTCCATGGCTTAACAACCTCATTTGTCAACATGAAGCGCTCACAGGTCAGTATCTCCCACTTGGTGGAAAAGTTTCTTTCCTGCAAACATGGCTGCAAGGTAAAATTGTTCAAAGCAAAATGGTTATTTCACCTATAGAGCTTCACCCTAAAATGGGAGCTTCATACCATGGAAAATACGTCTTAGCTGTAACAGAACGTTTCTAATCTTTGAGATTTTTAGGTAACAAATGAATTCCCTTCCTACTTGAGATAATTTGATAAACATGCCATATTGGCTATTAAAGTTGCTTAGATTTAGGACATGTTATAAGGCATTTATATGCATTTTGATGGTGATAAGTATTTTGGGAGGTAGTGTTTAGGTCCTTGACAGAAACTAAACTAAGGATTTCATGTATATACCTAGATCTCAGATTCAGAAGTGATGTCTTTCAAAGCACTTTGTAGTTTTAAAAATTACTCTTAAGCACTCATTTCTGTACTCTAACCTGATGAAAGAGTGGTTGAAGCATGATTATCCACTGGCTTCAAGGGAAAGAAGTAATTTCAAGTGACTTAGATGGATTTTGGTGCACTAATCATCATACCAACCCAGAACAGTTTGGTGGAGAAAGCCAAGGGTCTCACTTACAAGCTGAGTAACCATAGCCAACCCACTCTAAGCCTTGACATCCTGTGGCAGATTAAAGATGGCCACAGATTGGTTGATATCCTTCCCTTTAAGAGGCCGGCTCCATGTCTGCTTCCCTTGAATACTGGTGGGCTCTGTGACGGCTTTGACCGATAGATACAGCTCAAGTGATGATGTGTCAGTTTGTGGACCCAAGCCTGGAGAGACGGGAGAGTCCTGTTTTTTGGAACACCCACTTTTGAAACCTAGCCACCGTGCTGTAGGAAGCCCAAGTAGCCACGTGGAGGGGCCCACGTGACAAGAACTCTTGGCTGACATGCCAGCCCCAACTTGCCAGCCATGTGAGACAAACATTCTTGGGAGTCCTTACTGAGTCACCCCAACTAATGCTGCATGGAGCAGAGATGGCCATCCCTGCCAAGCATTGCCCATAATTGCAGATTGGTGAGTAAAATAAGTGAGTGCTCTTTTTAAGCCACTAGGTTTTGGAGTAGTTTGGTATTCAGCAAAGATAACTGCAACAATGCTCATTTGCAATATGCTGATAAACCCACTTGTTTTGTACACACAAAAAGGTCCACTAGGATAGGGTATATAAAAGTGCTTTGCCAACTGAAAAGAAATTCTATGCCAGTGTAAGGTGATAGTCTCTGAAGTAACTAATAGAATGGAAGGATTCTGTAAATATGACTGCTTTGAAGTTGGCATATTACTCTAATTTCTACTGACCCCACCTCCTGAGGTTGAAACAGAACCTGTTACTTTCTCTTCATTATGGTAAAATACACATAAAAATAGTTAAAACGGTACATTTTATGTTCAGTCTACAGTTTCATGACATTAAGTACATTCACACTGTTGCACAACCATCACCACCATCCATCTTCTGAATTCCAGTTACTTTTGATACCAGAATCTATCTTCTTAACAAGTGTAATTTTCTATTCTAAATGTGAAGTGAAGCTACATCATCTCAGCACTGTCTATGACGATGACAATTTAACAAGTGAGCCCATGTGCTGTAAAGATAGGTTTCCGGAGAAACTATAAGGAATGGTGCAACCCAGGATCTGCCATGGAACCTGAGAACACCCTCTTCCCAGAGCCTGTCCCATTCCTGCAGAACTTCAATTAGTCATTAGTCAGCACTGGGATGGGGGAATATTCAGACAGAAGTGAGCATTTGTTAAAAAGAGCCAAGAGAGCAAGTTTTCAAAGCTCCAACACTCCAATGAAACCGTTTTAGATATAAGCAGGCCCTCTGGAGTTAGCACGCATACTTACACCTGGACCCCACCTGGACATAATTAGTTTCCCTGCACTCAGTGTGGAGAAAACACCGAAGAAAATGACGTCAAAAACCTGAGCAATCTGTCATGATCTGTGTTTCACAATTAAAGCAGCGTGCTTTCTGGAAGAATTATGTAACACAGATGACATGGTATTTAGATAGCCAGGACTGGAAAACCATCTGGTGATGTTTGACTTTATGACTATCATGGCTGTTTCTTGCATTGTATTGTATACTTGGGGATGGAAGACATGGGAAGGAAAGAGGAAATGCTCTTAGTTGATCTGTAAGAAGACCTTTTATCTACTTGCACATTGAAACAGGACTTTGAATTCTAAGCGAGCAGAATCCTCCGTGCTTGAGGACCAAAATATAAAGCAGACAAAGACTGGGTGGACCCATCAGTCAACAGCTGCACACACAGGGCCAGAGAACAGTTAATATATTATACCACGAAACAAGTGGGAAAATACATTCTGGAGCCTTCTGTGAGCCAACCCCTGTCTCTCTCCTCCGGGCCCTCAGGATCGCACCCACCTCCTTTGCACTGTGTCCCTTTTATCTGGCTGTTCCCCACCCTCCTCTTGCATGAGGATGCACGTGGAAACTAGGCCACTGTTTCCCTCACCAGATGATTTCAGTCTTTATTGAATCAGCGCTTATTGCCCAACCATGGGGTGCCAAGCAGTCCTAGTTTCTTTGAGGGGGCGGGTGTTACATAGGAATAACTAGAAATAATTTACAAGCGCATCAAGAGAGACACGTTCACAGGCAACAGTAAGGGTAGAAATAATGATGTGTTACCCAGCGAGGTTCCTCTCGCCCGAAAGGCAGCCCACACGACTGACTGAGGTGCCGAGGTCTGCAGCAAAGACAGGGTTTATCCGCAAGGCAGCCAAGCAAGAAGGCAGGAAAAGCTCAAATCCGCCTCCCCCAAGGTAAGGGGCAGGCGTGTTTATATGAAGTCACCAGTAAAGCAACAGGGCGACCTGAGGCGCAAGGAGCCTCGGAAGAGCGACTGGAAAAAAGCGCGATAACCTCCCTTCTGCGCAGGCTCAGGAGGCCACGGGCAGGGTCCAAAGGTCACCCAGCGGACACTCGCGCATGCCCAGTTGGAGAGTGGGTGGTCCTCTCCAGTCAACCGGCTCAGCTTGAACTAAGCGCAGCTGAGTCCAAGTTTCTAGAAAATAACTCGGGCAAACATCCTATTGTTTAGGCTCCCTGCCACTTGGAGGACGTGCAAGCCTTAAATGACCTTGATTAGTGAAGGCAGGTGAAGTGGATTTAACCCGTGGTTTCAAGTGGAGTCGCTGAGGCCAGGCAGAGTGGACCCGGGTGTCTGAGTCGCTCCGCATCCTTCCAGGCCGAGCGCCGCATCCTTACCTCCACCGGAGCAGTCGCCACGGTCGTAGTTTGCTCTCTGCCCCGAGACTGCCTTCTTTAGGGGGCTAAGGTTCAGGTTCCAGCCACGTTCAGTGGGTGCCTGTCGGTTCTCGCCGCCACGCCGCTCCTTCACAACCCTGGGAGACGTCGCCATCCACGCTTCAGGGACGACGGGAATGGGTCCCAGCGCCAACAAACCTGGTGCAAGGCCAGGGGATGAGCCGGGGCTTCAGGTGCGTGTGGTTTATAGCGGGGTCTTTAGGAAAACCGAGGGGAGAGAGGGCGGCAGGGGAGGGAGGGAAGGAGTTGAGCAAAGTGTGGTCTCAGGTCAACCCAGTCCTGGCCTGCGGAGGGGGGAGGGCTGGGGACAGGTCCTCTGGAGAAGTTGTCCCACTGGGGCCAAGGAATCGGGCTTTCTACCCCAGAATTGGTCACTGGCCAAGGGGGAGGGGCCGTGGGGATGGGTGACATCATCCTCCAGGCTCTGGGCCAACACGGTGGCCACAGGGGAGCGGGTCGGGCACCTGGCAGTCAGTATGTGGGGGGCCCCACGTGAGCCCAGGTGTCCTGACTTCACTGCTTGCTTTCTGAGGCAGCACCAACCCCCTACGCTTCCTTTGCTTTGCTGTCTTTCCCAGGTCCCGCCTCTCCCAGTGGCCATTACAGTCACTGACCCAGTCAACCCGTCTGTTCAAGGAATTAGTGGGAAGATGAAAAGTAAGTGCTACATAAAGGTGCAAAATGTTGTATTTAGAAGAAGTGAATTCTGATTGGTGGAAGGGAAAAGAAGAGGGATGGCCTCACAGAAGAGCAGTTTTGAAGGTCAACTAGATGGGGAAAGGGAATTCTAAACTGGAAGAAGGCACTTTCGAGGGAAAGGTGATGCCCTTGAGAAGTAAAGAGTAAACCCCAAAGCTTAGTTTGAAGGTATTTGGAAGGATACCCTGTGAGATGGGCCTGCAGATATTATTTGGTTCTGATCATTGAAACTTTCAATAGCATCCTTTTAATTCTTTAAAAAATATGATTTAATTTTATTCTCATGCTCTTCTGTATATTCAAATTGTCTGCAAGTCACAGGAAAAAAAAAAAAGAAAGGTATGTCTGTATTGTAATTGGGCAAAGGCCGACTCTCATACTGTCCCTTGACATTGGTTCAGAACAGGAGAGAACGCTCCTTTGGGAATAGAAGTGAGGCCCAAATAAAGTTTATTCTTAGGCAGTAGAAACCATGCAGACCTTTGAGGAGAGGATTGATGTGATTGGAAAGTATTTCTGGATGTTGTGTGGCAGTGGTTTGAAGAAAGAACTAGAAGATGAGGGACGGGCATCTGGGAGAAGAGTTACAATTGTTCAACAAGAGATGATAAAAGGTGGGGCCCTGGTGACCGAGATGACATCTTTGGAGATGGAATGGAAAGGATCTGGTGACTGGATGTAAGCAACAAAACAGGAAGGATCGAATTTAGGTCGGACATTTCTTGAATGGATGATCAGGAGGTTGTTGATACCATTAATTAAATGGAGAAACTGAGGACAGGTTTTGGAGGTAGATTTTTGAGTTCAGTTTTACGTGTTGGGTTTGAGATAAGGGGTGGAAATGCTAAGCGAGGATGTTTAAAGAAAGATGGAAGTAAATCAGAGAATTCTGAGGAGTGAGGACTGGGCACATACACTGGGGACTCATCAGCCATAAATTCAGTATGAGGAAGAAATAGAAGAGGAGTAGATTTACTAGTGGGGAGACACAGAGCGAGGCAGGAACTGGCTGGCAGCTCAAACCCTGGGTAATCTCTGAATTCAAGGATCAGGTTGAGGAAGAGAAGCCACTGCCAGAAACTGGTAGGGAACAGTGTTCTGAAACTCAAGTGAGGAGCGAGATTTAGGAAGAGGTTGGTCAAAATCCTCCATGGAGGTGAAGTATGACTAGGACTGCCAGGTAAAATACAGGGTGCCCAGTTAAATTTGAATTTCAGATAAACAGTGAAAAAATTTTTAGTATGAATATGTCCCATGCAGTGTTTAGGACATACTTATGTTGGGGACATCCACGTATTGCACTGGGCATACTTACGAATAAAATACTTACAAAATAGAATAACGAATAAAAATTGTTAATCTGGAATTACATTGAACTGGGCATCTTGTAATTTTGTTTGCTAACTCTGACAACCCTAAAACGACTTGAACAGAAGGAAGTCATTAGTGAACTCGCTGCTCTGTCCCAATGAGCTCAGTTCTCTTAGCCCCTCTTTTACATATGGGTGAGATGACAGGAGCCCCATAAAAGGGGCCTGGTTCTATTGTTAATAAGGCTCCGGGTTCTGTTTCCTACACATCTGCCCAAGTTTCCTTCTCCATTCTGTTGTATCTTTGCCTCCAACTCCATCACCTCTCTGCCTGTGCTCTCTGAATTTACTGCTTCATTGGTCTTCCTTCTTGGTGTCTGGAGGTCTTGCAAGACTGGGCAGTCCTTTTTCACCCATGTTCACCACTTCAGGAGGGCAGCTAGGACTGTGAGAGTTTAAGAGTCTGCATTAGATGAGTAACTGGAATGGATGAATTTAAACTACTTTGTCAAGAGCTTGTGTGGTGAAGATACAGGATGCTAGGTTGAGGACAGAAGCAGGTTAAGAAAACTTAAATGTTTCTGACTTCAGAGGGACAAGAGCAGAGAGAAAGGATAGCAAAGCTGATGGGGCATTTTAAGAAAAGACTCAAGCAAAACAGAGTTGGGGTAGAGGCAGGCAGTGAGGGGAGATAGTCTTGAAGAAGAGACAACAGGAGAGGAGACATAGTAGATGAAGATAAAGACACATTTTGATGGGGAGGAGAGATTTGAGGAGCTCACATGAATTGCTTTTATTTTCTCAATGAAAGGGGAATTGACCTTATTGGTTATGATATCGAGTTGGTATGCAATTTGGGAGTCTGGAAAAAAGTGCATATATTTGATTTTTACTAGCTTGAGTTACAAAGGTTGGATTTTTTTCCCCTGATATTTGACTTCAACTTCTGGAGACTTCCTTACACACAGGATATGAAATATATTACTGTTGTGTGCCTATGCTTTATTGTCACCCATGGGTGACTCACCAGTTCACTTGATATTGTCTCTTGATAGGAACCAATTAGCAGGTTTGCAAGTGGGACAGATCTGTGTGACCTTAGGGTCTGCAGTGCCTTCCCTCAGTGTCACAGGACGTAAAGTGAGACCACCAGAAAACATGTGCAATTAATGCTGATCTACATTAAGTTCCGTACGGGGTGGTGGTATATTTTCATACCCACGCTGGAGAATCTCCTTCTTTCTTTCTACTACTACTTGTGAAAACTGCTACCCCAGACCCTAAGGGTTAAAATGGTGCTGGGCACACCTACAAGGATGGCTATAAAATCAAAAAATGGAAAATAACAAGTGTTGGTGAGGAAGTGGAAAAATTGGAACCCTCATGCATTGCTAGTGAGAATGAAAAGTGGTGCAGATGCTACGGAAAACAGTTTGGCAGTTCAGTTCCTCAAAAAGCTAAACATAGAATTACCATATGACCTGGCAATTCCACTCCTAGGTATACACACAAAGGAATTAAAAGCAGGGACTTGAACAGGTACTTGTGCACTCATGTTTATTACAGCATTATTCACAATAGCCAAAAAGTGGAAACAACCCAAATGTCCACCAATAGATTAATAGGTAAATAAAATGTGGTATATACATACAATGGAATATTGCTTGGCTTTAGAAATTCTGACGCATGCTACAACATGGATAAACCTTGAAAACATTGCTAAGTGAAATAAGCCATTTATGTAAGGACAAATATTGTATGATTCCACTTATATGAGGTACCTAGAATAGGGAAATTCATAGAGACAGAAAGTGGAATAGTAGTTACCAGGAGCTGGGGAGAGTGGTATGGGGTGTTATTGCTTAAAGGTTAGAGAGTTACTGTTGGGGTGATGAAAAGTTTTAGAAATAGTGATGATGGTTGCATAACATTGCAAATGTACTTAATGCCACTGAACGATATGTTTGAAAATGGTTAAAATGGCAAATTGTACATTATATATATATATTTCACCACAACTTAAAAATATAATATTTTAACGTACCGCAAACCATTAAATTGTACACTTAAAATGGGTGAATTGCATGGTATGTGAATTATATCTCAATAAAGTAGTTGCTTATACCTTAGGGACACTGTTCCTTCACTCTGCATTCAGGCCACAGGGACCATGAAAAACCTGAACTGGAAAAATAATAAAAGTGTGAGTCATGGGGGAAGGGGGATCTCTTCACAGCTTGAAGAGATTCAGATAATTAACTCAGAAACTTGCCATGCTTAAGAAACTGAAGGCCGTGGGATATGACAGAGGAAGAGTGGGTGGCTCAGAATCATATTTTGTATTGTATTGTATTTTGTATTGTTATGAGTAGGGTTATTCTACTGAAAGGCTTTAGAGAGAAAGCTACCAGCATGAACTTCTTTAGCGAGAAGTCACCGTAGTCAGGATTTAGTAGGTTTTGGGTTGTAGTTTGAGGGTAGCCACCTGTTGGGTGTCAACCTGAGCTGTCACTGGCCTGAAAAGCAGCAACGTGAGTTTGAGTTGAGTCTCATGAGCCATGTCGTCCTGCTCTTCTGTGTGATAATATGTCTGGGATGGAGGCTGATGGATTTTTTTAAAAAGTGCATTTGGAGTTACAGGTGAGGCCATCCAGAGTGCCCACAGTGTCACTAGAGGAGATGAAGCCGTCCATCCATTCAGCAGCGGCACAAAGCTGCCTACACCAAGAAAATAGCAGTACATCCCCAAACAGATCAAACAGCTGCTCATCAATCTGGTGCAAGCCGCAGGCTGCCTGACTAAATTACTGTCGAATAGGCAGATGAGCACAATTTGTCAGTCAGCATTGAGTTTAAATGAGCAGAGATGCCCATAAACCCAGCAATGCAATTGTAATTAAGAATTGTAGGCGTCAAGTTTCAACTAGTGCTTTCTTAAGGCAGCAGCGATTGAGCTCTAAGAAGCATATGAGGGATCCAGAGCAGGATTAAAGCCGGGGCCTGGTCTACCTAGAGCCCTCCGCAATTTAAGCAGCTCATCATGTAGGAAAGTGATGTGTAGATGATGGAGAATCCATGAAAATGCAGGCTTTATTTTAACTGTTTGCTTTAAAAAAATTGTATATATCCCACATAGTAAAGAGTGAATAATAATAATAAAAAAATAATGATGATGATGATAATGCTCTTGAACCTACCACCCAGGTAAAGAGATAGAACATTTTGAATTATTATTATTTTTTTAAATACATGCTACATTTTATTTTATTTTTTAATTTAATTAAATTAATTAAGTTATTTATATTTTTGGCTGCGTCGGGTCTTAGTTGCAGTATGTGGGATCTTAGTTCCCTTACCAGGGATCGAACCCAAGTCCCTGCATTGGAAGATGGATTCTTAACCACTGGACCACCAGGGAAGTCCCCATTTTGAATTATTTTAATGGTGGTTGGAATCATTATGAGAATTGACATATCTCTGCAAGCTGAGTGGAATGGAATTTAGTAAATGTTGAGTGCTGACGAGTTGGTACAGGGGCATATAAAGGTGAATTAAAACAGGTTTTATAATCTGGAAGGGAGAATAAGATGATAACACAATTAGCTTTGCATCACATGAATTTGCGAGAAGAATAGAGGTGTCTTAAGAGAGGTATGCCGTGTTATAGGGGTTCAGAAGAGGTTGGATCAGGTTGGATGGGGAGGAGCTCAGAGGAACCTATGTGAAGAAAGTGGCACCTGAGCTGGACATCAGAGATAAGCAGGAGTTTTACAAGATGAGAGAGGGTGGGAGGGAGGACATTTCAAGTGGAGGGACCTAACACAAGTGAAGACATAAAGTCTCAGGCCTATAAAATAATAATTTCTCTAGAATAAAAGAATAGTGGAATATAAGATTGGACTACTGTCCTGAGCCAATTTCTTATAAGATTTCCATGTCTTTAGGAAACATTCCATTCTCGAAGGGCTAACTTTCCTTGTTACCTGAAAACTTAAGGAATAGCACACCCAGAGTCAATCCTATTTAGGAAGATGTGGGCAGTAAAATTGGTGGTTTTGGCTATTCATCATCTATTGACTTCTTAACAGCACCCCACATTTATTTGGGCAAATACCTCTTCCCCAATATTAGCCTATGTCATGTGGCATGGGGTTGGCTCTATTTTTTTAGCTCCAAGGTTAAACCTCCTAGCTATAGTTGATTGGTTCAGATAAAGGCAAGTAACCTAGTTAGGTCCAGTGAGAGCAAGGCCCAGGGCTTTGCAGATACTGTAAGGAAGTTGAACATTTTCTTCCCTGCTAACCATAAAGCTGAGAGAATGTGAGGGCTAGGGCTTCTGCAGCCATCTTGTCATCATGTGGGGAGAGCTTGGCTCAGAGTGAAGTCAATGCATTGAGGCAGGGTCAATATCGAATAGTTGATAAGGGTATGCCATGGACACCATTTGGTATGCTGTACTGGAGTTCTGTCTGGGAGAACTCACAGTTTTTAAGAAAGCTTTATTAATGATGTATTATCTCAGACAAAAATACCATTATGTAATGGTCTATCTATGATTTATATTTTTACATAACCTTGTCATATTGTTCCTAAAAATATTTACAGTAATTTCTTAATATCATCTAAAATCCAGATTATATTCGGTTTTCCCCAGTTTAAAAATTTTTTCTTCATAGTTTGTTTTCTTGAATCAAGATAATAAACAAAATTATGGTAGTTTGTTGCCAGTAAAAAGAAACCTTTATGCTGGAAACTGTTAGAAACAACTGATGCCTTAAGTCATGGGTTCAAGTCCTGGCTCCTCCACTGGCTGGGACCTCAGATAATCCACTTAACCTCTTGACTTGCCTCAGTATATTTAACTCAGAAGGTATTGGGAAGATCCTGTGAAGTGGCAAGTCATCACTGTGTGAATAAATGAGGTTACTTTATGTCAACTTGATTAGGCCGCAGGGTGCCCAGATATTTGGTCAAACATTATTCTGGGTGTTTCTGCGAGGGTGTTTCTGGATGAGATTAACATTTAAATCTGTAGACTGCAGCCACATAGCACAGGGAGATCAGCTCAGTGCTTTGTGACCACCTAGAGGGGTGGGATAGGGAGGGTGGGAGGGAGACGCAAGAGGGAGGGGATATGGGGATATATGTATATGTATAGCTGATTCACTTTTTTATAAAGCAGAAACTAACACACCATTGTAAAGTAATTATACTCCAATAAAGCTGTTAAAAAAAAAAATCTGTAGTCTGAGTAAAGTAGATAGCCCTCCTTTATGTGGGTGGGCCATGTCCAATCAGTTGAAGGCCTAAATAGAACAAAAAGGCTGACCTTCCCTTGATAGAGAACTCTTCCTGCCTGATGGCCTTCGAACTGGGACATTGGTTTTTAGCTGCCTTTGGACTTGAACTGAAAGTTGGCTCTTCCTGCATCTCAAGCCTGCCTGTCTTCAGACTGGAACTACACCATGACCTTCCTGGGTCTCCAGCTTGCTGACACATCTTACAGATCTTGGAACTTGCCTCCATAACTGCATGAGGCAATTCCTTATAATAAAATCTCTTTACACAAACATACACACATACCCACACATACCCCATTGGTTCTGTTTCTCTGGAGAACCCTAACTAACACACTTTGTAAGAAATGCCCACATTCTATGGCCAGTTGCCCCCATCTGCACAGTTCTAGGACATCAGCCCTCCCCTCTTTTCTCAGTCTTCCTCTGTTTTTTTTTTTTTCTCAGCTTCCTGAGGGGGTTATCTCACCTGGGTTCTCACAGCCCTCTACTTGTTGCTGTCTGGCAAACAGACCCCCTACTGCAGGTGCTCTTGCCTGTTCCCACTACCCAGAAGGCACAAAATCCTGATAGCTCTGAAGACTTACCACTTAAGTCTTATGTCTCACAAAAGCCCTCAAGAAAACAGCCCCTCCAGCTTCTGCCTATAGCCTCTTAGTGTAGGGCTCAGACCTCGTCCCGCAGGCTGGGCTCAGAGCTGACCCTATATTGCCATATCTATTTCACTTTCTCTCCACCTCTGCTTGGCTACAAGCTCCATTCCTCTAGACAAAAAGATCCTTAGGGCTGCTTGGGGGTTAGCCAGACACTTAATCAGCATTTCAGCTCAACTATGACCTTGGCTCTAGGCCCTTCACGTAGTTGGAGCTCAAAATATATCAGTTCTCTCTTCCTTAGGTTTAGAAGTGAGGTGTCAAGACAAAAATACAGTCAGTCTTGCTCCTTCTATGAGTATATTCGAGGACCAGTTCTGGGTATACAGTCTAGGGAATATTTTATTTTCTGAGCACATTTTTGTTGTTGTTTTTAACATCTTTATTGGGGTATAATTGCTTTACAATGGTGTGTTCGCTTCTGCTTTATAACAAAGTGAATCAGCTATACCTATACATATATCCGCATATCTCCTCCCTCTTGGGTCTCCCTCCCACCCTCCCTATCCCACCCCTCTAGGTGGTCACAAAGCACCGAGCTGATCTCCCTGTGCTATGCGGCTGCTTCCCACTAGCTATCTATTTTACATTTGGTAGTGTACGTATGTCAAGGCTACTCTCTCACTTCGTCCCAGCTTACCCTTCCCACTCCCCGTGTCCTCAAGTCCATTCTCTATGTCTGTGTCTTTATTCCTGTTCTGCCCCTGGGTTCTTCAGAACCTTTTTTTTTTTTTTTTTTTAGATTCCATATATATGCTGAGCACATTTTTGGATAGAAACCTCCCACTCTGTGAACATAATGTAACTGTTTTATGCTATTCTATTTTCAAAGTGCATATTAGTGACATTTAAAATATATTAGGTTTGATCATACGAAGATGTTTTTATAGGTAAAAAAAAAATGATCAAGTATTGGTGATCTCTTATGGCTCAACCTAAGCAAGAATCACTTGTAAATGGGCCAGTTTAATTCTGTCATATCTGTAAGGGAAGAGAACAGGATGGGTTGGAAGCAACACTGTATCCAGGATGCTAAGTTACATCCCCTAGTCTTCCCTTCCCCTATCCAGAGCTCCTCCAAGTTTGCATTTACCCTGTGTCATAATGCTGCTTTCTGACAACCCTGCCTCAGTCACCTGATCCAAGCCTGCTCCATCAATAGAGGCCTGAGTTCTAACATCACATTTCACTTCTTAGGAGGTTAGCAGACTGATTAAGCTTTTCTTGCCCTTAAGATGTGAATGACTGATAACTTTGTTTAGCATTCTGTACTATCAGTAGTGCCATTCACAAATAATTGGATTCTTGCCTCCTCTTGGGCGTGTGGTTGGGTCACCTCTCCATCTTTTCCTTTTTTGTCCTCCTTTTGAAGTTAGAAGTAGTCATATGCCTTGACTTGGTTAATAAAATGTGAATGTGAATGACACACACCACTTATAGGAGGAAGCTTTAAGAAGGGGGCAATTCCAAGTACTCCCTTTCAGCAGTAGGGTGGTTGTGAAAGTGCTGGCTAAGGTGATGCCTCTGTTGGCCTGGATCCCTGAGTGGCTACCATGAGCAGAATCCCATGCCAAGCCATTATTCATGTCCTAGCCAATGAGGTCAACACATGGGATGGGATGGTCCAATCCACACAGTTATTCAGGAACACAAGGTCTTCCCACTTAGTGGTTCTCCTGGGGCAGGGTTTGGAAAACTATGGCCTATGGGCCAAATCCAACCTGTTTGTATAAATAAAGTATTATTGGAACACAGGCATTCATTCATTCACATATTGTTAATGGCTGCTGTCCTGCTACAGTGGCAGAGTTGAGTAGTCCAGACAGAGACTACACCCCCAAAAGCCTAAACTATTTACTCTCTGGCCTTTTATAGAAAAGTTTGCTGGCTTCTTCCCCAGGGCCTTGGAGTTGCCCCAGGGCCTTGGAGTTTCCCCAGGAATTCTCTAAGTTTGGCTGGCAGATGAAGGACAGGAGAGAATAGGAAGGATTGCATGGGTGGTTTTGCAGCCTTTTCCTGAAGGTGGAGTATATCACTTTGATCCACATACCGATGTCCAGAGCTCAGTCACCTGACCATATCTCATCACAGCGAGGCTGGGATATGTAGTCTAGCTGTGTGTCTAGGAGGAAAAGACAAACGATTTGGTGAACGATCTCTGCCACATCTGCCTACATGTGTGGTTAGCTTGGCTGCTGTGCTGTCTCCAATCAGCCCCAGTTGGGGCAGTAGCCGTTGAAAATTAGAAGTGATTCCTCTGCTGTTGCACTAAAACTTCCTTGCTCTGATCTGCTGCTGTAGTGGAGACTCCTTCTGCAGCCCTGGTCCTCAGTGATTACCCACACATACCGGTCCACAGTGACGAGTGTTGCGTAGGGTCTAGCAGAACCGTAGACCTCACTCTGTTCCATTGTTGGAGCAAGTTCTGCATCACAGCGCAGGGAACTGTAGTCTGGCCCTGGAAGTGTTTTGATCTCATACTTGGAATGCAGAACATAATGGTATCAATCTCTGAAAATCAAGTGAAATCTTGTGGGAGTAGGTTAGGTCCAATGAATAAAATTATATAAAACAATTTCATACTTGACATTTACTGAGAGGGGCTTAACTTTTCCTACATATTGTAGTCTGTTCAGCTGGTATTATTTATTCATGTCTCTTTTCCCATTTGGTTCACGATTTATCTTTTGGGAGCCTAGAATTAAACTGTAAAAATGTATATATGCTAGGCACTGTTTTATGTTCCATCTATGGAGAAGTCATCAAAATCTCCAACAGAATAAGGTTCAGCCTAGTACAGGGGTGATTTAGCTGAAATAAAATGTAATGTGTAACTCAGAAGCTGGAAAAAATGAGATTTAGGAATATGGAATTGAATAATCAGCTGGTGAAATGACAGTGGTTTCTTTGTAATCTCCCAGTTGAAAGAATATTAGGACATCAAGATTATGAATGGCCAGAGCCAAATGAGGATTCACGATAACCCAAAAGGACAAGATTGGTGTCTGATTCCAATGATAACAGATTTCTCCCTAACACTGACAGAGTTAAATAAAAAAAAAATTCAGTGTTCTGTGTCATATCTTCTTGTTGCATGATCATATTTTGTGGTAGGGAAAGAATTAATGTATAACAAATTAAAACAAGGCAGTTTCTGATACCACTGTGACTAAACGTTTCCTCAGATATTGCACAGATGAGGGGAAGCTCATGCACAAAAACATGCATGGGAATTCTACAAGAGACATGGTTTGGGGAAGGAAATTAGAGAAGGAAAACCCAGAGAGTGAATGTGAAAAGTCCAGATCCATGTGTTAGTTTACTAGGGCTGATGTGACAAATTACCATAAACTGAGTGGCTTAAAACATCAGAAATTTGTTCTTTCATAGTTCTGGAGGCTAGACGTCTGAAATCAAGGAGTCTACAGGGCCATACTCTCTCTGAAGGCTCTAGGGGAGGATCCCTCCTTACTTCTTCCTAGCTTCTGGTTGCTGGCAATCCTTGGCATTCTTTGCTTTGTGGATGCTTCACTCCAATCTCTGCCTCCATCGTCTGAGTGTGTGTGTGTGTGTTTCTCATAAGGATATCAGTTACATTGGATTAGGGTCTGTCCTCATCCAGTGTTACCTCATCTTAACTTGATTACATCTGTAAAGACCCTATTTCCAAATAAGTCCACATCCACAGGTTTTAGGGGTTAGATATCTTGATATCTTTTTGGGGGGCACAATTCAATCCATAACAATCAGTAACCAAAGTTGTCTATGATAGTGTTATGAGATGGGTGGAACAGTTGACAGGAAGGAAATGACCATCACATAAAATGCAAAACAAGGGAGAAGACGCATCTTCAGTAGTGTTGATAATACAGTAACAGGTTATCACTTTCCCTATACCAGCCTTCTGGGAGCTTTACATGTGTTATTTAATTCTCACAAAGATCCTATGATATAGGTATTTTAGCCCATTTTACAGGTAAGGGAATTGAGGCATAAAGAGACAAATGTGGAATTGAGAACCAAAAGACCCATGAAAATAACTGGAAGGGGTGCTTTGGGTGGTGGTAGATCTCAGGTGAGGTCAGCATAGTGCATCCAGAGCAGAGATAGCTGCCTGGCCAGAGCAATTTGGGGAACCAGCAAAACTGCCTAGACTGGAGGCTTCCCCACCTTTGGATTTTACTACATACTTGAGTCTGCCTGAAATTCCACAATAGAAACTTTATTCATTGAACCAAAGGTTTAGATCCCAGCTGGTCTGGAAGAGATGTTGCCCATTCTGACATCAACTGTTTGAATCTGTGTTCTGGAATTTAAAAGGATAGGTACATATCGCTCAAACTGTAAAGGATGGCAGGTGACCTGCCAATTTTTTTACCGTTTCACCTACTAAAATTGTCTTGAAAGAGAGGGTTTTTTTTGGTGATTATAGATAAAGATATTTAAAAATATACATGTAATTGTAAAGCCAGAGAGTAGATTGTCATGATTAAGATCACTGTTCTGGAACTGGACAGCTCACATTCAAATGCTAGCTCTGCTCTCTGAGCCTTGTGACCTGGGATAAGTTACTAAACCTTCTCTGTGCCTTAGTTTTCTCTTCTATGAAATAGGGATGACAATAACAGTATCTGCCTCATAGAGTTGTCTGGGAGGGTTAAATGTGTTAATTTGTGCATTAAAACAGTATCTAGTACATAGTAAGTGTATATAAGCACTTGTTTTTACTATTATCTATGCGTTATAGAGGAGGTAACTAATGTATGAAATAATGCTTTGGCTTTTATTATTGGACACAGGGAGAAGGCGCTAGAAAATGCCCATTAGGTGGGGAGGTTGAGGGCTCATCATTTTGTCTGTAAATACTGCTAGATATGCGTCTAGTTTATCTGAAGCTTGATGTCATTATGATGCTCAGAGTTATCTGCCAGCCCTTCAGAAGGACTGTGCCTTTGCTTCTTTTTATTTTTCATCAACACATCACAAAATTTTATGCTGCCTAAAAAACAGAGTTCAAACTATTTTTCTGTTCTATGTGACCAGGCTATCAGGCTGCATTTAGGGTTTCCCTTCCCTAGCATAGACCAGAGTAGGATAAGGATGAGTGTCCCTGAGCTTAGCAGCTGGTATTGGTTGATGACAGGATCTCATGAGGATGTGAATCATTGATTAAAAAAATTTTAGCCTGTGTTTCCCAGATGCGTTTTGTATTTAAAAACTGATAAATTTGTGGGGTCATTCCTCACCCTTTTTCCGCCATTTAGTGGAGATCCTGCCCTGCTGAGGAGTTCCATATCACTGCCTGTAGTTGAAGAGTAAGTGACAGGGCAAGAACGTCAACAACTAAGTCAAATAAGTGCCCATTATTTGACTCTGAATTGTGATACAAGTTAAGAGTGTATGGGATATGACATGAAAAGCATAGGCAATAAAGAAAAAGTAAATTAGACTACATCAAAATTAAAAACTTTTGTGCATCAAAAGACTCTATCAACAGATTGAAAAGACAACCCACAGACTGAGAGAAAATATTTGCAAATCATATACCTGATAAGGGGTTCATATCCAGAATGTATAAAGAACCCCTAGAACTCAACAACAAGAAAACAAACAACCCCGGGAATTCTCTGGAGGTCCAGTGGTTAGGACTCTGCGCTTCTACTCCTGGGGGCCCGTGTTCGATCCCTGGTCAGGGAACTAAGATCCTGCAAGCCGTGTGGAGCAGCCAAAAAACAAAAAAAAAGAAATCAAACAACAAAAGACTTGAATGTTCCTCAAAGAAGATATACAAATGGCCAAAAAGCACACAAAAAGATAACTCAATTTCACTGTTCATTAGGGGAATGCACATCAAAACCATAATGAGATACCACCTCACACCCATTAGGTTGGCCTATTATCAAAAGAAAAAAGACATAGAAAATAACCAGTGTCAGTAAGGATGTGGAGAAAATGGAACCTTTGTATGCTGCTGTTAGGAATGTAAAATGGTGCAAACATGATGGAAAAACAGTATAGAAGGTTCCTTAAAAAATTAAAAATAGAACTACCACGTAATTTAGCAATTCTACTTCTGAGTATATATAACCAGGGAACTGAAAGCAAGGCCTTGAGTGGACATTTATACACTCATGGAGACAGCAACATTATGCACAATAGCCAGAAGGTGGGAACAACACAAATGTCCATTAACATTTGAATGAATAAAATATGGTACTGTTGAATATTATTCCACCTTAAAAAGGATGAAATTCTGACATATGCTACAACATGATTAACCCTGAAAACATCATGCTAAGTGAAATAAGCCAGTCCCCAAAAGACAAGTACTGTATGATTCCACTTATATCTGTTACCTAGAGTAGACAAATTCATAAAGGTAAGTAGAGTAGACAAATTCATAAGAAAGTAGAGTCTTGATTGCCAGGGGCTAGGGGAGGGGGAGTTGTGAGTTAGTATTAATGGGTAAAAAGTTTAAGTTTTGAAAGATGAAAATGTTCTGGAGATGGATGGTGGTGGTGGTTGTACACCAGTATGACTGTAATTAATGCCACTGAATTGTATACCTAAAAATGGTGAAAATGGTGAATTTTATATGTGTTTTCTACCACAATAAAACAAAAAAAAAAGTGTGCAGGAAGGTTCTGGTTTCCTTAGTACCAGAAACCAATTCCTCCTGATACAGAATTAATCTTCCAATGAGCAAAATAATCTCATATCCAATGTGGGTTACAACACATCAGCTCATGATGATGACTGTCTGGTCTCCTATTTCTGTTGCTGGCTGCCCCTCATCTCCGGGCTGTGCTCACAGGCGCTGGGAGATGGGCTGCTGTTGCTACACTCCGCTATCCCCACCATGGGCCGATGTCCCCTCCTGAAATTCTCTGGGCAGGATTTTCACCTAAACCCTTGCTACACCCCCATGCCCTGCCCCTCCTAGTCTACTGTGTCAGGCCCTCTCTAACTGGGCACTGCACTCTTGCCGCTATGGCTACCTTTTTTGGGGGAGGGTTTTAAAATTCTCAACGAAGTTCTTTTCTTTTTCTGCCTTCGTTAAGGGAAGGGGATGAGATGTCAGCTCTTGTGTTTAAGCCCCCAGGTGATCAGTTTTTTTCTCAAAGCACTCCGTAACTAAGAGGAGAGAGGAGCACCTCAAGGTGAAAGTGTTCTTCCATTGATAAGATTTTATTTCTTCCCTGTTCTGGAGTGGCTGGGAAGTAAATGGACAGCACAATTTTCCATGCAGAGGCTGTGGACAAGGAATTTAGCTACCGTGTGTGTGTGTGTGTGTGTGGTGTGTGTGTGTGTGTGTGTGTACACGCTGCATGGAGTTGGGAAAGGCAGAGAGCATTCAATAAACCTCATTTGTCTTTGATGTGCCACGACTCTCCCAGGTTTGCTTTACTTTAACCTTTTTTATTTTTGATAAAACTTTGACTTGCAGAAAATTTTCTGAACTTTGAGAGTAAATTGGAGACATCATGCCCCTTTACTCTGAAATGCCTCAGTGGGTACTTCTTGTGGCCAAGGACATTTTCTTACACTAGCAGAATTATTCAAAATGAGGAACTTTAACACTGATATACTATTGTTGTCTAATTCACTATTCGTATTCAAATTTCATAAATTGTTCAAATAAAGTATCTCAAAATTGGAGTTATTATTCCGGGTCCAGGATCTAATCCATTATCACACATTACATTTAATCGTTATGTCTCTTCAGTTGTCTCTAATTTGGATCACTTCCTTATCCTTTCTTCATCTTTCTTCACCTTGATATTTTTGGAGACTACAGGTCAGTTACTTTGTAGAGTGTTCTTCAATTTGGGTTTGTTTGATGTTTATGTTTCCTCATGATTAGATTCAGGTTATGCATATTTGACAGAAGTACCATCATATCATATCAGGATGCTTATTACTAATAATGAGTTGGATAACTTGGTATATACTGACTCAGTAGTGATGGCCTTGATAACTTGGTTAAGGTTTTTTCACTCTAAACTTATTTACTCTTTTCTCTTTATTATTAATAAGAAATGTGTTGGGAGATATTTTGAGATCATATAAATGACCTCAAACTATGACCTACTGTTTTTTGCAATCATTGATACTTTTCTAACTCTATTATTCCTTCTATATTTATTAGTTGGCCTTCTATGAGGAAGAGCCTTTTCTTTTTCCTCCTTCCTTCCTTCCCTCCCTTCCTTCCTTCCATCAGTATGTATTTTTGGAATTTTATTTTATTTAATAGATTATCATTCATTACTATCATTATTTATTTTGATGCTCGAATTGTCCCAGATCTGGCCAGTGGGAAGCCCCTTGAAGTTGGCTTCTGTGTTCCTTTGACATGTCCACATTGTTCTTTGAGTACTTCCTTGCTTTCTGGCACAACAAAATATTCTAGGAGCATCTTCTACTTTTCCTGCCCCAGTCCTGGAAACAGACTTTCCTTCAAGGAGCCCTTGGTTCCTTTTCAGTGGAGAATAGTGCTTGGAAATCAAGATCTTGTCTCCAAACTTTCTTTCGAGTTTAGCCATGAAATCAGTCTACTCTGGACAACGAGAAATCTTGAATTCTTGCTCTGCATGAAGAATTCTGACCATATCACTCTGGCGTTTCAGGGGTGTATACAAATATTCTGGAGGCCTGTTGGTCATGGGCTCCTCTGACCTTCACCTCCTCCAACTCATTTCCTCTTTCCTAGGACAGACAGTTGCCATAGGGCATCAGCACTAAAGTCTTGGTAGTCTGTGAGGCTTCCTGCCTGATGTGGATTCAAAGGCAGCAGAGTCAATGTGGAATTAATGCAAAGAGGGTAGGAAAGAAAACCTCAAGCCATGTGACAGAACCTCAAACTGTTGGGAAACAAAGCAGATAAGCTAATAGAGAATTGGGTGTTACTAGGAGAGCTTATTTTCATGCTTTGAAGTCACAATCTTGAAAAGCAAATTTCTCTTGTGCAAAATATCTAATATTTCTTAAGGATTGACTGTGTGCCAGGCACTGTGAGGTAGGCATCCTACGTGAATTATCTCAATTAATCCCCACAGCAACATTCCATGGTGGATCTCTTGCATCCCAATGGAGACACAGAGCAATTAAGTAGAAATGATGGAATTGGGATGTGTATCCAGCAAACCAACTTCAGAAACTGTCATGCTGCTGGATTCCAGTCTCATGCAGAGGGCTTGATGATGAAAAGGTGGGCACTGATCTCTTCGGCAGTGAGTGCAGGCATAAATGAAATCAGTTCTGGTGAATCCCAGTAGCAAGCAGAAACAATGTTCCACGCCGTGTAAGATGAAGTCCCAGAGGGCATGTTCTGAGTCCATCATTACTGAGTAAGGTGGCCAGAGATTGTGAACAAGAACACACACATTTTAATTTTTATTAAACATTTTTCTGATTACTATAGCGGAAATACATTCTTATTTTGGAAAAACTAGAAACTAGGAAAAGGAAAAAAAGATTTCCTGTAAGCTCATTGCTAAGAGATAAGTATTAACATTTTAATATATTTTCCATGTGGTTTTACTTGTTGAGATCACAGTACATAAAAAATTATACAGTGTATAGAAAAATGGCTTGCTTTTTTCACTAAATCCTATCATATAAGCACATTTCATGTTAAAAGCTCTTCATAAACAATTTTAATGGCTGCATGATATTTTATTTTATGAATGTAATATTTTCTTAACTGTTCCCTTAACATTCGGTAGTTAGATTGTTGCCATTTCCTAATTATTAAAACAAAAAGAACACAAAAACCCTTGTGATGAATACCTTTGTGCATGTACTTTGGTCTGTGTTTCAGATTATTTTCTTAAAGTAGAATCTTAGAAATAATCTCACTGTATTAAAGTATGGTTATGCTATTTTTTAAAGGTTTTTTTAAAAAATTAATTTATTTTTGGCTGCGTTGGGTCTTCGTTGCTGCATGCGGGCTTTCTCTAGATGTGGCGAGTGGGGACTACTCTTCATTGCAGGGCGGTTGCTTCTCTAGTTGCGGAGCACTGGGCTCTAGGCACGTGGGCTTCAGTAGTTGTGGTGCACAGTCTCAGTAGTTGTGGCTCACAGGCTCTAAAGTGCAGGCTCAGTAGTTGTGGCGCATGGCTTAGTTGCTCTGTGGCGTGTGGGATCTTCCTGGACCAGGGCTCGGACCCGTGTCCCCTGCATTGGCAGGTGGATTCTTTTTTTTTTTTTTATAAAGGAATTCCTTTATTTTTATTATTTATTTATTATTTATTTATTTATTTTTTGGCTGTGTTGGGTCTTTGTTTCTGTGCAAGGGCTTTCTCTAGTTGCGGCGAGCGGGGGCCACTCTTCATCGCGTGTGCAGGTCTCTCACTATTGCGGCCTCTCTTGTTGCAGAGCACAAGCTCCAGACGCGCAGGCTCAGTAATTGTGGCTCACGGGCCCAGTTGCTCTGCGGCATGTGGGATCTTCCCAGACCAGGGCTCGAACCCATGTCCCCTGCATTGGCAGGCAGATTCTCAACACTGCGCCACCAGGGAAGCCCCCAGCAGGTGGATTCTTAATCACTGCACCTCCAGGGAAGCCCATGGTTATGCTATTTTTATCATTTAAAAATAGTTTAATAATTCTAAATTGTTTCAGTTATTTTTAATAAGTAATACAAATATGTATAAGGTAGAAATTCAAACGGTTATACAAATCACATCAGGTCACGTTTCCACCCCACTCTGTCTCCCAGCCATGCAGAGTCCAGTCTCAGTTTCCTGCTTTTCCTTTGGAAAAGGCACAAACCTATAGCAAATAAAAGTTCAAAACCCACCCACATTGAATCATGGCTTATGAAACACTGTTTTGGGTACCTATGGGAAGAATCAGGTATGTTTTTCAGGAATGCAGAGATGCAAAATCCAACTAATAAGCACAGAAAAGAAATGTATTAGCTCATGTAACTTGGAAATCTAAGAGAGTGTAGCTGACTTTAGGTACAGCTGGATCCAAGGGTTCAAATGCTATTATTGAGACTGTTCTTCATTTCTTGGCTGTTGGCTGCCTTTGTTGACTTCATGCTTAGAAAGACGTGCTCCACATTAAAGCAAAAATGGCCACCAGCTGTTCTAGGTGTACATCATCCTTTACTGTTCTTGAACTAAGAAGAGACATCCTTTCCCGCCTCGTATCAAAGTAATTTGTGCAAAGTAACTACGACCCTGCTATGTCATAGGTCCAACTGTTTTCCGATCACTTTGCCCAGGAAATGGGGGCATTTTGATTTTGGTTTGACTTGCGATTGCCTCTGCAGTGGGGAGGCCGAGCAGTGAACAAGCAATAGATGACACTGAGGTGGTGGAAGCAGGAAATTCAAGGAGCTTCCTGGTATTAGATCAGATCTTCACCCCGTGTCATGATGGAAGTAAATATTTTCTCTTCAAGTTACGCAGAAAGACACTATGATCCTTTGAGTTATCTGAATAGCCTCTGAAATTTTAATATTTTTTATCTTCTCTCAGCCAGGTCATGGGAGGCCAGCATCCTTATAGATATGCTTGAATATTATTTAAAAGCCCGTTAAATTAAATATACAAACCCTGGGCAGCATGGGATTGCCATGAATTTGACTGTTATCTGTAATGTGTCAAGAAATACTTCATGATGTTTTCCTCAACAATGAAAAAGAAAATAAATAGAAATTAATTCTATTTAGTTGATTAACTTCATGGCAACATGCATATACTTTGGAGGTTAAGGATGTTGGGAAAACCAGCATCCGTGGAGGAAGAAATTGAGTACAAAGACTTGGAAGAGAAGAACTCACAAATACAAGTGAGAGATGTTTTGACAGTAACGGGAGTATCAGGGGCTGAATTGGCCCTTAAATTGTGTTCATTAAGTGTTGTGTGTTTCTTTGAGGTTTATTAAGACCCTTGAGAGGAGACTAACAAATTTCAACACAGAGAAATAAAGATGCTCATTTAGGACTATAACATGTCTCCCCTGAGTTTTTTTTAAATGTTATTTTTGACACACTTTTTTGGCATTTTGACACGCTGCTGTTACAAATCCAGTCACAGCACAGTACTTCCATTCGACAAAAACAGCAGCATTTTTTTTTTTTTTTCTCTAGGCGAAAAAGAGTTTGAAGTGGAATTTGAATTGACTTTCAAGAACTCTTCAGTGAAGGGAAAGAGTTGAGGAAATAAGATTAAGATGATATTTGTGTGACAGGAGGGGGCTAGACCCTCACCTCCTTCTCCAGGAACCCAGCCTCTCCCAGCTGAGTAGCTGTGGGGGACGAGATCCCCATAGCAGCACATGCTTGACCTTGTCCTCAGGCATTTTGGAAAGCAGGAGACCTCACACAGGTACTATGCAGTTGCCAGAAGCTAGAGGGAGTTTGGCTTTTTGCCAGAGAAGAAACTTTGAGTGTAACATCTCAAGGTTGCCGCCCAGACAACTGTAATCTAAAGTTTTTGACAAGAGTTTAGACAGACATTGAGGAAATTTGGGATGCGGAGAAGCTATTTCTCCAGTGTTTCAGGAACACCTAAACCAATTCTCACTTTACTCCTCAGTTTCTTCTATTCCTGCCTTTCTCTTTCCTTTTCGATTAGCCCTCATCTGTGTGACTAACAGGGTAGAAGGTGCTGAGTTACCAAGATGTACACAGCAGGTATCCAGCCCTGGTGAATTGGAATTACACAGGCCTTTGAGCCCATTTCTACCTCCCACATTGTTAGACACACAGAAAGATCCTTAACGTTCTTGAGCTTCCATTTCCCAGTTTATAACATGGAGATAATTATATTTAACTCATGGAGTCATTGTGAGGCAGAATGCACCTGACACAATGTTTAGAAGGAAGAAGGTGTTCAATCAAGGTTGGTTCCTGTTTCCTCTTCTTCCTTTATTGGGGGCAATGAAGTGTAAATATATGAAAAAGTGATTAGCGTTAATGGAATATTTACAGACACAGAAACTTCTAACCCTGTTCATCAAGCAAGCTGTGACTATGGAAGACTGAAAAAATATTTTCTATGGTGATACACACCCTGTTTTACTCAGTAGTGTAAATAGTCCTTTAGAAATGCATACAAGTGTATAGCTGATTCACTTTGTTATAAAGCAGAAACTAACACACTATTGTAAAGCAATTAGACTCCAATAAAGATGTTAAAAAAAAAAAAAAAAGAAATGCATACAAGGGGCTTCCCTGGTGGCGCAGTGGTTGAGAATCCGCCTGCCAGTGCAGGGGACACGGGTTCGAGCCCTGGTCTGGGAAGATCCCACATGCTGTGTGCCACAACTACTGAGCCTGCAAGCCACAACTGCCGAAGCCTGTGTGCTAAAACTGCTGAAGCCCGCACGCCTAGAGCCCGTGCTCCGCGACAGGAGAAGCCACCGCAATGAGAAGCCCGCGCACTGCAACAAAGAGTAGCCCCCGCTCACCGCAACTAGAGAAAGCCCGCGCGCAGCAACGAAGACCCGATGCAGCCAAAAATAAGTAAATAAATTTATTAAAAAAAAAAAAAAAGAAATGCATACAAGCTGATAAAGGAGAAAATACAAGTTAGAATAAGTTGGCTGAATTAAATGAAGAAGAATGGTCTGAGTAGTATAGCAGGTTATGCAGTTAGACTTCTGGGCTCAAATCCTGGCTTTGCTTCCTGCTTCTTGGTGAGCTGTTTAACCTTCTGTGCCTCATTCTTCTGGTCTGTATATGGGGATGATCATAGGGTATGACAAGAGGATTAACTGAAGTAATGATGATAAAGCATGTAGACAGGGCTGGTATGGTACACGGACACTTAATGTTAGCTATTATTAACAATACAAAGTGCAGATGTGAGCAGAGTTGGCTGCTTGCATGTTTGTGAGGGAACAAGGACAAGGAAACAGTTTTAAACACAATTCAGGGTGTCTTTCCATACAAGCATAGATTGTTCCAAAAGGTGTTAGAGCATTTGGGAGGTTGCTGTTTGGAAGGGATTTAACCAATGGCTAACATCCCTGCTTCTCCCTTGCGCCGTAGATCAGTGCCAGATCTGTGCATGAAAGCATTACTCAAACTGTCTCTTTACAGAGCAGTTAACCTTCCTTGTCACTGCTTCCGGTGGGGGATCAAGAACATCGAAATTGTGGAGGTGGCACCATAAATCATGGTCACTTCTTGACATGGCCAGCAAAGCAGCTGCAAAGAGTCTCAGCACAATGTCAGCTCAAAGTTGAAATGCAAAGCTTTAACATATTCATTTTCTCTCTGTTTTTATTGTCATCCTGATTTTTCCTTCTTTCCCCTTGACTCAAATGAGTGAATAGGAGATTGATCTTGGCAGCGTGGTGGGTTAATTCACCATGCATGGTTTTGCTTTCTTTCTTTTTCCTCCAAATGTGAACGTTGTAACTTAAGAAGGAAATAATTGAGCAAAACCTAACTTGACTTAGTGAGAGAACGGTTTTCACCCAAGAAATCTTGTTTCAGTCTCTCATTTTCTAAACACAAATTCTCTTCAGCTGTATTCTTAGGAGCTAGCAGCATACCTGGAACATAGCAGGCACTTATTGAATATTTGTGAAATGAATGGATGGCAGTTCTGGCCTTCCAGCTCTCTCATGCTTGTTTTTGTTTCTCCTGTTCTTTACCAGGATCTTCTCAACTGACCCCTCAAAGTGTCTCCCAGGTATTGACTGGTTAAGCACTGTGGAAGAGTTGCTTTCTTGGTTTAGCTCTTTTCCTACCCAACTTGGACCCCAAGGCCTATAACTAACTACATACTTGCCCTTATGAGGACTTACAATCTTGACCCGTCTCCATTCAGTCATCTGTTTTGTTGGCTCCTAATACTGGGCAGTTGGATTTTATGAGAGCTATAAATCTCTCCCTAGAAAAATGCACCGACACACAAAGTTTGGCACATGGTTTTTTGGGACCTTTTGGGAGAACATTTATGGATCCAAGATAAAGACTCTGCCTTTTGTAATTGCCTGTTTAATTATCAATAGCCCCTGCTGGGCTCTCCTCTCCTGAGCTGCTCTCAGAGAGTGTGTGCTCCCGAATGCTCTTGCCTTGCCCTGCAGGAGGAAGCTTAGTGGCAAAGGCCTGGCACCTATCAGAGGAGAGCTGAAGAGCACCCAGTCTTCCTAGGGTGCAGAGGGTGGTCTAATTCAGTGGCTCCACATTAGAAGGTCCACTTGCCTATGGTGTGCACTATGTTCTATAATACCAATCTTATTTGAGACAAAGGGACGTTTTAATCTCCTATTTGCTTTACTCTTTTGTTGTATTTCGTAATTGGTTCAGAACTCCAGGCTTGGAAAAAGTGTATGTTTAGGTTGGGGGATGGGTGGGGGGGGGCACGACATAGGGCTTTCAAGTGCTAATATTACCCCACCCTGAATTCATCATGTTCTCATCCTTTTTCTCCAGAATTTGTCTCTCCTCTGCTTTCTTTTACCTTTCTCAATGCCAGACCTCTTTTTTTCTCCCAGTGGTCTTTCTAGAACTTAGCTACCTGCATTTTCTGAATTTTCTGAAAACACTCTTAACCTGTGGTAATGGAAAAATAGAGAGATTTTATCCAGTTTTCCCATTCTGTCTCAAGAGTGCAAAGGGACACATGGATTTTTTTTTTTTTAATATCTTCATTGGAGTATAATTGCTTCACAATGGTGTGTTAGTTTCTGCTTTATAACAAAGTGAATCAGCTGTACATATACATACATCCCCATATCCCCTCCCTCTCACGTCTCCCTCCCACCCTCCCTATCCCACCCATCTAGGTGGTCACAAAGCACCAAGCTGACCTCCCTGTGCTATGAGGCTGCTTCCCACTAGCTATTGGATTGTTTTTAATGCTTTTTTTTTTTTTTGGCCGCAGCACACGGCTTGTGGGATCTTAGCTCCCCAACCAGGGATCGAACCCGGTGTCCCCTGCAGTGGAAGCGTGGAGTCCTAACCACTGGACCACCAGGGAATTCCCCTTTTTAATGCTATGGAGGAAGGAAAAGAAAGAGTTTTCAGTCATGGCTGTGACCTGTAATTAACTGAGCAAAATTTCTCTAGGTACTGGGGGTGGTCCAAAGGAAGTAGAAAACAGAGATCTTGCTGTCATGAAGTTTACATTTAAGTAGGAGGACTGTGTAAACAAAAGATATATAAAATCACACATAATACTAAAATATCAGGAAGGATTTAAATTTAAATGAGAGTGCTGGCATGATTGGTTAGGATGGGAAGGCTGAACATGTGTTAGCTCCTAGCACCTATTAACCATTATTATTACTTATGGAGGAGATCAGTGTATTATTGCAGTAGGTCAGGAGACCTGACTTTCTCTTGCCTCTTATGTCCAAATAAATTCCATTTTACCCCAGGACCTCTTAGTCTGAGCTCTGTTCTGCTTCTGTGCAGTTTTAGATACCTTGGTTGGCTTACTGTATAGATATGGACCTTGCGTCTGTTTTGTTTTATTCTTGACCAAACTCTATATACAGCCTGACCGAATTCTAGCAAGTTGTCCACAAACAACAAGAAATATCACGTTCTGTTTTTCATTTAAATTAATATAAATCCGTTGCCGAGACCCTGTTCCACAGGACTGTCTGGAAATTCAGTATCAGCCTTTACTAACACTCTCTAAGGGCTCCCAGCCTTGGATTATGCAAGGGATTTGGGACTTCGAGCCTGAGCATCAGGGAAGACCATCTGGTCATTGGCCACCAGTCTGCTCCTCTGATCCCAGAAGCTCTTAGATTGGGAGTCTCTGTTACTTGAATGTGGTGCTTAGAGCAGAGGAATCCTGGAGGAGGCTTAGGGACCCCTGGGCTTAGGTCTGTTCTCCCTCTGTGTCCCACAGAGAGACCACTTCTGGGTCTCATCACCTTCCTGGGTCTGGGCTACCTGCAGGGCCCACTCACCTCTCTCTCCATTCCCCCAAATAAATTTCTCTGTATTCTAGGCTGAATTGTGGTCCCCCAACCCCAATTCATGTGTTGAAGTCCTAACTTCCAACATGTGAGAATGTGCCTGTATTTAGAAATAGGGCCTTTAAAGAGATGGTTAAGTTAAAACAATAATCCACCATGACTGATGTCCTTATATGAAGAGATTAGGACCCAGACACACACAGAGGGAAGACAATGTGAAGACACAGGGAAGACAAGGCTTCCACCTGATCTCGGGTGGCCTTGGCCTACAGCGGCTTGAAGCAGGATTTCAGTTCCTGGCCAGAGATTGAAGTCAGGCCACGGCAGTGAGAGCGCTGAATCCTAGCCACTAGACCAGTGGCCAGTGTCAAGGCCCTGGCCTGTCAGCTGTGTAGAAATGAATTTCCACATAGAGACAGAAAGTAGTGAAACAAGGGAAGTGTTTATTAGGAGGAAAAGGGTACGTGTGGATAGATTCTCAGAGAGAGAGTTGCACCCTCATGGTAGCTTGAATCACTTTTATGGGGCATTTCTTCTGGGTTTCCTTTGGCCAGTCACCTTGCTTTGCCTGGTTCTGAGTCTGTATTTGGTATATCTCAGGATCCTCCCACGTGTGCACGCGCATCTCCTAGCCAAGATGGAGTCCACTGAAGAGGCCTATGGGTAGCTGGCATCACTTACTATGAGGTGACACCCCCTCCCTTTTGACCTCCGAGGAGCCTTTCTGTGCATGTGTAGTCAGGAAGGTCTCCTTGACTTCGAGAATGAGAGAGGCCTCAGAGAATGAGAGAGGCCTCAGAAAAACCAATCCTGCACCCTGCCTGCCCACACCTTGAATTCAGATTTCAAGCCTCCAGAATTGTGAGAAAATAAATTTGTTTTTTAAGCCTCTCACTGTATGTGGTCTTTTGTTAAGGCAGCTCTAGCTGACTAATATACTTTGTATCCTTTTTTTTTTTTTTTTTTTTAATCTGCTCAGGGTTTTGCACAGGGGGAAGAGCCCTTGGCTTGTGATTTGTCTTTCAAATTTCTGTGGCAAGAAAATAGTAAGGCCGTTGCTATTTGGAAGGAATGGTAGAGCGGAGGAGAGGAAAAGGCAGTGGGAACCCAGGCGAATTGGTGATTATCATTCTAAATTATCATTCTACTGTCTGCTTTTTTCCCCTCACCATTGTTTTTTCACTCCTGCCTGTTTTTTCTGCTTATGATCACACAGGTTTCTTGGCTTACCTACTCCTCCGCCCGATCTTCATTAAGCAACTGTTTGTGTGGTGCAAAGCTTTAGATTCCTTGAACTGAATCATATAGCAAGGACTGGAGGAGTTGGGGGCAGTGACATACTAGACCCCAAAATGACTTCTGACCATACTTGTGTCCCAGAAGGCGAGTAGGGTTTTCGAGGGTTTGTCCCGAGCATGGTTAGTCCAAGGTTATTTCGTAGAAACAGCCTCAATATTTACTGAGGCTCTGGCCAAGCTGTTAGCCAAGTGAGCCAAGTGATTGTCGAGCCCACTTTCCACGTTCCTATTAAAAGTCAATTGGAAAAGACAGGATTTCCAAGCAGTTTATAGTCCACTTTATTTTCCTTCCTTTCTACCACCCCATGATTTTGGTAACTCTGTTACTCTGATTGGGAAAAGTTGTTGTCTAATGATATTAACATGTACAGGCACTGATAAACTGTGACCTGTTCTTGGCTTTTTGCAAGACTGGGAATATTAAGATGTCATTAAATATTTTATCTCCTTTCCTTCATGCTACAACTTTAATGCTGTGTTCAAAGATCATTACTCAGTAATGCTGGCAAGCCTCCTCTCCTTTCTGTATAAGAGCGTGTAATATCATTATTACTCTCTGCTGCCTCCTTTTTTCCATGATATTTCTGTCCCTCACTCCCTCCCCCCCGAAAAAGCTTTTATTGAGGGCAAATTATTTTAGGTAGGATATATGTATTATAGGAAGTTATAATTAAAAACAATCTAGACTTTTCACTATTTTTCATGGAACTTGGTAGGGTTTGTCTTAGAGCAAAATGTGTTTTTATAGCCCTGTGTGTTCTGGTTAATGTAAAAGGCTTATTGATTGCAGGGGCTGGTATGCCGAGGTTGTATACATATACAGCTTTCACAGAGTGGGTCTGTAGGGTGGTTGTGTGTTTATCTATAAGAAGGGAGAGTTGGGGAGCAGGCTGCAGAAAAGAGACAAAAAGGCAGGTAATGAAACTGTAAGAGACAAGGGGTAAGAAGGAAAACTGTCTGCGGAGCTGTGAGTCACTGGATGGTGTCTCCACGTTTCCCTACCTAGTGATTATTCTTAAGAATGAGAAACATCCATGTGCTACTTTAGGGAGGCTTAGGCATTGCCTTGGTAAAGGTTAAGAAGATGAAAAAAATGAATTCAGGTGCCATTGAGGTCCTGATACAGCCTCCTTAGGAGGCATCTCGAGAGGGAATGCTGTCAGGACTTGACATCCAACAGGGCTGCTCTTGAACAGTTGGCTGTCACTCTCACAACTGCTGGTCCTTCTGTCATTGCTTTGGTCACGGGGAAGCTTGTAGTCACACTCTGGACTCGTCTCTTTCACCAGATGGGGTCCCAGTGTTGTGCACGGCTGCCCTCTGAGCTTACCTCTGGCTTTTACTAGCTTCCTGTCCTCAGTTACCTTTGTCCTGACTCCCTCATCTATTTCATTCTTTTGTAATATATATTCTTCTGTAAGTTGCCTGAAATCCTTTGTGGATTGAGGTGAGGGTAAATACAAGCAAAGAAAGAAGATGAATTATAGAGTTTCCACAGCCCCTGACAGTTCTGTATAATAGGATATTTGGGAGTTTGGCCATGATGAGGAACTTCTCTTTCCAAAGTATTTTGTGTTTTGCGTTTATTAGACACTTGTAGGTACTTCTGGACACTAAACTTGAGCCACATGTTCTGAGGTAGGGTCTGACACAATGACAACAGGACAGAATTTTTGCAATAGGTCTGCTAAACAGAGGATGAGTGGGCATAATATTTATAGATTAAATAATACATAAAGAGCAAAGGAGAAAGCAGGGAAGAGAAACAACATAAATTTCTACAGTTGGAAAAGAGTTTAAGTTTTGTTTGATCAGTTACAGATAAAGTAATTTTTAAATTCCTAACATTAAACTGCTACTTAATTTTTTTTTTCCAAGACAGAAACATGTCTTTTGTATTGGAATAATTTAGTAATTTCTAAAAAAAAACTAAAGACTATCATATTTTCTTCCTTTTAGTGTACATTTTGAGCTGTATTTTATATCTATTCCAAAACTATCAGATCTGAAATCTGAAATCCCATGTTTCTGCTCATTCTCTTTTTAAGAACAGATTTCTCCATGACCAATGCAGTATCCCCTGGATGATATCAATTTGATTTTAACTCATACCAGGACAAAGAGGTAGGTTTTGGCTCACTGTTGGTGACTTGGCATTTCAGCTCTAATTCTGAATTTTATGGAGCACCAGTTTTTTTTCCCTTAACATAGAGCAGAGGTAGGGAAGCGCCTTCCACCACTCTCCCATACACCCAGGAGACTCACTGCTGTCAGGCTGCATTCCAACGTACTGTCTCATGGCCTCTCCTGAGATTTCTGGAGTTAATGAAGTAAATCAAAATCTCTGAGCAAAATGATTTCAGTCTCTGGAGGTGTAGAGTATGCCATGTGGGATGATGCCCAGATAAGAAACCATGATTACATGTCCCAGCGGTAGAAATATTTGCTCAGGGTCTGAGCTGGGGCGGGTGTGAAAACCTTAATCCTGAAATGTAAGAGGCTTTGTGTGCACTTTGTTGAAATGCACTTCTCCATCCTAAATAATGTTTTAGGCAGCATATTGGCACTACAAAACATCTGAATAAAAGCAATGATGGTATTACTCACAGTATACCCCATCCCTTAATCTTGAGGGATGTGTGTGCATGAATCGCATGCTAAAACACACTTAATCTAATCACCTCCGGAGATTGAGAGGCGTGTACTCATATAAATGTCAAGTCGGGACGTAATTTAGCTGATCTCTGGGGTTTATCGTTATTGCCAGACTCCCTCTTTATTTGATCTGGGGAAGCAAATGAAATGTGTCTCTTTGGTTCTAAACCAGGTAAGAGCAGGAGATTAGCATCTGTGAGTTTCTCATTTGGATATGATAATCATGCAGCCAACCTTGATTTAAGGAGGGTGCAAGGTCCACTTTTTTTTTTTTTTTTTTTAACCTGTGCACTTGGGAACAATAGAAAGGAACTAAGGTCAAATGATCTTGGCCTAGCCATTATCTACTAGTTGGTGGTTTGTCTACTTGACGACATTCCTGGATGTATTAAAGGTAGTGAAGCAGAGTTTAATTAAAAAAACAAAAAATTGTACTCAAATATTAG
Organism: Balaenoptera ricei; assembly: GCF_028023285.1. Taxonomy (NCBI): domain Eukaryota; kingdom Metazoa; phylum Chordata; class Mammalia; order Artiodactyla; family Balaenopteridae; genus Balaenoptera; species Balaenoptera ricei. The sequence goes on from NC_082652.1 coordinate 41,396,299, forward strand.
AGGGGAAAACTCCTTTTGTGTACACCTGGCCCTGGTCATTATTCTCAGCCACATGAGAGCTGAACATCTGATTGACTGCGTTTGAGATGCTTAGATAAGGAGATCTTATGCAGAAACACAGTGGCCTCTGGTGAAGAAGATAGTTATTGACCACATGTCAGGAAAATCAGGGCTCCATTATGCCTGATTATTGGGCTGGGAGAGTGCATCTTGAAGGAGAGTCTAAGACATCATTGCCAGCTGGGGTGACTTTGCCCTGCAGGTGACATTTGGCAACGTCTAGAGACACTTTTGGGGGGATGGGTGTTACTGGCATCTAGTGAACAGAGGCCAGGCAGGCTGCTAACCATCCTACAATGCCAAGGACAGTCCCCCACATCAGTAAATTGTCTGGCGTGAAATATCCGTAGTGCTGAGGTTGAGAAACTTTGGTCTCGTGGAACATTTATATTCCCTTTCCTTATGTATAGCTTTTACTGAACGAAATGAATGAATTAAAAAAAAGAGAGAGAGGTTTGTCCCATCTTTCTAAATGAATGCAAGTTCTGTGATAACTGGGTTATTAGTATTCTAGATGCATAAAATTTCAGCTGTGCACTCTTTCCATTGTATCACTAAGCAGCAAAGCAAAAATATTATCCTGAAATTGCAGAGCATACATATATTTCTAATGGTGTGAAAGAAGGAAAAAAAAAAAGCTTACAGAGGTCCTGTTCATAGTATGAAATAGACATCCAAAATCTCAATTTGCCGCATCCTTAATCCTATGCCCCTTAAAATACATCTTTAGGTGGGTATCGTTACAATAGGCTGTTCCAATCATGTCAGTATTCATAAGGATATATTTTAACTTCCTCTGTGTGTAGACCCAGAAGGGAACTTTTTAGTAGGATGGGATATTGCATAAAGCAGTTGATGCCTTGAAAATGGATCATTTCATAAACTGGTGCTGTAAATATTTTTGTTCAGTACATCAAGTTTCGGTTGGCGGGTCCCTCCACTCCTCTGCCTGCGTTGAGGCCACACATTTCTTCTTCAGGCTTGGCCTCTGCAGAAACCGCTTGCTGCATAATCTTCTGTTGCTTGGCAAAGACTTAAAATAACCACCAACGCCTTCTAGTCCTAGTTATAGGGAAATTAGTTCCCTTCATAGGTACCTGTCTTGAATAACTGACTTCTAAAATGGAATAGCTTTTTTCCGTTTTCATTTATTTTGATACTGCCTTTTGGTTTTAAAAGAAATTATTTGTACTTAGCAGTGACAGCTCCATAGTGTAAGCCAGTAGGCATTTATGTGATTGCTTTATTTATTTAATTTTTTAAACTATCTTAACTATTTCTATTTATTTATACTGAAGTATAGTTGATTTACAAGTTATATTAGTTTCAGGTGTACAACATAGTGATTCAAAAATTGTTTTATAGATTATACTCCATTTAAAGTTATAAAACATTGACTACATTCCTGTGCTGTACAATATACCCTTGTAGCTTATTTATTTTGTACACAATAGTTTGTACCTCCTAATACCCTTCCCCTATCATGCCCCTACATGATTGTTTTAGACAGTGTTGATACTTTTTAGCCTTTTTTTTTTTTCAAGGACTCTAGCATCTGCTGGCTTATTTTAAACCTAAAGGCTGAAATGGTGTAAAATCAACCTGGAAACCTTTGAGGTGACCAGTGTTCCTTAGTATCTTATGTGGAAAACAGCATAAGTTCATTTACCTTTATCCCAATGATAAAGAAACTTGGGCCAATTAAATGACTCAAAGAGGGAGGCAGCATGGCTTAGTGTTTACAGAGACTGGTTTTGGAATTGTGGCTCTAACATGCAGTGAATTATGGGGATATTGAGCAAGTTACTTAATTTAAGTGGACCTCAAGTATCTTCATTTATAGAATGGAGATCATAATATCATAATAACATAAGATCATAAGATCATAATAACATAGGTGGTCATGAGGTTTAATAAGGGCCCAATAGATGGCAGCTTTGAGAAAATGAGAGATGCAGATGCCATTCATTGGAGATCTCTCCTCCATTACCTTCCTTCCTTCCATTGGTCAGCATTGAGAGCTGGGTACCAAGTCTTGCACAGCCTGGTCTTCTCTTCCCTAGAGCCACTGAGAAATTGGCAACTTACTCTTCTTCCACTCTTGATCGCAAATTCTTATGACTGATATCTGCTAAAGGGTAGAAATCCTAAGCCCTTCCAGGTACTGAAGAGCTGGCCTGTCTTGACACCCCGGTTTCCCTGTAACCTGCATGATATCTTGGTGAGCTGGAGTCAACCAGTCTCTTCTCCCCAGCCTTCCAGGTCCCCAGGTTTTATCTCTGCTTGTTCTGCTCATCCCAGAGCACGCCCAGAACCTGATCACCTTTTTCACCATGCTCAGGTGGCGGGCCTTGTTTCTTTCTGACATGATCAGAAATCTGGTGATCCTGAAAGATCTGCCTGGCATCTGAGGATGCTCTCTTATCTTCCACCCTGTACTTCCAAGGCCAGTTCTTTCTCCTGTTCCTTATCTTTTTTTGGTGGGGGAGGCAGGTAACTGGTCTGTGTTGTCCCATGTTTGGATGTAATTGATAATTTGAAGCTACTTCCCTAATTGGAAGCTTTGGCCACCAGTTTTACCCTATCTTGTCATTAAGGCCTTAGCCTCTTTCTTCTTGGTGACTGGAAAGATGGTGTGTGTGCGGTTTTCTTAATAAGAGATAGAGGTAACTCTGTAACATTGGCAGCAAGCTACCAGATTGTAAACATTTTGGATAGGAATGATGGTTTGGCCATCATTTTATCCTTAGAGCCAATGATGAAGAAGGTATGGAATAGATATTTGCTAAATGAATGTAGGGAAATGCAGATACATTAGTCTCTTATTTGATGTTGTACTTGTTTGGGATGTTGAATGTTCTTTGGGGGAGGCATGGAATAGGTAGGGTGTATGAGAAGGATGGCAGGAGGGAGGTATATAAGTCAGAACACTAAGGTCCATGTGCTATTTAAGGCAGGTAAAATCTATATGACAGATAATGGGAAGCCACTGCAGAGATTTTAGCTGAGGAATGATGTCTAGTTATTAAAATGTATCAATAATGCCTAATTATTGCCTTGAAATCCTTAAAAATATTCAGAGAAAATTATTTTGAATTGACGTTCAGTTAAAGTAGTTATATTTCTGTATAGTGCTTTTACAAGTTATGAAATCAATGAAATGAAATCAAATGACAGAAACTGTGGCTGGCATGCAGAACTATGGATGCAGAAGCCCCTTTCTTTGGTCTCAGATTGTACCTTTCTCTTTTTTCTGATACCTGAGCTTTTGGACCTTGAAAGGAATTTACTTGTGGAAACTGAGGGCTGAATTGGTTCTATGATGCCGAATTTGCTCATGGGGAGTTGTGGGGATTATGCCTTACATTAGAGTGCAAATGACGCTTTGCTAACAGGAGAACCCATATGCAGGAAGATTGTGTTGTACTCCTAATCATTCACTTCAGCAATTCTTGAACTCGCAAATCTTTATTTTAATATAGACTGCAGCCCATCTCCACAGAAGAGGTAGTAAAATCGTTAAATGAATTCATATGCACACTCTTTAATTTATTATTGGTTGTAATGTTGACATTATCGTATTTCATGTAGGGAGAAGAGTATAATAATTGCACTAACAATTTATATACATGTGCCTTTTCAAGAATTAGCAATTTTCTAGTAATGGCCAAGAATTATTTTCTTAAAACAAACGTGTTATTGCTATTATAAGACTTTATGCTCTTTTGTACTAATTACAGTTTTAGTAAGAAATTGATTTGGAGTTCCCCATATTTTCTTAGAATCTCAAACGTATTAGTTTTACCAAGAATATCATGTTTTACTACATTTTTTTGCAAGATTATAGGATGATGAATTGTTATATGAATTGGAAATAATCGTTTTTGGTCATTTTTTACAAGCTATGCAAAAATGCCATTTGATATGTTTTCAAGACTCTCTTTTTTTTTTTTTTTTGGCTGTGTTGGGTCTTCGTTTCTGTGCGAGGGCTTCCTCTAGCTGCGGCGAGAGGGGGGCCACTCCTCATCGCGGTGCGCGGGCCTCTCACCATCATGGCCTCTCTTGTTGCGGAGCACAGGCTCCAGATGCGCAGGCTCAGTAGTTGTGGCTCACGGGCCCAGGTGCTCCGCGGGCATGTGGGATCTTCCCAGACCAGGGCTCGAACCCATGTCCCCTGCATTAGCAGGCAGATTCTCAACCACTGTGCCACCAGGGAAGCCCTTCAAGACTCTTTTAACCCTCCCCCTCCCCCCAGGCGGATCCAGAGAATAGAATAAGATTATCTGGACTATATCTTTAAATATTTTGCTTTGTTTGCAAGCATATTTAGTAGTAAAAGCTTCTAAACAATGAAGACATTTTCCCATGTAACTGGCTCCTAAAATGTTACTAAAGAAAATTATTTATATTGAATACAATTTTCTTATTACAAATATTTTATTTAAAATGAGATAATCTAAGCTACAGTTTATGCAAAACCACTTAGAGCCCTTTAGATTGACCTCTGATCAGTCTGGCTGTCATGACCCCAGGGAACAAGAGCGAGCTCTAACCCGTGTGCCCTGGGGGCTGTGCTTGTCACAGGCTCCTGTCCCATCCTTCGGGGCCACTGCCTAGTAGTGCGTGAGCCACTGAACGCCTGATATGAACCCAGCAAATGAGGCAGCTAAACATGGAGATTTTCAATGTAAACTACACAGAGAGGGAATTTATGTTGATTTAGGCTTTAAAACTGCTTACTATTCTAGCCTGTTTTATTCTCAGACCAGTAAGATCATTCTGGGTCTTTATTCTTCCTGCTGGTCTTCAGATGCCATCTGAGGGGCAACCTCTGGATACAAGCTGGGCTGAACAGACCCACCTAATCTTAACTGGCAGATCCTTTGGGATAGAATGACTAGAAAATCCTCCATTCATTCATTCATTCATTTATTCACAGAGTAAAAAAGTATCTGAGTACTTGCTATATGATGGATATATCGTGCTGGGAATACAACAGCGAATCAACCACAGCTCTTACCCTCAGTACAGCTCACTGCCTGAGAGCATTAGTCTGGCCCCATTCTTTCAGCTTTCCTTTCTTTGTTCTATGTTTGACATACGGAATATCTTCTCTCCTTTTTTCCTCCGATGCACGTTTATGGCCATCCTTGTACACTGTGCTTCCTGTGGCAACTCACTGCTGGCTCCAATTTGGCAGGTAGTTTATTACCTGACCCATTTTATAGATGAGGCAGCAGAGAGCTCTTTTTTTCTACATTAGAGCGAAGACTATCTGCAGACATTAAAGCTACAAGCTGGGAGACAGAGGAAAGTGTTTTCCTGCGTTTGAGGACACAAAATTCAGGCCTTTCTTGAAGTTCAGAAGAGCCCAAAATTGAGTTGCTCAAAAAAAATATTTTTCTGGTTATAATTAGTACTAGGTTGAGGGAAAATTACAAATCTCATCTGGGAATAACTTAATTGACCACTGGATGTCACTGTTGTTCCATATAAGTACTATGGACCCAGCTACTTGGCTCGAGGACTGGGGAGGTTTTGTAAGTCTGTCTCTGTATTTTTAACACTCTTGCTTTGTCCAATTTGCATTATAGTCATTACGGATTTTCTTTGAAACAAGGTTGTATTACAAATAAGCAACTTAACAAAGAAATAAAATTTCATCTTACCAAGGAGTAACCGTGGTTGATGATCTGATTTAGGGGACGAAGAAATGCTTGGTCACTTGCAAATTGTCCACAGAATAACCTGATGGAAAGCCATTATTTCTCCTTTGAACACCCGGATTGTTGAGATTCTGTGCCACACAGGGACTGAGCACCGTACTCATGAAACTGAAGAGTCACCTTTTTTTTTTTAGTCTTTTTTTTTTAACATCTTTATTGGAGTATAATTGCTTTACAATGGTGTGTTATTTTCTGCTTTATAACAAAGTGAATCAGCTATACATATACATATATCCCCATATCTCCTCCCTCTTGCGTCTCCCTCCCACACTTCCTATCCCACCCCTCTAGGTGGTCACAAAGCACTGAGCTGATCTCCCTGTGCTATGCGGCTTCTTCCCACTAGCTATCTATTTTACATTTGGTAGTATATATAAGTCCATGCCACTCTCTCACTTCGTCCCAGCTTACCATTCCCCCTCCCTGTGTCCTCAAGTGCATTTTCTACATCTGCGTCTTTATTCCTGTCCTGCCCCTAGGTTCTTCAGAACCATTTTTTTTTTTTTTTTTTTTTTTTAGATTCCATATATATGCGTTAGCATATGGTATTTGTTTTTCTCTTTCTGACTTACTTCACTCTGTATGACAGACTCTAGGTCCATCCACCTCACTACAAATAACTCAGTTTCGTTTCTTTTTATGGCTGAGGAATATTCCATTGTATATATGTGCCACATCTTCTTTCTCCATTCATCCGATGATGGACACTTAGGTTGCTTCCATGTTCTGGCTATTGTAAATAGAGCTGCAATGAACATTTTGGTGCATGACTCTTTTTGAATTATGGTTTTCTCAGGGTATATGCCCAGTAGTGGGATTGCTGGGTCGTGTGGTAGTTCTGTTTTTAGTTTTTTAAGGAACCTCCATACTGTTCTCCATAGTGGCTGTATCAATTTACATTCCCACCAACAGTACAAGAGTGTTCCCTTTTCTCCACACCCTCTCCAGCATTTATTTTTATTTATTTATTTATTTTTTAAACTCAAACTTTTTTTTTTATTAATTAATTAATTAATTAATTTATGGCTGTGTTGGGTCTTCGTTTCTGTGCGAGGGCTTTCTCTAGTTGTGGCAAGCAGGGGCCGCTCTTCATCACGGTGCGCGGGCCTCTCACTATCGTGGCCTCTCACTATCGTGGCCTCTCTTGTTGCGGAGCACAGGCTCCAGACGCGCAGGCTCAGTAATTGTGGCTCACGGGCCCAGCTGCTCCGCAGCATGTGGGATCTTCCCAGACCAGGGCTCAAACCCGTGTCCCCTGCATTGGCAGGCAGATTCTCAACCACTGTGCCACCAGGGAAGCCCTCCAGCATTTATTGTTTCTAGATTTTTTGATGATGGCCATTCTGACCAGTGTGAGATGATATCTCATTGTAGTTTTGATTTGCATTTCTCTAATGATTAATGATGTTGAGCATTCTTTCATGTGTTTGTTGGCAATCTGTATATCTTCTTTGGAGAAATGTCTATTTAGGTCTTCTGCCCATTTTTGGATTGGGTTGTTTGTTTTTTTGTTATTGAGCTGCATGAGCTGCTTGTAAATCTTGGAGATTAATCATTTGTCAGTTGTTTCATTTGCAAATATTGTCTCCCATTCTGAGGGTTGTCTTTTGGTCTTGTTTATGGTTTCCTTTGCTGTGCAAATGCTTTTAAGTTTCATTAGGTCCCATTTGTTTATTTTTGTTTTTATTTCCATTACTCTAGGAGGTGGGTCAAAAAGGATCTTGCTGTGATTGCAATCCCTATCAAACTACCACTGGCATTTTTCACAGAACTACAACAAAAAATTTCACAATCTGTATGGAAACACAAAAGACCCCGAATAGCCAAAGCAATCTTGAGAACAAAAAATGGAGCTGGAGGAATCAGGCTCCCTGACTTCAGACTATACTACAAAGCTACAGTAATCAAGACAGTGTGGTACTGGCACAAAAACAGAAATATAGATCAATAGAACAGGATAGAAAGCCCAGAGATAAACCCACGCACATATGGTCACCTTATCTTTGATAAAGGAGGCAAGAATATACAATGGAGAAAAGACAGTCTCTTCAATAAGTGGTGCTGGGAAAACTGGACAGGTACATGTAAAAGTATGAAATTAGAACACTCCCTAACACCATACACAAAAATAAACTCAAAATGGATTAAAGACCTAAATGTAAGGCCAGACACTATCAAACTCTTAGAGGAAAACATAGGCAGAACACTCTAAGAGTCACCTTTTAGAGGTCACCTCTTCCAACATTCTGCCTAATGTAGGAATCCCTTTTAGGACCTAAATGAGTGACCACTTGCCTCTGTTTGAACCTCACCCCCAGAAACCATGCTCACAGATTCCCCAGGCACCCCATGCTGGAGTACTGGAATTGAGCTGGAAGGACAGAAGGATCTTTCTTCAGCTCACCTTTTTGTGTTCTCTCATGAATCCTATGTGATGTTAGATGCTTGTTTCTGAAAGATGCTGTGTGAGTTTAGAGGAAGGGGCTTGGCCCAGGCTCGGGGCCGTGAGAAGGATCAACTGTGGGAGGGTTAGTTCCTGGAGCAGGCTCAGTGGGGCCAGGGAGGGAGGCTGTGGGCCTTCTGGCCTCCCTCGGATCACATAATGTGTAGTAGATGCTTCCTCTGGCTGTTCTCAGGCACTGTGCTTTTTATGAAGATGCTCCTGGTAAGCATAGGAGGAGTTTGACAAATTCAACAGTGGTTACATTTAATTAATACAGTTCTCTCTCCCTAGAGCTTTGTAGAGGTCAGATCCCATAATTGAATCCTGGTTTTGCACTGGCTTCTGGTGTAGAACTGCAGGACCACTGCTACGGAAAAGCTTTGCATTTTAAAACTGGGAGAAAGCATTCACTGTTTTTACTCCTTCACCCACAGCCGTTCTTTCAGTGGAGACTGCTGTTTACCTACTGGTGGGAGCATCTCTCTGACACTCGTTTCCTCATTTAGAAACCCAGGCTCAGGGCCGCCATCTAGAGACACGAATGATGGACAAGATGAAGAACTTCCTGAATTTTTACAAGCCCCAGGGCCCTTAGAGACAAGATACTTTTATCCATTACTAATGGGCACTTGGCTTTTTTTTGTGTGTGTGGCTCATTTCCAGTTTAGAATTTTAGTGAAATGCCTAAAATCACGTGTAAGCTCTGGAATCCAGCAGATACAGACTTAACTGTTGTCTGGGCCTCTTTCTAGCTGTGTAACCTCAGGCAAATTACTTAACTTCTTTAAACTTCAGTTATCCCTTTTGAGAATGAAGACAATGATAATCATAATATCAACCCTCCAGGGCTGTGCTAAGGATTAAATGCTAAGGATTTAGGGGTGTGTAGCACAGTGCCCGAATATGACACATGCTCCAAAGTGCTATCTGCTAGTACTGAGTTGGATAAGATGACTCAAGAAAGGACAGAAGGAATTTGAAGTTAACATTGTAAGTATAAAATTCAGAGAGGCCCCAAAGAGCAAATGATCGGATCACAGCATTCACTCATGTAATAAGCATTTTTGAAAACCTTTTATTTGTTAGGCATGATACATAGAGGAGGGTCAGGCTCTGTTCAGAGAGTTGACAGTGGAGTGGCTGAGACATACCAACAGATAATTATAATACATCTGGTGGATGCAACAGCAGAAAAATGGCCAGGGGTTAGATAGTACCAAGTCTAGAGGCTCCGAATTCCATGGATACAAATTTAATGTATTAAACGCATCTCATTGATTAAAAAAATTTTTTTCTGGATTCTGTTATTGCATAATCCAGGCATTTGGACTGTTAGTAAAGAGGTGATTATATAAACCTGGCATCATTTGAAGCCTACTGTGCCGTTCCAGGTTATGGAGTTATTGTGTAAACAATACACATGAAAAGTGCTATGAAAAAGTGAGATTTTATGTTCCTTTGCTATATAAATGTCTATGTTCCGAGCAAAAAAATTAAGACCGCCAAAAAGATAATACAAGTGCATTTATATTTCCAGTTGGCAGTACCTTTTCCATCTGAATATACTTCCTGTCATACTCGCTGGGCTTTTACATAAATCACCTCAATGTTTAAACCAGTTTAAGCTTTATATGAGTACATACTGCGTAGATTAAAAAAATATGCAGAATCAATTTCCTTTCACTCAACTAATTTTTTTTTATGTTGCCAGTGATAAAAATTTAAAAAAAATTTTATTGGCATATAGTTGATTTACAATGTTGTGTTAGTTTCAGGTGTACAGCAGAGTGAATCAGTTATACATATACATGTATCCACTTTTTTTTTTTTAGATTCTTTTCCCATATAGGCCATTACAGAGTATTTAGTGTTCCCTGTGCTGTACAGTAGGTCCTTATTAGTTATCTGTTTTATATATAGTAGTGTGTATATGTCAATCCCCAAACCCCAATTTACCCCCCCCCCAATCCCCTGGTAACCATAAGTTTGTTTTCTACATCTGTGACTCTAGTTCTATTTTGTAAATAAGTTCATTTGTACCCCTTTTCTAGATTCCACATATAAGCGATATCATATATTTGTCTTTCTGTGTCTGACTTACTTCACTTAGTATGACAATCTCTAGGTCCATCCATGTTGCTGCAAATGGCATTATTTTGTTCTTTTTTATGGCTGAGTAATATTCCATTGTATGTACGTACCACATCTTCTTTATCCATTCCTCTGCTGATGAACATTTAGGTTGCTTCCATGTCCTGGCTATTGTAAATAGTGCTGCAGTGAACATTGGGGTGCATTTATCTTTTTGAATTATGGTTTCCTCTGGGTATACACCCAGGAGTGGGATTGCTGTGTCATATGGTAGTTCTATTTTTAGTTTTTTAAGGAACCTCCATACCATTCTCCATAGTGGCTGTACCAATTTACATTCCCACCAACAATGTAGGAGCATTCCCTTTTCTCCACACCCTCTTCAGCATTTACTGTTTGTAGATTTTTTGATGATGGCCTCACTCAACTAATTACTATAGTGGTGCTATATATAGTGTACTGGTAACATTGCCCCCCAGGCTACATCCTTCTTGACAAGTGTTGAATATTGAGCTATCATTTTTATCTTGCCCATCTATTTTTTTTTTTTGGCTGCTCCACGCAGCTTGCAGGATCTTAGTTCTCCAACCCAGAACTGAACCCAGGACCTCAGCAGTGAAATCATGGAGTCCTAACCACTGGACTGCCAGGGAATTCTTGATCTTTCCCATCTAAAACGTTAATTGCATCCAAGACTTCAGAAGTTATTTACCAACAACATATTTTTTACAACTGTTCATTTAACCCACATTTTTGAGTACCTACAGTGTACAAAGTACATTAAACATGAAATTGCAAACAGCATCCCTTTTTTTCACTTAGCAAAGGTCAACATCGAATTGTTTCCGTCAACCTGTCTGCTTAACATGATGTAGGCACCATCTGCACTGGCAAGAACCTAAAGTGTGTGTTTCTTAGAACAATTGTGTAAGCTTATACTCATTGGCAGCAAAAACCATTGAAGTAATCCATGTTCTAATTATATGTATCGGGGGATCTCATAAAAAAAATAATAGTGGGAAAAAAAATGTTAGAACTTCCAACAAGTATATGCAATGAAGAAGAAATATTGCTAGGTATAGCCCACAGGACTTTTATTTTTATGTATTTATTTTTGACAAACAAAAATTGTTTATATTTAAGGTATATTTGTCTCTCTGTGTCTGGCTTATTTCACTTAGCATAATGTTCTTCAGATTTATCCATGTTGTTGCAAATGGCAGGATTTACTTCTTTTTAAAGGCTGAGTAACACTTAATTTTACATATATATGATATTTTCTTAATTCATTCATCTGTTGACAAATGAATTTGGGTTGTTTCCATATTTTGGCTACTGTGATTAATGCTGCAGTGAACATGGGAGTACAGACATTCCTTCAAGATAATAATTTTATTTCTTTTGGATGTATACCCAGAAATGGGATTGCTATTTCATATGTTTGTGATGTTTTTAATTTTTTGAGGAACCTCTGTATGACCTACCCTGAAGAATATTCCATGTGCACTTGAGAAGAGTGTCTGTTCTGCTGCTGTATGTATGTTAGGACTATTTGATCTGAAGTGTTGTTCAGGTCCATTGTTTCCTTATTGATTTTCTGTCTGGATGAGAAGTTCCCTACTTCAGAGCTGTTAATATTTGCTTTATATATTTGGGTGCTCTGATGTTGGGTGCATATATATTTACTATTGTTATTTCCTCTTAATGAATCAAGTCTTTTATCATTATATAATAATTTTTTTTGTCTCTTATTACAGTTTTTGACTTAAAGTCTATTTTGTCTGATATAAGTGTAGCTACTCCCACTCTCTTTTGGTTTCTATTTGCATGGAATATATTTTTCTATCCCTTTACTTTCAGCCTGTGTGTTTCCTTAAAGCTAAATTGATTCTCTTATAGGCAGCATATAGCGGGGTCTTTTTTTTTTTTTCCTTATCCATCCATCCACTCTATGTCTTCTGATTGGAGAATTTAGTCCATTTACATTTAATGTAACTATTGATCAGCTCACAGGGAGATGGCACTGTGGCTTGTAATCTTGTGCCCTGAAAGGATAAGAGGAAATCCCTCATGGTGGGAGGTCAAAGACTAAAGAAAACAAGCATGTACAAGGCTTGATATGGTGTAAAGACTTCTCCCTTCAGTTCTCAACCTTACTACCAATGTCTTGTGTAGTAGGTTTTTTTTTTTTTTTTTTTTTAATTGAAGGCAGTGTTTTATCACTAGAACAGCATTACCACAAGACCAGGGTGGCATAAGCAAGACCTGGGGGAGAACCATAAACTCAGCTATTTAAGGAGAAGCTCTGGATAACATATAAATAGGTTTATTAGTTTTACTAAACACTTGAGTTTGGCTTTGGACTTCTGTAATCCATAGAATGTAGGTTTGAATCACTGTAACCTAGAGCTTAAGGGCAATATAGACTTACCCTCCTAATATTTGGATCACACAAAAATGACAGAGTTACTCTTCCATGATGGCTGACCCAGTTAGACACACTGGATGATGGCAAATATTTATCACAACAGTGCAGAGAAATCACATGTTGGTGCAGGAATTGACTGATAAAAACACTTCTGTTTAGTAATTAACAGTGCCTGTGGCTTCTACTTCCATGGCAGCTTGGAAATATAGAAGTCATTAAGTAAAAATTCACAAAATGGGAGAGAATCAATTTTATGCTGAATTATCCATTATAAAATATTTCTTCAAATCTCTCTCCTCATTGTGAATCTTATAAAAGTCAAAACTTTAAAATACTTACATGATTATAATTATTTTAAAAGTCTTATTAAATTTTCATCTATAAAATATCTCATTAACTGCCACACTTACGTCAAGGTTAAAGGTGGGAAATGAAGCAAGGTATTATTACTGAAAAACAGTCGAAGCACCTAAATTGTTTTTCTTAATTGAAATTGGTGTATGGTATGGTTCGACAACACAGACAGCCAGTGAGGCTGACCTGATATTCTACAAGTATTAGCTAAGATTCCCACGCTGGGAGTTTTAAAATTTATTTTTGAATGGATAGGAAATTTAAAATAGAAAAAAAGTTACTTCAACATTAGTCATAATATCTAATAAGTGAAGGGCAGCAGAATATGCCATCTCAAAATAATGCTATTTTATTTTATTATTTATTTATTTATTCTTTTGGCCACACCATGTGTCATGTGGGGCCTTAGTTCCCTGATCAGGGATCGAACCTGTGCCCCCTGAAATGGAAGCACAGAGTCTTAACTACTGGACTGCCAGGGAAGTCCCAAAATATGCTATTTTAAAACAAGGGTTATTTTGAGCTGAAGGCAATTAAGAAGAGGCAGATACAAGAAGAGTTCTCTGCAGTCCCCGTATTTGCCTAAAAGCAGAACATAAATGTGTGAAAGTGTCCCCCGTCCCCTCTGTACCAGGAAAGACAGAAGTTAATCACTGGAGGCTACTCTAGATCTTTATCAGCTAAGAGATAGCACCAGAGGAATCTTTATAACAAACTTTACTAACTGGCCCTTATCTACTATTAATTTCCTTATATTTACCTTCCCATAATTTGTCCTTCTGAGAAGCTCAAAGACCTTTTCCTTTGTTTTGTTACTTCTCTACAAAATTATTATTCTTTGCTAAGATTCCACATAAGTTCAAGTTCTAATCACCTCTCTGAGTTATTCATCTCTGAGTACTCCTGTGTGTATGTGGGATGCGCATGCTAAAAATTTGTTTGTTTCTTGCTTTTCTCTTATTACTCTGTCTTTTCTGAGTCTAATTTGCAGAGTCCCAGCTAATGAACTTAAGATGGGTAGAGAAAAAGTAATTTTTTTCCTCCCTTACACAAGCAAGTTGTTTAGGTTCTGCATTATGTAAAGGGAAGTTCATGTGATAAAAGTAACACATTTTTCTGGAAAAGTCTTGAAAAAGAAGGTAAAATATCCAAGTAATATATCTTTAAGAAATCTACATTCAGCAGTTATTTCCCAAGAGGAGAAATGTTTTCTAGTTTGACCTATATTGTTTAGATTGTTGTTTTATTTTCTTATAAAATTAGTAAGACACATGCATTAAAGTCAAAACATCTGGAAAGACTAATTTTTGAAAGCTCCCATGCTTATTTTCCCACCCCCTCTGATAACAAATAGAAGGCAGGTATCAGTCTTATGGAAATAGTTGGCCTATGCAGTCCACCATGGCAGACAGGAGGTGGTGGACCAGGCCGCAGGGTGGGAATGCCATCTTCCCAGTGCTTTTCCTTTGAGGGCTACAACTGTCCTCCCAACTGTTAGAGGCCCCAAATCTTGGGAAGATTGTACTTTGGACCCTCTTCCTTTTCTCTTTCTCTCTATTTGGGAAAGGGGTTGCAGAGGAAAAAAAATGATAGAGTTTAAGAATAGGTGGAAGTTTTGTTCAGTTATTCATGGTTTATTTCTTTCTTTTTTCAGTTTTAGTATTTTTTAAAATTGAGTATAGTTGATTTACAATGTTGTGTTAATTTCTGCTGTACAGCAAAGTCAGTTATATATACATTCCTTTTTTAAAAAAATTATTTATTTATTTATTTATTTATTGTTTATTTTTGGCTGCGCGGGGTCTTAGTTGCGGGATCTTCGTTGCAACATGCAGGATCTTTAGTTGCGGCATGTGGACTTTAAGTTGTAGCATGCATGCAGGATCTAGTTCCCCGACCAGGGATCGAACCCGGGCCTCCTGCATTGGGAGCACGGGGTCTTATCCACTAGACCACCAGGGAAGTCCCCCATACATTCTTTTTTAAAATATTCTTTTCCATTATGGTTTATCATAGGGTATTGGATATAGTTCCCTGTGCTATACAGTAGGACCTTGTTGTTTATTCATCCTGTATATAAAAGCTTACATCAACTAACCCCAACCTCCCACTCCATCCTTCCCCCAAGCCCCTCCCCCTTGGCAACCACCAGTCTGTTCTCTATGTCAGTGATTCTGTTTCTGTTTTATAGATAGGCTCATTTGTGTCATATTTTATTTTATTTTATTTTTTTATAGTGAAAACTGTCTTTATTTTCATTGCCTTTTATTTTCAACAATGATTACTTGAACTTAAAAAAAAAAAGACAGCCTTTAATAACTAATGGTTATTGAAGAGCCAAACCTTTCCAGCCCACTTCATATTCTCTTTCAACCATTTCAGGGCAGAACAATGTTCCATACTATAAACCTGTTCCTTATTAACATTGATGGTCATGTGCTTAATGAAAAGCTTTGGATCTGATATACGAGCAGCCATAATTAATCTTTCCACTGCAGCTTGATAGTCATCCTTGCTCTGAGATTTGTTTTCTACACATCTTTTTAAAACTACCTGCAGTGTCTGTGTAGAAGTTCCAGGACTCTGAATACTACTAGCATTAGATACCAGGAAGATTTCAATAGCTAAAAGCATTTCAATCTCAGACAAATAGGAAGGAATCAGTAGAGGTTTTCGGTATAAATTTCCCTCCAATGGTGGGTAGCAACCCAATGAAAGAGCACTTTTGTGTGGGCTCTGGCTTGGAGCCATAAACAACTTCTTCCTAAAGAAGTAATTAATCTTCTAAGAAAGGAAAAATCAATAGGGATGCTCTTTGAAATCATGCATTCTGCTACGGAGGATGACATACAAAGACTGTTGCTTTCTATACAGGCATCTTGAGAATTTTGAAAACCTGGTAGATTTTGCAAAACTTCAAATGTCTGTCTGTAAAGACTCTTCGCTATGATTTCATGTGCAGTTGTACAGAGCAGATTATGCCAATTGAGCACATCCAGTCTATCACAAGACCACAGTGGTGTATTGATGACCCCCTCTGACTCCCTTAATACCCAAATGGCACCATCTAAGCTTCCGCTTTTTAGAAAAATTTCTGCTGCAATATTCACAACTTGACATCTTGGTGCTAACTTCTCAGGCCCTATACGTCCTTTTAAACTTGTAAAATGTATTTTTAATTCATATAGTTTATCTAAGACCTTCCTTCCCTTGGACCAGCTTGTGGTAGAAGTACATAGCACTGATTCCGATTCTTCCCAGCAAAGTTTTATCTACTTCACTATTTTGTGGATCTTTGCTAACTGTTTCGGCGAATTCACGAAATGGAACACCTGGTCTCTCGTCTTTACAGTCTTTTGTTAGTGTCTCAGCAATACAAGCACAAAATCTCTGGGAAATCTGCAAATTTTTCACAGCCCAGTTTTATGTTAATGTATACATTTCCCAATTTGGTCCAGTCACCTTTTTCTTTACAATGCTGTATTTCATTCAAGGCTGACTCTAAATCACACTTCCAGTTCTTTTTAAACTGCCTCATCCGTAACCTGGCTTTCATTTCCAGAACTGCAGTTATTTCTTGCTTGGAAGCCTGTACTTGGTATAAAAGCTTAATAATATAGTTAAAGTGTTCTGGGTCAAGTACCATCCCAGCTTCAACAAGCTTGCAAAAGATATCAAAGCAGGTACAGCACTCCTTAATTTCATAGTTGCCACATACTCAAATATTTTTAGTAATATTTTCAGAGCAGGCAGCATTTTAACCATTATGCTGAGGTTCATGACCTGAAATACTTCTTTTCAATAAACAATGTTTGAGTAAAGAATTTAGAAGGTCATTTAGCACTTGTAAATCCAAGTGTATACCCGGCGGAAACTTTCTGTAGCACTCCATAAACGTGTTTACAGGTCAGTCCCTGGCTGTGGATCATCACTTGAGGCTTCAGTAACTTTTCTTTTTCCCTTGGTGTGTCTTCCTGACTGCAAGGGGAGCTCTGCCTCCTTCGCTGCTTCTAAGCCAGGCTGGTCTGATGGGTCTGAAGAGCCCCCCTGGCTCCCAGGCCCCTCCACTAGCTGCCTTGCTGAAGCCTTCCCAGGCCCGGACGCCTCACCCGACTTGTCACTTTCCACCTCTTCTCTCCCAGACAGCCCGGGCCACCATCCTCCTCTCTTGCCTGCTCTCCTCGCGCCCCCGCCCCTGCCTCAGGGCTGCAGCCTCCCGCCTCACCTGGCCCTGGCCACCAGCAGCTGCGTGTCACCTTCATGCCCTGGGGCCGTCGTGGGGCCCGAGGGTGGCGGCCTCAGCATCTGCCCCGGGCCGCCTGTCTGCCCACCTAGGCCCTCTGCGCCCGCTCACAAGAGCCCAGTGGCGGCACGAAAGCTGCTTCCGCCACCAGGCACCCGCCCTGTGTCATATTTTAGATTCCACATATACGTGATATCATATGGTATTTGTCTTTCTCTTTCTGACTTACTTCACTGAGTATAATAATCTCTAGTTGCATTCATGTTGCTGGAAATGGCATTATTTCATTCTTTTTTATGTCTGAGTAGTATTCCATTGTATATATGTACACATCTTCTTTATCCATTCATCTGTCATGGACATTTAGGTTGTTTCCATGTGTTGGCTATTGAGAATAGTGCTGCTATGAACACAGGGGTGCATGTATCTTTTTGAATTACAGATTTGTCTGGATATATGCCCAGGAGTAGGATTGCTGGATCATTCTTTTTCTTTCTTCTTTTAAAAAAAAATTCCTTTGTTAAAATGAATGTCACAATAGTTATTTTTGTGTTCTGCTTAAACATTGTATTCTGGATTCACATTTAACACAGAATCATTTCAGCAGATTTGAAAGTCTCTTTAAAACTTGACTTTCCTTGTTTGAATAACAGCTGGAGTATGCAGACACTTGCACCATTAATTTGGACATAGCCTTGGGTTTTTGCCAAAGTGTAGCACTTTTAAAAAAGTTACACACATACACAAAATTCCAAGTAGAATTCCTGCATTGGGCCTTCACTGCTGCGCACAGGCTTTCTCTAGTTTCGGCGAGTGGGGGCTACTCTTTGTTGCGGTGCATGGGCTTCTCATTGCAGTGGCTTCTCTTGTTGTGGAGCACGGGCTCTAGGCACGCGGGCTCAGTAGTTGTGGCTCATGGGCTCTAGAGCGCAGGCTCAGTAGTTGTGGCACACAGGCTTAGTTGTTCCGCGGCATGTGGGATCTTCCCGGACCAGGGCTCGAACCCGTGTCCCCTGCATTGGCAGGCAGATTCTTAACCACTGCGCCACCAGGGAAGTCCCAGAATTGTCATTTTAACATCCATTTGAATGACTTCTTATAATTTACTAAATGCTTTCTGATATATTATTTACTGTGGCGAGTTTGAATATGTGGGATTTGTCCCTTTGGATAGGAGCACCTCCCAAAGTGGGTAGTGAAAAGTTCATAAAAGATAAATTTTTATTACTATTACCAAATAGAACCGTCTAGGTATGTGCATATATATATACAGATACACACATATATATTCACATGCATGCATATGATTTACGTACATTTATCTATTTGATAAATAACTATATATAACTAATACACGTATAATATATATATGTGTATCTCTATCTGCTGTCTGTCTATCTATCTAAAATTTTATAAGCAAGGGCTGAAGACTCCTTTGGAGAAGTACAGGAGGCTCCATTATTTACACCATGACTTAAGGAAAACTGACTCTAGGTCAAATCCTGAGGGTGGAGTGTGGTTCTGCTCCTCTTCCTCTCCTTTTTCTGCCTCAGGTCTTAAGCCATTGCTACTCAGGAAACAAATGATCTAATCCAGGGAATTTTTAACTTCCTGCGCCCAAACCCCAAGATACATGGAAGGGCTTCAGGGCAGTTTTGTGTGCAACTTCTAGGCCTGACCTTTAACCTAGTTCCCACCATCCCCTTTCTGCAGGCTCAATGCCTAAGAAAGCCCTGACCTTGGAAGGTACATGTTAAAAGTGGCGGAGCCCTAAGATGGGAACCAGCCTGGGTTCCTGAATCACCACTTAGTGGAGAGCCACCTGCTGAGCAGGAGCATCTACTTTGGACTTCGCATGAGTGAAAAACAAACTTCTGTCATGTTTGAGCCACTGGACCTTGTGGGGTGGCTTCTTATAGCAGCTAAAGTTACACTGATTAGTCACAGGGTTCATAACTTTCATTAGATAAGCAAAGAAGCCCATAACTATAGTTAGGAACACTTGAATCAAATTCTAGAAGCATAGAATGTTTTTGCTGGAATCAACCTCAGATTTCTTAGTTAGAGTCTGGGGCCTGGCAGAGGTGGTGGGCAGAGGGATGAGGACGCAGTAGGAAGTGGAGGTGGTCCACGTGTGGTGGGTGGTATGACAGATGTCCTCGCTAGGCAATCCTTCTAGCCTCCTCTCACCTAAACCCCTATTCTGATGAAGACATTTGGATCCAGCCCAACTACCTCATTTTTTATTGAAGCCCAGGATGGTGAAGGGTCTCATCCCAGGTCTCAGGTAGTTGGCAGCCCTGATGCATTAATTCAAGCTGTAATGTTAATGACTCCTGGATTATTCCTCCCACAATATTTGTATTTTAAAGGAAACCTGAAGAAAAGGAAAATTTTAACTCCAAATTCTGCTTTAAGCTGTATGTCTCTTCCATGGTGGTGTTTCAGGTGTTTTGAAACCTGGGTGCAGAAGACATTCTTAGAAGATTTCAGGGAATCCCTGCAATCACAATATCGGGTACCCGTCTACTCTGCCTGTGTGTAAAGCCATTTGTGAAGATAAAGATTCACATAGTGGAAAAGGAGAGAATTCTCCCCATAGCTTGAAGCAAATAGAGGTGGTCTGATATATTGGAGTTATTGTATTGGAACAAAAGGGCCAAATAGTCTTGAGATTAAGAGAATTATAAATAGGCCCAAGCAGCCTTCGAGGAGGTCTTCAGTAGGGGGTCGTATTATTTTTCATTAGCTAAGAATAAAGTGATTTGGGCTACAGTATTTTAGGCCACAATTTTAATTAGCCATGCCATTAGTTTATATTTTCTTTTGAGAACTTAATAACTAATGGTGCAACTGAATCTCTCAAAAATTTCATCAGCAGAATATTTTCGTATTCTGCTATAAATTAAGCTGTATGGAGGGGCACATTTATTTTCTTTCATTTCCTTCTTAACACACGCAGTGGTGAGATGTTAGGATTTACATGACTCATTAGCTCATTTCCTGCCTAGTCCTTTCCTGCCCATTTCCTTGTTCGGTTTTCATAACTTTTTTTGATGCCTGGGAGTCACTGGATATTTTCAGGCTGCTTTTACCTCAGGATTTGGGTTGGTACCTAGAGTCCAATTGTTTTGGGTTTTGCTCTGATTAACACCTCCCTCTCAGGGCTTTTAATCCTGAAAAAGCTGTGGCAGTTTGGAAAATCAGGGTCCGATGTTAACTAGCCATAGGAGAGACAAGATGATGTTTCCAGGCAGCATTATCTCTGGAAAATACCAAAGCTGCAAGAAACAGACATGTAACTTCAGTTGAAGGGGTTTAATGAGTTAATGAGGGGTTAAATGGACAAAGATTTAAACAGGAAAGGGCGGGGGTGACACCATTTTTCAGGTCAGCAATTGAGGAGTTAAGCTTTTAGGAGCACAGAGAACAACAGTTAAAACCATTGAAAGCCCCACTAGCAGTTCTGACCTTTATCTGCAGGGTCCAAATCCAGACAAGGGTCTTAATTAGCTCCAGAGAAATCTAGCGCTTTGGCAACATACCAACACACATTAAAAAAACAAGAAAACCCCAAACCAACCAGTAAATAAAAGAGCCATTTTTTTAAAAAAAAGTTAAATAGGAGCAACATTTATATAACCTTTTGGTGTTTCTGTTTTCCAATTTCTCATTTTTGTTCTCCCTATACCATCTTACACTTGATTCTTTTCCATGACCTTCAGCTTATTCCCTCTTGTTTTTTTTATCTGTTTATTGTCCTTCTAGAATTTAGATGCACTTTAAAATTTTTTTTCTATATTTTAATTTTTTAATTATAAAAGGAATGCATGCTTATTGTATAAATAATTTTCAACAATGAAAAATGCATAGTTATGAAGTCTCCCACGCGTCCAAGATTTTTTCTATGCATTTTACATAGATGTGTGTGTTTATGTGTGAGTCTAATCATATACATACACACTCAAAAAATTTTTTTAACAAAAAAAGCGTCGTATGTGCAACTCTGCAACTTGCCTTTTTTATGTACTCATGTATCTCATTATATTTCTACATTGGATTGATATAGGTGGTGCGCCTTTTTATATAGATTTTTATTTAAAAAATTCTAGCATATTTTTTAATCCCTGATCAAAATATTTTGAGCTGTGTGTCCAATCAATGCATGTAGGTGCTGTGATTTATAAAATATGATTTTATTTGTAACTAGAGCTTGCATGTTATATTGGCTTATGTCTTTGTGCACTATTTTGAATGCATAATCAGTGTTTCTTTCGCTCTTATCGTTATTACTCTTTTAATCTTTTGTTCATTCAAATAATTTTTGGTTTCTTTCCTGTTTAAGTCTTTCTTGTGTTAGCTTTGTTCTTTTCCTTTCTCATTCCATTTTTCCCTTTTCTACTGGCTTGGAAGTTATATACACTAGTTCCATTCTTTTAATGTTTACCCTAGAAATTTTAACATGCATATGTAACTTAACATAGTGTACATTTATTATCTTTGCTGTCTTGTCAGACGCTCAAAACCTAAGATGACCAATTCTGGTTATTCTCTCTGACTTAACATGTTTAGTATTTTTGGCTCCATATTGATTACTTTTTAACTCCACAAATTCTGTTGTTTTATGTAGTTGGAGATTTTTCCCCCTCACTGTTCTTTCTTCATTTCTTGCTTCCCAGGCCCCACTCTAGTATAATTTTCATTCCTCCTAAAATTATAAGCTCTAGAATTTCATTTTGTGAGAGTCAGTTGGTAAGAAATGTCTCTGTTTTCTTTTTTTTGTGGAAAATGTATTTATTTGCCCTTATTCTTTTTAAAAAAATATTTATTTATTTATTTATTATTTATTTATTTATTTTGGCTGCGCTGGGTCTTTGTTGCGGCACGCGGGATCTTCATTGCGGCATGTGGACTTCTTAGTTGAGGTATGTGGGCGTCTTAGTTGCAACATGCATGTGGGAGCTAGTTCCCCGACCAGAGATCGAACCCGTGCCCCCTGCAATGGAAGCGTGGAGTTGTAACCACTGGACCACCAGGGAAGTCTATTTGCCTTTATTCTTGATAGTCTTGAAAATTCTGGATTATTTGTTCTCAGTTCCCTGAAGATATTACACTGTCTTTCGGCTTTCAATGTTGCTTGCCATGAATTTAATTGTAGGTAAACTATCTTTTCTCTTTGGTTTCTTTTAAGACCTTTACTTTGTTTTTGGTATCTTTCTCTCTGGTGTGATTAGTGGATTTTACTTTTATTTATCCTTCTTGAGATTCGTTGAGCTTCCCGAATCTGAAGGGTGGTAGATATTTTCCAGTTCTGGATACTTGCTTCTCCCTCATTTTCTGTAATTTCTTTTTCTGAAACTCTGATTGAATTTATTTTAGATCTCATTCTGTTCTCCATGTGTTTGGTCTTTATCCCATCTTTCATATTTTCCTTGTTGCTTCTCTCTGTACTGCATTCTTGGAAATTTATTAATCTTACTTTTCAAATTTTCATGTTTTTTCTTCAGTTGTTTTTAAACTGCAGTTTTATTTATCTATTGATTTTTTTTTTTCAATTTCAATTTTGCATGTTAGAAGCTCTATTTAGTTCTTTCCTAAGCCTATTGGTAATCTTTTTTTTTTTTTTAAATAAATTTATTTATTTATTTATTTTTGGCTGTGTTGGGTTTTCGTTTCTGTGCGAGGGCTTTCTCTAGTTGCGGCAAGCGGGGGCCACTCTTCATTGCGGTGCGCAGGCCTCTCACTATCGTGGCCTCTCTTGTTGCGGAGCACAGGCTCCAGACACGCAGGCTCAGTAGTTGTGGCTCACGGGCCTAGTTGCTCCGCGGGCATGTGGAATCTTCCCAGACCAGGGCTCGAACCCATGTCCCTTGCATTGGCAGGCAGATTCTCAACCACTGCGCCACCAGGGAAGCCCCGGTAATCTTTGATAATATCTTGATCCTCATCATAATTTTGAAAACATTAAAAAAATTTCTCTAAACATGTGAACATATTTAGTTTCTAGTCACTATATTACTGTTTCAGTAGCTGCAGGTTTGCAGTTCCAATATCTATGGTTTGCTTTTTCTTCTGATTCCTATTTGTGGTAGTTTGTTTTCTTATGTGTCTGGTGATTGTGAACTCATATTCTTTGCAATTTTATTTGTTCTTGGAGGTCTAAACTGTGTTTTGGCAGAGAGAATTTGTGGGTCCATTGATGAAGACCACTTCAAAGTAAATTTTTAGCTTAAGTTTTCTTGGCCTTCTGCAATAATGAATTCTGGCCCCAAACATGCATGAAAATGGGCTTATGGCTAGGAATTATTAGGGGAGAATATTCTTTGTTTATGTTCTAACCAGAGACAAGGCTGAGACATGCAAATATCCCCACTGTCTCCCTCTCAGAAACCTTTATAAAAAACATACCCACTGAGGGTGTCACTTTTGGGAAGTCTCAACTTTTAAGATATGTTCCCTGCTTTACTTGGCCCAGGTTTGTTTCCTTTCTTGACACCTTTGGTTGGTAAGACCCAAGATCTAAGCATCCGGGAACGTGCATATACCTCCCAGACAAACGGTGGTCTCAGAACCTGGTCACCCTCTGAGTCTGAGATTTCTCATCATATTCAGCTTTAAGAACTCCCCTTTCTTTCTCACCAGCTTAGCTATGCATTTTATTATTTTTTATTTTTATTAATTTTTATTGGAGTATAGTTTCTTTACAATAGCCATGCATTTTAAAAATGGTTTTTCCTACATCAAAATTAAATGTCTGTGGGACTTCCCTGGTGCTCCAGTGGTAAAGACTCCACCTTCCAGTGCAGGGGATGTGGGTTCAATCCCTGGTTGGGGAACTAAAATCCCACATGCTGCGCAGCAACTAAGCCCACGCGCCTCAACAAGACAGCCCACACGTCGCAAACTACAGAGCCCACACGCTCTGGAGCCCGCACGCCACAACTAGAGAAGAGAAAACCCACACGCTACAACTAGAGGGAAGCCTGCGCGCTACAACAAAGAGCCCACGTGCTGCAGCTAGAGAGAAACCCGTGCGCCACAACGAAGAGCCCACATCACAACGAAAGATCCCGCAAGCCTCAATGAAGACCCCGCGTGCTGCAACTAAGACCCAACGCAGCCAAAAAAATAAATTAAATAAATAAATATTTTTTAAAAAGTCTGTGCATCAAAGGACACTATCAACGGGGTGAAAAGGAAACCCATGGAATGGGAGATATGTTTGCAAATAATATATCTGATAATTTATAAAGATATATGTATTATAAATATATATGTATATATTAATGTACACTTCTACAATATCTAAAAAGATTATGTAAAGAACTCCTACAGTTCAGCAACAAGAAAACAAATAACCTGATTAAAAGTGAGCAAAGGAATTGCATATTCTCTGAAGAAGATATTCAAATGGCCAGAAAGCATATGAAAAGGTTCTCAACATCAGTAATCACTAGGGAAATGCAAATCAAAACCACAATGAGATACCACCTCCTATCCATTAGGGTGGCTATTTAAAAACAACAACAACAGCAGCAGCAAATAACAAGTGCTGATGAGGTTGTGGAGAAATCAAAACCCCTGTGCATTGCTGGTGGGGATGCAGAGTGGTGCAGCTGCTGTGGAAAACTGTATGGCAATTCCTCAAAAAACTAAAAATAGAATTACCATATGATCCAAGTACCATATAATTCTACTTCTGGGTATATACGCAAAGGAGTTAAAAGGAGAGATTTCAACAGATATTTGTACACCCATGTTCATAACAGCATCATTCACAATAGCCAAAAGTCCCACTTGGAAACAACCCAGATGTCCACCAATAGATGAATGGATAAACAAAATGTGGTGTATCCACATGATGGAATATTATTGAGCCTTAAAAAGGAAGGAAATCCTGACACGTGCTACAACATGGATGAACCTTGAAGACATTATACTAAGTGAAATAAGCCAGTTACAGAAGGACAAATATTGTATAATTCCACTTACATGAGGTACCTAGAGTAGCCAAATTCATCAAGACAGAAAGTAGAATGATGACTGCCAAAGGGTGAGGGAAGAGGAGAATCAGGAGTCCTCCCCATTGTTTAAAATGTGCACAGAGTTTCAGTTGTGCAAGATGGAAAATGTTCTGGGGGTGGATCGTGGTGACAGTTGCACAACAGTGTGAATGTACTTAATGTCACTGAACTGTGCACTTAAAAATGGCTAAGATGGTATATTTTATGTATATTTTACTATAATTTAAGAAAAAAGGCTTTTATAATTCTTTCAGCACTTTTCGGGGTTCTATCCTAAGATATCTAGTTTTCTGTAATGCTGGAATTAGAAATCCCCATTGGACTGACTTTTTCTTTGTGTTCATGGTGTCTACTAGGCACTCAGTTTTAGCTACGTATGGATACCCAGCCAGATTCCAAACTGTGGAAACCAAGATGATAACCTAGGAATTTGACGTCCTGCATCACTGAGTGGTCCATATTGTTTCTTTTGTTCTTTGACTATTCTAGATATTATTTTACATCACATTATTTACACATTTCATGATGATCTTTGATAGTACCAACTCTCCAATTCTTCCTTTGTGGAATAGATCCATATTGCACATCAGAAAAGCATGGATAAATCTGTGTCAGTATAATTTGACTTGACTTCTTATCACCTTGTGTGTGTATGTGTGTTTGTGTAGGTGCTTCATTCATTCATTCATTTATTCACTTACTGTTGTGTACTAGGTGCTATCTAGGCACTGGGGATACAGAAGTGCAAAAGACAAATTTCCTGCCCAGATTCTAACGGGGGAAGAGACAGTACCCATATCAGCAAATAAATAGCAAGGTAGTTCTAAGTAATAATTTCACAAAGAATATGAATCCAGGGTAATGGGATAGACTGTGACAGCGAGAAGGGGACTGCAGGAGCTAGGGTGGTCAGGAAAGGAGTCTCTGGGGATGATATTTGAGCTGAGACCCAGTGTTAATGATGAGGAAACTGTGTGTATATCTGGGGGAAGAGCTTTCATGAAGGCGGAATAGCAAGAACAGTGAATCTGAGATAGGATTCGTGTGATTAATTATCTAAATCCCATCAGAGGATCCTAAAATCTTGGTAGTGAGGAAGTTTAGTTTGGTGAATATTATCCTTAATGTATGTGACATCTTAAAAAATGTATTTATGAAATAAAAATTGACCATTTAAATCAGCAGCAACTAATTTTCGTTACTGAAATCAGTTAGCATTTTCCTCCACCATTTCAGTCACTCTAAGCAATCTTTCACTTCTTGCTGTAGCATGCATGCATTTAATAATAAGTAAACTATGAGGGCTATAATGATTTTGCTTAAGACTTTATATTAGTGACTAAAAATAAACTTAGCTTTGTGTATGGTTAGAGTATTAGAGTCTCTTTGTATAATTTAGGTGTCTTGAATAGTTGGAGGGCCTGAGCTTTCCAGTTTGGTTAATTACTCAAATCTACCATGTAACTGCAAAGTATTACCTCCTTTTTATGCTTTATAGACAAAAGTCACAGGTATAATCATAGAGATAGCATATAGAAATATCAATCAATTTGCCAGTTCAGCTTTTCTTTCATTGAGAACAAATAATAAACCCTAAGTGTGTTCACATTCTGTGATTCTGATTTATATACTCCCCAATTAGTGCCCCATTTAATCTGCTCACCTGTTGTTGCTTTGTTCTGAATTTCATGGCTCTGTTGTTTTAAACTCTCTTGCATACGTTTTCCGAGTGAGGCTGATTACTGCAACCCCTTGGTTTTTGGGAACTTGGAACACTGCCACAGTGTCTGAATTGCCTGGATAAAGAAAAGTAGGTTCTGTAATTATTTTATTTTCTGCACAGCGTGTGATTTGTTATTGATGACACATGCATAGGGTGCTTTCTCCATTAGGCTGGCTGATCCCTCTACTATGGTATTAATGTCACTGTCACTCTGCTCGAAGCTATAGTTTGTTAGGCAACTCTAGCATGGGGGAATGAGCATGTACTTTTTAATGTGTCTGAAATAGCTACACACTGACAGATGTTCCCACATGCTTGCTGATGTCATGACTGGGGCTCATATAAAGCCTGGGAAATTAAAAGAAAGAAGAAAATGTTAGTTGAGGCTCCAGAAGGAGAGATTATAGAGGCAGACAACAGGAAATTTTGAAAAAAAGCCCACCAATATATTAACTTTCCTTTTAGATCTGGCGCTTCCTCCTCCCCGCCCCCCCAATAGGGATGCAGTCACGACTCAGTCTGTTAAATGTGAGAAAATTCAATATTGAGAGCTATTCTTTTATGTGCTCACTTACAAATAAAACAAGCATACAAACAAAAAACCCCAAATAAATTAAGGTGGTCTTTTTACCCCTCTACCAAAAAATGCATATCACAGTGTTTACTTGGTAGGCCAATTATTTTAAAAACTGGGTTTCAAGGAAAAAGTCACTCTCTGGTGGAGACCCTACATGACAAGTTCTGTTCCACAGTGGATTAAAATGGTGGAGGGGAGATGCTAACACAACTTCAACTACAGTAGTGTGAACACACCACTGTAATAATTCATTTAGAATGATGACACCTGAGACCTAATTTAAAAGTCCTAGATGAATACCAGTCTCACATTCAACCCTGAGGGCTGCTGCAAACATACCTAAGGAAGTCTAAGAACCATAGTGAGTCTAATTGAATTGGACTTAAACGGACCATTGAGATGGCCTCACCGAGCTCTGGGGAATTCATATTGTCTATACTGTATCAGAATCACAGCTTGAACTGAATAACTGGTTACATTCAATCATGTTACTGTAACTCATGCTTGAGGTAAAGGGGAAACCTTTTGCTATCAGCAAGACTGGATGGAAAACAATTTCAAATCTCTTTAAACCCAGTTGGCAACTACTTTGCCAATTATGGAATCCAGTGGGAAAGGTGTGAGCGAGGGCTCAGGACTAAATGATTTATGTCAGGCATCTGGGCCTCCCGAGGAACGTGGGAGGGTATTCGGAGGAGGGGCGTGTGGCTAATTATTTCTCCTAAGAATACTTTGGCGAGGTAATTTGTGCTTGCAGATGAGTCACACTGCAGGCTGGATAAAAGGCGAGGTAAGAACACAAAGTCCTAAGATCCTATTTAGAGATGGATAAAGAGGGAACCGAAGGATTCAATACACTTTCTCATCTCTTCACTCTGAAACATTTGGAGATATAAAATAAAAAGAGCAAACCTAGTCCTCTGTTCTAACAGTCACATTGGGATCAAAGTCTGTAATTTGTACTGCAGATATTGCATCGACTGCTTTCTAACACAGAGTTACTGGCACAGATGACATACTGTAATTTATTGGATGAACAAGTGTGAATCTGAGGCCCTTTACAATAACCCTCTTTTTTTTCAAGTCCTAATTTATTTTTGATGACTTTGGTTGTAGAGATGAGAATTCCTATACTACCCAATGCTTTCTAAAGAAGAATGTCACCATTCTCTGGGATTCATGTATGAAACTGTCTGGCTGAGAAATGATCCTGAAAGTTACCCCCAAGAGTTTTGAGTTCTGCCAGCCCACCCCAAACAAAAATAAACGTGATGATAGAATTCCACTATGGTAGTTCACAGTGGAGATATACAGGTTTATTGAATAATCTCTTCAGATCCTTTCATTATCTAAAGATTTTAAAGGTGTTTTTAGTAATCTGGAAGAGGTTTTTAATGCTATAATTATATTAAATCCAGCACTGGGGCTCTTGTTAAAACCTCATGTGAGTATGTTGGTACTAGGCTGGCACTCTTTTGCTTTCTCATCTTTCCTCTCTTTTAGCAGCTGCTTACCATCATTACAGTTAATATAGTGGATTAAACTTTTGGGCTAGCTGGCGGCTCTGAGTATCTCTCTAATGGTTTCCATTGTGCACATCCCTAGAAAACACTTCTGACCAATGAACCCCTAACTGCAAATGACACAGGCAAGCTTCACTGAAAATGACACCACTGGAGGGGAGCTTGCACTCATTTGGGATGTTTCCTCATTGGGGAAAGAAGGCCATTTCAACAGTTACACCAAAGCGATATTGTGATGTGGCATTTACTTTTCTAAGGCACCGAACAAAGCAGTGGGGGTAGTGTGTGCTCCTACATGCTAACTATGTGCTTAGCTGTGTGATGTCCAAATAAGAATCCCAGCATGTCCATAAGAGACTGAGAAATAGCAGTCTTCCTTGTTCATCCTCATACAGAATGGAGAAGGTGGATGTCACACAGTCTAAACTAAATCATGATCCATGTCGAATCAATCTTAAGTGCAGACATTGTGAGAAATAGGAGTTAAATACTGTCAGAAAGGGGGAGGGAAGGTTGCATGGGAAGAACCCCAGGACTGATCTTTGGGAAAGCTGGATTCTGATTCTTGGCTGCAACCAAAGATGCACGGTGGCTTTGGGTGAGTTTCTTCACCTCTCTGGGCCCCCCTCAGGTTCCTCTGTAACACAAGGGAGGTAGACCAGATGGTTAAACCTAATTTAACAATCATTCATTTAGTGTTCAGTTTGTGCCAAGATTTGTGCTAGGCAGTGGGGAGATTTGAGAATAAATCAGATACAGTTCACGTCCTTTTGGATTTGATAGGGTAGCAAGTTAGACTAACATTAAAAAAATACTTGTGAGGTGCTGCATTTTAAAAAGTGGGAAGTATACGGTGCTATGGAAAGATAGGACTAAGTTTGAAGAGTCAGGAAGGCTTCTTGAGGAAAGTTGTTTAAGTTGAGACTGAAGGACAAGGAGGAGTTGGTGAGGAAAAGTTGGGGGTAGGATGAGATAGAGAAGCATTTCAGACAGACAGACTGCATTTGTGCAAGCTCTGCAGCAACAAAGAGGTTGGACTGGATTATGGAACACGAAGGAAAATGTAGGCCAGATGGAGGCTGCATATGTTGTGGTCAGCATTTTGACCTCATCCCAAGGGCAGTGGGAAGCCATTGAAGGGTATCCTGCTGCAGAGTGGAGTTGATGTCTGAGGTTTCCTCCAGACCCACTGTTCTGGAGCTTTCCACATGGTTGTAGGATCTCTCTAAGACTCATCAGAGAGATTCAATATTCAGGTGCAATTCAGACAAGAGACACAAAGCAGTGACCCCAGAAATTCACTTCCAACCTGCAGCTTGTTGAAGCCTGGTGTGTAAAGATAGATTTGCGTATGTAGGTTGGATTTGGTGCCTTTGGCCTTGTCCTCTGGGGCTGAAATTAGTGTGGACCAGACGGTTCATTTCTCTGTTGGGCTAATCAGGAGGTTTTCAAAGAAAGTAAGAGGGTGTGTTGTATGCCTAAGACTCCTCGCCAAGTAAGGAGATGGGAACTAGAACCCTTCAGAACATCAGCCTTTTCTTGACCACCTCCCTCAGGGCAAGACTTTCTGAGTCTTGCATATGCCGTTGCCCTATCCACTCCTGGGGTGAGAATCATTTGACAGCAGCGGGAACATAATTCAGAGGGACCTAGCATTAGGTGGCTAGATAGCAATGATAGTATTTATGAAGTGCTGCCAGGTGAAGGCATTTTACATCCCTTCTCTCATTTGAATGTCTCAAAGCCCGGTGAGCTAAGTGGAACAGGTATGCTTACTTTACAGGTGACGAAACGGGGGCTTGGGAAGATAGGCACCCTGTCCACATCACACAGCTAGTAAGTGGAAGAGCTGGGAATCAAACCTGACATTGCAAACTCTGAGATACAGACTTTTTAAACATCCCCATGCTGCCTTCTGTGGAAACTTCTGCTATATATTTGGGGGTGAGAGAGGGGCAAATTTTAATCTCTCAATATGCTTGCAACTCTTTCCTGCCTTTGAGTGAATATAAGTACAATAAACCCCATCACCATGGTGCAATCATCAGTCTCTTGACAGGACACGTGGAATGTAGGTCTGCAGGTGGTCCTTGCATGGTGGATGCCTATTTGCACTCACCTGTCTCCACACGGTTTGTTTCTGCCGCATCTGTGCAGTGTCAGTTATCACCCCTCAGGAGAGAGGGACGACATGGATGCTTTGAGATTTGCCCTTGTCTTTTGTCTTTCAGGAAGAATATATGTTGAGTTTTCATTTAGAAAAGGTACCACCTGCATTTGGAATCTATTTATTCTCTGATCTCCAAAGGTAACAGCAGAGGTGGTGATCACAAAAACCCTCACTTGGGATGGAAAAGTACAGAGGGAGGAATTTCCTTCGAAATAATCAGGACACGAGGGTCATTTTCCAGTTTTGGCTGTACTCTACTAAGGCCTATAGGCCCTGCTTACGTGTTCTAGAAATAAAACAAAAATGGGAAAACCGAACTGCTTAATATTCCCTGTTTTGCAAAGAGTTATTGTTACCATTTTCCTTTCAAGTATATATACAAGGTGATTTGAAATGAAAACAAATATGGTCCACAGTGCTAAGGCTACTTCAAAGTTTTCACTTCTTTGTGGTTTTTGTACTAAATTTTTTTGATAGAACAGCACCAGACATCAAACATAGAAGAGCTATGCATTCAGAGCCTAAATGATGCATTACTGTGACGTTGTAAGAGATGTAGTTTCTCCAAAACACGTGTAATATAGATTAAGTGTTTAATTTTTTGGCAGAATCAATATGATAACCTTTTTTAGTGATAGATTATTGTAAAATGATTTTTCATTTTAGAAAAAGACACCCAGATCCAGGATCCAAGAAACAATTTTGTGATATGCCAATGTTGGGTCAGTAGTCAAATCTGATAGTGTTTTCCCCTGATGTTTCAACTGTACTGATGTTATCTGGGAGGGATGAATAGTTTGCACTATGTAATAGAAAAAATGTTAAGCTATGATGAGACGTTCATTCTATTAGATCAGAGGAGCATTGGACAAGGTTCCACTTTGGATTCTACATATAATTCTTTTTTCTGGATTAATAAGTGGGACTTCCCCTTTTCTGGAGAGTAAAGGCCTGTTTGAAGGGTCTTGGTATTTCTCCCACAAGGGTTTGCTGCAGGCATCAGTGTAGGCATCTTTTGGTTTAGGCATATATATGTATATGTATATATATATATATATATATATATATATATTTGTTTTGTTTAAAGTTTGCTGAGGAATTAAATTTGTTATTGCAATTCACTAATTCATGACCAAAAGTTGATTTGTCAGATAATTTGGGTAGTACATTATAAAGCAGAGAGTGGAGCTTGAGGGAACAGGATGGGGGCAGACAGAGGGAAAGATTGGAAGCCAGGGACAGTGTTCCTGGGGGCCCTCCCTCCCTTTCTTCCTTCCTTCCCTCCCTCCCTTCCTTCCTCCCTCCTTTTCTTCCCTCTCTCTCTTCCTTCCTCCCTCCTTCTGCCCTCTCCTCCCTCCCACACATTCATAGGTGTCACACATTCATCCCGCACCTCTGAGATATGTACCAGGCATGATGCTGAGCACTGGACATTCACAGGTAACTGAGTCAGCGTCAGCCCTTTGAGCAACCTCAGTCAAGCACCACAGGGATTAGCGAGGAGAGAACGACCACACTGAGAGCCCAGAGTGCTGCAGAGACCAGAGGAACCTGCCCTCTCTCCTGGTCTTCCTGGGGGAAGGTTGCCTGAGTACACCTGTCTGGGCCATCTCCTTGGACTGGGAGCACATGGGTTGGGCTGGGGAGAGGAAGGAGCTCCAAGGTCAAACGCACCCCACTCAGAAAAGCCCACCCACCTGCACACAGGCCACTCGCCAGCTGTGTGACCTTGTTCACGTGACGTCACCTCTTGGGCCCCATTGTGCCCATCAGTACATTGAAGGCCTTGGGTCAGGTGCTCTGCCTGGACCTTTTCCATCTTCCAGGATTCAGAGTGGATGCAGTGGGCTGTGTTTGCCTCCGTACTCACACTGCTTCAGAATCTAGTACTCTGGGAACTTTTCTGGCAGTAGTTTGAAAATCTCGCTGGTTGAAACCCAGTTTCACAGTTTCCTTGCCTCACTTTGCAAAGAGCTAGGGCATTTTATTTGCTACCCACTGCTTAATTGTGGTAACACTCAGCACAATTAAGGTCTTATTGAGGAAGAAAAGGCTTTGATCACCTTTAACAACTCTTGGAAATCCCTCTAAGTGCCTCTGCTAATTCTCACTTCTTTTAATAGTGTGGGTATGTTCAGTCACCCCTGTCCCACCCTCTTACAGCCCCTGCCTATGGTTCCCCAGGCAGAGATGTTTGCTGGCTTAATTATCTTGGAAGCTATTGTTAAAATAATATCTGCGATATCAATAGCATTGGGTGTCCAAGTGCAGGTTGTGGGGAGTGAGCAGTGCTCTGAGCACGTAATTTGGAACATCATTCCTAGCCTAGAGCAGAAGGGCTTCCTTCCACCTTGTGTGCAGAGACAGTGGAGTGAGAGCCCAGCTCTGTTTCTCAGTCCAGGGGATACAAGTGAAAATGATGGGGCTGGGGGCTGGGGTGGGGAAGGGAGGGGGCTCGCCTAGTCCAGGCCCTTGTGATTCTTTCAGGGGCACAAAAGACACTTGCCCACTTGATGTCAAGCCAGGGGAGATCCTTCTAAGGGTGCAACAAGCTCTGCTCTCAAGCTCAGCCACCCTTACTCCTCTGTGTCTGCCTCCCAAGAAGTGAGATTCTGACCCGAGTGGGGTGTTTTAAAATACAGTGCATTAATAGAAAATTTGAGGTATAGTTAGGCCAACAGATCAGAGATGGCTGCCATTGAAGCGATGGTTTGTTACTCACAGTTCCCAAGGAGAGGGGCCACCACGCCATGGTGGGCCACATGGGGAAACACCAAGGTCAGTCAGTGAGGCAGGGGGAGAGAGAGGAAGTGTGGGCAGGAGTTGCTGTGGTTTCCACGGGAAGGAACAGGTGAGGCAGAGTGAGAAGGCTTAGGACTGGCTCATGTGAATTGTTTCAGTGAGCTCTGGGTCTGTCCCTAGCTGCTTGGTATCTTGCCCTGGAGTGATTAGGGCAGGTGGATAGTGGCCAGGAGTGTGAGAGCTGATAAAGTAGGTGCTTGGGGTGTGGGCTGTGGATTGGTTGGCTTGTATTTGAAAAGCACCCTCATGGATAAGTTGTTTACTATCTCTAGGAATTGGCTGATCCTGGGAGGGTTGTCCCTCCAGGGTCAGCAAGGTCCCAGATGTCAAAGCATCAGAATACAGAAAATAAAAGACATGGTCCGTGCACGGGGACAACATGGCCTGATACAAAGCACCCGGCCAGGGTCTTAGGAGTCATCCATTCTTCCTTTCCTTTTCTCCCCATGCCCAATCCCTCATCCAGGACCATTCTACTCCCAGTATACATTTTGAGTCGGTCTCCACTCTCCATCTCCATTGCTCCCACCTGATCCAAGTCACCAGCATCCCTCATCTGGGCTGCAGCAATACATTCCCAGCTGCTTCTACTTTCACCCCTCTGTTATCAATCTCTACCCAGCAGCCAGAGGGATTTTGTAAATCAGATCTTATCATTCGTGTATCACCTTGCTTCAACCCATCCAGTGGCTTCTCACTGCATTTGGAATGAAATGCAAACTCATTTCCATGGCCCACCAAGCCACCTTGCTCTGCTCCATACCCCTTTGTCTCTCCCAGCTTCCTCTGTGCTCCAGCCTCACAACCTGCAACACATCAGGCACTCCCAG
Organism: Balaenoptera ricei; assembly: GCF_028023285.1. Taxonomy (NCBI): domain Eukaryota; kingdom Metazoa; phylum Chordata; class Mammalia; order Artiodactyla; family Balaenopteridae; genus Balaenoptera; species Balaenoptera ricei. The sequence continues at coordinate 41,431,293 of NC_082652.1, forward strand.
CCTTCTCTTCCTGCTCCCCTGGCGGCTCCTCATTCTTCAGGTTTCAGCCTAAATGGTACCTCTTCATAGAGACCGATCACTTCATCTCCATGATACCTAAACACCCCTCCCACATGTCTCTCAGACCACCATGTCTGCTGATCACTAATTGTAATGGCTAATTGACTGTTGTTGTTTACTTATTTTCTGGATCACTAATAGACCAGCATAAGGGTTAGAAGCACAGTTCTGGGGTCAGAGTATCATGACTGAGGTCTGGTTACACTGTTTATCTGCTTTTTTACTTCAGACTAGCTATTTAATCTCTGTGAGCCTCAGTGTGTCCATCAGTAAAATGGGCATAATAAGAGTACCTGGAGGGTACCCATAATAAAAACACCTATAAGGAAGTACCTATTTGTGAGTATGACATGAGATGGCCCATGTAAAGTGCATAACACTCAGTGTTTTATAGAGATGAGCTATTATCATCATTGAGATCCAAGCTTTTCTTTTGCTCACTGTTGCCTTCCCAGTCCTTCAGCTGCCTGGCTCATGCAAGGCTCCAGTAAACATTTGCTGAGTGGTTGATGAGTGGCCCACTTTGTTTGGCTCAGCTACAATCACTGCCCCATTATCCCTGCAGGATGAGCTTTCCTTTCCAAGGGAGAGAGCACTGAAAGGACCCTATTGTCAGCAAGTATGTTGGGGCTGCATTCTCTGTCAGGGACAGGACCCCATTCCAGAACTCAGGAGATTTGGCTTCTAGTTTCTGATCTGCCCCTGAACATCTGTGCTCCCTTAGGAAGGTCACCTGATAAGCTCTCTGGACTTCAGCTTTCAGATGTGCAGAAGGATGGATTGGACCAGATGACTTCTAAGACCACTTCCAACCTTGACACCTTTTTCCTTTTTTAAAGAAACACTTTTTTTCTGATATGTCACATACTATAAAATTTACCCAAAGTGTAGAATTCAATGTTTTTTAGTATATTCATGGAATTGTGCAATGATCACCAGAATCTAATTTTAGAGTATTTTCATCACTCCCAAAAGAAACCACACACCCATAGCAGTCACACTCCTTTCCCCCCACCTCAGTACCCCCCGGCTCCTGGCAACTACTCATCTATTTTCTGTTTCTATAGATTTGGCTATTCTGGACACTTCATAAATGGAATCATACAATATATGAACTTTTGTGACTGGCGTCTTTCATGTAGCACGTGTTCAGTGTTCATCCATGTTGTAGCATGTATCATTAATTCATTCCTTTTTATTCCTAAATAATATTCCGTTGCGTTGTATCATAATTTACTTACCCATTCATCAACTGATGGATATTTATGTTGTTTCCACTTACCGGCTATTATCTATAATGCTAAAATTGCCCCTGATAGTTCAATTTAAGCCATTTAACATATAAGCTTGTTTTAGGGGGAAGAAGAAAGAAAGAAAAAGGTAACTTGATTTTATGGAGTACCTGCCAGGCATTGTGTTATTCAGGTTAAAATATGTCATCCCCTTTAATTTTCCCGACAACCTTATGTGAAAGGTGTTACTGTCTCCATTTTCCAGAGCATGAAATTTGAGCTCAGAGATGTGCATTAACTTGCTTGGTTTGAACCAACTATCCAGTGCAGAACTAGGTCTGCCCAACTTTAAAGTCTAGGGCCCTTTCTACCAATCATGGTGATTTGTTTTCAAACTTTGCTTTCAAACATTTGTTTTCTACTTTGCTTAGCTCAGGCACTAAAATATGAGATTTTCCTTTCCATACATACGAAAGTAGTTACTCAACACTTTCACTTTGATGTGTTTACTCTGGTGGGTGAGTGTGGTCTGAGGAGGGGACTCCAGGGTCTCTGTGCTGATAGTGACTTGAAGGATGCTACAAGGAAGGGCTCTTTGGTGGGAAGAGAGAGCCTTGTCCCACCACCTTCTAAGGAAAAGCAAACAGAGTTATTTGACTTGATTCTGTTCCGCCTCAGTGCAAGGGTCAAATGTAGCTATAGAGATGAAGGCAAAACCTGCGTTGTGTGTTGTTTTAAAAAAAGAATTCCAGATGGTAAGCTAAAACGATGAATATCGTTTTCTGAAAATTAGTTTAAACACTCATTTTTTTTTTTTTTGCTTCCAAGTTGGCCCCAGGCAAAATGGCATTTTTATGTTTCAAGACACACTGAAGTTAGGGGGAGGCCATGTGGGGCGACACTGGTGGACACACTATAGGTCAAGGGAAGCTGGGTTTCAGGCACACATGTTTCCAATCTGCATCTCAAGCCGGTCCCCTGCACCCCTGCAGGAGAGAGGCGACGCAGAGAGGAGGAGCCGTGGGGGGAAAGTCCAGCATGAAAAACACGCAAAAGAATTGCCTTTATTGGCAAACACAGACATTGCTGCCTTTCTCACTCTGTTCCTTGAATGCTCTGCCTTTTTTCCCTCGGTTTGCACAGGGAAGGGGAATCAGGGCAAGAGGAGGAGCTGAGGCTGGCCAGACTCTTGTACTGCTACCGTCTCTCCAAACGGTGCCCATCACTGTCAAGCCCCACCTGGGTGGTTGCTGGGACGTGGTGGGGAGGAAGGTCTGTGTCCCTGCCCATGTGGGATCCTTCTAGGAGATAGAGATGAATCTGAGGTGGCCCCCATAGCCCCTGGTCCTCCCCTCCTCCCCTGGTGGTGTGGCAGAATGCAGGCTTGCCCAAGGCCGGGTGGTGAAGAAGGCAAAGGTTACTTCTGGGCACCCAGCCTTTATTCTCTCCTATTCCTTCTCTCAATGCCCACATGCCCTTACCACTCAATTCTTATCACTTGTTTTTGCTTCCCTTCTATTAGTCTTTCCTCAGGTTAGGTGTCCATGCTTCTGTTGTATTGGCATGATTTTTTAGATGGTATTTGAACAGTTGTTGATTTGAATAGTTATATAATTTAATGTTTTTACCAAAAAGATTAAATAAAATCCTGATTTTTCATGGCTGTTATTGCATAAGATGTTGTTTTATGTAGGGTCAATGCTAAGCTGCTTTAACAAAGTCCACTGTGTGTTTTTTCAACACCATTGGGCAATTAACTCAATTCTCACACTCTCTACCTGGAGATGGTGCCAGATCTTACAGGTTAGGGGCTCATTCCTACAAGACTGCACCTCCCAGCCAACTTCAGATACCAGTGGCAAGTCCAGGATGTCACTGGTGCTTCTGGCCAACTCGCTGTAGATTAGAGGTTCCTGTGACCCCCTCTTCAGTTTGATTAATTTGCTAGAATGGCTCACAGGACCCAGGAAAACACTTACTTACTAGATTACCAGTTTATTATAAAAGGGTATAACTCAGGGTCAGCCAGATGGAAGAGCTGCATAGAGCAACGCATGGGAAAAAGGACTTGGAGCGCCCGTGCTCTCTGGATGCGCCACTCTCCCCAAATCTGCATGTGTTTACCAACTTGGAAGCTCTCTGAACCACGTCCTTTTGGATTTTTAAGGAGGCTTCGTTACAAAGGCACGATGGACTAAATCATTGGCCGTTGGTGATTGAACTCAATCTCCAGCCAGCCCCTCTTCCTTCCCTAGCTGTCAGTAAGTGGGGCTGAAAGTTCCAGCCTCTAATCACGTGGTTGGTTCTCCTGGCAACCAGCCCCTCCTTCTTTGCTTCCCACCCCCTTAGGTGACCCAGGGGCTTTCCAAAAGTCACCTCATTAACATAACAGAAGACACTCACATGCTCACAGCTCAGGAAATTGCCAAGGGGTCCCTAAAATACAGTATCTTAAATCAGAGAGAGGTTTATTTAATCCCCAATATAGCTGTCTCAAACTTGGGTCCATGAACTCATTTAGGGGCCTGGATTCTTCCCACTGTGTTGCTTTGTCGTCCTCTCTGGCATTGTGCTCCTCTGAGGGACTGAAGCTGCTACATGACCTTGCTGTTTCTCGCTTGTCAGAAGGGGAAAAAGAGGAGCTTCATGGCAAGGAGTTTCCTTTAAATAAGTGGAAGTTGCATCTGTTCACATTCTGTTGTCACATGGCTGTACTCTTCTGCAAGAGAGGCTGCCTGCCTGGTGCCCAGCCAGAACTCAGTGGTGCAGGGCACTCTATCACCTTAAGGAGAAGGGCAGAATGGAAAGCAGGGGAGATTGGCAATCTCTGCCGCAGATAAAATGTTAGACGTGAATTTAGAGAAAACTAATAGGTAACAAATAGTACAAATTGTACACAGATGGAGCAAAAATTGGGAAGGAGGTAAGGGAATGACTGAGGCTTAGAAATATAGCACATAAACGATGGATAAGGCTAAGGTCTTCCTTTTGTCAAGGGTATTTGCTTTTAAACAAAAGATGAAGTGAAATGTATAGAAAGAGGGCTGGATTTGAATCAAACCACATGGGTCCTAACTTTCCTGTCTTCCCTGGGCTGTGTGTTCTGGTCCTACTGCTAATATAATTTTGACTTTGGTTAGGTCATAATTTGCTCTTGTAGTATAATTTGCAAAAAGGAAGTTATTGGATGAATGTTGAAGCCCCTTTCATTGTTAACGTTTCTGTGACTGTCTCACTGTAGACCTTCATCCTCACCAACTTATAGGGAGAGGGCATTTTTGGATGGAGTAGAGGCGTGAGTGTCTCAGCACCCCAGAAATCTGTCATCTAGATGGGTTGTGCTCTCTCTCTTTTCTTTCCTCCCCTCCCCTCCCCTCTTCTCCCTCACCCATTCTCTCTCTCTCTCTCACACACACACACACACCTGGGAGGTGACCTGAGCTTTGCTTTTGTGAATTGATGCCTGCTAAAACACATACCCAGCTCACTCCTCTCTGCCCACCCCTCAACTCCAATGTGCTACCTAAGAGATATCCCTCTAGGACAGTTCCTATAATTGCTGATAAGACATGGTCTCTATCCTCCCAGAGAAATTCTGGGCTCCATTTTTGTTCTGCTCTTGGGAGGTGTGTGACCATTTTCCTTTCGCTGGTCAGCAAGGAGAAGCTCATGGCAGCTGGTCAGCTGAGGTGTGCTTGCTGCATGGCACCCTACAGGGAAAGAGAATCCCCTGTATTTGGCAGTGAAGCTTCCCTTGCTGTAAGTTTTCATTGCCTTTGGGTTCTGCTTTCTTTTCTGTTCTTGGAGATTCTTTTACAAACAGACATTGAATAGTACTAAATCAGGATTTTTGTAGCACTTTGGAAAAATCATAAATAAAATAAGTTACTAAATTTAACTCAAGAAACATTCAGTGACCTCGTACTAAGCTGGGCACTGCACTGTATACAGTGAGATACAGAGATAAACAAGACATGGTCCATTCCCTAAGTTGCTCATGAATCTTTCCATGATGGTTTAGAGCCCTCTGCTCTGAGATAGCAGAAATGAGCAGTAGCTGTGTTCAGAGTGTTTTATGGAGCTCTTGATTCCAGAGAAACTTGACAAGGATTCATGGTTACTTTACAAGTGGAGTTAAAACTTTAAATATGTTTATGAGCTTGTGAATGTTCTTATAAATCATAAGGATGGTAAAGAAATAATTTCTTTTTTTTTTTTTTAAATTTTATTTATTTATTTATTTATTTAGTTTTGGCTGTGTTGGGTCTTCGTTTCTGTGCGAGGGCTTTCTCCAGTTGTGGCAAGTGGGGGCCACTCTTCATCGCGGTGCGCGGGCCTCTCACTATCGAGGGCTCTCTTGTTGCGGAGCACAGGCTTCAGACGCGCTGGCTCAGTAGTTGTGGCTCACGGGCCCAGTTGCTCCGCGGCATGTGGGATCTTCCCAGACCAGGGCTCGAACCCGTGTCCCCTGCATTGGCAGGCGGATTCTCAACCACTGCGCCACCAGGGAAGCCCAAGAAATAATTTCTTAATCTAATTCTTTTCTACTTTTCTTGCTCATAAAACTTCAATCAACAGTGATCAAAGATCACAGTAGCAAACAGTATAAATGTTGTCATTTATAGTCATCAATTTTTAATTCAACTCTTTTTTTAGTAGCTTGAGGAAAAAGGAAAGAACGTTCACAATTCTATCCTCAAGGCTTTTTTTTTTAACCATAGTGTCATTTTATTATTTTTCTAATAATAACAATAACAGTAATAACAGCAAATGAGGTAGCTTTTGTTGGTTTTGAGTGTGGACTTGGGAGCCAGATAGACTGAGTTTGAATCCTAATCCTACAACTCACTAGTCATGTGACCTGGAAGAAGTCCTCAGTTTTCTCATCTATAAAATGGGTGCAATAATACTTACCTCTTAGATTGTTGTGAGGAATATAATTTAATATTTCTAATGCATTTAGAACAATGCCTGGTATGCATTAAATATCATAGAAGTGTTTATTAAATAAATGGATAAATGAATATAAAAATTCAAATCCCTTAATACTAATTATTTACTTTAAGCTGATATCAATTTCTTACTATTTGTTATATGTGTATTATGTGCATATGTTTGTATTTAAAGCTTTATCTTTTGATCAAGTTTGTGCAATCAATTTTCATACATAAATATCTTGCAACTTTAAAGGTTTTGCAAAACCTCTGGACTAGGTGGTCTCTAAAAATATAACTTAAGTCACTAATTTGATAATTCTCTGAGTGCAGCAAAATTCTATGGGATCTTATAGAGACATCAGGTTTCAAAAGCGAGTCTAAGGCATTTTGTTTGTAAATCTTAAACCATGACTATGAAGTAGGCCGTTCTCCTTGGCCACTCTTTCTCTCCCTCCCACAGACTGACTGATTCATTGATTAATGCAACTAACATTTCCATATGGAAAATACTGCATAAACTTTGTCAGAGAATTCATTAATCTATAAAAGATCTTACAGTCCAACATGGAAGCAACCTAAGTGTCCATCGACAGATGAATGGATAAAGAGGATGTGGCACATATATACAATGGAATATTACTCAGTCGTAAAGGGAAATGAAATTGAGTTATTTGTAGTGAGGTGGATGGACCTAGAGTCTGTCATACAGAGTGAAGTAAGTCAGAAAGAGAAAAACAAATACTGTATGCTAACACATATATATATGGAATCTAAAAAAAAAAAAAAAAAAGGTTCTGAAGAACCTAGGGGCAGGACAGGAATAAAGACGCAGATGTGGAGAATGGACTTGAGGACACGGGGAGGGGGAAGGGTAAGCTGGGACGAAGTGAGAAAGTGGCGTGGACATATATACACTACCAAATGTAAAATAGATAGCTAGTGGGAAGCAGCTGCATAGCACAGGGAGATCAGCTCGGTGCTTTTTGACCACCTAGAGGGGTGGGATAGGGAGGGTGGGAGGGAGATGCAAGAGGGAGGGGATATGGGGAAATATGTGTATGTGTAGCTGATTCACTTTGTTATACACAGCAGAAACTAATACAACAATATAAAGCATGTATACTCCAATAAAGATGTTAAAAAAAAAAAAAAGGATCTTACAGTCCAAAAAGGGAGGAAAAAACCCTCCATCAGTATAGTATAAGGTAGAGAGTGACAAGTACTGAAAACACACATGTAAAGCTGTGATGTTTCAAAGGAGAGAAATTATTTCCAAATGATAAGTGTCATTGAAAAGATGGCTGTTAAGCTGGGGCTTTAAGGGAGAGCTCTGATCTATGTGGAGGCAGGATAGGATGCAGCAGGAAGAGACACGGCCAGGTCAGTTCTGGACTTGTTGAGTTGGAAGTGCCCGTGGGACGTCCAAGTGGAGGGGCCATGAGGGGCCAGGTACTTCTGAGAGAAGTTAGGGTAAATGTAAACTGTGGGTGTCACCTGCTTAGAGGTAGCAATGTAGGCATGAGGGTTGATGAGAATGGAGAAATGTAATTACAGAAACAGTTCAGAGTCCTTCTTAGAGGAACTTACGTTCTTTCCCTGTACATATCCTTTGAGATATAAAAATTTTACCTGGTCGCCTCTGGAAGCTCTTATCTAGATCATCCCTAATTCCTAAGACTAAAGGAAAAAAAAGGGGGAAGAGGTTTTATAAAAAATACAAACTTTTCCAGTTTCCATAAGATTGCTTGTCAAGAACAGATACAAATCTTAAGTATCTTTTCTACAAATATTAATATAAAAAGCTTTAGCCATCTGATCAGACAAACTTAACTTACTCCAACTGTGGAATAAGTTATTTATAATAATAATGTTATTTATAACTAGTGAATTTTACATTATTGTACCTGTTTCATGGTTAAAATTTATTTTTTTAATTTATTTTATTTTTATTTTTTATAATTTATTTTTGGCTGTGTGGGGTCTTCGTTGCTGCATGCGGGCTCTCTCTAGTTGTGGCGAGCAGGGGCTACTCTTCGTTGTGGTGCATGGGCTTCTCATTGCGGTGGCTCCTCTTGTTGTGGAGCACGGGCTCTAGGCACACGGGCTTCAGTAGTTGCAGCACGCGGGCTTCAGTAGTTGTGGCACACGGGCTTCAGTAGTTGCGGCACGTGGGCTCAATAGTTGCGGCGTGTGGGCTGTAGGGCACTCGGGCTTCAGTAGTTATGGCATGTGGGCTCAGTAATTGTGGCTCACAGGCTCTAGAGCGCAGGCTCAGTGGTTGTGGCACATGGGCTTAGTTGCTCGGCAGCGTGTGGGATCTTCCTGGACCGGGTATCGAACCCATGTCCCCTGCATTGGCAGGTGGATTCTTAACCACTGTGCCACCAGGGAAGTCCCTCATGGTTAAAATTTAAAAATGAAACCATAAGGTCTCCATGTCTGTCGTATGTTTATGTGTATCTATATATGTATGTTGTAGATGTGTAGTGTTTTCTACCTTCTGATAGTATTACTAAAATTAATTTGTAAGAGAGCACTATTTAATTGACTTAAACAAATGCTTATATAAATTTAGTATTTATAAAAATGCTCAAAATTACAGTAGTCCCCCCTTCTCCACAGGGGATATATTCCAAGACCCCCAGTGGATGCCTGAAACCATGGATAGTATGGAACCTTAGATATACTATGTTTTTTCGTATACTGATGGGTGGTAGCATATACAGTGAGGATGTGCTGGACAAAAGGATAATTCACATCCTGAGTGGGGGGGCGTGAGATTTCACCATGTTACTCAGAACGGTGCACAGTTTAAAACTTATGACAGATAGTTTTTGTTTTATTCTGATGCTTTTTCAAAACCATTCCTGCAAAGGTGCTTCATCTTCAAGAAAATTCATGAAAGAAAATTTTGACAAGTGCAGTTTCCAATAACTTTAAAATCATAAAACTGAACTAGGTAAGAATTTCTAGAACTAGTGAAAAAACTGGATTTAATCAGAACAAGTATTAATTGTATGGGACTGAATGAATTCCTTAATGTTTTGTTTGTCCAGATTTACGGAAACCTTTTCTCTTTTCTCTTAAAGCTAAGAGTAATTTGGTAAAATATACCACTGTAAACAAAGATGACACATTTACTTTCCCCCCCTACCTGATCCCTCCAAAATTCAGAAGCTCTTGAGTATTGTTTTCATGGTAATATAGTTAGCTATTTACCTAAATTCAATAGAAATCTGTTCTCCTTATAAGAGGATACAATTAGAAACATTGGCTATATTACTAAGACTTTGACTGGAATATTATATTTGAGTGAGATATGCATAGACTCAGATAAGACCAAACAGCTTTGAGGAACTGCTTGAACTTTGGCTTGGCTTCCTGGCCTGGAGAGGCTTTTAAGAGTTCAATCTGGGATTCCTGATAAAAAGTCTCAGCGCAGCGTCTTCAGAAGACCTTGTATGGTCAATCACTATTCTTCTTGCACTTATGTAAATAACTAAGCCACATTTGACACAGATAAATTAGTTTTACTGTGATGATCCTTGGAAATAAGGAAATGGGGATAATTGTAGAGAGAAAAATTATGTTTATACCCTTGTCTCTATTGAATTATAGTCCTGTTAATTGTCTTGAGGTTTTGTTCTATACCTGTAAATTGGACTGGATCCTGAAATTTTCTAGTTTCCTCAAATATTTGGCTATAACTCTCCAAACTAGTGTTTCCAGTGTTCTCCCACACTTTTGATTTGCGATCAGTAAGAACAAAGACTGCCCTAAAATCTCTTGGAAGGGACTATACCAGGTCCTCCTCACTACCCAGATGGCAGCCAGACGTCAGGGACTTGAGCCTTGGAGGTCTCACAGCTGAAGACGGCCCCACCCGACATCTGGTCCTGTACAGATGCTAGAGACCTCCAAATAAAATTGACTGGGAAGAGAAGTAGCTGATACCGAGGTAGACTGCTTCTTTTTATGACACTGGATCAAGACTTCTTACTTTAAATAACCGTGAAACCTTTTTTCCATTCCCTTTCTTTACTCTGGCATTGGCCTGGAAAGATAATACCATCATCCATATCTCCTAGGCCATTGCTGAGGGGTGTGCGGTAACCTTTCCGACTGCTGGATTTGTCATCAGAAAACTCTGATCTGTCCATGATGCTAGAGACTCTCTGGTCCATCTCCCTGTCTCTGGTTAAAAACCCCAAACATGGGGAACTCTGTTTCCAGGCACTATACAAAGAAAGGGACACAAAACAAGGGTAACCAGAATAAAACTGCCTGTGTGGTCTTCTGACCCTTAAATTTTTACTGGCCTCTATGGCTGTCACTCCTCTAGTCCTGAGCCACAGATTCAAATGGGAATTACCAGGAGGCATTCATGGTTCAAAATAAGCCCCCTGTGACAGATCCCTACTTCACTGGTTAAGAATAAATGTAAATGAGAATATGATCATAAACCTCTCTTTAATTCGAAAACGTTGCAGAATCCGCAGGTAAAGCAATAGGTGCCTAACAAAAATGCTTAGACTCTCTGGCCAAAGTTGTTCTTGATAATAGGGTAGCCCTTTATTACCTTTCAGCTGATCCATAAAGTGTTTGTGCTGTGGCCAGCACCACCTGCTACACCTGCTGGATTAACACTTCTGTAGAAGTTGAAACTCAGTTACGTTAAGATGACTGAGCAAGCCTCTTGGCTTAAAAAGATGACTCCTTCAATGGCATCTTTCTTTGACTTATTTGATTTTGATTGGTTTGGGTCTTGGGGACCATGGCTCCAAAGTGCACTCCAGACATTGGGAATTACCCTGCTTATTATAGTCATAATAATCTCCCTGGTGCTTTGTATTCTCTCAAAAGCTTTAAATGCATGTTTGGAGCTGCTCACTACCAAGCAAATGAGCTCCCTAAGACTGGAATGCCAGAAAAGGAACAAAGGGAATGACAGACTTAAAGATTATAAACTGAGGCCTTGACCTGTGACTATCACAGGGAGATTAAGCAGAAGCACCATGATGTATGGATACCACACCAAGGATCGGCAGACGCTGCGAGAACACAGAGCAGTAGCCAAGAGTGGTGCTAAGGTGTTAAATTTTGATCACATCTCTCAGTTAAGCTGAGAGTCTGATCAGTAGTGGGGAATTGTTGTAAAAGAAACAATAGGCCCAAAATGGAGTCCTTGTGCTAAGCCCGTGTCAGCAAACCAAGACTTGATACTCAACTTAATTGAAGTTTTAATCTCCCCCAGGAATACAGTCTTAACTGGTCAGTCTGGAGTTGTCTGGTCAGCATCAATTAGGTTATCTGCCCACAGCCCCCTTCCGTCTCCTATAGGTAGGTTCCTACGCCACTGTTTTCCCCCTTCTGCCATAAAAGCCTTCCGTTTTGTACAACTCCTCGGAGCTCCTTTCTCCTTGGTAGATGGGATGCTGCCTAATTCATTAATCGCTCAGTAAAGTCAATTAGATCTTTAAAAGTTTTTTGGTTGAATTTTTGTTATTTAACAGGTGACATATTCACTCATCTGCTAAATACTATGCACCTTCTAGGTACTGCGGGGGGGACCATGGCAGAGAGGATAGGGACCTATCCTCTGAGGGTGGAGATCATCAGGATGCAGGGAAAATGGGGATTAATCAGCACAATAGCTCACAGGAGAGAACTTAGCATCCTCTTCTCTGGAGGACAGACTCTCGTCTATGTTGGGGCGTTTAATGATGAGGTTGTCTTATTTTAGAAAATAGAAAAGGAGTAGGGACTGGGAAGGTAATATTTTTAAAGAGGAAGGTTAAAGGGAAAGGCTCTAAAATACCAAGAATGTAATGAATGCATAGCCTATTGTCATTAAGGAGGGAGACTAAACTGGCAGGGGATTATTATTGTTTTAACGCTTCTCTGGGAAGAAATAGTGTGGAGTAACTGAAAATCATACAATTAGAGCAGGAGTTTTGACATCTTGCTTGAAGCCTGCTGAGCTGTAAGGCATGTGACTGAAGGTCGAGGAGGGTATGTGAGTAGATATGGATTAATAAACACACTGGAGTGTCTTACTGAGATAGTAATATTTGGATTATAAAGCACTTTTAAAAACTATTTGAGCCCATGATTAATTGAGGCTCACAAATTTCAAACAGTGAAATGTGTTTTACTGCAGTTGCTATTAAGAACTATCAGCTATCCGATTCCTTGATTTCCCTAGTGAATTTTATAATCTAAATTAAACAGAGAATGGTATAAATTTTCCCTTTTTTGGGTAGCCGATTAAAACCAATATCATCTCCGTATACTATTACATAGTAGTTATATCTCACTCTATGGAACAATTTATTATGGATCTGTTTACTTCCAGTATTTTTATGAATTGATCATAAGCCAATTTGAAAACTTACTGATCTAAAATAAGTTCAGTAATAACAGAATATACTGCCTGTAAGAATTATTAATGAAATAAATCAGGATGCATGGAAATTAGCATCTCTCTTTGTATAAATTATGTTGTAATGAGACTGTAAATCACTGCCTGTAACATATTTCTAGCTCCAGATGTAATCTGTGGTACTGACTTTATTACCAATTCATAACTATGCCTGAGTAAGGGAAACTATTTTCTGAACAGATTCTTCCTTGAAAATGTTTTAAAAAGAAAAAAAAAGAAGAAATGCAAGTATGAAGAGATTGTGTAACTGTGAAAATATCTAAAAATGCCACTATTTTTATTAAAATAGTTTTACTTTCTGAAGAAGCATATATATGCCATTTTAGGTGTGATAGAAGTTTGCAGATGGAGATTTGCTCAATTTTTTCAAGAAAAAACATCCTTGCATACAAATTTCAGAGGCAATTCATCATAAAAAACTTGAGATGGAGAAAAAAATGACAATGTTTTCGTTCCCTATAACCACAACTGTCTTCTTACATTACAGACAAAAACTAAACAGAGGGAAAACCAAACAAAGAGTGCTTCAGGATGTTTTTTCATGAAATCACAAATCGGGAAACAAAATAAAACCTTCTCGGAGGAAGCGGGGGCTGTTTGCTTTGACCCTCCTCTTCTCTCTCTCGCAGCAGTGCTGGATTCTTCTCAATGGCCAGGAGATGCGCCTTTTTCCATCCTGCAGGACAGATTGACATCTATTTCTCTTGTTTCCTAGCAATGTTTTGAGGGTCCAGGGAAAAATTTTTATTCTATGTGCAAGAGTCAGTTGGATTAACTTTATGAAGTGTCTATGACAAACCACAGACCAGTGGGAAGTGGATAATTAGGGGCTATGGGTTTTTGGCGGTATGTGTTGCTTAATTCTCCCGTTGCCCCTTAGTTCAACCTAAATAAAGTCCAGGACCCCTTGTTCTTTTGCTAGTACACCCGAAGGGCTGCTGCTTCCCATCTCCCTATCGTCTATGTGACTATACAACAGACTGAACAATGGCTACCTGACTTTCAAATTCACCGTGCTTCACACATTCTAGTGGGTTTCTTCCTGGGAGTCAGTGGTGGAACCTTGCAGGTCATGTGGGTCCTTTCGGAAGTCCAGGCTTCTAGTGCTTGGCAGTGATCTCTGCTGCTGGCAACAGTCCCTCCCCACCAGATCTTTAGGATTCCTCCTTCTCAAGATACGATCCATGTCTGTGTGACAGTTACCATTTTCTCTATGTGCATATGTCTCTCCCATCTTCGTACCCTGTCCGTGCATTGCTGTGTTTACTTTATGAGGGGATCTGAATTCATGATGGTAGGTGGGCTCAGACAGTGCATCTAAATAATGATATGTTACCCAGAGGAGGGAGTAGGATGGGGTCAGTGATGAGAATACTGAAAACAGGGCAAGAAATGTGTTCTCAGGTGGGCTGGAGGACGGGAAGGTGCCTGGAAGCCAGGAATCTGACCTTAGGAAAATGGAAGTCTGTCAGGAGGTTAGGAAGGCTGGCCAAGGAGGAGCAATCTGTATGCGTAATCAATCAAAACGGCACAAAACTGATTGGAAAAAGGCCAACAGAGGGCTTCTGTGTTTAAGGGACAGATGTAAAAAAGAATCATGAAAGGACTGTTTACAGAGATGGAGGAAAACAGACATTGCCTTGGAAACTGAGAGAGCAAAACACTTGGATAAAATAGAGGACTAGGAAATGGGTTTTTCATAGTGTAGAAATGACTGCTGTGTACCTGCATATGGACCCAAATAAGAAGAGAACCCCACCCTTCCAAAAATTGACTCCTAACTCTTCTCTTGTATTACAGGGTACTCTCTCAATGACTACTTAAATTTTTATTTTTTTCATAAAAATATTATTTAGAGAAAACATATTAACCTAAAAAGACCTTCATTAATGATAGTTTTACATTCCTGTAGGTGTTACTTAAGGAAATATATAAAATTTTATACATTCATATTTATATTATTTCATATATATTATAGATATATAAAGTTTATACATAAATAATAAAATTTGATACATATCCAATAACTTAATGTAATTTAATATAATTCAGTGATCACTCCTGGAAATACTCTTTTATTTAAAAGTAAGTATCAGTCCCTTTACATATTTGGTACTTAGAACAGTACCAAATACTATTCTAAGCAGTGGGGATAGATGGTAACAAAAGAGACAAGATTTCTGGCCTATGGGGAACACAAGGTCTTGGAAGATGAGTTCTATGGAGAAAAAAAATGAAGCAGGTGAAGGGGGTAGCTGGTGGCAGAGGGTGTAATTTAGAAATGGTGGTTAAGGAGTCTTGCTGAGAAGGACGTTTGAGCAGAGACCTGAATGAAGTGACTTCACAAGTGCAAGTTTTGGATGATGTTGTAAAAAGCCTTTAAATGGCCACTTAAAAGGCCATGCAGTCAATGGTTATGTCCTGGAGATCACAAATATACAACTACAATACGAACGAGAAATTATGACAAATGTAATAACTATTTTTATACCAAGGTTACTTGTGACTTAAAATGAAATTTCAGAGACAGCATGAGCTGTGGATTAAAAAATATTCATCCAAGTTAGGTGACCCCAAAGGGCGTTCTCATGGTAGAGGTTACATTGATGTAGAAGATAGATGTGAAGAGCCTGATAAAATCGTTTCATGGCATGTGTTATGGATTGAATGTTTGTGTCCTCCACATACTTACTTATATATTGAAATCCTAACCCCCAATGTGATGGTGTTAGGAGGTGGAGCAGCCTTTGGGAGGTGATTAGGTCATGAGAGTGGAGCCCTCATGATGGGATTAGTGCCCTTAAAACAAGAGACACAAGAGCTTGGCCCCATCTCTGTCCCCTCCATGTAAGGACTCAGTGAGAAGATGACCATCTGCAAATTGGGAAGAGGTCCCCTCATCTGCCGGTACCTTGATCTTGGGACTCCCAGCCTCTAGAACTGTGAGAAATCGATGTTGTTGTTTAAGCCACCCCATTTATGGTAATTTGGGATAGCCTGAGCTAAGAAAGTATGTGAGAGTGGAAACAAGTCATGCCCCCAAATTAATATATTTTATGTAATGAGATCTTTCAGCTCTATGGAAAGGTCAATTTATAAATTATACATTAGAAGTACACATTTTCTATAACAACTACATCCTTAAAATTTTGTACATTTGAGTGGGCCCCAACCTTTTCTTTTGGATCTTTTCCTTGGGAAACCAGGAGATCACCTTATTTTGGGGGTTGGCTTATTTATGGACATAGCAGATAGGCCTGGCCCATGGACACATTACAGATGCCAATTGCTGTTTTCCCAAACCTGCTGCACAGAATTTTGCAAGAAGCAGGTGCTCCATGACTGTTTGTGGAATGCTGGCTGAAGCTTCTATCCCCAAAAGCAGATTCCTTAGGCTGACTTGCACATTAAACCATCTGCTAGTGGAACACCTACCCCAGCTTTTCAGCAGTAAAACTGCAAGCCTGAGGAGGGGCCAGAACATTCTGCTCTGTGTGAATGTGGATGGAGCAGGGGGTAGGACAATATTGCCTATGGGAAGCCTTTGTCCACTCTATTGTCCAGGCTGGGTAGATGGTGGACGATGGGAATGAAACTTGAGTCTTCATGTACTTTACTTCCTGGTGATAGTCTGACATAGGCAGGGTGGGCCTTACCCAGAATGGGGAGGGGATTCTGTAATGTATCTTCTGTGCCAGTTTGCCAAAGTGCGTGAAGTTTCCACCAATAGGTATCTTAGAGCCAGTTTGGGGTCTAGCCTCTCTCCTGCCCCTCATTCTTTCAACTCCCTTATTAAAGAGTCAGATGTGATGGTCAAAGGGAGCTAGTTTTTTTTTTTTTTTAACCAGGTCAGCTGACTAGTAACCTAGGGGAGGCCTACTGGAATGGGACAAGGATTGAGTTAAGTTTGAGTCACCTGAATGGAACCATAGTCTCGAGAGCTCTAGAAGGCCAAGGGCAGATGGAGGACCCTGGAACTTTGGGGGAAACAGAATAATCTATTTGGTAGGCAGAATTCTAAGATGAACCTCAGTGACCTTCACCCTTTTATTATCTTCTCCCCTTGAGTGTGGGCAGAATCTGAACAAGATGAGCTAACATTCCCATGATTATGTTACATTGTATGGTACAAGGGATTTTGCGGATGTAATTAAGATTTTAGATCCGTTGACTTTTAGAGGGAGATCATTCATGTGAACGTGATCACAGGATCCCTTTCCATCTGGATCCAGAGGTCAGAGGTAGAGGAGTCAGAGATTCGAAGCATGAGAAGGTTTGATGTGCCATAACTGGCTTGATGTTGGAGAGAACCACATGGCAAGGAATGTGGACAGCCTCTATGAACTGAGGGCTATGCCCCACTGACAGCTGGCAAGAAAACAGGAACCTCAGTCCTGCAACCACAGGACCTGAATTCTGCCAACACCAAGAATGAGCTTGAACATGGATTTTCCCCTAGAGCCTCCAGACAGAGACAGCCTGCCTGACACCTTGATTGCAGCCCTAGGAAACCTTGAGCAGAGAACTCAGCCATGCCATGCTGGACTTCTGACCTACAGAACTGCGAGCTAATAAATGGGTGTTGTTTTAAGCCACTGAGTTTGTGGTAATTTGTTATGCAGCAGTAGAAAATGAATATATTTTGCTAATGTCATTCTTTTTTTGGATATACACATTGCTATTTTATGATTTTCCTCTTCTTCAGACAGGGCAGTCTGTGAGTAACATTTAGATAAAATCCTTATATTTTGTGGCTGGGGAAACTGAGGGTTGTAGGGTGCCTTTCTTTCCTTGTCCCCTTTCTTCATAGCAGCTATATACAGAACATGGTATAAAATATGAGTGAGGTTTTTTCTTTTTCCGTTTGGTTTCGCGTGCCATAGGGATTCAAGGACTCCTGCTTATTACAACAAAAGCCAAATGTAGGTGCTAAATAGCACATTTTGAAGCCCCTCTTACTGCCCCCTTTTCAATGTTTTGCTCTGTTTCCAAACATCACATGGCTCCTCATTCCCGCTCCCTTGCCCTGGATTTGAAGCCACCCGTCGTTACCCTGAGAAAGCACCCCAACCCGTAAGTACTGCACCGCCACTGTGTCGGAGCACGGTCCCCACCCCACACAGGTGTCAGTTGTGCTTTCTATCCCATTTATAGCCACATAGGATTCTGGCATTTTCCAGCCAATCTGTCCCCCGGGGGCCTCTCACCAGCCTCTTGAACCTGCACGTTCTCCAGAGCAGCAATAGAGCAGCTGAGGTTTCATTTTCTCCTTACTCACATTTGAGGGAGAGAGACCATGGGCCTGGCCGCATAAGGACATTATTGAATCAGTGCTTTTGCTCAGGTTGTGGACCCCGACCCCTGAGGCCCAGGGGTTAAGCAACTGCTGAAGGTCATCCCAGGGACTCATCCCCCGAATTCTATAGCAGGCCCCAAGTGGACATTCAATCCATGTTAATTAATGATGATGACAGAGCTGGGATTTACCTTCCCCAAAATGAGGATTCCAGTGCGGATAAACTGTAAAAATGGATTAAGATTGATACACATGATGTCCAATCAAAAAAGCCATTAAGGTCAGTGAAGAAAATGGAATTTTAGAAATTGGTTGATTCAGTAGCTACTTTGGGTCATGGCTCAGTCTTGGGCTTTCACACTCATACCTTACTCTTTCAGGAGAAATAAGAACGGGTCAGATTAACTGCTCTACTGTGTTGGCAAGCACCATCATCCACAACCCAGGGAGCTGGCTGTTTTCTCTGCTGTGGCTCTCATTCCAGGCTATTGCCCATTACCTGATAGTTTCTTCATTATATTTATAAAAAATGTGTATATAGTGATACGATGAGAATGTAATTTAGCCTCATCCCTGGTTCCCAGCACAGAACTCCTAAAACTCTTGTAATTTCCTGAGTGATAGGGGTGAGAAGAGCATCTTCTGTTATTCATAATTAGCCCCTTTTAACCATACCTGAGTATACTAGTGAGGTGACTCTGGGTGGGCCCGCAGAAGCTTCAGGATGGGGGCTGGTTGCCAGAGGAACTAACTGTGTGATTAGAGGGACATTCAGCTCCACCCCTTGACCTCCAAGGAGTGAAGAAGGGCTGGAGATTGAGTTAGTCACCAGGGGCCAATGATATAATCAATCGTAATTAATGGATTCTGTAAAATCCTAAATGATGGGCTTCAGAGAACTTCCAGGTTAATGAATGCGTCCACGTGCTGGGAGGGTGATGCGGCCCAAACTCCACAGGGGCAGGAGTTTCTGTGCCTGGGACCCTTCTGGACCTTGCCCTATGTAGCTCTTCATGTGACTGTTCATCTGTATCTTTTATAATAAGCCAGTAATAATAAGTAAAGTATTCCCTTGTGTTCTGTGAGCTGTAAATTATCAAACCAGTGCCTTGATTTGTAGACAAGTTGAACAGAAGTAGGGATACCCTGGGGGAGCCACTTCTTGTGATTGGCATCTGAAGTGGAGGGCAGTCTTGTGGGACTGGACCCTTAATCTGTGGGGTCTGTGCTAACCCTGGGTGGTTAGTGTCAGAACTGAATTAAATTGTAGGACACCCAGTGGGTGTCTGCAGAGAACTGGAGAACTGCTTGGTGTGGGAAACCCACACATTTGATATCAGAAGTGTTGCGAGTAGAAATAGATCATATTGTACACAAACACACACATATTTACAGACACACACTTCCATTGCCTACAGATTATACTGTTCAGGAGAAATGACATCCACATACTCATCACTTTATTATGTAGTTAAATCCATATCATATGGTACAAGTAATAATTAGAAGACTGTGAGATTTGCTCAAGCATGGAGGAGAGGTTTAATTCTTTTTGCTCAAGGGTCAAGTGTTGGTTGATGGGGCTGTGCTTTGTTGGTTGGCTGCACTTCAAGTTATGGTCCGACTGGACTTGGCTCTTGGCTGTGAATTGGGCTCACGTTTGCTTCACGAGTACTATTCTGTGGCCCAGGCAGAGGGGCGGCAGTGATCTGACGGGGGATGCTCTTCTCAGGGCAGTGGCAGAGGGGCAAAGAATCAATGGAAACATATGCTGGCTCTAAGGCCAGGCTCGAAACTGGTGCCCTATTGTGTCTGCACACATTTCATTGGATGAATCAAGTCACGTGACTGAACCCCCAGGCAGAGGGGTGCGGAAGTATATTCCTGCCTTGGAGGAGGAAGGCAGGGAGTAAATATTTTTGAACAGCAGTCTAAGTTACCCCAGGAGGAAAGCTGAATATATGTCTGTGTATATATCCCTGCCTCCAAAACACATCAGCACGCATGCAGTCAGGGAAGTCTCTGAAGTGCTGAAAGACAGTGCTTGGACATCCCACATATGTGGATAGGCCAACAAACAGGATCCTGAGCAGCGTTCAACTGTTTCAGCACTGAAGCTTGCCTTGTGTTAATTTCTTCTGCTCTTTATGCTGGCCTCTCCACATTAATTCAGGTCACTCTCTGTTAAAAAGTGAGACAAGATAGTGTTTCAAAGAAAAATGTTCCCTATGAAATATTTAAACATGGTTAAAACTACCAGCAAGATGGAGTTGAATGTTTTATGTGGTAACTGGTGCTCAAATCTTGGTTCCCTTTGGGTAGGAAAGGAAGAACAGTGGTGGTAAAACCTATGCCCTGTGGTTATTACTCAGTCACCCAGAGGAATTTTAGGTGGATTTTGTCCCTACACCCAAAGCCAAACACCCATGCTGAGATGTTGTATTATCTCAGTTTGTTCAACGAGAGGAACAGAAGTTAGAGTTTGTAGTACCTGTGACTCTAAGGAAAGGATTGAGGAAGGAGGTAGGTGTATTAATATTTGAGGATCTACCACAGGTTAGAGACATTGGCTCAGAGAGGTAATGTAATTTACCTAAGGTCTCATGGTTAGAAAGAGGTAAGCCAGGATTCAGATTCCAAAAGCCTATGTAATGGTGCTTCTTTCCACACTTCAGTGACTGGGAGCTCTCTGTTTATAGAGCAGGTTGTATAGACAGCTCACGTTTGTAAAAATGACCTTATACTGACCTTTGGGCTCTTCAGAACTTCTAACAGTACTAATCAGCAGTCTCTTGCCTCTGGCAGCTCTTAGTGCCTCCTTAATCTTTTCCAGGCTGGTTCCTTCAACTCCTTCTCAGATGACACAGTATTCACTTTTAGTTACCCTGGTTATCTTTTTTGTAGGTGAACTCTAGCCTTTCTTAGGTAGAAAGGGACCAAAAGCCAGAAGGATCCTCAAAAAAGAGAGGCAAGCCCACTTGCTTCATCTTGGTTCTACGAGGACCAGGAAGTGTGGACAGCCCCTAGTCCATCACGCTGCACAAAAGTCCCCCGGGGGCAGGGACTGCATGTGTCCATGAGCTGTTGGACTCCAGCCCTGGTTTGGATGCTCAGCAGAATTGAAATAATCGAGTCTGACATCACTTGCTTCTCTATGGCTATTTATTAGCCAGATATTTATTACACCACTTAAGGAAGCGACACCGAAAAGGGAGGGTAAGCTGAGAGGGGACCTGAAGTGATCAAATTCCCCACCTCATTCCCTCGCCCCCTGATGAGTATGTGATGGGAGATGGTAACCAATTAGTCCTGGAACATCTCAAGAATATGGAATATACCGTTTGCACTGCTAAATAGTCATGGTGTGGATTAAATGTAGGTCCTATGAGGTGTGGATTTATGAATAAATATGCAAGATAGAGAACACAAAGACAATTGAAAAGAAGAAAAATTGCATGCTTCAAGGAAATTCAGTGAGGAAATGAATTTGCTCTCTCTCTCACAAACACAAAATCTCTGTGGCTTGATTTACACTCTAAAACAATATATTATCTTGTTTTGGGAAGAGCCTTTCCCATTTCTCTTGGTGTTTCAAGTAGATCCACACCTTTCCATCCTCTTGAGCACGTGACTGCTTGGAGCATCCAATTTTGAAGAAGTTGTGTTTGTCCTAAATGCAGCAGTCAACACTTCGAAAGGGGATTTTGGCAAAGCTCTATGTCACAGGTCAAATTTGTGCCCCTGTCTCCAATTCAGATGTTGAAGTCCTAACCTCCAGTACATCAGAATGTGACCTTATTGGAGGTAGGGCCTTTAAGGGCTGTGAGGCTGAAATGAGGTCATTAGGTTGGGCCTTAATCCAATACCACTGGTGTCCTTATAAGAAGAGGAGAGTAGGACACAGACACACACAGAGAGGGAAGATGATGTCAAGAGACACAGGGAGAAGACGACCACCCACAAGTCAAGGAGAGAGTTCTGGAACAGGTGGTCCTCTCACAGCCCGCAGGGCGACCAGCCCTGTCAACACCTTCATCAGACTTCTAGGCTCCAGACTGTGAGACAATACATTTCTGTTGTTTAAACCTCCCAGTTTATGGTACTTGGTTACAGCAGCCTGGGCAAATGAGTACACCCCATTCAGAAATACATACGTGCACCAGATAAGAGAGGGAAAGGGAGAAAAGTAGAAAGGGATTAGTTTGGGAGAGTTTGATTATCTCACAATCTGTGTGGATATGATTGCGGCTGACCTTGCATGTGGAGCAAGGATACTTGATGATGTGTCCTGCATGGGTCATCGCACTGAGTGTTCGGTTTATTTCAAATATATAAGAATATCAAGGATCAGCTCAAACTTAAAAATAATTCTACAATGAGGTAATTTTCATTGTTTAAAAAAATTTTGTTTTCATTTGGAATATTGCAGTCCACAAAAGCATGGTGGAGATGCCAAAGGGAAAAGTGTTTCTTCTTGGTGAGAATTTCCATGTATTTGGCCCTCCTGCCACCTGGTGGAAGCCCCCAGCCCGATATCTTCACAGGGACAGGGCTGGCTGACTGAAGGGAACCCTAGGCCCGCTCAAAGCAGCCGCCGTGAATTCCTTTGGGTGGGGATTTGGTCGGGCTATTTTTTTTTCTGCTTTCTGTTCAAATGAACTGCCAGTAGGTGTTATGTCCAGACAACTACCCCGTGGAAGCCCAGAAAAAGCTGCAAAATAGAATGGAGGTTAATCTCCTTGAAGTGGTTTGTCGGGGCTTCTAAGGTCAGTGTGGAGGAGCTGGAGTCCACGGCGCCCCCAGAGCTGAGTGGGGTTGCGGGAGTGCCAGGGCGCCTGCCCTGCCTGCCTCCGCGCACACTGGGAAAGCACAAAAAGCCCTCTGTCCACGGCAGCCTGTGAACTGGCTTTCATCGTTGGCGCCAAAGACCCGGCACTCTTAGGTAATAAAGGACACGGACATCGGTCCCGAGGGAGAAGACTCCAGTTCCAGAATGTCTCTTTGTCCAGAAACAGCTGTGTGGAATTCAAGACTATCCAAGGATGTAAAGATCACAGGATCTCTTTCTTTCATTGTCTACTTGTTCGTCCGGGCACCACACTGTGCTTCTGCCGTCAGTGGAGCTGCCCACCACGGTGAAGGCATGAGGCCTTAGGTTAAAGATTTATTCTTTTCTGCGGAGCCTCAAGTCAGTTGTTAACCCTCTCCTTACCTTTCTTTCATTTAAAAAATTTTTATTCATTTTTTTTGGAAATCTACATACAAAAAGGTATATTACTCATACATGGATGATTTAAAGAGCAATAAGCAAACAAAACCCACGCACCTATCTTTTTTTTTTTTTAACATCTTTATTGGAGTATAATTGCTTTACAGTGGTGTGTTAGTTTCTGCTGTATAACAAAGTGAATCAGCCATGCACCCATCTTTAACTTCAAGAATAGATGATTTCTTCTTTCAGGGATATTATAGTAACATTAGTGGAATCTTGTTTCTCTTTGGGATACAATCTTTTGACGTGGCTGTGTCATCTAGTCAAGCTATGAGGCTCGGAGGATAATAGGGTATGAGAATAATTAACTTGGGTGTTGGGATATGTCCTCCCACTGGTGTACCAAATATCAGCAAACAAAGGATTCACTGAAGCCAATTTCTTTGTTAGTTGCATGAATGCATGTAGCCTACTTAATAAAACAAACAAACAAAACTCTGTTTCAACGTCAGTAAGGATGTAACTGTAGATTAAGATTCATCCATCCGTCCAATATTTAATTTATTTGTAATTCATTAATCAAATGCCCATTGCATGCCTACTGTGTACTAGGCACTCAATAAACAGACCCAACAGGAGTGGGAAGAGGATGGGAAAAAGGGGCAGGAGCAGAGCTCTCTAGAAGAGAAGCCTCCATCCTTCCCCTGAGTCAAGGATTTTTGACCCTTTTCTCACAGACATGAGAAATTTTGACTTGGTCCCAGTAGGCAAATTATAAGTCTCATATTACAAAGTCAGCTATGTCACTTCTTGGCTCTAACTAATTAGGAAGGTTTGTCTTGTTAGATTCTCAGCTCTTCCACCTCCCCTGCCCCATATTCTTCAATGGAGTACAACCTCGAAAAGGACCCTAACCCACACTGTGCCCGTGTGTATTCTGTTGCTGTCTCAGCCGTAGCAGAGGAGGAGCTCCACTTTCAGCTGGGCCTGGACAGGGAAGTGTATGAACACAGTGACTCTGTGCAGTGACGATTCTGGGGAATGAGGTAACCAGCAGATCTTCTGCCCCATGGAAGCTGGGGATGGGATCAGATACAGCTTATGGGGCAAGGAGAGTGGAAGTGGGTTGAATATTGTGAGCTCAGGTTTCCCTAGTTTAATGGTTCTCTTTGAGGGAAAAAAGGATGGAACCACATGCATTGATGTATGTGTTGTGTGTTGGGCCCAGTGCTAGGCTTGATATCATTTCATCTTGACCAAATTCCCCTAGGTAGCTCTTCTTCCCATTTTACAGAAGAGGAAACGGAGGCTCTGAGAAGTTAAATGTTATGTCCAAGGCTTCACAGCCCAGAAGTGCTGCACCTGTTATGTGAACCCACTCTTCATTCACAATACTGCTCAGCCTCTTGTTTAGGGGTTGACAGCCCTTGATAGCACTGTCCCGGAAAGTGGTATGACAAGTCACCCTGTTCAGCACTATGCAGGCTGCCTCAGAGGTGCCTGCCCACAACTCTCTGCTGCTCAGGCATGGGGCGGGAGACAGGGGCGGGAGGCAGGGATTCAGGACAGAATGGCAGATTGGTCAAGCTCTGCATTTTCTTAGCCCCCCTCTCACCCTCTTCCTTTTCAGTATTTCCTCCTCTTTGAGGGGTCCAGTGCCCTGGCACAGCGGGGAGTCTGTGAACTTGAGATGGAACCTCAGCTCCACAGCTAACTGTGAGATTTTAGGCAAGCCTCAGTTTCCTCATCTGTAAAGATAACATCAGCGGGGTCTCCCGTGCATGAGAAGTAGACGTTCTAGCTACAGATCCTGGCACGCAGAGCAGAAACTCACCTCATGGGACTCACTTTTTCTTACCTTTATCCCCTCCTGCATTGCTTGTTGATCCTGTCCTCCCTTCCCACATTAGCACTTCTGTCCAAGGCTGCATCTCCGTGTCTCTCCCCTGATCTTGCTTATTCTTCCTGAGGCATTTGTGACAGTTTGAAGTAGAATGGGCAGCTCCCTCTAGGAACATCATTTCATTTTAAAAGGAATACTCTAGAGATAATAACAGACCAAAGAATGAACCTCTAATGGTGACACTATGGCAAAATGATGGTTTAACGAAGAAGACATTTGTGGGCAGATGGACCTTTGCTGATTCCTGAAATCTTGATGACAAGCCCTTTGATGCTGGTCCAACACGGGATCCATCCTGTCCTCTGTACTTGGTGCCACATGTGACAGTGTTGATAGAAGTTGGAGAAAATATAACCAAGGAACCATTTTAAATCTGGAGCCCATTTACCCTGCTTTTATACTTTCTCTGTTACTGTGTTTATCGTATGGTGTGTATGTATTGTGTTGTAGGTATCTGTCATTATATTACTAGAGAGCTTCAGGCATTAATACAGCTAAAACCATCAAACTAGAGGATTGCTGAAATAGGAATTCATTTCTCTGTAAAATGTCATGTACTTAACAGGTGCTGATATCTTGTAGCTAACTGCTCACTTTACCCCCACCTGAATGGTTATTAGGGCCAAATTACAGTGCATGATCCTTTAGCAATTACTGTGTTTGGGCACATAATGACGAATCTCCAGAAGTGTACATCTTACTGTGAGACCAACCAATCTTTAAACCCATAGACTCCAGATCAATTTCTTTTAACTAGTAAGCAAATAGTGGGGGTTTTTATGTGTAATCACTCTTGAAAGAAACACAAATGCCTGGAATTGCTTTGGGAAATGAATCACACACAGGCGAGCACACGCACACACATGCAAAGTGCCATTAAAGGTTACAATCTCTGACTTTTCATGATAGAGAGTCTTAAAATTGACTGGAACTTTAGCGACTATCTAATCTAAGTTCTTCACTTTAGAGTAG
This sequence comes from Balaenoptera ricei, assembly GCF_028023285.1. Lineage (NCBI taxonomy): Eukaryota > Metazoa > Chordata > Mammalia > Artiodactyla > Balaenopteridae > Balaenoptera > Balaenoptera ricei. Next base: position 41,457,347 of record NC_082652.1, read on the forward strand.
AGAAACTGAGGTTCAGAGAGGGGAAGGAAAGCCTGAGTTTGCTCAGCTGCTTATGAAAGAGTCAGGGTAAGAACGTAGGTCTTCTCATTCCTTGTCCAGTGATGCACACGTTCATCCTTCCTCCCTTCCTTTCCTCCTCCCTGGATCCCTCCTTCCCTCTCTCCCAAGTTCAAGTTCAGTTTTCTAGCAGTCTTCTCCTCCTAACCACACACCTGGCTCCCTCACTTTCTTCAGGTCTCTGCTCAGCTGTCGCCATATGAGTCAGGCGGTCCCTGAGCACCCAGCACAGAGTGGCACCTCCACTTCTCCATGACACTTACTCCCCTCTTTATTTACTTTATTGCCTGACTGCTCCAGCGAGAATGGAAGCTCCAACTAGAATGTAAGCTTCATGACAGAAAGAACTTTGTTTTGTTCACTGTAAACTCTGAAGCACCTACAACAGTGCCTGGTACACAGTAGTTGCTCAGTAAATATCTGTTGAATGAATGGATGAGCATCTACTAGTGACAGGCAGAGGCTGCAGAAACAAGAGTGAGCAAAACGCTTCTTTGCCTGCCCTCGTGAGGACTCGACTTAGCGGAGGAGGAACCTTACATTAGTAACCACCCATCTGTGATAAATTCTACCGAAGGCTTTCCAGGGGGGCCCCCTGAGTGCAAAGCAAAGCGTCTCGACTTGGTCTGGGAGGCTTATGACAATTGTGGGAAAAGACCACACTTACACTATATGTCATCATTCCTGAACCTGGCGTATAGAATGTATTCATCCCTAGTAACGTTTCAGTGTTTTTTTGTCAAACAAACTTGATTTGGTTGCTGTGGGACTAGGTTAGTCTCTGAATAGGCTGTGCCTGGCTAAGAGTTTAGGGACGGGATGATCCCCTAGATAAAACTATGTAGAGATACAGACCATTGTGCCTGTCCTAAGCATGGGAATCTACATGCCATTCGCTGAATGATTTTAGAATGAGTTTATTCGGAAGGGAAGGCAGAACCGAATTGATATCTCCCTGGGGAAATTCATAGTTGGGAGCGAAGATTGGTTAGCTCCCAGAGTGGCCACATGATGTCGCTGTTGCTTAAAAATGTAGAGGAGCGAAAACCTTTCTTTTGTGAGGCCCAGTTTATGAAGGAAGTTTCAGGAAGGTGGAAACTATTTGTTCCAATAAGAGGAACACATCTATGCACTTAAAAGACATTTATAAGCGTAACAACACCTGGCCTATTTCCCAAGGCCACTGTTTTGTGCCTTTATTTTTAATGCACTGTTTTATTTTTGTTTACTATTATTTTTCACTTTACTCAGCAATATACCGAGCGATTTCTTCTGAAGTCAGAACACCCGTATGTCTAATATCTTATATGCCCTCAAAGGGTTTTAAAATGTAAATGTTTCATTGAAGCATTATAAAACCCAGAAGAATAAAGATGACGTGCTGTGCATGGAGGCGTATGATGACCTCAGCTTTCTGTACCTGAAGTCATCTCTGAAAATGGCCTCCTGTCAACGTAGATTCCATCTCTCTACATTTCCCCAATCAACATAGTTTATTTAAAATTTGTCCATTGTCTATTTTTTTTTTTTTTTGCTTTCTCACTCATTATTCTTCCTTTTTGTTTATTAAAGAATTTTTTATCATTTCAATGATTTATTTTGTTCTTTTAAAAAAGTTCATTCATTCCTCACATTTCCTGGGTGTACCTGTTGTGTGTGCATGTGAGACCCTGTTCCAGGTCTTGTATCATCTCCATATTTAAGGCTCTTGCAGTCTTGTAAGGTTGTAGGACCAGCTCATAGGAATAATAAGCTGAATGGTTCGTGCACGTCTTCCTACACCTCAAACCTTGTGCCAAGCTCTTTACCTGTATCTCATTTACATCTCATGGCACCTCTTGTTAACCCCATTTTACAGGTGGGAAAACTGAGGTTTAGGGAGGTTCAATAATTTACCTAAGTCTAAACAGCTATGTATGCTGGAGCTGAGATTTACATTCCGGTACATTTGGCCACAGAGCCTGAACTTTACAGATTTTCAGTAATATTAGACAAAATTAGGTAAATATTAAAAAAAATAGACATTCAGAGTGCTGTGGGAAATCCTATCTGGAGAGGTTCCATGGAAGAAGTGGCATTTGAGATTGGCTTTGAAAGAGGAATAAAATTTCCCCTGAGAGATGAGAAGGGAGGGTCAACCAAACAAAGGTTTAGTTCTTGCTTATGATATCTTTACAGGATAAACCAGCAGGAGGTCCTGGTTCCACATGTTGACGCAGGGACCCTGGCTGGAGGGCCTCTGTCTGTAGCTGCATGAGCAGGAGAAGAGAGAAGGTTGCACGGGGGTTTTATGACGTTTGCCTGGATGTGATTCACATCACTCTGGTCGCATTTCATTGGTCAGGACTAGTCACATGGTCTTGCTTAACCACGAGAGGACTGGGAAATACAGGGAAGAGATGGAATATTGGAGATGGAATAGTCTCTACTATTGTGCTGCCTCCCTGGAAGTAGGGAAGACATGCATTGTTATCCAGATTTAACCAGTGGATAGCCTTGGACACAGAACAATGAATTGACTCACTCAAGATTCCACGGTCACCTTGGTCATAGCTACCAAGAGAGGGTGGGATAGGCAGCTATTGATGTGACTTTATTTTAAGAGCCTCCTCTCTCCTTTCCCATTTCTGTCTTTCCTCCCATGACTGACTGAAAGAGATAGGAATTCTATAATTTCAAATGGGTTTCTTTGGCTTAAGCCCTGGATCCTTTGAAAATTAAAATAGTCTTTAGAGAAATAGCCTCTTAATCCTGAACCACAGGTTCAAGTCTCTTTTGGAATGATGGGATGGGGTCGGGGGGGCAGTTTTCTAGTACAAATAAAGAAACAAGCAAGCAAATAAGATTTTAAAATGACACTCATTCGCATCTCAAGCTTGGTATTTCTCAACCTTTTCCAGGGGAAGATCAATTTGTAGGAGGGCATATTTCTCTCCTCTACCAGGGGTACCTCTGTACAAACCTATCAACAGTGCTGTGAAAAATAGTCTAACGACTGACCCATTGTTGTCTGCGGTGAATGGAGCATTTGCTTGTTTCAAGTGACATACTAGGTAACTCTCTTCCAAACAGCAGGGTGCTTACCCATGTGAAAAAAAAAAAAAAAAAATGAAAGGAACAGCCAGATTTGGTTACTGTCGGAGCCACATGATTCAGAGATATCCTTGATAATGACAGTTGCACAGCTGGATAATTAATCAAAGTATGAGGAGAATATAGAGCACTGTAATGCACACAGCTCCCTCTCGTCTCCACGGGATCAGGCCATCATCTGTTTATTCTCCTTTGGAATGGCTTGAGATTATTCAATTATTCAATAGCTTCCCTCCTTGCTGTGATGGGATGTATGGTTTTTAATTGGCACCAGGGTCTTTCAGTTCCTATGAACTTTGCTCGTCACTCTTGTGATCCCAATCCCCGGAAGCCTGAATGTTTATCTTTATCTAGAGCTGGGCCCAAACAATGCACCTGGAAGCACTGATCAGCTTCTAAAAAAGCACTTCTGCCAGGCAGTTGGTAGCAAGATCATGACAAAAATTTCATTTTGGTCTTGTACTTTTTTCTTGCTACCTGCATTTTTCTTGGCCTAGAAGATAGGATTAAAAAGTAATCTATATTTAACATGAAATTTCTCTGCCATTATGGTTAGTTTTGTAAATGCTGTCTTTTCCTAAGGAGAAAGTTTCAGGTTTTAAGTCAGCTGGTGTATAAATATTTGCCCATCATGGCGTTTCTTGGAAGTGCTTTCTGAAAAAGTGATTCAGTATTTCTAATATATAAAAACAATGTTTTTTCAAACTTTGGAGAGAGATTATTCTGTTTGTTCAGGGACATTGATTAAGAAATAGGTTACCACCTATTTTAGGGCCTTTGAACATAAAGTTACAATGAAATCTCATTAAGTGGTGAATTTTTTGCCCTCTTTAGCGGAATTTTTCTCCTTGAATGCAAAGTTTTCAACCTTCTGTATTAATTAACTCAAAATGTTTTTTTCCAGCTCAGTCCCTGCATAGCTCTGTCAGACCATATTCCTAACAAATACTTTCATGCTAATACTTCACATTGCTCCTCTGCCTGATCATTTTAAGAGTAATAACTTATCACAAGTCCAACAACATGCTCTGCATTTCAAGGCCCTATTTAACTTGACCTCAGCAAATGACCCTGCCTTTTTTTCTTGCTACCTTTTCAGTTTATCTCTTTCATCTTCTTGTCCTCAATGTGAGGTTCCCAGAATGAAGCATCTGTGACCCCGGGAGCTCGTTAACATGCAGAATCTTAGGAGCCACCCAGCCCAGCTGAGGAGAATCTGCACTTTTAATGAGTTCCTGAGTATGTTCCTGAGAACATTCCTTTGAGAAGCCGGGCTCCTGTACCTTCTGGCCACCTCCTTGCCTCCATGCCTTTGCATATACTGTTCCCTCTGTCTGAAATACCATCCCTTCCTCCCTCCACTTAGGTCAATTTCTATTCATTTTTGGGGGGCTAGTCAGTTGAGCTTTCACTTTCTTCCTTATACTAAGTTATGATACATTTTAAAATTAAGTCTTATTTTGGAGTTAGTTTTTGAAGAGAGATCATAAGACAAAAATCACACAGAGTCAAAAGTATCCTTGAAAATATTTTAAGTTGCTCATCAAATGTAGCACAGATGTCTTAGGGTATCTTATTCTGTCTGTTAACACATCTACACATGGTCACAGTTTCCTCCCAAGTCAGACACTTTGCTATTTCTTTGGTTAAATACCAGATATATTGAACGGCTTGTGTTTAGACATCACATTGTATAGAGAGTATGTCTCTCCCACCTCCAAGTGTATATAGTTGAACTTGCATAAGCTAAATATGTGTAAGAAGTAACTCCCCTGAAGTCAGGTCTGAGAGATGTTACCACTTGTTTTTATTGCCATGTTGAGTTGGATCTGGTCAGAGCAAACATGAACTCTTAGGACTATTTAGAAAAATATGTTCTGTATTCTTCTGAGTTCATTGTGAACCATTCCCTTTGCATTAAAAAAAGGAACCCAAATACTCAGTGCACTAAAAAATAAGAGAAAAACATTTTCTAAATTAACCATGAAGTTTATTTGTAATGGGAGAGAATCTGTATATAATAAGGAAACAAAACAAGAAGAAAGAGAAGGAAAAGGAGGAGAAAATGGAGAAGGAAGAGGAAAAGGAAAAAAAAATCCCTGCATAAAGTTGTAACAGAGAAAAAGACATTTTAGGTAGATTAATGTTGCCTGATAGGAACTGATTAATGTCCCCTCAAAAGTCCCATGTTGAAGCCCTAACCCCCAATGTGACTGTATTTAGAGATAGAACCCTTAAGGACGTAATTAAGTTTAAATCAAGTCATAAGAGTGAGGCCCTAATCTGATAGGACTGGTGTCCTTATAAGAAGAGGGAGAGACCACAGCTCAGTTAATATCTCTCTCCCTCTCCTTTTCTCTCTCTCTCCATCTGTACAGAGGCAAGGCCATGTGATGAAACATTAGGAAGTTCTCAGCAGCCATCTGCAAACCGGGAAGAGAGGTATCACCAGAAACCAACCTTGCTGGCGCCTTGATCCTGGACTTCCAGACTCTAGAACCGTGAGAAAATACATTTCTGTTGTTTAAGCCATCACTGTCTGGTATTTTGTTATGGCAGTCCCGAGCTAAGACATTCCTTAACTGAGATCTCTGTCCTGAAGACAGAATGGATTGATGTTTTCACCTGAGGTCTCATTATTTTGCCTGTGATAACGGTATAACTGCAGTGTTATAATTCATTGTGCAGCTATTGTTCTATCCATCTCAGAAATTGCTTGCTGCTTGATAACATTTGTGAGCTGAATGGAGTAAAATTACTCACTTATTCTTATAACTGTTTAGATTCTAATTAGCTGCTGTCTCCAAATATTTCCCAGTGCACTCAGGGTTTTCAAGTGGATTGAACTACCTAAGTCCTGAAAAAAAGTGATATTGAAATTGAAATCCATAGTTTGCTATGGTAATGATGTTATTGTAGCAGAAGTATGATGGGAATCTTAAATAGTTGTTGCTTGACTTCTTTAGCTAATAAAATATTCTTCCAGTAAATTAGAGCCATACAGGTGGGAAGTCTCCTCCTACAATATAGCCTTCTCAGTGAGGTGCTACGTTCAGAGCTCACATTCTCTTTTTCCTTTAATGAAGAAAAAAAGACTGTAGGAGGTAAAATTCAAAGTTGCTAAAATTGATATTTAAGAGAAGTGGAAAATGTGGGCACGAATGTGCTCTTCCTCTAATGAGGAATCACATCCAGCATTCAGGATTAATGAGGAGAAGCGGCCGTCTGAGGAACTTTTGTCAGCTTACGTTTGGTGCATGTACACCTGTTAATGTTGTGTATTTCACAATATTCGGCATCTAATATCCATGGCTGTCAGAGGGCTGAACAAATATTTCACTAGTGTTGTTTTATGATGGGGTTAAGCTGCAGTGGGGGATTTATACAGCTGGGGGGCCCTTAGATTCATTCTCTCTAAATAATGTTTTGTTTCTTTCTTGGTTTGAAATGTGTCCAGATAGCCATACTGCCAGGGAAAATCACTTCAAGCACATACGTGAACATTTTTGTTAAGCATAACATTTCACTACCCTCTGCTTCTTGAATTAAAAAAATGTAAGACCCAGACTTTGATTGTTTCAAAAGTATCAGTCTGACTGGGGCCACATGATGGAGTGGAGTGAGCTTTCTGAAAATGAGGAGGTTGGGGTTTTAATTCCATTCCTGCTTCTGACTACCTACGTGTGACCCTTAATTTTATGCATCAACTTGGATGGGCCACAGTGCCCAGCTATGTGGTCAAACATTATTCTGGATGTCTATATATTGGGTGTTTTTGGATGAGATTAACATTTACATCAGTGGACTTTGAGTAAAGCAGATTTCCCACCATAATGTGGGTGGGCCTCATCCAATCAGGTGAAGGCCTGAATAGCACAAAAGACCAACTTCCCCAAGCGAGAGGGAATTCTGTCAGTAGGTGGCCTTTGGACTTGAACTGCAGTATTGAGTCTTCTCTGGGTTTCCAGTCTGCCTACCCACCTAGCAGATTTTGGACTTGCCAATCTCTGTAATCACATGAGCCAGTTCTTTAAAATCAATCTCTTTCTCTATGCACATCCTATTGGTTCTGCTTTTTGGAGAGTCTTGACTAATATACTGTGTAATTCTGGTCTCATCCTTTCTCCTCTCTGAGGGTCAAGTGTGCAATTTGTAAAGAGAGGAAATAGCACTGTATAACCTCTGAGGTCTTCTAGAGAGAAAAATTTTAAAAACCTGCTAATTTTGAAATGTAAAATTTTTATAAGGAGTAATGAAAGTAAATTCCAGAGGGACATTAGATAAAAATATGAAGACACCTCCTCATTCACTGACATTTTGTTTAAGATTTAGAAGCAGTTTGGTAAGTCTCTGTGATGCTAAAATACACAGATCTCAGTATAGTTGCCCAAACATGAGACATGCTGGCTGAGTTCTGCTGCCAAGGCTGTCTCTTTGGTCACAGTCCTACCCTCCCACCCATCACCACCCTGCGGGAATTCCGCTCCTCTCTATGAGCATTGGTACCCTCCAGGTATAGGCTCAGACCTCCCAATTCCTGAGCCAGGCAAGAGGACCAAGGCAAGAGGAGCATCAGCTGATCAGACCCCAGCTGGTGTCCAGGCTGGTCACAGCTAGCCATTCCATCACCACTGCTGTTTGCCTATTGTGTGATTATTTCTTTGATTCTTTTTTTTTTTTTAAATTAATTAATTAATTAATGTATGGCTGTGTTGGGTCTTCGTTTCTGTGCGAGGGCTTTCTCTAGTTGTGGCAAGCGGGGGCCGCTCTTCATCGCGGTGTGCAGACCTCTCACTATCGCGGCCTCTCTTGTTGCGGGGCACAGGCTCCAGACACGCAGGCTCAGTAATTGTGGCTCACGGGCCCAGTTGCTCCGCGGCACGTGGGATCTTCCCAGACCAGGGCTTGAACCCATGTCCCCTGCATTGGCAGGCAGATTCTCAACCATTGTGCCACCAGGGAAGCCCCAATTTCTTTGATTCTTAATCATTTTCCCTGGCAGCAAAATGAACGCATATTCATCGCACGATAGCACTAAACAGAAGAAAAAAGTCACCCATTGTAGGCCCTAAAGATAATCCCTATTGACATTTTGATGTATTTTATTCCTTCTCTAATCCAGGTAATAATACAATTTAGCTTTCCTAGCCCTCCCTCTGGAGGATCATCTTGTTCTAGTGTAATTGCCGGGAGGAGGGTTTCTTCATTTCCAGTCCTGGATCAGTTAGGGTCACCAGGTATGGGTGTGTAGGTTGCACACTGCAGAGTCTGGAAGGCAACTCATCTTTTCACTGTTGATCCTTTAATTTTCTAGTAATCCCACCACAGGCTTTGTGTTTAATGGATTTTCCTGAAGGCTTTCAATTAATGCAGGGGACTTAGATTATATCCCTGCCCAGAACAGAGAAACAGTTGAAACTGAAGATTAGACACCACTGTGTTTAAACATTCTGAACAAGGGACTGTTTCTCTCAGGCTGCTTGTTACTTATGCCTAAACTTCTCGTCGTATTCCTGGGACCGTTCCTGTCCACCTCTCCTCAGCTAGGACCTCAAAGCTCTAGCTCCTTAGGAGAAAGTTCTAAAATTCCAGTTACTTTGTTATAGGGAACATTTTTAAAATTATTTTTAAATTTTTATTTATTTATTTTTGGCTGTGTTGGGTCTTTGTTTCTGTGCGAGGGCTTTCTCTAGTTGTGGCAAGCGGGGGCCACTCTTCATCGCGGTGCGCAGGCCTCTCACTATCGCCGCCTCTCTTGTTGCGGAGCACAGGCTCCAGACGTGCAGGCTCAGTAGTTGTGGCTCACGGGCCCAGTTGCTCCACGGCATGTGAGATCTTCCCAGACCAGGGCTCGAACCTGTGTCCCCTGCATTGGCAGGCAGATTCTCAACCACTGCGCCACCAGGGAAGCCCTGTTATAGGGAACATTTTAATTCTTCTTCTAATCCTATCTTTTCAGACCATGTCCAGGGTATCTTACTTTTCACAACCAAAGAAAGGCCCAGAAAAGTGTTATCTTAAAAGATTGGGGGGACTTCCCTGGTGGCGCAGGGGTTAGGAATCCACCTGCCAATGCAGGGGACATGGGTTTGAGCTCTGGTCCGGGAAGATCCCACATGCTGCGGAGCAGCTAAGCCCGTGCGCCACAACTACTGAGCCTGCGCTCTAGAGCCTGCGAGCCACAACTACTGAGCTGTGTGCCTAGAGCCCGTGCTCCACAACAAGAGAAGCCACCGCAATGAGAAGCCCGCGCACCGCAACGAAGAGTAGCCCCCGCTCGCCGCAGCTAGAGAAAGCCCGCGCGCAGCAACGAAGACCCAACACAGCCAAAAATAAAACAAACAAACAAACAAAGATTGGTTCCGTCTCTAAGACAAATTCTCTACCCTCCTCTGTGTGCGTGTATAGATACTCAAAGTGAAAAAAAGGCAATGTTCTTCATTTTTTAAATTGGTTTTCAGTTTCCTCTCATGTTTGCCTATTTGCTCATGGCAGAAAGTTGGTAAACTTGGCCTGAATCATTGTGTTTGGGATATGTGCGTATCAAGCTTTAAATTGGCTACCAGGGTTGTTTCATAGTGGTTGGGGAGGATCCATGGGCTGGTCCTCATGGTCTCTTTGGGAATTCTTTTGGCTTTTTCAAAGATGATGTGTGTTGTCTCTGCTGTTGTGTCATTAGAGTGAACCATGAGGTGCCAGCTGGTGTGACTCAGCGGTACTCCTTTTGGTGTTGGCAGGGTTGGGTGTCCTCCTTTTGCTGGCTGAGCCCCACCTCAGCTCTGCCATGCTACAGATCCCCTGAGGCTTAGCCACCAGCCATTCAAGAGCTGGCCTAGCCTTTTCACTCCTCAGCTCCACTCCAGGGTCACCTTGCAGCTCCTCATGGCCGGGATGCTGGCCATGATTTGCACCCTCCCCTGGGAGCATGCAGGAGCATCTGGAGCATTGCTCCTGTGTCAACCTGAAGCCCAGGGAGACCCAAGGCCCTATCTCCTGATCTTGCTCTATATGCCACACTGCAATTTGGGTCCTTCTGTGGCTCCTGGGTGGGCACGGGGATGCCCAGGGACTAGGGTGGCCAGATTTAGCAAATACGAATACTGGATGCCCAGCTAAATTAGAATTTCAGATAAACATGAATACTTTTTAGTATTATTAAGTATGTAATATTTGGGACATACTTACACTCAAAATTATTTGTTGTTAATCTGAAAATAAAATGTAACTGGGAATCCTGTATTTTATCTGGCAACCCTACTAGGGACCCAAGGGGACAAAGGCGTTCAACCTCTCCTCCGGTTTCCTTTCTCATTTCCTTTGCATGGCATGAAGGTCTGCAGGCAGGCTCTATAGTCTGATGAGTTCCTGCTGACTTTGCCCTTCCCGTTTGAGAATTTTTGTTTTAAATCTAAGCTTATTTATAAATTAGGGTTATATTGGAAATAGTTTTATATCTACATCCTTTTCATTTAGCATAGTAATTTTTTCCAAAGCGTGATTTTTAATGGCTCATGAATTTCACATATGGCTTGATTTTTGACTGGGCTTATGATGTTTTAATTCAGAAGTGTTTACTGAGCAGCTCTTACGTGCTGAAGTATTGTTTTGGTGGTGAACAAGTCAGAATGGACCTTCTGTGGCAGTCAGGAAGACAGACAATAGAGATGAGTAAGTTTCAGCTCATGATGGGTGCTATGTGGACCACAAAACAGTAAGAGTGACAGTATGGGGTGAGAGTGGGAACAGTAGATGTGCCCACCACCTTTGGCCTCAATTGATTGGTTCAGGGAAAGACACATGATTGAAACTGGGCCAATAAGAATCTTTCCTTGGGCCAAGAGAGAGGTCCAGGTAGTCTGTCTGAGAGCAGCATTTGCAAGATGCAAAATTCAAGCACTGGTGGTGGCTCTGTTTACCACTACGTGAAGAAATAAGTGGTGAGAGACAGTAAAGACAGCATGCATATAGAAGTGGTGATGAGTCTTGGAGGGACAAGAGTCTTGGAGGTGTTTTAGTTTCTGCATTCAGATGTTCCTGATCCCCCCGCCCCACCCCCCCATCTCCCTGCCTTTCCAATTTGGGTATTCAGCCCTTCCTGAAATCCTATGAGCCCATAAATTATATTTTTGCTTAAGCTGTTTGATTTGAATTTCTATCATGATAACCTGTAGTCCTGACTAATATTAAATGGAAACACAATAGAGAAAATAATTTATAACAGCTATCCATACCCAGACCCATCCAGGGTCCTCTCTGTTTACCTCCATGTGCTAAAGATAACTTGTCTCTCTCTCCCTACATGTTTCTGCTTCTCCATACATCATTGTTAATCCAAATGGATCCCCAGATTCAGAGAAATGAGTGTTTTTTATTTGTTTTAACAAATCTTTTCAAAGACTTCAACTTAGTCTTCACAGAAACAACAATTCTACTTTTCCTGTTTACAAGTCATATGGTGCACATGTGCACGATACAAACATATTAATAACAAACACACAGACTCTTCCTGGCATTCTGCTACTGGAGTGTAGCCTCTTGGCCTCTGGGCTTCAGCATGCGATGGTGAAGAATTTTTATTTTAAATCTATGCTTACTTATAAATAAGTAAGGGCATCAGTGAGAATGCTTTACAGAGAAAAGTCAGTGGGGGGAGGATGGTTAAAAGAGCTTCAGCTGTATCTGACCCTAGCCTGGACTTCCCATTGCTGTGCAGTTCTCGTGATTTCTAGATTTATGATGGTGATAACTCTGGGGACCCCACCGTCAGACTTCCTGCCTTCCTGGCCTCTCCTGAGAGGCCTCCGGCCATTTCCCAGTCTTTCTCATCTTCATTTCCAGCTTCCTTTTCTCCTCTGGGTGGTGCTGGTGATCTGAGGGCAGAACCCACTCTCTCTGGACTAGCCATCTACTGGGGCAGCTGTAGAGGGGGCCCAGTGTAGGGATGCCATCCTCTGTCTCCCTACATCTTCATTAAAATCCACTATTCCTTGCATGAGTTGTTTTTGATTTGCTGCAAAGAGAGAAGAGGGTAGAGCCCATATCTGATATTAATGAGATGTGAAGGGGATGGGTGTGGGCAGAAGATGTAGGTGGTAGGTTGGTCCATAAACTGAACTAACCAATGGAAGCAGGGGCTTAGGGCAAAGGTGACTAGTAATCCATAGGAGCCCTGGGGTAGACAATGAACTTCTTACAAGTATGAAATGGGAGTTGAAGACATCTCCTCTAGAGCTTAAGAGGTATGGAAACCCCAATAGTATCTGATTACATAGGATAAACTAAATTTCTTTTCAAAATACATTCTTTTTCCCCGATATCATCATTTTAATTCAGGCCTAGAGACTTGAATCAGACAATAATCTGAATTACGGTCCATCTTATCATATACTCTCAAAATTATTATGTCTCTTCTCTCTGGTTAACTAAAGAGTAACACCCCATCCAGAATTAAACTGTCATCAGCGACAGTGTGGTTAGAATCAAATTGCATTAATGGGTTTCTTTTTCTTTATTAGTTCTTTAGGGTCCACAAAATTGCCCCCACAAGTATACGCTGCCTTGAAGCATTCATGTTGGGAAAAGCATGGTGGGCATGTTTGCAGTTCATGACCAGCCTGTGCTCAGTTCTTTAAAAGCGCCCTTTGGTCCTGGCTGGAAGAGTGGGCCTTGTGGCCATGTGTAGACCAGATGGCCTAGTTTCCCCAGCCTGATTGGACGAGGGGTAGACACCTGACCCATGCTGAGAGAATCAGATTCTTTCTCTCAAAATACTAACTATGAAACTCTGAAACAGCTCAGGCAGTGGTGATTGCTGGGATGGAAGGTCTGAGAGGTTCAGGGTCCTGGACAGCCATGATACTGCACTCATGAGAGAAGAGAATCTGTGTGGGTGAATGGGGAGCAGTGTGGAATTTTATAGGAAAAGGTATTTTCTTCTCAGAATGAGGGAGGCAATAAAATTAGGAATCAATTATGTGAGCAAATATGGTACAAATTAAAAACATGCCCTTCTTAGGAGGCAAGCGTGTGGATAAAGATGTTATTATTATAAAATATCTAATAATAAAGGGTAAAAATGACATTTGGCTATTTTTGAGATTAGGTACTGCATTAAAAAAAACTTTAAACAATGTCTTGTATGCAGTCAGTAGATTCATAAAGTTAATTCTAGAACGGAGTATTTAGTACAGAGATCATCCAGTACTACAAGGCCAAACCTCACCCATGCCTACCACTACGGTTAAACTCCTTAATATGGCCTCATGGGCTTCTGTCACTGGGACCAAATTTCCCCTTCCAGCCTCACCACTCATTCCCCCTATGTGGGCATTCTGTACTCTGCTCGCACTGGGATACTTGCCATTTCTTGAACATGCTGTGCATTTTGTCCTGGGTCTTGGAAGATAAGTCTTGGCAGAAATGGTAATGTGGGTAATGAGAAAATAAACTCAGAGTTGGTCCAAGTCAAAAGCTAAAAGCTGACCCCTATTGTGGCTCAGTTGGGAGACAGAAGTGATTAGCCTAATAAGCAGATCCGGGTTCCAGGGAATGATTTTAGGCTAAAACCACAAGGGTGTCCTCTTGAACCTTAAGATACTTCTATTTAGATAACAGCACATACACCTCATTTTCCACATGTAATCTGCATAACACATGAGTGATATATTTTGAAAAATCCATAGGAACAATCAGTTCCTTGCTGCTAACTTAATTTTTGCTTTGATGGGCCAAGATTGATATATCTATCATTCTCTTGTCTATCTGTTCTCCCGGGTCATTTTGGTCAGCTGTCTGATCCTCTACACCAGCTTGACCTTCATTTCTTCTTGGGATGCTGATGTTAATTACTCATTCTGAGCTTACTAGATGGTTCTAAATAGCCTCTTTCCAGTAGATCCTCCCACTCCTGACCTGCTGTGAAATTGCCAAGCTCTGTAGCTCTTCAATTTCCTCTTTTATTTGACTAGATCTCCACAGACATTTAAAAAGGACACACAGTCCTTTCAAAGCTGTGTATCCAGTTTCTAATTTACTACTTAAGAGCTACACTCTGGGTGAATGTGACAAGCTGAGTTCTCAGCCCTCAACAAATTTTAAACAGCATTTTAAACAGCCCTCCCTACATTGGGGATTAATAACTGTGCTTCCTTTTCTAAGTAATCGTTTATTTGTAAACATTAATGTTTGTAGTATTTTGGCCACTAAAAATTTTTTTGTTCCAGAAGTATATTAGAAATATCTGAGTATTATAATATTGAGATGGATTTGAAAATGAACATATTTTTTTGAAGGGAGATGAGGCTGAAAGAAAATGATTTACTCCAGAATTCACTGAATCCATAGTTAAGTATGTACTGCCTTGTGACAGTTCTCCTATTGTTTATTTCTTTGTTCATTCACCTGTTCATTCATTCATTCATTGAATATCTCTACCCATCGCCATCTGGGCATTAGAGGTATCCCTGGGCCCACCGGGGGTGTAATAGCAACAACAACAATAGCAATATAATAAGAGACAGTGTTTGTTGAGTTCTTATTATGTGCCACACATACACTAATTATTTTAGATGCATTATAGCAATTTATCCAAACAACCCCATATCACAGATGGGAAAGCACCATTACCTGATAGAGATTAAGTAACATGACTCAAAGTCACACGGTTAGGACATGGGAGAGCTGGTGCCTGACTCCAGAACTCTTACCTTCCACCAGCATACTCATCTGAATAGGACCAGCTCATGGCCTGAAATAAGCCCGAGTCCCTTTAACACTGACCTGACTGGGTCTCGGCCATCAGCCTCAGCAGCAGGTCACTTTCTCCAGCACCTGTGAAGGTCTAGGGCAAAGGTGTACACCCAGGTCTTAGTTTCTTCTGTCTTGCTGCCTGCTCTGGGTTATGGGGCCATTAGACCCCTCTATTCCAGGGCTGATGCTGTACTCAAAAGCATTTGCTGATTTGACTGTCTTTGTGAAAATTTCCAGACAAGGTTCATTCATTTTCTGAGCTCCACCTTTTTTCTTATCCCATGAAATGATATCAGGTCTTGCACACTTAACATCTGAACTTGGAAACTATCAGGACCCTGAAAAAGCATAGGGCAGCTCACTGTGGAGATAATTTCCAGTTTCTATTAAAATTCTCACTTTCTTTAGTTCATTGAGTCTGGAGACAAAGATGAAGTCAGTGTATCAAGGTGAAGGGTTATCATCAAATATTGAACCTGTGGCCGATTTTCCATATTTTGAGCCAGATTTCACTATTCTCTTCTCTCCTCCTCAAAGTTAATAAAGCATTTCTGCCCTTTCATTTCTTCCTTAAAAATCTTTTATACTTAGAAAAAAAATAATGAGTCATGAGGGAGTGTTATCCCAAAAGAATGTGTAAGACTAGACCTAGTTGGGGAAGGTACGTTAATTTGGTGAGGGAGTGTCTTTGAGAGGACTGACTCTATATCTAGTAAATCATGAATGAAATACCAAGTGACTGTTGATGGATTGTGTAAATTTATTTAGAAAGGCAGAGAAAAGCCTAAATTTAAATTTGGAATAGAAAGAATTAAACATTTAGGATGGCTTGGTCTGTTCAGACTGCTATGGTAAAATATCATGGAATAGGTGGCTTATAAAGCCAACAGAAATTTATTTCTCACAGTTCTAGAGGCTGGAAAGTCCAAGATCAAGGTGCCGACAGTCTGCGGCAAAGAAAACTGAGCAGATCGGCAAGGCGGATCTGAAGAGAGAGACTTGGAAATCTCAGCTTATTTAGTTTCCACGGGGCCCAGCTACACCTTTACCACTACCTCTATTACTATTGTTGCTGTTAGTACCAGTTAGCCTTTATTAAGTAATTACTGTGTTCCAAGCACTAGGCTAATCTCTTGACGTGCATTTGATAGTCTCCATAGCCGTATGACCGGGGCACTCTTATTATCTCCATTTTATACGTGAAGAAACTGAAGCTCTGAGGCGGCAGGTGAGTTACTTCAGGACACCAGTTAGTAAATGACATAAGAACTTGAGGTAGGCTGAACTCTTTGCAAATGGGCCCCATCATATTACTCCACATCCTAAAAATATCCTTGTGATAAGCTGGCTTTGTCGGGTGCCTGTTCCTTACAGCCAGCAGATACCTTAGGTGGCTGGCTAACGGAGCTCAGACTGGGGGCAGAAGGGTGAGGTAGTTCTCTATCTTTCTATTATTATATAAAACTGCAGGCATTTTAAATAGAATCATAGCAAAATAAGCCATCTCTTGAAAATGTTCAGAGTTAAATGTCCACGTAAGTGTTTTGGTTTGAATGTTCATTTCTTGTGTTGTATGACTAAAATGAGGCATCTGCACTTTGTGAGCATCTGAGCTCTGGCCAGAGAAGCAGGAGTTGGGTGGGGCTGGTACAGAGTTAATACAAAGAGTGCACACATACATATGCACACCGAGTACTGTCTGCAAATTCAATAAATCCTACCCTCTGTGCACACGTGGACCCTGTGTTCTAAATATATGTAGAGGTAGTTAATATCAACAAAAGAAAGATTCATGTAGTCACTGAATTCATACTAGCTTTTTGTCGTATGTTGTCTATATCTACAGACACTCTGGGATTATATGTCTTCCCTTTTTACGAAATTTAAGTAAGTAGATCCTCATAATCAAAGGTTGAGAATCACTATTGTAAATTATGCCAGAAGTAACCCAGTGTTTATAACGGGAAGGCAGATGAGCAGCTGTCACTCACATGTCCTATACACAAGGCAGCAGCTCTTACTGCTAAGAACACTCTTTGTGGATAATCCCGATAGAGCCTCACACCCTCGTTAGGGTGACCAGGAAGCCACTACCAACCTTTTGGGGTTAGCCTGTGAGATACTGCCTTTTTTTGTTTAGAAAAGGAAGAACTCACGTTCAGTGACCATCCCTTTATATTTCCTAGGGTCCAGAAAGAGCATTGAGGATCAAGAAGCTAGTTTGACCTGACGTGTCTTGCTTATTTGGCTATGTTGTCAATGCTTTTGATTTAGCAAATCTGGGGCCTTTTTCGTTTCAGCTTGTCAAGTGGGTAAAACAAAACTCAACTCTGTATATGTAAACTAACATTGTTGAGCTTCTGTAGAGAGCAGGTAGCGGAGGAGTAAATGTTATGGCATAATTGAAATTTTAAGTCTTTGAACTCCCAAAGCAACAGAAATCCACTCCCTTCAGTTTTTGGATTATTAGTCTCATCCCGTTTAAAAATAGCATAGACTGTGGCAAGATGGCGTGAAAGTTCTCTGGAGCTTTAATCACAAATGACCTCATCTTCAAATGGTCAGTGATAATAAACAAGAAGAAAGGATTTCCAAGGGGGCAGAGCATGAATAAGGTAAAATTTTAAAATTAATTTTTCAAGTTAATTAAAATGTCCAAAAGCACAATAAAACTGCAGAAAATCTGGCAAGGGAATGGCAGCAGGCCTGATTAATGCAAGTCAACCGTCTTCTGAGGGTAATAGTAATAATGATGAGATTATGGATATGGAAGAACCTGCTAAAGAGAAATATGATGTATATGGAATACAAACTGCGTCCCAGTTACTATTTTATGGTGCACAATGGATCTTATTAAGGAGGAATAGCTGCAAGAATTACCACCGAATTGCTCAATAAAAGTATTGTGTAATTAACATGCTGTAGCAGCTGGAGCAGTGCCTCCCATTGATATTCCATATTCTCCATTCATTTCCAGTTTGCTAAGGGGGTGTGAGTTCTAACTAAGACTGTCTCTTTATCCAATCACTCAGCAAACATATATTGAGCAGGGCACTATGCTAGGAGATATGAGGGCATGATGATGCGTAAGGCACTGCTTTTGCTCTCAGGGGGCTTCTGGTCAAATATGGGAGTTAAGATATGAATGCAACGAACTCCACTACAAAGCAGATTGTCTCGAAACCTCCCATGAGAGGTCAAAAGAGAGAGAAATTACTTTTGGCAAAAGGGATTTAATAAAGGCCCTGGAGAATATATAGCACTTGAGAAGGGCTTTGATTTTGATGTCGGTAACGATAATAATAATTTTCTACTTGTAAGTTCTTAAATTGTGAAAAAACTAAATGGTATGTAGTGTCACTTAGGCAAGTAGGAAACTATGGAAGAATATCTGGGGTGAAGAGTGTTGTTAAAGTAAATAAAGGGGGAGGGGCTAAACTTATGGGATGTGTTTTGTGAAAACAGAAAGGAGAGAACCGTTGTCAGTAACATTGTGGAGACAGAACTAATAAAACCTGAATGAAGAAAAGGGAGAGGTCAAAGATGACCACAGACTTTTGAGTCTGGTTTACTAGGGGGATGCCCGGATGAATGCCAACCATCTGGTGCATGACAGAGCGTTGGGAAAATAATGATGGTGTGTTGGTACAAAGACGATGTACCTGGAGAGGGGCTTCTCCCTCATCCAGCTGAGGTTCAGACCTAGTATGAGGCTGAACTTGAGTTAACGCCTCTTACATCCTGTGATAATACAGGGTTTATGCGCTATACTAGAACATGCTTGTGAGATGAGACACATTGACATGGAATAAGATGTTCCTCGGGCAGGTGTAGAAGATGATTTAGACATCACCCATTTAGGCATCAATGTATTTCAAGATCACTTAGAATGACAGCTGAGCTTTTCTGTCTCCAAGGTGGAGACAGTTGGCTTAAGCTCAGTCATGAGGCCCTGGAAGGATTCTGGGCTCACAATCATGGGATACAACTGATCTGTAGCTCAGATTTTATAAGGTTATCTTCAGTTCTCCTTTTTATTTTCTTTTAGCACCAAAGAAGGCATTCCAGCCTTCCTTTTTCATTGCGTTTCCATTATTTCTGGCTATATTTTCCTTATCCAGCTGCCTTTGCTTCTGGCATCAGAGCTGATGGGCCAGAAAGTGTTGAAGTGTGGAAGCCAGTTAATTTGCCCAGAGTATGGTGAAGCAGAACCACTAACATGGAAATGAAGAATTGCCAAGAAATTTGAGCTGGGGTAGATTATAGTCTGAAGGCTCAAATTCAATACTAGGCTCATAAACTTAGTTCATTTTCAACTCCTCTGCCTCCTTAGCCCCTTGTAACAATTTTACCAATAAAACACAAAGTTTCTGACTTTGTTACTTCTCAGGTCTGTTCTGACCCCTGTAGTTCTGAGTCACAGTCCTAATTTGGGTCCCTGCCTTCTTTAACAAGGACTGGTACAACCTTCTACCTGGCCTTCTGAACTCTATCTTCTCTTCCAAGCTATCCTGTGCACTGCACTGTACAGTTAGCCCTCAGTATTTGTGGGGCTGCGTCACAAATTCAACCAACTGTAGATGGGAAATATTCAGAAAAAAAATTCCAAAAAAAAATTCCAGAAAGTTCCAAAAAGCAAAATGTGAATTTGCTGTAAACTGGCAACTATTTTCGTAGCATTTACATCGTTTTAAGTATTAAAAGTAATCCAGTGATGATTGAAAATACACGGGAGGATGTGCGTAGGTTACATGCAAATACGACACCATTTTATGTAAGGGACTTGAGCATCGTGGATTCTGGTATCTGCGGGGGTCCTGGAACCAATCCCCTGTGGATGCCTAAGGATGACTGTACGTTATTTTCATTTCGAAAAATTTCCAAAGTCTATGTGACTCCCAGTTGCTCCTGAAATCGGAGTTAACATCCTAATCCTGGACTTCAAGGCCTCCCCTGGTCATCGTCCTCCTCTGGCGTCCTTGTCACCTGCCACAACCCCACTCACTTTTGCTCTCGTTGGTGAACAGCTTTACGGCACTTCACACCTGACTTACTTAAGGCCACATCAGAAAGGTCGCAAGGACCACTCCTTCCTCCTAAAATGCCGTTTCTCTTCCTCTCTCTCTCATATGCCTCAGATATCTTTGCCTTCAGAAGTCTTTCTTGTTAGGACCAGGCAAGCTGTTTCTTTTTTTTTTTTTTTAATACCTTTATTGGAGTATAATTGCTTTACAATGTTGTGTTAATTTCTGCTATATAACAAAATAAATCAGCTGTATGTATACATATATCCCCATATCCCCTCCCTCTTGAACCTCCCTCCCACCCTCCCTATCCCACCCCTCTAGGTGGTCACAAAGCACCGAGCTGATCTCCCTGTGCTATGTGGCTGCTTCCCATTAGCCGTCCATTTTACATTTGGTAGTGTACATATGTCCATGCCACTCTCTCAGTTTGTCACAGCTTACCCTTCCCCCTCCCTGTGTCCTCAAGTCCATTCTCTACGTCTGTGTCTTTATTCCTGCCCTGCCACTAGGTTCTTCAGTACCAATTTTTTAGATTCCATATATGTGTGTTAGCATACGGTATTTGTTTTTCTCTTTCTGACTTACTTCACTCTGTATGACAGACTCTAGGTCCATCTGCCTCACTACAAATAACTCAATTTCATTCCTTTTTATGGCTGAGTAATATTCCATTGTATATATGTGCCACATCTTCTTTATCCATTCATCTGTTGATGGACACCTAGGTTGCTTCCATGTCCTGGCTACTGTAAATAGTGCTGCAATGAACATTGTGATACATGTATCTTTTTATTTTTTTTTTTAATTAAAAAAAATTTATTTATTTTATTTATTTATTTTTGGCCACGTTGGGTCTTTGTGGCTGTGCACAGGCTTTCTCTAGTTGTGGTGAGCCGGGGCTACTCTTTGTTGTGGTGTGTGGGCTTCTCATTGTGCTGGCTTCACTTGTTGTGGAGCACGGGCTCTAGGCGCGTGGGCTTCAGTAGTTGTGGCACGTGGGCTGAGTAGTTGTGGCTCACTGGCTCTAGAGCGCAGGCTCAGTAGTTGTGGTGCACGGGCTTAGTTGCTTCGTGACAGGTACTTGTATTTTTGTTTTCTTTTTTTGGTACATGTGTCTTTTTGAATTACGGTTTTCTCAGGGTATAAGGCAAGCTGTTTCTTAGCCTGGGTGGCATGTATCTTCATCACCTTTAATGCAAGTGTATTGAATGGAGGTTACCATATACTTCCTCTTTAGCAGGCTTGAACCATCCTTACCCCTTTTATTACGATTGGTTGAGAGGGGTACTCTCTCACACACCTCCCTGCTTGCCCTTCCCTCTTGCATTTTCAGCTCTGCTCTTTTGCTATATGAAAGAATTACTACACAGTTAAGCTTAGCCTTCTGCTAAACATAGATTGTAGAAACATGGCTTATAGAAGACCATAGTACTTTCCAAAGGGTACTTGGATTAAAAAAAAAAAGGTTCTATTTTCACATAAATATGGGAAATCCTGGATTAAGCAGAGTTTAATAGATTTCTTTCTGGAGGACTACTTTGATATTTTAATAATATACATTATGGATCTCCAAGAGGGGATGTTTAATGATCCATCAGAATTAGGAATAACTCCCCTCTTTGGGTTAGGTCCTCCTTTGATTCTTTCTTATTGCAATGAAATGTAAATTTCAGGACATCAAGAGATAGAGACTGATCAAAAGAGGTGTGATTGGCTTTTTATTTCCTACACCAGCAGTGCTAAATACCACCTGGGTATTTCTTCCCCTCTGCCCACCAGTGAAAGGCTCAGGTCTCAGAAGTGCTCAGGGCCCAGGACACACAGGTCACTGTGTCTTTGGGGGAGGGTGACAGAGGAAGCGCCTCCTCCCTGAAGCCATGTTCCTGCCAGCAAATAAGGGCAACCCTTCTAGAAAGGGAAATGGGGTCTTAATCCTTCTACTGTTTTCCCCAGGACAGAAATTGCAGGCCAATGGTGACAGCAAAACTCAACATTCTTGCCTCGTTTAGGACACTTAGAGGCAGGTCTCTTCTCTCTTATTCTTAGTAGAACATTTGAAAAAGCAGACCTAACTTCTAAACGATGAGGGATTTGCACAGGGCAGTCGCAAGCTTCTTATGTTTTCTTCCCTCGCTGTTGATCTGTAAGCTCCATGTCACAGCTCCCTCACCCCAACATCCTCCATCTAGCTCTGAGCCCAGGAGCCTCACCCTACAGATACCTATACTTGCACTCCCTTCCCATGTGGAGGAGAGAGAGGGGGACACTTTTCTCCTATTTCCTCCTCTTTGGTGGTGTGCTTCTGGAAGAGGCTGGTCCCTCCACGACCCCACATCCCCTGGGCAGCCCCTCCCAGGGCTCCAGCCCCACTGGCCTGCAGGGGTACACTTTCCCCTTCCCACTGCTGCTACTCTCTGGGTGCATCCACCTCTCCTATGCTTTCTCTTCTCTCTGCCCACAGCTCCACACATAGTCCCTGCCAGTTGTTAAAGCCTCTTGAACCATCTAAGTTTGGTCCTATTTCTTGCTGGACCCTGAATGGTACAGTATATTTCGGGGGAAGGTACAGAGGTCCTTGCTGTCCCTCATGTAGAAGCCTCAGGGAGCAGTCAGTTTCCCATTGCTACCTGCTTCCCAGGGAGACAGGAAATGTGGCGGGGTCTCAGGCCCACAGGAGGTCTTCCAGGGCCCTCCAGAACCGTGGGCTCCGCCATGCTGTGCTTGCCGACCTTCTGGGACCACAGAACCCTGTGCGGTGGAGGCATCTCAGGGGACTACTACTTTACAGAACCCATTTTGCAAAGCCCTAGACCAGAGTGCATTTCATGGGGGTGAGGGTGGGGCACAGTCAGTGTTTTGCTGACTGCTGGTATATAGGAGCCTGATGGGGCCATGCCGGAACCACCTGTGTATTTTAGAGAAACCCCTATGTATGCCTCAGTACAGACTGCTCTTGACCTCTATTTTCTTCAACAATGTCTAAGCCAGTCTTGGCTTGATGGAGGGAGGATATACCATAGCTTTTGAAACATGTGCCAGCCAAGGAAGAGGACAGTGAGAGTGAAAGGGTTGGCACGGTTCTTCCCTTCTCCCTGGAGGTGGAGATGCCCGCTCAGAGGAACCAGTGAGGAGCAATCAGGCCAGTGACTCTGACCTGCTGCTTTCCTGTCTTCTCAGGGGATGACGCTTCCCACTCAGAGGCAAGGGGACGTTGCTGGGTCGCAGAGATAGGTTTGGAAATGTCAGGGCCCCCTTTCCCAAAATAGCAAGCTCAGCATAATTTTGGTATGTGTTGGGTTTGGGAGGCATGCTGGGAAGAGAAATGGCTTGGCAAAGGGGTTTTGTCATCACTGAATTAGCTTGCCCTTCAGAAATAGAAAAGACAGGAACTCAGTTGACTCTTTCTGGAACCCCAAGGTCCGAGTATAATGGTCAGAGGCCAGGTGGTCCCTTCAAGATGTCAGGGATGAAGGCGGTACGTAGGGCGGGCCCGTCGCCGCTCAGGGCGAGCGGGAGGACGCGGTGGAGCCCTGTGTACTCAGCTGGAACCCCTGTGATCCGTGGCCGGCTGGGTCTCTCCTCACTTCCTACCGAGCTGGCTACCTTCTTATTCTCTCGGCTTCCCTGTGAAGCCCCGTTTCTGTGACTCAGCGTCCACTCAAACTGCGTACTGACCCAGTGAGCCCTTGCGATGCCCGCACTCTCCCTGGTTTTCGCTCAGCCTTGCACCGCTCCTGGTGCCACGTCATTCTGTTTTTCTCTCCTCTGGAGTCATAGAGTGGAAGAATTTGCTTTGTCTTGATTCCTCCTGCAGACAGAGGACGCCGCTTTGGGCAAAGATGAGTGGGTTACTGGGAATGGTGTTGTAGTGTCATATGGGGCTCTTCTGGAAAACTCTCCCAGGCTGACCAGGCAAACAGCCCTCAGTGTCCTCCAGGACCTGATGGGCGTCCTGCCTCACTGCTAACAGGGACGCTGTGCTCTGTGTGAGTGGCACTCCCTGGTGTGGTGCAGCATGGCAGCCCTGCAGCTGGCACCCTCCATGGGGCCAACAGTCCCCTCGGTCATGGATGAGGCTTCGCTCGTATTCACCCTGTGGGAAGGGCACCGCACGATCAGTGGCCTTTGTCATGCTGTAATCTCTTTTCTCCTCAGCTCTGGAAGGGATTTGGTAATCCAAAGAGCAGAAAATCACCTGCTGCACAACCAGTTCTGCTCTCCAGCCCAATCCTGGGCAGGGAGGAAATCAGGGGAAAGGCTTGACCCTCCTAAGATATGCCTAATTATTTTTCAGAGCCCTTCTTAGGCCAAACCTTTGCTTTGAAGCTGTTCCTGGCCTCTCTTTAGGGTGACCAACTTGTATGGCCAGGATTTCCCCCTTTTTTAGCACTGACAGTCTTACCTCCCAGAAAGCCCCTCAGTCCCAGGCAAAGCCGGATGGTTGGTCCCCCTCCCTCACTCCAGTCTCCCTCCTGAGCCTGCCTGTCTGTTGCTGCACACATGACACTATGTATTCACTGTGTCTTCTCTGTTAGACTGTGGGCTCCATGGAGAGAGGGGCTCTGTCTAGTTCAGCTTTATCTGCCCTCACGCCTGGTACTGGTAGGTGCCCCGTAAGTATTTACTGAGCGTGAATCACTGCTCAAGGCTTAGATGCTGGGTGAATAGCTCTGCTCCCAGTTTCAGTCTCAGGAACTGACGAGGCGTACATTTCTACCTAAGAATTTGTGCTGTGTATCCCTCAATATTCCACATCTCTGATGGGTCACTGCTTTATTCCTTACAAGGAAAACTGGGAAACCCAAACTTCAGAATGATTGAAGTGGGGGCCTCGTAGTCTTGAGTCACCACCTGTAGCAGGTAAACTCTTATTATTTAAATAAAATAAAAATGAGGGTTGTTTTCTAAATATTTATTGTAGACTACTGGACAACACAAAGAAAAACATGCAATGACCCACAAGTCCATTACTGGAGAAAATTGCTGTTATTTAATGTATCTCCTGTACAAAACAAAACTTAAATCATAATTTTTTAGCCTATTTTCTTATTATTTTCTAATATAAGGTAAACATTTTGTCTTATGTCATAGTCCCTTCAGGCTGCTGTAACAAAAATACCATAGACTGGGTGGCTTAAACAACAAAAATGTATTTCTCATAGTTCTGGAGGCTGGGGAGGCCAAGATCAAGGTGCCCGCAGATTTGGCGTCCAGTGAGGACCCGCTTCCTGGTCCATAGATGTCTGTCTTCTCTCTGTGTCCTCACATGGCAGAAGGGGCAAGGGAGCTCTCTGGAGTCTCATTTATAAGGACGCTAATCCCATCATGGGGCTCCACCTTCATGACCTAATCACCTCCCAAAGGCCTTGCCTCCAAATACCATCATAATGGGGATTAGGAACATTCAGTCTATAGCTCCTTGTCAATAGCACTCTTCTACCACATAATTAAAAACAGATTTAAAATTTTTTGTAAAAAACAGAAGAGGTGTCGTCAGTTTTTATTTGTATGTTTTTAGTATACTGAATAGTTTAATCATAAAACGTATGCAATTAATATATGCTTATTAAAAAAAAAATCAAACCTATTCCAAAAGGGAGAGAAGAAATCCCACTCCCCAGAGATAATCATTGTTAACATTTTGGTGTCTGTCTTTTCAGACATTTTCCTGTGCACAGATATACACACTTATGTGCAGGCAAACACATTACTGGCAAGGCCGAACATCTCTTTATGTGCTTACTGGCCATTTGAATTGTTCACTTCTAAAGTGTTTCTTCATGCAATTTGCATTTTTTTCTGGTTGGGTTTCAATTCTTCATATGGATTTATATGATTATTTTAGCATATTAGGGCTGTTAAACATTTTGTTTTACAATTTTAGCAATATCTCCCTCAGAGTTTAATTTCTTTTAGTTTTTTTTTTTTTTTTGCTCTTTGGAACTTTAAATTTTAATGGAGTCTAATATACCAATATTATCTTTTTAGTTTCTGTCTTTGGCTTAATGTAAGAAAGGCCTCGGCCACCTCCAAACTATAAAAAAAAATCTGTGGTTCAGTATAAATTCCCTTTCTATGTTTTCATTTTTAATCTGTCTGGAATTCATCTGGCATAAGGAATTATGCAGTAATGATCCAAATTTACTTTTTTCCCCCAGAAGGCTAGCTAATTGTTCCAACATCTTTTTCCCTTTAATAAGAAATGCCAGCTCAAGCAGTTACACGTACTGTTCTCATTGTTGTTATTCTCCAAAATATCCTGCAGTTGCAGTTTTTATTTTTTTCCTTTCACCAGTGAAATTTAGAATGATCTCACCCCTCTGGAGTGGGTTCCATTTGTTGTTTCTATGCTATTAGTCTATTTATATATGGTCTTCTGCTGTGGTCAGTGAATGGTCTGAACTATTTGGAACTTATTAAGGGTTTTTCTCTGACGTTTAATTTTTGTAAATATCCCACTTTGTAAATGTTGACAAGAGGACACAATCTCTATATAGTATGCACCTCTGTCTCTCCTCTCTCTCTCACGTGTGTAATTTCTATCACTGTTAAGTGTGTGTTTGTGCTTTTTCAAAAGAGGTTTGAAACTTGGTTTGTTGTGAAGGAGGCCCTTTTGACCTTTAGGTTAAGTAATTGCCTAATTTACTAGAGAGTTCTTTTCCCCCAGTTTTATCCAGATGTAACTGACATACAACACTGCATAAGTGTAAGGTGTCCAGCATAATGACTTGACATACATAAATATTACAGAATGATCACCAAAATAAGTTTAGTTACCATCCATCACCTCATAGAGTTACAAAATTTTTTTTTTCCTTGTGATGAGTACCTTTAGGATCTACTCTCTTAGCAACTTGCAAATATACCACCCAGCAGTGTTAGCTATACCTATCATGATTATCTTGCTAGAGAGTTCTACACACGTTTTTGGGCTCAAATTTTCAGATAATAATAACATGCTATGTTGCATTTTAAAAAATATTCTTTTCCTTTCAACTGTGCTGAGTCATTTTATTTTAGACCTATCTCTTAGGTACAGTTGAGTTTAGTGTTTTGATTCAGGGTGAGAATTTTTTTCCCATTGATGGCTTTATCCTTTATGTATGGCTGTTATCTTGGTTGTGTTTGTTCTTACTTACTTGGCATTGGTGGCGGATGGTTCTGTTACCTGTTCTGTGATTCATCCAGCCCCCAACTTGGCTATACTTCCTAGTGGGAAGAGTATATTCTCCTTCCTGTTTCCTTAACTTTGGGCTCTGTTGGCTTACTTTGACCCGTGTGGTGTAGATGGAAGGGATAGTGGCCAGTATTGAGCAGAGACTTTAAGAAGCACCTTGAGTGTGGCTTGTCCCTTGAGCTTCTGTCCCCTTGTATGAGAAGCCCCAGGCAGTGATTGCCTCTTTATCTTGGGATGTAGAACGAGAAGACACCAGGAGACCAACAGAGCCCAGCTGAGCCCAGGAGAGCTGCAGCTGACCTGGAGACCAGTGAGCAAGAAATACACGTTTGCTGTTTTAAGCCAGGTTTTGGGTTGTGCGTTAGCTGCATTTCCCTTCCCTTTTCCCATCCATTCTTTAAATTTATTTTCTTCCTTCCTTCCTTTCCATCCATTGGTCACTAAAAAGCCATTAATAGGCCAGAATGAAGTAGGCATCCAAGTGGGGATCAGGGCTTGTGTGCAAGGTGGGGACAGGGGCTGCATGGGGTTAAGAGACTGGCCATAGACGAGGGATTGAGAAATATGTTGACGATGATGGGAGTCAGGTATCTTACTACTGGAAAAAGAGAGAACATACATGGAAGCACAGACAGCTAGAATTAGGGCTGCAAGATTTAGCAAATAAAAATTCAGGGTACCACTTGGGAATTATTTATACTAAAACTTTTTTGTTGTTGTTCATCTGAAATTCAAATTTAACTGGGCATCCTGTGTTTTGTCTGTTAGCTCTAACTAGAATAAACCCTGGAGTGTTGGATTGGAATTGGAGGAACCAGCATGAACTCATATGGCTTTTAATATATAGAGATAAATAGAGAAATAAATATAGATGTAAATGTGATGTGTGTATGTGTGTGTATGATGTGTACACACATATATTTTCTAAGCTCTGTTCATTCACAGGGCTTTGGGACAATGACACCCTTAGTATCCAGAGCACACTTAGTATCCAGATCTTGGTTTCCAAATACTCCTTCACCAGGGCTCCTGGGAGAAACGGCTTACTCCAGGGCTGGGGCAA
The DNA here is from genome assembly GCF_028023285.1 of Balaenoptera ricei. Taxonomy (NCBI): domain Eukaryota; kingdom Metazoa; phylum Chordata; class Mammalia; order Artiodactyla; family Balaenopteridae; genus Balaenoptera; species Balaenoptera ricei. Next base: position 41,485,512 of record NC_082652.1, read on the forward strand.
GGGAAGGACAAGATGATCCTGGAACACCTTGTTGTGCCAGAATATAAGGAAATGCTCAGTGAATGATGGAGAGCACAGATGCTGGCTGGAAGTAACTCCCACTGGCCAACTCTGGGACACTTTGAGCATCAAAATAAATAATAATAGTAACAGATTATAATCTATTGAAGAAAAGAGAAATTTTTAAGTCCACAATGACATAAATAAACAAATTGGGAGAAGAGAAAGTTCTTCCTTATAGCAGAAAGATTGATGGTAAGAGAAAAATCATTATTTGGCAGTTTTCATTGTAACGCATGCAAGAAATATCAATGGCTGCTAAACTGAGTGTGTGATAGTGCACTGAGGAAGGAGATTTTACATAATTTCAAAGTATCTCCCTGAAAAAAATTTATTAATCACAAAAGGGAAAACGTATCTTTGCAGGAGCCACCTGGCAGATATCGCCTTAACGAAGTTGTCATAGCTAACACCACTGGTAAGAACAGGAATAGATGTTATGTGCTGTCCAGTTGGGTGCAATAAAAAGAACACATTGTCTGTGATATTCCAGGCAAAGTGCAAAACATGGCTCTAATCATGAGGAAATACTGGACAGAAATTGAGAGACATTCTTCTGGCCAATAATCTTAAAAAAATGTTGACATCATGAAAGTTAACAAAACATGGGAATTGTTCCAGATCAAAAGAAGCTAGAGATTCAGCCCAATTGGGTGGAACATGTGGTCCTGGATTTGATTCTTTGCTCTAAAGAACATTATGGGAACAATTCTGAATATGGGAATTCCTGATATTATTCTTTCAACTTTTTTTGTAAATTAGAAACTCATTTTTTTATAGAAGAAAATCCATAAAAACATCTTTATAATTTTGAAAATAGCAAAAATTTCTTAAACAGGATTCATACAGTGCTAACCATGAAGGAAAAATAATGAATTGTAATGTATTAAGTTTAGAAATCTCTGTTCATCAAACAAAATCCTTAAGTAAAAAGGCAATCCACAGAGTCAGAGACAAAATTCACAAGACATATACCTGACAAAAGACTGACACTCAGAACATATAAAAAATTCTACGAATAAATAAGAACAGACAGATAAGCCCACAGAAAAAAGATAAAAGACATAAACAAGCACATCACAAAAGAGGATATCTAAACAGCCAGTGGTGCCCTACCTGTTAGTCATTTAGGAAATACAAATTTAGATCACAATGAGAAACTCAGGAAAAGTAAGCTTTTGGAAAAAGCTGACTAATTAAATATCTATTTTATTTCAGGTTTTTAAACGTTTTTTAAGATTCCTTGATTTTTGTTCTCCCTGATAATTTCAAAGGTGTATGTATTCTAAGTTGTTGCTTCTTCTCTCAAATAAATTATTTAAACTCATATTTCTCAATTTATCACTTCAGAATCAAAGTGGTATTGATGGACTTTGGAAGATAAAAGGAGGAAATTAGCACACTTCCCCTTCCTTCCCCTTCTCCCCTTCCACTCCTTTTAAGATGCTGTGAGATTTTTGTCCTGAGTTGTGTAGGGTTTTCAAGAATGATAACATTGCTATATTGATTTGCAACCACAATAACTACAGTTTCTTAGATTTAGCAATGTATTTAACTGGTTTCAGTATTATTTCAATTTCTCTCAATTGGCAGACTTACTTTTCAGTGGTTTTTAGTATGGGTGGCTAGGTGATAAGACTTCTTGATCTTTGCATATATTACAGTGCCTTCATGTATGTGTATGTGTGTGTATATATATATATATATATATATATATATATATATATAAAACTTTGTTCATGTTTGGGTCACGTCTTTTCCTTGCATACTGTAGACATTACTTCGCTACTTTTTGCCACCTCATGGTTCTCAAGGAAAGTCTGAGCGTTATCTACATTCTTTCTTATGTCAGTAACTTATTACTTCTACCTGAATGCTTATTGGGCACTTTCTTCATATTTGAAATTCAACGACTTGCCAGATTTGATTTGCTGAGTTTTTTATTATCATTTTGTCTGGTATAGAGAGAGCCTTCTGAGTTCTTTCATTTACACAAAGATTTTCTTCTATTGTGATTTTTAATATTGTTTGTTGCTTTCTTTGGTTATTTCCTTCAGGCATAGCAGTTATTTATATATTAGATTTCCATTATTGGTTGGCCACATCAACCATATTCCATCCATTTGCTTTTATCTTTTAAACTCTTTCCCTATTCATTCTGGATGATTTTCAGAAACCTATGCTTTGTGCCATCATCATAATTCTATAGATTTAATTCTGTTTCTAGTACCATCTTAAAATTCTACTCTATCATTTGTTTCCAACATATTTACTCAACTCTTCTGATTGCCTTTTCGTCCCAGTATATCTTGTTTTATCATCTTTCACTCCATTTCTTTGATTATCTTGGGAATGCAAAATAGTTGTTGTCTAAAAACTTCTTTGTTTTCTTAGATTAAATAATCATCTAAACTTCTTTATTCATTACATGCTTGCTTCCATATCCTCTTTTTTGTTGTTGTTCTAGAATTATTGTTTAGGTACCATGTTGGTCATTTTGGAATAGGGACATTTCTTTCTGAATGGTTATTTGTTCTAAATAGTTTCTGTAGAGTTTCACTCTCTTCTTTATCTAGCAATTGTTTGGATCTTCCCTTTTCATCCTGATCTGGAGCCTAGATGGTCAGTGTTCACATTTTCTGTTTAGCCATTGAGCTGCCTGAGGAGAGTGCAAATGAAGTAGGGGTGTGAGAAGCTGTAGCCAGGAAATTGGTCTTTTCAATAATTAAATCTTTATTTTATTCCTCAGTAAACTTTTTAGTTTTCAGAACAGTCGGTGTCTAAGCAGGACACAGAAACCATCTGAGTACTTTAAACAGAGTGTATTGAATGCTGGGGATTGGTTACATGGGTGGTAAAAAAGCTGAGAAGGCAAATGGGACAGTGAGGTAACCCAGAGATCAGCAGCAACAGCAAGTCCCCACACCCTAGGCTGGAGGGTCCGAGGGAGGAGGCGGTGTTACTGGAGCTGCCAGTCAGCCAGCAAAAGCTAGAGTGGGAGCTGGAGCTGTGGAGAAAATACCATCACTATTGGGCTGGCTCCTGAGCCACAGAAGGAGGGGGCACAACACCCCAGTTTCTTTCTTCTCCTGCCCATTAGTCTCCCAGCAGTGCCTCCTGTTCACCAAATCCTGCCACAACAAGCTGACACAGGGGCCGGAAACCGCAGCCTCGAGTTGTCAGCCACCTTGTGGCAAAGACCAGAGCAGGGGGACGTAAAGACCTGAGGGTAACAGCTCAGGACAGGCTCAGGGTTTTTTGTTCCTCCCATAGAGGTTCTCTCTCTTTCTCCATATCTATATCTATATCTATATCTATATCTATATCTATATCTATATCTGTGTGTGTATATGTGTATATTTAAATTATTTTTCATTAAGAAATTTTTTTTGCTAAGTTACTTCTCAAACTAAATAGCTATGATACACACACACACACACACACACACACACACACACACAGAGCACATGCCCATATACACACATACAGTGTGAGTGAGATCTGCTTTTCTGTATTGTATTTTATAACTTACTTGGGAATGCTACTGACTTTGATACACTTATTTAGTTTGTAATAGTCACCTTTTTGGATTCTCAAGTAGTCCTAAAATCTTTCAGTTTTATAGTTAATTCCTTTCGATCACAAGTAGGACTGATTTTTCTCTCTTCATGATTCTTGTGGCCAATCTTGTGAGTCTTTCTGGTCCTGGGAAGTCTTAGGTCACCACAGTCTCAGAAGGAATTCTGCACTTGGTGTCCCACTGTGTCTGGATTCTAAGGCGACCTGTTCAGTGCCCTTCAGGCCAAGTGCCTCCAATCTGACGGCTGCATGGGTTTAATACTTGCAGCACCATCTCATTTATGGGAAGAAATGTTCTGCCTTGCTTCTAACCCAGGAGTTCTGCTCTAGTAAAGCAGCCCACACTTCTGGAACATGCAATTCTGTAGTAGTTCTGGGTTTCACCCTGGTGTTTCCCTCTGCTCATGTTCATTACCAGTTCCTTAGCCTTGTACGATTTCTAGAATAGCTATGCAAATATATGTCACATATGCTGCCACTACTCCTTACCTCCCACTCAGGGTTGACATCATTAGCTAAGTTTAATAAACCAACTTGATTAATTAATTAAGTTGATCAGTCAATTAAAATTAATTTATTATGTTCATTTTTGGATGAATATGACCTCAGAACACTTCTTGAAGCTCTACTGGAAGGCTCTGCCAGTGGCATGTGAAAAGACAACGTATTTTCCATCTGGACTTTGTGGCAAAGTCCAAACTCCACATCAAGCTTCAGCAGGCAATGGTCTGTTACAAGGCAATAAGCCCAAGGTGTTCCTTCAAGAGTGAGACATTGACTGATTCTACTTTTGCCATTTTTTTCCGTCAGTGGAAATCTTACCAGGGAGCACCGGACAGTAACAATAACGCTGATAAGAAATAAAGAGAAAAAAGCAGAGCTTGTCTAGATAAAGAAAGAGTGGGATTTAGAGTTCCATTGGAGGCTGTCATAGATGGTGTTCCCTGGAAACAGACTCTGAGATGGAGAGTTGCATGGAGAAGGTTTCTTGGAGAGTATTCCTGAGAGATGCATCTGCAAAGAATTGAGGATGGCAGGAACAGGCAGTGGGGGAGGCTGAACCTCCAAGGCATTTGCAACTGAGCCCTCAGCTGATTCTCCAGGGAGATCTGGAGAGAAACTCAGATGAGGTGGAGCTCTTCAGAGTTGTCCCAAATGGAAGCAAGGGCTAAGGCTTTATATTCCTGCATCAGCTAGTCATTGACTATGGGCTGTTGGCAGCAGGGGGAGTGGAACCTTGTGTCACAAACTTGGTATGGTGTTTTTCTCCCTGCCTCAGACACTCTACTGGATCATCTGGCCCATGTGGCACCGCTGAGTGCACCGCTGAGTGCACCTGCATAATAATAACTTTAAAAGGCATAAGGCACAATAATTTGTCTTTTACTTTGGGAGCAATGTTCCAATAAGCCCCGGTCTGCTTGACCTCTAAAAACTCTTCACTGATATAGTGGGTTCCCGAATCTTCTTAGGGCTTAACTTCCACCTTTGAAGCTCATATCTCTTACCAAGATATTCCAAAGTACTTGCCACTTTCTACAAATCCTTGATTAACGGGATGTTAGTGATATTGTGGACCAATGTGATGTCCTGGGAAATCTCCGGAATGTCCAAGTCCCTTTGGACTATACTACAACAGAGGGCCTGGGGAATTAACAGTTAACAAGGCCCTGGGGGAAGACAGCTGTATACTGCCATCCATCCCATGCAAATATGAATTGCTTCTGAACCTTCCTTCTGATAGGGATGAAAAAGAAAAGTTATCCAGCTTACTAGCTATGGTTGTGAAGGTTGCTGAAGGTTGTGTCAAAGATACCACATTAGCCACAGCGGCTACAACTGAGACTTCTGCTTAGTCAAGTCTGTGGTAATCTGTGTGCTGAAGCAGCCCCATGCTGGCCTGTGAGAGCCGACTGCTACATTTTCAGAAGCCTTGTTGAGCTGGCTGTCAAGCCTATGGTGGGAGCATTATACCGTGGAAATTGGCAAAGGCTACAAAGCAAGCCTCCCCTGACCCCTGGAGAGCCGGTTGTGAAACATTTACCAGCACACCACTGGTGGTAGTCCACTCTCATCCACCATGATCAATACGGTTTTTGGAGGGGTCAGAGTGGTAGGTAAATCAAATGGGAACATCATGGCAATCACCTTTCCTGCATTCTTTAAAATTTTGATGATGGTGCTAATTTTTGCCATTCCCCTTGAGATATGATTTTGTTTTATCTTTTCTATCCTGGGGTGGGGGAAGCGGAGGGGACATTTCAGAGGCTACCGCTTGGCTTTCCCCACTACAATAGCTCTTATGCCAAAGATCAAGAACCTGATGTAAGGGTTCTGACATTTATCATGTGTGTCCATTCCAATTATATATTTGGGTAAGGGAAATGATCACTGGATGGGTCTGTGGACCCAATGGACCCATATTGGGCTGGACCTGGGTCATGACAGGATTCCATATTCCTCAATTATAATGGAGGGCAGAATGGTGCTTTGGGTCCCTGGGAATCAAAGTCAACTCAGACTCTGGGACCAGCAATCTTTGTAAGTTCCCATTCTCTCACTGGATGTTTACGTGAGTTAATGGCTGTAGGTCACTTTGGGGAAGCACTAGGAGAATTATTATCGAATACACTTGCTGTGGTATCCCAATGTCTTTTTTTGTGGGGACCTGACTTCTTTTTCAGTTCTTCTGGAAACGAGAGCTGGCTCAGGTCCAGAAGCCTGGCAAGCGATCATGACTTTTTATTTGGGCAGCTGCCTGGAGACTCTTGATCATCCATTCTTGATTTCTTTTAGTTGGATAATTTGTGCAATACCTTGCTGGCTGCTCATCAATCTTGCCCCTAGGAACATCGTGTTCTATTTACCATCTCCATAGCTCTCCGAGTGTCCCTGGCTTCTATTCTGACCTTGATTTTATTGTGATAATTGTGCTTACCTTGCTTCAGATGATGAGGTGCTGCCACTAGTCCTCTACTATTTCAAGATTCCTGTTGCTTTCAATGGGCTCAGTTCTGTAGTGGTGTTTTCTCCTCTTAGCCTTGGCCACAGGAGAGTCACCAGTAAGCTCAACAATGCTGATGGACTTCCCTGGTGGCGCAGTGGTTAAGAATCTGCCTGCCAGTGCAGGGGACACGGGTTCGGTCCGGGAAGATCCCACATGCCGCAGAGCAACTAAGCCCATGCACCACAACTACTGAGCCTGCACTCTAGAGCCTGCGAACCACAACTACTGAGCCCGCATGCCACAACTACTGAAGCCTGCATGCCTAGACCCCGTGCTTCACAACAAGAGAAGCCACCACAATGAGAAGCCTGCGCACCACAACGAAAAGTAGCCCCTGCTCGCCGCAACTAGAGAAAAGCCCGTGCACAGCAATGAAGACCCAACACAGCCAAAATAAATAAATAAATGAATGAATAAATAAATTAATTAAAACAAAACCAAAAACAAACAAACAAAAAAACAATGCTGGTGCCCTCTCACGAGCACATTTCTTCCCTCTTTGAAAAAAAAGGTGTCCTCTGGGCCCTCCTGGTGGTAGTAGGGTTTTCAGACTTACCTAGTAAATCCCCTCTGGCATACCCACTTCTCTGAGCCTTGAGATCTCTTTCTAGACTATTTGCCATATCAGTTTTGATATTTCTAATTCATTGGGCCATTCACATGGGTCATATCACATTTTCCAAGCTTTTAAGAGCCATCCTAGCAGTTGGGTATTTGCCTACATTTGCATATAATGGGAAAGTATTCCATGCTGATAAACTCCCCTTCATCCAAGCTTATGTTCCAAGCCCCCACTTCTAGTATCCATTCCCACACACACCTTCCCCACTCCTGCCAGCACATATTGGCCAGATCCTGCAGCTCCTTTGGCGGAGAGCTCATATTCTCCACTCGTTGACCCGGCACATCCAAGTTAGGGGGTGCTAAGATTTAACCGTGTTATCTGTCTGGTTCTCAGGAGGGGCAGTGGGAGCAAGCATTATCTTTTAAGGCATGGCATCAGTCAGGGTCCAGTCAGGAGGCAGCAACCACACAAGAAATTTGAACAGAAAAAGTTTAAAGAATTACTAACTAGTAAAAGATATTTAACTACAAAATGGTATAAAAGAGGACTCCAAGAACATAGAAATAGCACATGTGGAAAGTAGCTACTACTGCTAGGGCCGAGGGAGCATGAATAAGGAAGGGAGTAAGAACTTAAGGAGAAGAGACATCTCCTCCATCCCATAAGGCTGATATCCAGACCTCCTTGGAGAAGGCATGGCTGCCACAGGAACACACAGCTTGCTGGTGGTGAAGAAACTTAGTAGAAGGCACAGCTGGTACTGGTCTGCAGGAAGCAGCCCACAGGGTGGGGGAGAAGATCGCTAGAGGGTGCAGGGAGGAGGCTGGAGCTGGTCCACCAGGGCTGGTGAGGTACCACCAGGTTTCCTGCATTCTGATCTGTTGGCAGTCAGGCCAGAGGAAAATGGCACGATGGAACTAGTATGAGAAGCCCCTTCCTGTGGCTATGGCTTTGCAGTGGCACTTCAGGGTCCCCTATTGACAAAGATACTGCATCATTTGAGAAGGAAGAAATGGTTACAAGGTCAAGCTCCAGGGTCACAAAGCATGACTGCTATTCTTTGAAAGGCCAGCTTAAAGGTTGGCCCTTGGCTGGCATCTGGGAACTTGGATTTGGTGGGGTGGAGGGGGAGGTTCCCATAATTCCCAGAACTAAGAAGAGTGGCTTACTGTGCCTACACTGTACAAACAATGTGGTTCATGCTGAACACTTGCCTTCCTTCTGGGAATCTGAAATTTTGTTATGTGTCAGGCAGAGGCTGCCTACATGATCAGCCTCCAGTAAAAACTCTGGGCCCTGAGGCTCTGATGAGCTTCCCAGGTTGGTAACATTTCGCATGTGTTGTCACACTTCCTGCTGGGAGAATTAGGTGCATTCTGTGTGACTTCTCTGGAGAGGACCCTTGGAAGCTTGTACCTGGTTTCCCCTGGACTTCATTTCATCTGCCTTTTCCCTTTGCTGATTTTGCTTTGTATCCTTGTGCTGTAATAAACCATAACTATGAGTACGACAATGTGCTGAGTCCTATGAGTCCTCCTAGTGAATCATCAAACTTGGGGGTGGCCTTGGGGAGCTCTTCAGGCAAGTTGGAGGGCATTATCTCTAACAAAGGGGAGTGGGGCTCTTCTGTAGGCACAGAGGATTCAGGGGACTCTGGGAGCTAAAAATTCCCAACTGCATCACTCAGGTATGCCCATTCCAAGTCTCAGGGTCCAGCGCTTTATCTATTAGGGCCCTGATTTCAGCAGAGGAAACTTTCCAGAAGGAGAATTTAACTTTCCCTGAAGCTCTGCTACTCTTGTGATTAGGTTCTGAGCCTGATCATTCTCTCTTCTTGTCCACTGGCTACAAGAGATCAGCATTTCCTTAAATGTTGCCTAGAAGGCCATCGGGTTCCCACAGGTTTGCCTAAATTGTTGAATAGTCATCCTGAGCTTGTCATAATTTTTCTTCAATAAATCAAAGGCCCTCAGCAACGGCTAATCAATTCTTTGTATTTGACATATGTCTCACACTTCTCAAGGGCCAGAGATATTGCACCAGCCAGTGCATTGTGAAAGGACAATCAAAATGGAGTCAATGGGCTTCCCTGGTGGCGCAGTGGTTGAGAATCTGCCTGCCATTGCAGGGGACACGGGTTGGAGCCCTGGTCTGGGAAGATCCCACATGCTGCGGAGCAACTAGGCCCGTGAGCCACAATTACTGAGCCTGCGCATCTGGAGCCTGTGCTCCGCAACAAGAGAGGCCGTGATAATGAGAGGCCCGCGCACTGCAATGAAGAGTGGCCCCCACTTGCCGCAACTATAGAAAGCCCTCGCACAGAAACGAAGACCCAACACAGCCATAAATAAATTAATTAATTAATTAAAAAAAAAAAAAACAAAAAAAACGGAGTCAATATGGCTAAGAGAGCTCTTTACAATGGAGCTGGGAGGCCATTGAGGAAGTGTGACTTATGCACATCTCAGCCCAGATGGAATCTGAACTTTGACCACGTCTTGTCTTAACGTGGGCATCTAGAACATCTGCCCAGTGTTCCAGAAACTCAAGATACTTAAAGAACCCTTACCCTAAAATAGCTTGTGACAGTCTATCCCTTAAGGATAGGTGGGTCCTTTCTGGTGTCAGTGTCAGTCATAATTCTTGAACAACCTGTGGCCCTTGCGTTTATAAACCCCCGACTCTTTTTTTTCCCCCAGAACACTCTTCTTTGGGTTTTACCCGAATCTTTGTCTCCTGAATTGCAATTCTTAAGACCCCAAATAAAGCTCTTTGTTCTTTGCAGCCTTGATACTGATTATGGTCTGACAGCATCCACTACCACTAGTGAAATGTTAATTGCACCACTGCAGGATGCCAGGGCCTATCTATTCTCCCCCCACCACTGGGGTGGGGGTCCTCATTCACATCCCTTTGGTTGATCCAGTCGTACTATCTCCAGCATCTTTCTTTCTTACTAGTATGATGACTATGGTTTAATTATACATGTATAACACTTTTTGGAGCTTATTATGTGACTGCACAGAGAGGAGCTTCTTTATTGATTTATTTTTCTTGTTATTTTTATTTGGCTGCGTTGGGTCTTCATTGCTGCGCTCATGGGCTTTCTCTAGTTGCAGCAAGCAGGGGCTACTCTGTTGTGGTGTGCAGGCTCTAGGGCGCATGGGCTTCAGTAGTTATGGCACACGGGCTCAGTAGTTGTGGCTTGCGGGCTCTAGAGCGCAGGCTCAGTAGTTGTGGCGCACAGGCTTAGTTTCTCTGCGGCATGTGGGATCTTTCCGGACCAGGGATTAAACGCGGGGCCCCTGCATTGGCAGGCAGATTCTTAACCACTGAGCCACCAGGGAAGTCCCGAGGAGCTCCTTTATTTCTGAAACCACCCTGGAGGTTGGTGACAGAGTTGCTGTTATCTCTGTTCTCCGATGAGGAAATGAAGCCTCTGAGGTGTGACTAGCCTAAGTCAGATTCTGCGGAGTGGCAGAGTCAGAGAGTAAACCCAGATTTTTCTGACTCCAAATCCTCTCTTTCTTTTTTTACCACATTGTGCTGCTTCTCCAAAGAACCGGACATTTTAGCTCGTGTAGTAGGTGAGGAATTTGCTTGGCTTGCATTTTCTTATTCAAATAATTATGATCACCTTACTATTGATAATCGCTTGTGGCAATCTCTACAGATACTTTCGACCTGAAAGAATCAAGGGTATATGAGAGTGGTGCTTGTCAACCTCTAATGTGCCAGCAAGTCCCTTGGGGATCTTAAATGTTAAAATGCACATTCTGATTCAGGGAGTCTGTATTTCTGACAAGCTGATGTTCCTGGTTCTCTACTGACAGAGCAAATAGGTTCTTATTAGTTCTTGAGGGATTAAAGTAAGAAAAATGTAGGAATACACATGTATCTTCATTTTCAACTTTTCAGTCTGGTAAAGTGGAAAACATTTCTCATGTCAATTCAACCCATAAACACTCTTGCTTTAAAAAAGTAACAAAAATAAACCTGCAAAAATTATTAGAATTTAACCAGAATTTAAAAATAATAATTTCTAACAGCAGTATTTAGGAATTTGATTGGTGAAGCTCATAATAGTAAGTCAGATAGATGCCTGTCCTACACCAGATCACCCTTCCAGTTTTGCAAGGACAAGTCAAAAGACACAGCTTGATTTTGACCAATCCATGGAGACTGGAGTAAATGATCTTGGGGGGATCATAGCTGTATAGGGTGATGTTTACAAGCCCCAAATTATTAAAAGTGGTCTACTTGGGTAGACCTCAGGGAACTTTCCGGCTGTCTGTGATAAACTTTAGAAATCTCTCAAAATGACACTCTGCTGAATGCCTGTCCCCCTAGACCCCCAACCATTTTCTAGTTGTGTAGCTAAGCTCTGCCATGGTGCAGCCAGGAACTTGTCTACCCTCTAGTCCTGTCCTTCCTCCTTGCAGGTGCCGGGCCGTGTGGCCAGCGTTAGGCTCCTGCTCCCACTGTCGCTAGGCTTTCCTCAGGCTGCAGGGGCAGGACAGGGGGTGGGGATGGGAGCAAGACGTGACCACCTAGAGGTCAGTCTCAGGGTCAAAAACTGGCCACAGTAAAGGCCACAGAAATCTAAGGTGGTGGGTGATGATCTTGGAAACAGGGATTGGCTTCTTAGTCCTGGGACATTTGGTGGCCTTAGTTCAAACTCCACAAAACCTTCCTCTGGCCTTTTTCAGAAAAGAAGACAAAAGAAAAAGAAAAACCCAAAGGCGATTCAATTCAGTCCCCCCCCTCCTCCCACTCTGTGTACTAAACCGCATAGCCAGCTTCTTGTGGAGTCCTTTCCTTGACTGCCTTGGTACTCACATGACAAAATATTTCCACTTGAAATTTTGGGAGTTTCACCTCCCTCCCTTCTTTTTTCATTTAAATGGCACCACAAAGGTTTGGGCTGGAGGTATTTTTCCCTGTTCAGAATGGACTTTTCCCTTCAAGAAGCAATGCTCCAAGGCTGACAAGCCAATGCATTTATTTATTTGTCTACCCATCCATCCATTTATTTATTTATTTGTTGGATAAGGTAATAGCTTATGGTACTTACCCGGAGCCAGCTGTTTGCAGGATGCCGAGAGCAGGTGGTCTAGGAGGCCTCTGATGAATTGCAAAAGACACTCACCAGCTGCCGACACTGTGTATAATGAGCAAACCTGCAAAAATCTTTATTTTCAATTGGATTGTACCTTTAAGTAAGCAAGGGAGACAGCCAGTATAACTACAGACCATGACCAACAACCCACATAAACAGTGTGCAAACACAAGTGATTAATGTACCAGTATTTCAAAACATCTAAAGCTAATGAGTCAGATTTAGTAGGGTGCACAAAAGAGAGGGAGAGGGGCTGGGGGAGGAGGGAACAGCTTAATGGGCCTTAATGGCTTTGAGCTGAAGCCCAAGAATTCTCCTGCCTTCCGTCCACTGCACCATCGAGCTGCTAAACAAACACCCTGCTGGCCCACGAAGGCCATTTTCTTTCTGGCTGTTGGGGAGTGGGGGGAGTCCCAGTTTCAGGAGAGAATGAGAGGAGCGATCCGGTGACCACTGCACCCTCCAGTGATCTCTGATGGTATGTGGGGATAATGGGTTACAAAGACAGACGTTAATAAGGTAAGATAAGAGGGGGGAGGTTTATTAATTTTTCAAGTAAGTTAGCAGGCCCCAGGGCATGGTAAAAGTGTAAAGAATCTGGTGAGCGATGAGGGGCTGGGCTGATTAATGCAAGTCAGCTGTCCTCTGAGGGCCATAGCAATAATGATGAGATTATGGAATAACCTACTGAAGACAAATGAGATGCATGTGGAATAAAAACGAAGTGTCCTAGCTCCTCTTTTGGAGTGCACGGTGGATTTTTATGAAGGGAGAACAGAGGTACAAACGACAGCCGGAGGAGGTGCCAGGGCTTGTTCTGTCCGAGTGCCTCCAGCCCAGGGATTTCGGGAATTCTGGGCCTGCCTGGGAGAAGCATTGAAAGGGAAGCCCATCCCAGGAACCCTTTCTGCACAGGCAGGGGGAGCGGGGGTCGGTGCCGCTACGCTGCCCCTGTGGTCTGTCGCCGGGTCTTCGTTAACTGCCCGCACAGCCTGCTCCTTTCGTGCTACCGTTTCCTGCAGGCTGTGCCAGGAGCTGGGCTTCCTCCATCCGTCAGACTGCCCCCACCTACTCCTACTGCTGACCAATGAGTTTGGAGCTGGAGAAAAGGAAATCAGACTTGTTTTCTTTTCCTTTTCAAAATTGCTCGCTAGGTTTCATATTCTTCCTTTTCTCTGCACTTGCTCTCTTCCCTCAGATGCCTCGCTGGGATGCCCCTCAGTCTGTATCTTTCAATGGAGGCAAAGGGGGGGCAGGCAGCCCTTGCCACTCAGCCCTTGCCTTCTACGCCGGTGTGCAGTAGATGGGTGGTGGTGACCCTCGAACTTCGAAGTGCAGAGTTATTTGAGGAGCTTGCTCTAAAGGCAGCTTCAGGTCCTAGCCTCCAGAGAGTTCGGATTAGGTCCCAGGAGTCTGCCTTTTTAACGAGCACTTCGCAAGTGGTTCTATGCTAGTGGTCCTCAGACGATAGTTTGATAAACACTATGAAAGGATACAAGATTTACCGAAGGTTGCCTCCGATAGGCTCTTCTGGATGTCAAAGTGCCTAAAATGTCACTGGGAATGATTTGATCCCTTATATTGGTTCCCTAAGACTTGAGGAGTTCAGGGTAAGATGCAAACCTCCCCCCACACCCTTAAATCATTTCTACATATGACCACCTTAGCGTGAGCCTATTTTTCAAGTTAGAGCAGGATGGTCAGAGTGGTGGCATCGAGTTCTACGAAAGGAGGAGACAAGGCAGCAAAGAACAGCCTGGAAAAGCAAGGACTGTTAGCGGGGCCAAGAGCAGGGGAAGGGGAGGTGGTGGGGGGAAGCCAGTGGTGCTCAACATTTGTTTTTTGTTTTTGGTGGCAAAGCATTTCTTTTCAAATGAAATCTAAATGGAAACAACATACAGAAAGCTGATTAAATGATAATACACATCTGCTTTGTTTAGGATTTATAATAATTATCTTTCTAAAATCAGTAAATTATAAAAATGAAGGTGTTTGAATGAATTCAAACATTAGCAGTTGGAGGTCACAGATAACAGTTCCAGCCTTAGATCAGCTTCTGGAATCAACAGATTTGCTCAGATAAATCGTTGCAAATTATAAGTTTGTTGACAGCTGGCTTTGCAATTTTGGGAGACCTCCTTAATCAAATTGATCTGGATTCTTGCATGAGGAGTAGTAGAAAATTTATATTTTAAAGTTGGATCACTGAGGCTATTTAGTAAGTGCCCAAATCCTCTCATAGAAAAGTCACTCAAAAAAGCAATGAGGACATTAAAACAAGCGCTAAAACCATCTAGGACGTGATGGTTTACTATTGCACCAGTGCAATTGCCCTGCAGCAAAAGGACATCCCAAACAGACACAGCGACCCTCACTTGGATTTAACTGGGCCCTTCACGCTTGTGCTTTGTGTACTTTTTGTACAATTTAGATGAATAGTCATGCACAGGCTGAATTTATGAAAATACCAGTGCAGCCCTAAAATGCTCCTCCTCAATGACACAGTTCCTAGAAATTCTAGGAGAATCTTTATTTCCAAATCTGCACAAAACACTTTACTTGGTCGGCACAAGTTCACGGCATTAAATAACGTTAAAACTTCTAAGTTTTAAAATGTACAGTTTACACTGAATTTACATAAAAATGTAATGTAGTGCACATTTACATGTATTATGTTTACGTACATACATATTATGTGTATATACATTTAAATGTAATGTGCATTTGATTTACATTAAAAATATGTATGTTTTTGGGGGGTGGAGGGAGAGAATATGAGATAGGTGTCACACATTTGAAATTCACATTTAAATAATGGGATTAACATAAAATATGTGTAGAATCTTTGGAGCCTCTCTGAGGAACACAGGATTTGAAAGTCATAGTCCTGGGCCTAGACTTGGCTTAAGACAGACCCTGTCATTGAAGGGGAGATGGGCAGCAGGGACTGGACATTAGAAAATGTCTCAAAGCATCTTTGACAGGCACTGGAATTTTCCTTCCGTCCAGCTACTTGTGTAACAAGCTATAACTCGGAAAAAAAAATAGCAAGAAGTAAATGAAGGAAGGAGGTGCTGTAGAGAGGAAAACGAAGAGAAGAGGGTGAATAATGAGTTAGAGACTCCTGGATGAAGAAGCTTGTTTTAGCATGCATAAAGATGGATCAAAAGGGGGCCCTGGAAACTTCTGGAAGGATGTGAGAGAAGAAAAAAGGAAAGGATATGGGATGGAGAGGAGGAAGGGAAGCCAGAGGGGACCCTGGAAGGGTGCAAATTATAAGGACATGTAGAAGGGCCTTTATGGAAGGAAGCCACGAGGTTTCTGCTAGCGCTGGGAGCCTCCTTTTATCTCCTGGCAAGAGAGACGGTGCTCCGAGGACTCTGTCCTGGAAATCCATCGTGGCTCCCGGCTGCCCGGCACTGCACACGGCTCAGAGCCTCGTGCTCTCTTGTGTGCGCCCGCGCGCGCACGTTTTCCTCTGCCGCTCCCTGCGGTCTCTCGTCTCCTCTCAGCTCTCTCCCACTTAGCCCACCACGGCCTGGCTACGCAAGTAGAACAGACTTTCATTTTCCTCAGGTTCACACTGTGCATGCCGACTACCCCGCTTCCTGCCCCTCGAGTGGCCCCTCTCCAGCTCCCAGCACCTCTTATCTCTATGGTAACGGCAGACAAGGCGATCATCCGGATTTTGCCTCGGAGAGTTGGTCTGTACAAGCAGGCTTTCCTGGGGTAGCTTGTCCTTTTACAGTTAACCAACTTGCCTGGGGAGAAGAGCTGCCCCCAGCAGGATGGCAGGCGACGGCCTCCAGGTGTGGGCACTTAGCAAGTCTGAGCTGAATGTCTCCATAAAAATATGATGTAATTAACAGACCTCGGCAGCTGGAACAATTCAGCACCTCGCATTGATTTTCCATGTCTCCTGTTTACTTTCAGTGTTTGAACTGTCTGCTGTGACAGGAAATCAAAGAATTATAATGGTGTACGGGAGGGCCATGATGCTGGCTCAGCATTTGCTTGAGAAATCCTGAGACTAATCAGTTTATCCTTCAGTCATCCCTTTTCACTCCTGAATTAAAGCTGTCCTCCAAAAATGCTAAGAAATAGCAGTTTATTTGGGGAATATTAAAAAAAAATCAATGTACTATTTTAAACTCTGGGAGGAGTGTTTAAAAAAAAAGGGAGAGAAAAGAGTAGGCTGAAAGTAATATCAGATGAATCTTTTCTCCTTCAGGCCGGTGATGAGGTTGGCAAAGACATTTGGGTGGAGAGGCAAAGGTACTACATTCATTCTCCCCAAGTTTCACGGGTTTGGAAAAGTCACCTGGTGGAACCAAAGAGAGCCTTATTCCAAGTTTTTTCAATCACTGAAATGAAGGAAAATAATTCTCCCCATGTGTGCTTATTTAGGAACTTTCACAGGATACTGGGTTGGCCTCTTCAATCTGTCACTGTATTTCCAACTCAGGCAGGTGAAGTCAGAATTTTGGATTAACTTCACTTTGGATTCCTTAAAACTCTGGAGAAAATAGAAAGCTGAGGTTGCGACAAAGAAACGAGTCTCCATCCGAAGTCTCCTAGCTCCAGATTTCTTTTTTATGAGATGCCTTGGGCTCCACCGGTAGTGCTTTTGTTTCAACTCACTGGTCTTGGCAGAGTTCACATATTTGTCATACTGTAAAGATGCGTTTTCTTGGTCTTTGTATTGACTCAAGTAATATAACCCTTTCGTAAATAATTAGGAAAATAGAGAAAAGAAGAAAATTGCCCGTAATTCTCCCACTCAAGCACAATAGCTATTATTGTTTTGGAGCAAATACTTTGGGTCATTTTCAAATGTCAGTTTTTGATATGATTCTAAGCATAGCGTGCAAACAACTTTGTATTTTGCTTTTCCACTGAATATATGTTGAAGCATTTCCCACGTTAAGATTAGCTCCAGTAAATATCTTTTTAATTGCTGCTTGAGCAGCTGGAACATTTCAGCCCTTCACATTGATTTTCCACGTATCCTATGGAAGTCGAGACACGGTATTTATTTAACTGTTTCTGTGTTTCAGGACAATAGATCAAATCCATTTTTCACTGTAATAAATCCCATGATAAGCTTCTCTATACATGAGAGTTTTCCATATATAAAATAATTTCTTTAGGATAAATTCCCAGAAATTACTGGGTCGAAGTGCATGAATATTTTATGACTTGATATTTCCTGTTGCTCTTTGAAACTATTATGCGAATTTGTATTAATCACCTAAAATGTTTGAAGAATCATGCCTTATAAGGGTCTTTTGTCCTCTAAATAGTGTGTACTGAGAGTGCTTTATGTGTGCAGTTTGATGAAGCAATATCTCGGAGGTAAACGTTTTGGACTTTAAAGATGTTCTCCCGCGCATGGGGTTTAACATACAGAAGTGACTTCATTAGAGTTTTTTCTTTTATGTGTGCCGTAAAGTATGAATTCCTTGCCTGGCTATAATGTTCTATCTCATCAAGCCTCATAAAGTGAATTAGTGTCACACCCCCTCAGTTTGCCTATGAATTTTGAAGATGATATGGACTTCTTTTCAATGTTACATAGTGTTTGGTGGGTATCCCCTTGCTGGGAATAACATCTTTGGAAAATAGGAAAATACCGAGTGGGAAGAAAGTACATTTTCTGGGAAAAGAAGAAGAACCCAGAGAGATGGAGTGAGAATTGTACCAGAGTCCCAGCAGCAGATGTTTTGGGTGTTGAAACTCCCACCAGAACAGCTGCAGAAGTGTAGAATCACATCTGGGCGTGTGACGCGGCTGCATCATTACCTACCGACAGCAAAACAGCCAGATGCTTCCAATTCATTTTAAGGACCAAGCTTCAGGTCTGAACCTGTGAGTGTTTCTACTTCCTGACCGTCGACTTATCAATTGCCCAGGCAGCTCATGAATACGTGGCCTCACAGGCACCTTCGCGACAGATCTTCTTGGTCATAGCAGGTGGGGGCAGAGCGCAGCTGCTGTGTGCCCAGACCCACAGCTCTAGTCTGCTGTGTGGCTCAAGAATAAAGCCATCAAAACCTTTCACACAACGGCTGCTGCGTGGCTTGTCACGGTATATGAAGCTTCCGAGAGCTTATTTTGTTTTATTTCCCCTGTAGTTCTTCAAATCCTTCCCCCCTGCCCTCTCTCTCTCTCTCTCCCCTCCTTTCCCAATCTCCCAAATATTCCCAGGCAGTTGAACCTATAAGTGGATGATCAATATGGTAGCAAATGATTCTTAAGACTGTTGGATGAATACTGTGATTTTTGGAGGACCCAGCTATTTTCTTGTGTCATTTCTCTTGTCTTATACTGACAGTTACTATGAAAGTTGAGTGAAAGTGGCTTCTGGTGACAGGGCTCCAGCCTGCAGACAGACTGATCATGGCCCTCAGCAGCCTCCCTCCTTCCCTGATTGGGTACAAAGCATGTAGGGCAGCTCCCAGGCCCCAATGGGAGAAACGTTCAATATATAAACCTCAGCCCCCGGAGAGACAGGTTATTCAATGTACAAATCTCAACCCTTATAATGGTCAAGGGACAGGGTTCTCTCAGGAGTAGCCTGTCCACCCCACACCATGATGAGGGGAAACTGATGAGTGAAGTTTCACCAAACTGACGTTTTGGTGAAATGTGGAGACTCGTATGTTAAATTTAATGTTAACAAGCACCCTAAGAAACAAATAATGGTGTAAGACTTGGAATTTCTAAAAAAAACAGTGGAAAGTATCTTCCATTCTTTGAAGTCACTCACATCCATGAAAATGCTTCATCTCTGCTGCCACACTCTTAGTTATCTTCTTGTAGAAACCTTGCATTTATTACTAGAACTATTTTTATTATGCCAAAGAGGCAAAACCTTTCACATGGGGGAGGCCAAGGAGCTTGCTTCGTCAGCCCACCTGAGACTTGGGTCCATCTCTGGTTATCATTCAGCATCCTCTGCAGTACGCTACCATCCAGGGAGAGCCGTAAAATATAACAGCCATAAAAGGGGATAAGAGCCACCGAAGAGTTTTTTGGGGGAGAGAAATAAGGGAGGGAATGGTCAAATAAATTCAGAGTCGGATCCTGGTGTAAAAAAGAAAAGTAATAATAATATTAACAGGTATTTATTGAGTGGTTACTATGAACTGGACAATGTTCACAGTTTACAATGTTTACAGTTGTGAAGCCATTGCATCCTCATAAAAATCTTATGAGGTGGGTACTCTTATGATTATCCAGTCTACACAGGAGGAAATGGAAGCTCACAGAGGTGAAATAACTTGCCCAGAGTTTCACAGTGGAGTCCCGCTCCAGGCTGCATGAAGTTAACACTGTGCTCTACGGGTCTCTTGTTGTGCTGCCTTTCTGACCGTGCAGTACTGGGCCAGGGTCACGCAGGATGAGGCTAACGCCGGAACTCTAGGCTTCTGGTAGCGAAGGTCATCAAACGTGAGTGGCTGGTTATGTTGAGCAAAAATAATCTTAGAGTTGAAGAAAAGTTAAGGTGTTGTCCATATCCATTGTGACCTATGGTGGGTGTTATCTCCTACTGAAACACTTCTTATTCAGTAATAATAATAATAAGATACAGGAGTATTTACTGAGGTGTACCAACTGCTATAGGCGGGACAGAGAAGAAGGGGATGTATATCTTGCCTTTAAGGCACTTATAATCTGGTGAGAAGATGAGCAGAGATAGAGGGAAGATTAAATAATGTCCCGGATGATGTGAGCAGAGCTGTGAAGGTTCGTATACCGTGTAGAACGCTAAAGGGATAAGTGTCTTGACACCTCATGGGCAGAGTCAACCTTTCAGCCAACGGGGTTTGGGGAAAGTGTATGGAGCTGGGTAGGAGGGGGATCTGAACTGTGTTTGGAAAGGTGCAAAGGACTCCAAATATAGAGGAAGAGAGACCCGTTTCAGGGATTTGGAATTTTGAGAAAAAGGGTGAAAATGAGAAAGGATGTTTGGCTTGGGGAGCAGCTGTTTTGTGTAGAGTGTGAGGCAGATGAGGCTGAGAAGAAAACCCTGGAATCGGATTGCAGGAAATCTTGGTTACCCTAGTCCAGGAAAGTGCAAATGGTGACCCTGCTGGTCATCTGGGGCACTGCTTTCGTTTATTTATTTATTTAAATATTTGTTTCATTTATTTATTTTTGGCTGCGTCGGGTCTTAGTTGCGGCATGTGGGATCTTAGTTCCCTGACCAGGGATTGAATGTGCGTCCCCTACATTGGAAGGCGGATTCTTAACCACTGGACCACTAGGGAAGTCCCTGGGGCACTGCTTTTAATAAGTGGGCTTCCACACACTCAGCCAAGACTGTGTGGACCCAAAGGTTTGGAGCCAGAGTTTGAGGGCAACGTAGAAACCCCATGTGTTTTGTTTTTCACAACCCAGAACTTTTAGCAACTATATGGAATATTGTCTTATATACTGATCACAGGTTGATAAAAGTGTCTATAGCTACCTTCCTACTCAAAGGGAACAACAAAGAAGGTTGCTCCAGAGGATGCCACGTGATGACCTTTAACCACAGAAAAACCTGTTCCAAGACTCACAGATTTCAAAAACAAACTTACGGTTACCAAAGGGGAAACGTGGGCGGGGAGGGGAGGGATAAATTAGGATTTTGGGATTAACATATACACACTACTGTATGTAATATAAATAACCAACAAGGACCTACTGTATAGCGCAGGGAACTCTACTCAGTATTCTGTAATCACCTATGTGGGAAAAGAATCTGAAAAAGAATGAATATATGAATATGTATAACTGAATCACTTTGCTGTACAGCTGAAACTAACACAATATTGCAAATCAACCATACTCCAAAAAAAAAAAAAAAAAAGAAATACCTGTTCCAGAAGTGACCAGTAGAAGTTTATGAGCAGGTCTTCACTATGGATTTATTACAATCAGAAGAAAAGATATGAAAAGAGGAAATTTGATTGGGCCTGATTCAAGGTACATGCTGAAAATTCAATAGAGTGACCTCTGTGGCATGAAGAGGCAGCCTTGTGAGTAGAACCTGAAATGTTGAAAAATGGCATCTGATCTATGGGGGAACCCAGCACCTGATCTGTGGGGGAAGCCAGCTGAGTGTTCATATTGGAAGACTGCTGTCCACACGGCAGCTGCAGCTCCTCCGGCGGAGTCTAATTTAAACACAGCTGAGTTCAGAGCTGGGGTGGGCCATGTAGTTTATTTAGCTTAACTCCTTTTCACTAATCATCTCAAGAAATGTCTTCACGCCCAGTCACGTTATGTGATCTGCTGGAGATCATTCTCATTTGATCTCTTGAGAACTTCTTCTTGGGGGCTTGTAGTCTATGATCTCTCCTAGAGGCGAATCTTCTCAAGATTAAGGCACCGATATCATTCTTCAGGGCAACGTATCTTCACTGCTGATGGTATGAAGCGTTGTCTGACCCAGCTGTGGGCTGGTAGGTAGTTACAAGGACCAAATATAATTGAAGAGGACTGAGGTCCAGTTGAAGAAGTGAGACTTATATCCTGGATCTCTGTGTCTGCCCACAGGGCTGGTGTACATACCTGCACAAATCCAGGGAGCACCAACACCTGGGGTCTGTTGTGGATAGTGTTCCCTGCAGTTGGGCCACATGGAGTTGGCTCACAGCCGTCTCAGGTACTTTTTGTCAGACTCTCCAGAAGTCAGTACAGTTTCCTTAGTTCCAGTGTTATTTTTATCTCAGTCCAAGCCAGAATGTTTCCTACATAAACTAAAAAGCAATTTCTTTCTGCCTGATTCCCCAAAGCTCATCTTTCATTTCTGGCAAAAGAGCACCTGTATATGCTCAGCGTGGGTCTCCCCGCATGGTTTCAGCTTCAACAGAAGTCTCCCTGATTATTTATTCAAACCTTCTTACCTTCCTACCCATTCTCCTCTCTGTCTCTCCCTTTTTCCTCTCTCTGTCTCTCTCTCATCTACCTCTTCCTGTATATTCACCTATCTAGTATTATTTTTTATATTTGTTAAAGTAATCTATATGTCTGGTATATATCCAGACACTCACGTTCTGGGAACAGAGACAGGAAGGGTTGCTTGGAAAGCAAACTTTCATTTAAGTGCCTTCTTTTCAGCCTAGCACCTGGCTCCCCATCTGCTATGCCTGTTGTGACCTGAGTCTGGAGATCCTCTGGTTCAAGTTCTCCAAAGAATACATTCTTGCCCTCCTGGCAGGGGTGGCGCAGGGATGGGGGGTGGGGGGCAGTGAGCAGGGCTGGCGTTTGGTGGGGGAAGAGACATATACATCCTGCACATGCAGACTTTTTTCAGTCAGCACCTCTGCTCCAGGCCTCAGCCTCTATTGCTGAGGGACCTGCAGTGTCCACTTGCCCAGCTTTCCAGGGTTCTCCGCACATTGTTGGATTCTAGCTTTTTCCACTCTTCCGAGGGAATGGCCATTTCTCCATTACTTTTTATTCCCCCCAAAATGTATTGACAGTTCTCATGCACTGCATTTACCTTCCCAATTCTCGTTTTTACATCTTTGTAAAATTTTCACTGTCGTTTTGTTCAGGTTTTGGATGGAAGAGGAGATAAATATATGTACTCTACTTACCATATTTGACCAACATTTCCTTCTTTTTACCTAAACTTCGGAAAGCACACATAGGGGATTTTAGGCACAGAGAGCACAGTAGGTTATAGTTCATGTCTAGTTTATAGTAAACAAAAATTTTCTTTATGTCTCAGAGGGCCCCCCACAGGGTGCAGCCCGCCAGGTGGCACCCTCCCTGGCACGTGGGTCTGCTGACCTCCAGGATCCTCCACTGTGCCTGGCTTGCACAAGGCCAGGCAGAGACATCTCAGGAAATTGTCCCCTGTGAGCAGCTGCTGAAATATCGGGCATAGGAGCATGGGAGACGGACTTCTGGGATGGCTCTCGTGTAATTAATTGAGGGCTGGAGCAGTAATTTTCCTAAAGATCCATAACGCTCACACTCTAAACTGCCCCATCACGTTTATTAAAGGGAGAAGTAAACAAAGAAACAAACCTGGGGTTACACTTCATGGAAACCTTGTCAAACAGGAACGGCTTTACATACGCTTTTTCCTCTTATCTGTTTGATTCAACTTGAGAGCGGACTGTTACTAGTGAAACAGACGGTGTTACTTATTTCTGTGCACCAGACTGCTCAGGTGTCCTGCAGAGACCCGAACAGGATCAGTGCTTGTTATAAGAAAGCAATAACTATAAGTAACAACCCAAAACAATCAAGATTTAGCGATCAAGAAAGGGCCATACAGAAAATACTGTAAGAACAAAACAACCATTATAAAAATCTACCCTCCCCCCAAAAAAACTCACTGATAAAACCTACTTTTTTCTTAACCAGGGTGAGAAAACTTTGCTTTGAGTTGCTGAATTTCAAAGATCCTTAAGAGATTTATTAGGAATTGATTTGTGACTGCAGTTTCTTTTTTTTTTTTAATTTAATTAATTAATTAATTTATTTTTGGCTGTGTTGGGTCTTCGTTTCTGTGCGAGGGCTTTCTCTAGTTGTGGCAAGCGGGGGCCACTCTTCATCGCGGTGCACGGGCCTCTCACCATCGCGGCCTCTCTTGTTGCGGAGCACAGGCTCCAGACGCGCAGGCTCAGTAGTTGTGGCTCACGGGCCCAGTTGCTCCGCGGTATGTGGGATCTTCCCAGACCAGGGCTCGAACCCGTGTCCCCTGCATTGGCAGGCAGATTCTCAACCACTGTGCCACCAGGGAAGCCCCCTGCAGTTTCTTTTTGTATGTCTGCAATATTCATTAAATGTCATTGTTATGTTATGAAAAATACAATGGCATCAACAGAGAATTAAAAACAAGGCTTAGATGCACTTCTGTTTCTTTTTAGGCAAAGCTTGGTACGCATCTGGATGCTACCTGAGATAGGAAGGTTCTTGTTATAGGCTGAATAGTGTTTCCCTCCAACTTCATATGTTGAAGCCCTAAGCTCCAGTACCACAGAATGTTGACTGTATTTAGAAATGGGGTCTAGAAAGAGGTGGCTGAGGTAAAATAAGGTCATATGGGTGGGCCCAAATCCAATCATGCTGGGGTTCTTACAAGGCGAGGAGACACCAGGGATGCAGGCACACAGAAAAAAAGCCATGTGAGGACACAGCGAGAAAGCAGCCATCTGCAAGCCAAGGAGAGATGCTTCAGGAGAAACCAAACCTGCTGACACCCTGACCTTGGACTGCTGGCCTCCAGGACTGTGAGAAAATAAATTTCTGTTGCTTAAGCCCCTCACATTATTTTGTTATGGCAGCTCTAGCAAACTAATGCAGTTCCTAGACCTGTCTTCTACCATATTTGGTTTCAAATCTGGATATAACAAGAAGAGCATAGAAATACTAAGAATTAGACGCTTCTAACAATCAACTGAAAAGTCAGGTATTAGATCACAGTGGAGAAATGTACCACACATGGAACCACTTTGGCCCCATTACCTGTGAGCTGAGGATCCAAGCTGTTGCGCTGGGCTGGGGTTTGGTTTCCAGAGTGGAAACTTGGGGCCTCAGACATTCCCTGGAGTTCCCCTTAGGGCTGGTTCTCAAGTGGATCAAGCTGCGTCTCTGGACCTGGCAGAGGAGGACAGGAAGCCTGCGGCATGTGGGCTTGATTGAAATGGGATGAGAAGAGTAGATGGAGGGTGTTTCCTGGTGATGGGGGTCCCTGATGGGAAACGGACTTAGGGGTCCATTCTCCTTCCTCTCACGCCAATCGTCAGGAAGAGAAGCAAACCTGGGGTGTTCAGATGCTGCAACAGACGGCCACAGCAGGTGGCCTCTCACCAAGATGTTTAATTGGTAGAGCCTCCTGGTGACACCTGGGTGATCTTCTGTAATTCAGGCTGAGGGAGAAAAGAAAAAAGCATTGCAGTCATCTAACTAGATACTAGAAGTTCTTGTATTTGGGCAGCTGCTGGGCTGAGGAAGGAACCGAGCACTGGCCTGTTTGCAGCCCCAAGTCTCATGGTTGTGTGTTGTCACAACCCATTAGAAGCCAGCAAAGGAAGCCAAGACTTCAGGTTTAGGCTGCACTCACCACCAGAGAGGCTGTTACGTCCCTGTTACCCCAGTACTCATGTTGATCAAGGTCCTTGATCCAGACAGTGAACAACAAAGAAAAATAAAATTTAGGGGATGGGGGAGAGAGAGAGACAGAGAAGGAAGGAGGGAGGGAGGGAAGGAGAGATGGAGATGGAGAAGAGAGATGGAAACACAGAGAAACACACAAAGACAGAGAGGGAGACAGAGAACAAGCAGAGAGAACTAGACAGTCACAGGGAAAGCAAGTCACCTTGCTAGACCTTAGATCCCATGAGATTTTCACGGATCCCTGATTTGATCTGCTATCTTGTCTGCCTCTGATCCCGTTTAAACCCCATTGGAGTCTCATGTCTTGGAGAAGCCCAAGGATGTTTGCACTTGTGATGTGGTTTCTAGTGGGTACCCTGTGAATTCACTGAAGCAGAACAAGAAGAATGTGGGAACCAAGTTAATATTTTTAGATTTTATTTAAATGGGCAGTTATGCCTGAGATTCATTCATGTGGAGTGGACGTCTTATTTAGTCGGGAGAATCGAATGAAGTGCGGCAATCTCGGGGTGGCCAACAAGACCGGGGACAAGGAATGTTCGTTCTTCCTAAATGAGTCTTTATTGCAAGAGTGCTGCTTTTTCTCTGGTGCTTGTTAAATACTGTATTTATGCTGTGTATTTGTATACAGTGGGATTAAGGGACCAAACTGAATTACTGATGATGGTTGCTTGAAGGGGTGTTTGACTAGGAGATTTACACAGTGTTCTTAATAATCTTTTTTATTTATTTATAGAACGTTATCATTCCAAACGTACAGTGCTGCCATCCCTTAGGAAGGAGGCTTTCTATTTGAGGACCACTAGCTCTGCATGTTGATTTGAAAAGAGATAAAAGAGCATCTGGCCACCATAGTACAGGCTGCACACTCCCTCCCTCTTCATTATGCAGTGAGCCGATGCATTTTTTTCTTCTTTCCTATTTATACAAATAAAGAGAACAATTTGGGAAATATGTCATGCTGGCATTAAACACCACTAGTCTTGCTGGGTGGAAACGTACACGTTCCATTAACAACAATTATATTGTATAATTAAGGTTTTGGTCCCCAAAGTCTGACTCGGAAGCTTCCTCAAAAACCAATGGGTTTACCAAAGTCATGTTAAAATAAATATACCCCTCCCATCACCCCCCTTCAACTTCCCACCCCCAACCCCCTCCCGCCCCCCAAAATGTGCCACCAGTACCTGTGCCAGTGGCTGGGTCTGCAATGAATGTGGTGTTCAAGTGCCCTCTAGTGTAGCTGTGGCTGAGATTAATATGAAAATAGAAAAGACGCTTTGAAGAGGCAGATGCCTGCAAGCAGAGACATCAGGGCATTCTGTGTTTTTGGGGCTCCCACATATGGGGACCACATGAAAGAAACTGGGTGCTAGGAGGTGATGTGGAACGATCCTTCCAGAATGAGGCTTTCGATGTCATCTTGTTATGCTGCTCTCTATCGTTCTTTTTGTAGGGCTTTCGGTTTAGGTTTAGGTGGAAATTTCCTGAGGCTTATACAGTCTTGGCACACACATATGTGTAAACAGCCATGGGGAAAGAGCTGACGAAGTTCAAGCCCTTGCACCTGGGGGCGCCTCTTGACCCTGTGGCCGCAGCGTGTTCCACTCTCCCAGCAGGTGGAGAGAGCTCTGACCTCTGTTTCATCAGTGAATGCTGCTGGTGGTGACAATAATGGATTTCCAAGGGCAATTGACACAGTGACAGGGTTTATAGATGACAGATTATGACAACACTCCCTGCTATCAGGTTTTTTCCTTTGATGACCACCTGGCTATCAATAATGGTCTCACCAGCCAAATCCTGCACTTCTACCTGTGGTTAAGGCTAAAGAAAAACAAATAGCTGAAAATCCTAGAACAGACTTACATCTTAACCAGGAGAAGAATTGTTGGCCCAGGTGCCCCAGTGACGCAAATCAGGTGTAGGAGAGGAAGGAAGAGGGTTCGAATGAGACACACCTGAATCAGTGACACCCATCTGGTTAGACCCAAATTCTGGTAGATGGGGTTTTCTCTTCTGGTTCTCTTTGGTAGGAGTATGTGAGCACAGAAATAATGTGAGGAGCAAGAAGGTTCATCTTCCTAACTTTGTAAGTGTGAACGTTCTTTAAAAAAGTTGTGGCTGGGAAGGTTGAGCTGGGTGGCTGCTCCATCATTCCTGGATGGGTGGCATGTGGGCGCTGTTACAACAAAGACAGAGGCTCCAAATGGAGTCACTTGTGCTAAGCCCCACATCACCAAGCTGAGATTTAACTATAGTTTTGGCTGTGCCAGAAATGGAATCTTAAACCTGTCAGTCGGGAATCGCCTGATCTGCACAGTTAGGCAATCTGCCTGATAGACTCCTGCTGTTCCCTAAAGAAAGTGACTTTGCAATAACCAGTCTGCTTTTCTGCCTAGTATAACTTCCTTTTTCGTGTTCCCTTCTGCCTACAAGAAGTCTTTCATTTTGTACAGCTCCTCAGAGTTCATTTCTCTCTGCTAGATTGGATGCTGCCCCATTCATGGATTGTTGAATGAAGTCAATAAAGAGCTTTAAAATTTACTCAGGTGAATTTTGTTTTGTAACAGTGCCTATATGTGTTTCCTTGCTGAAGTGTCAAAATCAGGTAGATTTTTTCCCCAGAATTGTATGATTGTGGAGGTGCAATTCCTAGGCAGCCCGACAAATAATACATGATTTTGTATTTAGTTACTCTTCAGAATCCCTAGGAGAAAAATGGCTTAGGATAGAAAATGAAAGTATATTGAAAATTTTGGAAGACTTCCTGGAAATCTGGAAGCATGAGCAAGATGTCAAGGTGAAAATGTTAAGGGGGTTAAACAGATATACATGGACAAACTCATACTAATGTTAAGGTGTATAGGGCAAAATGAACTATTTGGGGAGACCCCTGTGGCAGAAGCTATTGATTACTTATCCGAGAGTAACCAACCCCTTCTTCCTTCCTAGTAGAGCACTGCATTTGTTTAGAAACTGGGTTTATAGGAGCTTCAAAGACCCCTCTCTAGCCCTAGAGGCAACCACTATTTGGAACAGTGCATAGTAAGAATGTGGTTTTTGAAAAATCAACACAATCAGAAAACGGTACCCATACAGCAATTAAAATGAGGAGGTTCCACGACATAGTGTTTTAGCTCCCAAGTAGTTCTGACATGTCATGATCTACTCCTTGGATCTTTCTGTCATGGAAGAAATCAGCAATAGCAAAAAAAATTTATGAAAACTTTTGGGCTGCAGTACTGAGCAAACCTTGGGCACTGTGAGTGAAATGTTCTTTTTTTTTGCAGTTCACAAACTTGTGAAATTTAGACATTGGAATTCTTACTTTACAAAGAGATTGAAATATATTGAGACCTCTGCTTAAGCAGAACAAAAATTATAATTGAGAGAACTGTAAATTGTTTTCAATCGATATACTTTGTTATCACATTCTATTTAAGAATATTCATCCAGATGTCATCTTGAGCCAAGCTGTGAGCATATGTCATTTGCCATAAGAGTGGAGTTGATAATGTGCGTTTTCTGATTAGTAACTATAAATAAGTAGGTAGGGTTTACTGGAGAGACTTAGGCTATACTTTGTAATGTAGGGATGTACTTTATAATATACTTATCAGGCAGTGTCCTTTTAAATTTAACACTGGTAGCCTTGATAAGGGAGAACAAATGATGAAGTCTGGATGTATAGAGTTTACTATTAAAAAAATAAAATTTAGGAAGGTTAATTGGATACATATTAAGTTATAGGCATATTGGTTACCAGTGACAAGCAGTTCACAGAAAATGACTATAATCATAGGGGGACCTTATTCCCAGGTTTTCCAAGTCTACTTCAATTTCAAATATACTGTCCTCTTGTGAGAACAATGTGAATTGATTTTTGGCTTAAGTAAGGTCTGTCCGAGGATACCCCACGTGCACGAACTCTGCCCTGCAGCAAGCGCTCAAGGTGCATGTGCGGGGCGGCCGGGGTGGCAGAGGGAGTGGGGAAGGAGGAGGTAGATGTAGGGGAATTGGGTGGAGCACCTGGATCCACAGCCCAGAGGGACCCTCCCCCCGGACCTCTCCATCCGTGGCAGTGGTCCCCCACTCCCTGGGGCACTAAGAGTGTTCTCCTCGGTCACACTACCCTTCACCTTCTCCTTCTGGGAAAAGGTTATAGGGCAAGTTAGGCCTCTTTGCTCATCTCTCCCTGCTTGAAACTTGGGCCCAGCCGGTCTTATATATTGTTCTGTGATTAGTACACGGGAGACAATATGGGAGGAAAAGTTCTGCAGGGAGCTCTTGAAACAAGTACCTTGACGTATAGCCTGAAGAGTTGTGTTGGAAGAGGTTCTTCCTTCTTGACTCCTCAAAAGAGGAGGTAGGAGGGAAGGGACACATTTCATATTGAGAAGATGACAATTACCTGTAGGGAGGGGACACCTGGAGAAAAAATGGGTTTTAGAGGCAGACAGACCTACGTTTGAATATTGGTCTCCCTTGTTGTGCAACCTTGAACTTGAACATTGCTGAATGTCAGTTTCATCCACTCTAAAATTGAGGATTATGCCCTTGCACAGTTGTGGTCATCAAGGTGCAAGTGATAGTATGCCAGGAAGATCCTAGCACCTGACTCATAGTATTCAGTAACTACTGGAAAAGAAATCAAGGAGCCTGCTATCTGATGATCTAAAAGTGACATGAAAGTATGCCTTGAAAGGACACAAGTATGAGAAAAGGCTGCATTTTGATAAAATGTAACCTGAAACCTATTGGATAATAAAGTGAATTATAAGACATAGCAAACTCACGGATCTAATTGCCATGCTGAGAGATGAGGCTTTTACTTTTATGATTGTGCTCTGAATTAGGAAGTTTCATTGATTAGGTTCCTGAGAAGCTGGCTTTTTGATTTGATGGCGGTTTATGATTTAGTAGCAACGTCACTGAAGAGTTAGTGTCCTTTTCCCTTGTGTGTCTTGGGGTCGACCATGAATCTTACACTGAGAATCTCTCAAGTGAAAAACATTTTTAGGTATTAAATTGGAGGCCTTTCCAGGCATGGCTACTCTGTTTGTTACAAGCAGCAATGCAGAATCCAAGTTGATCTTCTACCCTTTCTGCAGTTTTCTCTTCAGTTTAAGGCAGCTCTGTGGAATTGTGTCTCTCTGTATGATGATTTCCTTGGCACTGATAAAGTTCATGCATTTTCTATTTGTCCTATTTTTCTGTTCATTTGTTTTATTTTGTGACACTTGTTCATTTTAGGAAAATAGTGTATTTTAAGTGAATCACTAAAGTTGTCTGTGGGGTTGTTTTTCTCTTAAGAACCTCAGGAATGGAGAGTTGAAAGTAACAGTGTTGGCACTTGAGTAGTATCGCTGAAGCAGGGATAACAAACATCATGGGCTGGTTGTTGACCACATCAATCCAGGTCATGAAACACAGAGCATCACTCTGGGCTGAAGGGTGAAAACACATCCAAGGCACCAGCAAGACTCTCAGCCTGGTGCCAAAGGGGACCGATGGAGAGTGGCCGTGATGCCTTGGTGCTTGAACCCATCACGACCTTTGTCGAGATAGATGTGCTGAAGTGTGAGCTTTCCAGCCCTCCAGCTGCTCCTGAGATGCCTTTCCCAGAGGAGGGATGTTTCCTGGTTGGCAGTCTGGGGGCATATCTGGTGTCTAACTCATGAGAAAAGGATTTTTTTTTTTAAAAAAAGGAAGTGAAGAACATCAAACTTTGGCCACTAGCCCAGACAAGACTGCTTATTTGGAAGTCATACCTACTACTCCCTGATGTTATTTATTGCTTATGCGACATATGACTTGAATTTGGGCCACTTACTGTCAAGTTTCCAAGGGTGTAGATAATATTGGGGAAAAACACCTCAAATGAAAATTTTTATGTAGATGAACAATGAGGATAAGGTCTTGGAATCAGCAATGAACACACTTACATTTTGCAACAGTTATAACAGCTGCTATGACTAATAATTGCAGGTTTTGCTGTTCTAACAATTGAACAAAACAGTGGATGGTACTTGTTCTTCGGTGACTTTTAGCGAAACCTCCAGCAGCTCTGTTGTCAGATATGGGCTGCAGCTGCTCCTGGTCAAAGATACACCATCCTGAGGTGAAAACTCACCTCTACTCTACTCACTCCTGAGTAGAGTTTAAGGTTCTTAGCATACTTTTTTTCTGGGGCAGGTACCAAAAAGTATCCTTTACTTGAGGTGGGGGTCGACACATACAGGTGGGCTCAGGAACAAGACAGTGGGAGAGATAAGGGCAAGTGTCTTTTCTAGACAGAGCTTCATCTGCTGCCGAAGTTGTCATCGTTTTTGGTTGTCCATGGAGATGACTATTCTACTGATGGTAGATGCTTGAAATCACATTATTCAAATGCCATCCTTGAAGAATTTTAATCCCATTAAAAATAAATGATTACAAATACTGTAACCTTTTATCTTCATATATGTTCATAATTATTTATCTATTCCAAGTAATAGGTCAAGTGTTTCTTGGTATTGCTTAATGTGTCTGAAGAAAATATTAATGCTGTAAGGATTTAAATTATTTTATTTATTTATTTAGTTTTGGCTGTGTTGGGTCTTCGTTTCTGTGCTAGGGCTTTCTCTAGTTGCGGCGAGCAGGGGCCACTCTTCATCGCGGTGCACGGGCCTCTTACTATCGCGGCCTCTCTTGTTGCGGAGCACAGGCTCCAGACGCGCAGGCTCAGTAGTTGTGGCTCACGGGCCTAGTTGCTCCGCGGCATGTGGGATCTTCCCAGGCCAGGGCTCGAACCCGTGTCCCCTGCATTGGCAGGCGGACTCTCAACCACTGCGCCACCAGGGAAGCCCCCTGTAAGGATTTAGAGCAAACTAATAATCTAATTTTGTTCTTCTATAATGAGGTTAAGGTTAGATGACTGTCTGAGGTCACTATTCACTTATTCCCTCTTTCAGTGAATATTTATGTTGCCCCTTCTGTGTTCCAAGCATTGTGCTGGGGGCTATTGATGAAAACAGAAGGGCAATGGGTAAGGCCTGATCTGTCTTCAAGAAGCTCATAGTCTAGAAGGGAAGCAGACCTGTATCAAAGAATCAGAAACGAGTGTGGCATGTTGACAGCGAAGAGAGGCACAAGATGGTGGGCAAGGCCTGGGACAAGGACCCTGAATCCCAGCCCAGCACTGTTGCTGCTAGGGTGTTAGGGAAGACTTACAAGTTCTTGGGAAAAATAATACTTCAGTGATCCGAGAAACTCTTTACAGCTTAAAGAGCTTCATTAAAGCAGAATTATTTATGCTTTTCTTATATAGTTAGTTTCAAGCGTTTATTAACAATCATTAATCTGCCTACCAAAATTAAGAAATAACTGTATCCATACATGCTTTTAAGTTCACAGTGGGCTGGATTTCACATGCATTTTCTCATAGAACTCAAATAACCCTATGAGGTAGAATGAGCTTAACTACTATTATCTCCGTTTTTCAGATGAGAGATCTGAGGCACAGAAAAGTTAAGAGACCTTCCTTAGGTCATTGGCAGATTGAAAGATGTGAATCTCGGTCTTTCGAACTGCTTGGACCATGAGTTTTCTTAGTCTATATTACATAGAAGCTTCTTAGTCTTTTTCACAGGAGGGTTTACTAGGTATGCTGTGCTGGTCATAACCTCCTTTTGGAGACTCTGGTCCCTTGGATCCTGCAGTACATCACTCTGCATATTTCTTGTATATTTCTGATTATTCTTTCCCTGTCTCCAAGGAGCTCTTCCACCTCTACCTGCCAGGTGAATGCTGGTGTCCCCTGGGGTCTGTCCCAGAGCTGTTCTCTCACTCCACACCCTCTGGACAATTACACACGTTGTTATGGCATCACTACCACATGAAGTGACAATTCTTAAATCTGAATCTCCTAACTCTAACCTCTCCCCCCAAGCATAAACTTAAATATACCAATTGCCTGCTGGACAGCTCCCCTGATGTCAGCAAGTACTGTCCATTCCCACTGAACTCTTTTTCCTTCTACTTGACACTGGAAGCTTCACTCTTATTCTTAACTCACTGGTTTCAGCACCACTGACCCAGTGACCGAAGCTTAAAATCCATGAGTTTCTGTCCTCTTCCTCCCTCGTCACATCTAACTGGATCGCCACATCTTGATATGGTCCCCTAAATATAATTTTTGAAATCTGTTCCCTCCTTCTCACTCATGCTGCCACTGCCTTGTATATTAGATGGATTCTCCAGTGTGTCTGTGGGTTTCTCGAGAGCATGTTGAGGAAAAGGGTGAGTGATATATCTACTCATGCATTCCCTCACTAATTCACGCCACAAAAATTTATTGAGACAAATAAATCTCACTGCTACTGGGGAAAATTGGGTTGATCCTTTTGAGGAAATTAAAATTGACCTGGAAACCCTAGCCTTTTCTCATACTATCTAGGTTAATTAACTATGTATTACATAGCTTTCAAGTCTCAGCAGTTTCAGATTGGGCATTTAGCTGTTATGTAGCCAGAGAGCAAAGATTAAATGACAGTTCTTATCCATCTTTCCTAAAGTAACCTCTCTCATTGAGGCTTTGATTCAGAAGATGTTTTGGCCACTCACAAGTCACTGAGTTATCAGAGTTTTCCAAAAGCAAATGTACAAATTCCAAACTGTGGTAGGGTCTCAGCAAAAAATGTTAGTGTATCTATGGTAATTCTTTTCCTTCTTTGTGAACTTACGTGAAAATACTTATAAGTTATAAAATTAGGTCCTGTTAAAAAATATATTTATAAATATATTCAGTATCATATTTGTGGAATGGGCTTTTTTGAAATGAATCACAGTTGGAACTGTCTTGGATATAAGCTAGCAAAAAAATCCCTGCAAAAGAATAGATTTCTTTTAGTTAGCCAACTCCTCTGATGCATTTAAAATGTGATTCACTTTCCAAAATATTGAAGTACAGACATATTTCGGAACCATATACAATATGTCAAAGTTTATCTATGATGTCTTATAGTGATGGGGAATTTATTCATGCTAAAGAATGGCCTGATTGTGAGGATTTATACCCCCATCTTGGTAGGCCTAGAACTTTGATCCTTGGTTTATTCAAAGTTTATCAGGAAAAATAAGTGTGGTGAATTAAAGACGATTACAAATTTCTTGCCTTCCATCCCATTGAAGGATGGAGACTATTCTCTTCCTCTTGAATCCAGGATGATCCTATGACCCATTTTGACTAATAGAATGTGGCAGAAGTGACTCTGTATTTCTGAGGCTGGGACCCAAGAGTTTTGCGGCTTTCACTCTCCCTGCCTGGGATACACCCCTTTGGAAGCCAGGATCCATGTGGGAAGTGTAATGACCCCGAGACTAGCATGCTACAAGGAAGCCCAAGCCAGCCATGGGGCACCAGGAGGCCCCGAGGTGCCGGGTATGTGTCTGGAGCCTTTTGGAACTTCCAGCCCAGTTGGACCACTTACTCAATGCCTCTGAGCACCTGATCAGCCAATGCTGCCCAGAGCAGAAAGACTACTCTGCTTATCCCTGTCTGAATTCCTGACCCATACAATTATGAGCAAGTAAAAATAGCTATTTTTAAGCCCCTGTGTTTTGGGATAGTTTGTTACACAGCAATAGATAATAAAAACAATTGGCTCACACCACCCACCATCTTTCCCCAAGGAAAGTTTACTTAGAAAACCAAGTAGCCTGATGAGTAAGAGAATCAGGGCAGAGAAAATGTTTTCAGGGATATCCAGGCCTACATTTCCCAGGCTTTTCTCACTGGATCCGGGTATGATCTCTCCTTGCCAGGCTGAGAAACCATTGCCTTCAATCTGTCTCCTCCTGAACACCATTTTCCCATTGTTACTAGATACTCTTGTCAGCTCTTCTAATTATGTTTTACATCAAATTATAACAGGTGTGTGTCAGGCAGTGGGTCTCTAGTAGACACTCAACAGGGCCATTCAACAAAAATATAGTGAGTCCCTGCCTTTTATGAGGCACTGAGCCGGGAAGCCCAAATATGCAGATAGGATCCAATCCCTGCCCACACCAAGCTGATGGTTTATTAGGGGGACCAAAGTCACATTCAAATAATTACAATTCAACTCAGACACTGATGCTTGCCTGGGACATAGGTGTGCTCATTTGTGGCTTGGTGGAAGATTTGCTAGGGAGAGTGACATTCGATCTGGGCCTGGGAGAGCGAGGAGTTTGGCAGGAGGGCAAGTTCATCAAGGTCATTCCAACCAGAGGGAGCAGGACGAGTGAAAGTTTCTGATGAGCTTTTGGGCCTGCACAGTGTCCACTGAGGCTGGGATGTCCCAAGAATTAGGGCCAATGAGACTGGAAAGGTAGCTTAGAGTCTGATTGTACAGGTCT
The DNA here is from genome assembly GCF_028023285.1 of Balaenoptera ricei. NCBI lineage: Eukaryota > Metazoa > Chordata > Mammalia > Artiodactyla > Balaenopteridae > Balaenoptera > Balaenoptera ricei. Next base: position 41,521,347 of record NC_082652.1, read on the forward strand.
TTGGATACTCACTTCTTAGGAGTTAGAAATTGGTCCTTTTAAAAATTGGTGAGCTATGGAAGGTTAAGGGGAGAGGCCATCACATCTGTGTTCATACACCATTGGTCATGGGTCTTCTTTTCCCTCCCATCCCATGTACTGGAGCTCTTCATTCATAGACTGATGAGACCACAGGGAAGGAAAAAGTAGACAACTAAAAGCAGGGCCTTAGAGGAAGGCTGCTTGGTAACCTGAGAAGTAGCTTATCACTTTACCACTTAAAAACAGGTGAACATTCAGATGCCTTTTGTTCAGTTGTTTTAAGAGCAAAAAGACTGCCCAACTCTTAGAAAGTGTAACATTTGCAGAAAGCAAGAAAATGTCACTGTGGGGAGATATTTTTCCTTGTCCCAGAGATCAGAGTAGGGATGGTTCCCAAAGCTCTCAGAAAGGTCTTCGTTGTCGGGGAAAGTAGTAGTTTTTCAGCCTGTGTCGTGTGCCAGGAATAATTCCATATTCTCTCAGTCACAAATTAAACATTGCTTCTTGGCAAGTGTCCCCTTTCGCCTGAGTTTATCTCGAAAGAATTCCCTGAGGTGTTAGTAAGCTGCGCTTATTTAAATTTTTGCAGTATGATTGTTGACAAGCAGCTCGCTATCTGGTGCTGTTTCCTGTGAGAAGTGCTAAGAACTTGAAAACAAGGTTGAGAATCTGGGTTCTGTCAGTGACCTGCTGAACTCTACATCCTGGGGGTAAAGAGATGGTCTCCCCCTGCCTTTGAGGAGTAAATAGTGCAGCTGGGCAAAAGGATGTGGCACGATGTGGACGTACAGGGGGAAGGATCTTCACTGCCACTTATTTAAGAGGTTAAGTCTATAAATTTTTCCTTTTGTCTTATTTATTTTGGGGTTTCCATATCATAATTAGGCTAGCTCTGTAAAAAGATTCGGAAAGCTTTTTTTTTTTAATGCCACGGAATATTTTGTACAAACTTAGGAATTATCTGTATCTTGACTATACGTGCACAGCTGGTGCGAATACCATGTGGGTCTGATACGCTTCTTGGAGATAATTTGTTGAAAGCTACCTCCCCACCCTGCTTCTTCACTGATTCATTTAGGTTTTCTGCTTATTCCCAAGGAATTTTTTGTGGATCTTTTTTTTTTTTTGAATTTTATTTCATTTTTTTATACAGCAGCTTCTTATTGGTTATCTATTTTATACATATTTAGTGTATATATGTCAATCCCCATCTCCCAATTCATCAGACCACCACCCCTGGCCCTCTTTCCCCCCATGGTGTCCATACATTTGTTCTCTACATCTGTGTCTCTATCTCTGCCTTGCGAACCGGTTCATCTGTACCATTTTTCTAGATTCCACATATATGCGTTAATATACGATATTTGTTTTTCTCTTTCTGACTTACTTCACTCTGTATGACAGTCTCTAGGTCCATCCACGTCTCTACAAATGACCCAGTTTCATTCCTTTTTATGGCTCAGTAATATTCCATTGTATATATGTACCACTTCTTCTTTATCCATTCATCTGTCGATGGGCATTTAGGTTGCTTCCATCACCTGACTATTGTGCTGCAGTGAACACTGGGGTGCATGTGACTTTTTGAATTATGGTTTTCTCTGGGTATATGCCCAGTAGTGGGATTGCTGGGCCGTATGGTAGTTCTATTTTTAGTTTTTTAAGGAAACTCCATACTGTTCTCCATGGTAGCCGTATCAATTTACATTCCCACCAACAGTGCAAGAGGGTTCCCTTTTCTCCACACCCTCTCCAGCATTTGTTGTTTGTAGATTTTCTGATGATGCCCATTCTAACTGGTGTGAGGTGATACCTCATTGTACTTTTGATTTGCATTTCTCTAATAATTAGTGATGCTCAGCAGCTTTTCGTGTGATTCTCGGCCATCTGTATGTCTTCTTTGGAGAAATGTCTATTTAGGTCTTCTGCCCATTTTTGGATTGGATTGTTTGTTTTCTTAATATTGAGCTGCATGGGCTGTTTACATATTTTGGAGATTAATCCTTTCTCCGTTGATTCATTTGCAAATATTTTCTCCCATTCTGAGGGTTGTCTTTTGGTCTTGTTTATGGTTTCCTTTGCTGTGCAAAAGCTTTTAAGTTTCATTAGGTCCCATTTGTTTATTTGTGTTTTTATTTCCATTACTCTAGGAGGTGAATCAAAAAAGATCTTGCTGTGATTTATGTCAAAGAGTGTTCTGCCTATGTTTTCCTCTAAGAGTTTTATAGTGTCTGGCCTTACATTTAGGTCTTTAATCCATTTTGAGTTTATCTTTGTGTATGGTGCTAGGGAGTGTTCTAATTTCATTTTTTACATGTAGCTGTCCAGTTTTCCCAGCACCACTTATTGAAGAGACTGTCTTTTCTCCATTGTATATCCTTGCCTCCTTTGTCATAGATTAGTTGACCATAAGTGCATGGGTTTATCTCTGGGCTTTCTATCCCGTTCCATTGATCTGTATTTCTGTTTTTCTGCCAGTACCATATTGTCTTGATTACTGTAGCTTTGTAGTATAGTCTGAAGTCAGGGAGTCTGATTCCTCCAGCTCTGTTTTTTTCCCCTCAAGATTGCTTTGGTTATTCGGGGTCTTTTGTGTCTCCATACAAATTTTAAGATTTTTTGTTCTACTTCTGTAAAAAATGCCATTGGTAATTTGATAGGGATTGCATTGAATCTGTAGATTGCTTTGGGTAATATAGTCATTTTCACAATATTGATTCTTCCAGTCCAAGAACATGGTATATCTCTCCATCTGTTTGTGTCATCTTTGATTTCTTTCATCAGTGTCTTATAGTTTTCTGAGTACAGGTCTTTTACCTCCTTAGGTAGGTTTATTCTGAGGTATTTTATTCTTTTTGTTGCAGTGATGAATGGGATTGTTCCCTTAATTTCTCTTTCTGATCTTTCGTTGTTAGTGTATAGAAATGCAAGAGATTTCTGTGCAGTAATTTTGTATCCTGCAATTTTACCAAATTCATTGATTAGCTCTAGTAGTTTTCTGGTGGCATCCTTAGGATTCTCTATGTATAGTATCATGCCACCTGCAAGCAGTGACAATTTTACTTCTTTTCCAATTTGTATTCCTTTTATTTATTTTTCTTCTCTGAATGCCATGGCTAGGACTTCCAAAACTATGTTGAATAATAGTGGAGAGAGTGGACATCCTTTTCTTGTTCCTGATCTTAGAGGAAATGCTTTCAGTTTTTCACCATTGAGAATGATGTTTGCCGTGGGTTTGTCACATATGGCCTTTATTATGTTGATGTAGGTTCCCTCTATGCCCACTTTCTGGAGAGTTTTTATCATAACTGGATGTTGAATTTTATGAAAAGCTTTTTCTGCATCTAATGAGATGATCCTATGGTTTTTATCCTTCAATTTGTTAATATGGTGTATCACATTGATTTGCATATACTGAAGAATCCTTGCATCCCTGGGATAAATCCCACTTGATCATGGTGTATGATCCTTTTAATGTGCTGTTGGATTCTGTTTGCTAGTATTTTGTTGAGGAGTTTTGCATCTATATTCATCAGTGATATTGGTCTGTAGTTTTCTTTTTTTGTATTATCTTTGTCTGGTTTTGGTATCAGGGTGGTGGTGGCCTCACAGAATGAGTTTGCGAGTGTTCCTTCCTCTGCAGTTTTTTGGAAGAGTTTGAGAAGAATGGGTGTTAGCTCTTCTCTAAATGTTTTATAGAATTCACCTGTGAAGCCATCTGGTCCTGGACTTTTGTTTGTTGAAGATTTTTAATCACAGTTACAATTTCATTACTTGTGATTGGTCTGTTCATATTTTCTGTTTCTTCCTGGTTCAGTCTTGGAAGGTTATACCTTTCTAAGAATTTGTCCATTTCTTCCAGGTTGTCCATTTTATTGGCATAAAGTTGCTTGTAGTAGTCTCTTATGATGCTTTGTATTTCTGTGGTGTCCATTTTAACTTTTCCTTTTTCATTTCTAATTTTATTGATTTGAGTCCGCTCCCTCTTTTTCTTGATGACTCTGTCTAAAGGTTTATCAATTTTGTTTATCTCCTCAAAGAACCAGCTTTTAGTTTTATTGATCTTTACTATTGTTTTCTTTGTTTCTATTTCATTTATTTCTGCTCTGATCGTTATGATTTCTTTCCTTCTATTAACTTTGGGTTTTGTTTGTCCTTCTTTCTCTAGTTCCTTTAGGTGTAAGGTTAGGCTGTTTGTTTGAGATGTTTCTTGTTTCTTGAGGTAGGATTGTATTGCTATAAACTTCCTTCTTAAAACTGCTTTTGCTGCATCCCATAGGTTTTGGATTGTTGTGTGTTCTTGTTATTTGTCTGTAGGTATTCTTTGTTTTCCTCTTTGATTTCTTCAGTGATCTCTTGGTTATTTAGTAACGTATTGTTTAGCCTCCATGTGTTTTTGGTTTTTTACGGTTTTTTCCCCGGTAATTTATTTGTAATCTCATAGCACTGTGGTCAGAAGTGATGCTTGATATGATTTCAATGTTCTTAAATTTACCAGGGTTTGATTTGTGGCCCAAGATTTGATCTATCCTGGAGAATGTTCCGTGTGCACTTGGGAAGAAAGTGTAATCTGCTGTTTTCGGATGGAATGTCCTATAACTATCAATTAAATCTATCTGGTCTATTGTGTCATTTAAAGCTTGTGTTTCCTTATTAATTTTCTGTCTGGATGATCTTTCCATTGGTATAAGTGAGGTGTTAAAGCCCCCCAGTATTATTGGGTTACTGTCAATTTCCTCTTTTATAGCTGTTAGCATTTGCCTTATATATTGAGGTGCTCCTATGTTGGGTGCATATATATTTATAATTGTTACGTCTCCTTTTTGGATTGATCCCTTGTTCATTATGTAGTGTCCTTCCTTGTCTCTTGTAACATTCTTTATTTTAAAGTCTATTTTATCTGATATGAGTATTGCTACTCCAGCTTTCTTTTGATTTCCACTTGCATGGAATATCTTTTTCCATCCACTCACTTTCAGTCTGTATGTGTCCCTAGGTCTGAAGTGGGTCTCTTGTAGACAGCATATAGATGGGTCTTGTTTTTGTAGCCATTCAGTGAGCCTGTGTCTTTTGGTTGGAGCATTTAATCCATTCACGTTTAAGGTAATTATCGATATGTATGTTCCTATTACCATTTTCTTAATTGTTTTGGGTTTGTTTTTGTAGGTCCTTTTCTTCTCTTGTGTTTACCACTTAAAGAAGTTCCTTTTGTATTTGTTGTAGAGCTGATTTGGTGGTACTGAATTCCTTTAGCTTTTGCTTGTCTGTAAAGCTTTTGATTTCTCCATCAAATCTGAATGAGATCCTTGATGGGTAGTGTAATCTTGGTTGTAGGTTCTTCCCTTTCATCCCTTTAAATATATCGTGCCACTCCCTTCTGGCTTGTAGAGTTTCTGCTGAGAAATCAGCTGTTAACCTTATGGGAGTTCCCTTGTATGTTATTTGTCATTTTTCCCCTGTTGCTTTTAATAATTTTCCTTTGTCATTAATTTTTGTCAATTTGATTACTGTGTGTCTTGGCGTGTTTCTCCTTGGGTATATCCTGCCTGGGACTGTCTGCACTTCCTGGACTTGGGTGGCTATTTCCTTTCCCATGTTAGGGAAGTTTTTGACTATCATCTCTTCAAATATTTTCTCTGGTCGTTTCTCTCTCTCTTCTCCTTCTGGGACCCCTATAATGCGAATGTTGGTGCGTTATTGTTGTCCCAGAGGTCTCTTAGGCTGTCTTCATTTCTTTTTATTCTGTTCCGCGGCAGTGAATTCCACCATTCTGTCTTGCAGGTCACTTATCTGTTCTTCTGCCTCAGTTATTCTGCTATTGATTCCTTCTAGTGTATTTTTCATTTCAGTTATTGTATTGTTCATCTCTGTTTTTTTGTTCTTTAATTCTTCTAGGCCTTTGTTAAACATTTTTTGCATCTTCTCGATCTTTGCCTCCATTCTTTTTCCGAGGTCCTGGATCATCTTCACTATCATTATTGTAAATTCTTTTTCTGGAAGGTTGCCTATGTCCACTTCATTTAGTTGTTTTTCCCGGGTTTTATCTTGTTCCGTCATCTGGTTCATAGTCCTCTGCCTTTTCATTTTGTCTGTCTTTCTGTGAATGTGGTTTTCCTTCCACAGGCTGCAGAATTGTAATTCTTCTTGCTTCTGCTGTCTGCCCTCTGGTGGATGAGGCTTTCTAAGAGGCTTGTGCAAGCTTCCTGATGGGAGGGACTGGTGGTGGGTAGAGCTGGGTGTTGCTCTGGTGGGCAGAGCTCAGTAATACTTTAATCCGCTTGTCTGCTGATGAGTGGGGCTGGGTTCCCTCCCTGTTGGTTGTTTGGCCTGAGGCGACCCAGCACTGGAGGCTACAGGCTCTTTGGTGGGGCTAATGGCGGACTCTGGGAGGGCTCATGCCAAGGAGTACTTCCCAGAACTTCTGCTGCCAGTGTCCTTGTCCTCACGGTGAGCCACAGCCACCCCCTGCCTCTTAAGGAGACCCACCAGCACTAGCAGGTAGGTCTGGTTCAGTCTCCTATGGGGTCACTGCCCCTTCCCCCTGGGTCCTGATGTGCACACTACTTTGTGTGTGCCCTCCAAGAGTGGAATCTCTTGTTTCCCCCAGTCCTGTTGAAGTCCTGCAATCAAATCCCGCTAGCTATCAAAGTCTGATTCTCTGGGAATTCCTCCTCCCGTTGCCGGACCCCAAGGCTGGGAAGCCTGACGTGGGGCTCAGAACCTTCACTCCAGTGGGTGGACTTCTGTGGTATAAGTGTTCTCCAGTTTGTGAGTCACCCACCCAGCAGTTATGGAATTTGATTTTATTGTGATTGCGCCCCTTGTACTGTCTCACTGTGGCTTCTGCTTTGTCTTTTGATGTGGGGTATCTTTTTTGGTGAGTTCCAGTGTCTTCCTGTTGATGATATTTCAGCAGTTAGTTGTGATTCGGTGGTCTCGCAAAAGGGAGTGAGTGCATGTCCTCCTACTGCATCATCTTGAACCAATCTCCTCCTAAGGGAATTTTGACAATTTGTATTTTCTTGAAAATCAGCCATTTCAAGACTACATAGTATTCTGTTGTAAGTGACTTCCTCTGTATCTGTCGATTTCATGTCTTCACATCTTTCATTTTTCTTTAATGAATTAACTACAGGGCTTTCAATTTGATTTAGTTTGCCCTCCCTGAAACAGTAAGCACTTTCTCTTGTTGCAGGCAGTGGGCAGAGAAGTGTTCTAATAGGTCCATCAAACACCATACTGAGGCCCCTGTGTGTGAGAACTAGGCATTTCAGGTACATTATTTTCAGCCCCGATCTTATCTGTAGCTAAAGCCTTTGGCTATGAGATGGGAGTCCATCACTTCTCCTTCAGTTTCCCAATCAGGTCTTTATCATTCCTAAGATCATGTTTAGTTTCCACTGAGATGATGAGAGTGTTGGGAAATGGGGTCACATTTAGGATACCACTTTGCATGGATATTTGCAAATTGTGCAGGACTCACAAGGGAAAAGCAAATGAAGAATACATCTGCTTGCAGATAGGATGGGAGGTATAATCTGTCATAATCTTCTTGTCCAGTTTCTTGTCCCATAAGCCCAGATTCACTGTTTTTCCACCTACCAGACCATTAGCTGAAGAGTTGTCTCAGACAATAGGGGTATATGCTCCAATGAGTGCATTGGCATGTAACTGATCAGTAGGCAAGTTTTACCTACAGCTCCATCTTCCACCACCACACACCTGATGACCTGCATGTGAGCCACTTGCTTGGTGGCTCGTGGCTGTGGCCAAGCACAGAGTCAAGAAGCAGTGGGTTCAGGGGTGCCAGGGCCTCTTGCCACACTGCTTCACCCTCAGCAGACTGGAAGCTGAAACCTAGTGAAAGACCACCCAAAGAACCTCATGTTTGCATCTCAGTGGGGATTCTTTAAGGCCAGAACATCTCCCTAGCCTAAAAGGGACAAACTTACAACAGTAGAATTTGAAAGAGATGGAAATGGTGGAAGATTATTTGGTTTATGGTGGTTTATCCAGTGTATACAGATTACTCCAAGTAGTAAGGCAAGACTTACATCTGGAGTGGTTTTCATGAAATGGGCTGTGGGTGTGTGTGCACCCAAGATGGTGCTAGGGACTCCATTTATAAACAGCAATTTGAGTATCAGGGCCACTGGAATGCCTTTTTTAAAATTTATTTAATTTTTTAAACATCTTTATTGTGTAATGCCTTTTTAAAAGAAGGATTCATCACAATGCAGTGGAAAGACTTAGAATTGTAGTCACAGGACAGGGCTTTGAATTCCACTTCTATCATGAATGAATCCTTGACTCTGGGTAAGTGTTTCTTAATCTCTCTGAGCCTTAGTTTCTTTCTTTTTTTTTTTTTATTGGAGTATGGTTGCTTTACAATGTTGTGTTAGTTTCTGCTGTACGGCAAAGTGAATCAGCCGCACGTATACATATATTCCCTCTTCCTTGGATTTCCTTCCCATATAGGTCACCACAGAGCATTGAGTAGAGTTCCCTGTGCTGTACAGTCTGTTCTCATTTGTTATCTATTTTATACATAGTAGTGTACGTATGTCAATCCCAATCTCCCAATCCATCCCACCTCCCCTTCCCCCCTTGGTATCCATACGTTTGTTCTCTACGTCTATGTCTCTATTTCTGCTTTGCAAATAAGTTCATCTATACTATTTTCTAGATTCCACATATATGCATTAATATACGATATTTGTTTTTCCCTTTCTGACTTACTTCACTCTGTATGACAGTCTCTAGGTCTGTCCACGTCTCTACAAATGACCCAATTTCGTTCCTTTTATGGCTAATATTCCATTGTATATATGTACCACATCTTTTTTATCCATTCCTCTGTTGATGGACATTTAGGTTGCTTCCATGTCCTGGCTATTGTAAGTAGTGCTGCAAGTGAACATTGGGGTGCATGTCTCTTTTCGAATTATGGTTTTCTCCAGGTATATGCCCAGGAGTAGGATTGTTGGGTCATATGGTAGTTCTATTTTTAGTTTTTTAAGGAACATCCATACTGTTGTCCATAGTGGCTGTACCAATTTACATTCCCACCAACAGTGTAAGAGTGTTCCCTTTTCTCCACACCTGCTCCAGCATTTATTGTTTATAGATTTTTTGATGATGGCCATTCTGTTTCAACATCTGTAAAATGGAAATAATAACCCTTACCCACCAAGATTGTTGCAAAGATATAAATCAATAATATTAAATGAAAAAAAAAGGTAAGGTGCCTTGCAAACTGTAAAGTACTTTGAAAATGAACGTTACTTATGCAACAAGCATTTGTTAAGGGATTACTATGCACATAAACTATATTACGGGTTATAGCAATTTACCAGGTATATCTTTAAATATCTCATACCATTTTAGCCTATCAGTTGGGAAGTTTCTGTGGGAAAGCATTTCTCTGAAATAACTATTCTATATAGTATTTTTCCTTTATCCCATTGGCTGGATTTAAGAGATAGATCCGGATTGTAAAACATCAAGGAACATGAAGGTTTTTCAACACTTGCTCCTTGCTTTTATTAATAAAAAGAGAACTGTGCCAAGGGTGTATGCTTCACTGAGAAATAATGAGAGAAAATTGTTCACGGGCTTACTTGGTTAAGTGCAATTAGGCTAGCCTGTAATTTTTGTATTAAACTGCTTGGTAGTTGGGAACCAATATTTGGAGCTACTCATTAAATAAATTACCTAGATTAAAGAGTTTTCCCTGATTACAAACACAGGGAGCAAGGGTGTTGTTAAAACCCGTGGTCTCTTAAAATAAAGAATAATGCAAGGCTGGTGAACAGGTAGCCCTGGACCCTGGCTGCATGGCCCATGGAAAATGCTGATTAGACCCGAGAGCTCATCAGAAGAAGGAATTACTGTGAGGCTTGAGACCGGGGTGCTCCTGATGCTCTAAATGTGTGTGACCTTTGGCCAGCGTGTCAGCTCCCTCAACCCAGTTTCCCTTTCTCTCTAAAGAGGAGTAATAACATCCATCTGGACTATTACACAGGGATGTGGTAGAGATCTAATTCAAAATGCAAATTATAGAAAAAGCTGATTCAAAGAGGCTTGACAAGTTCTTCTCAAATGTCAATGTATATAGAATCACCTGGGGATTTTGTTCACATGCAGAGTCTGGTTCCGGAGGATCCACATTGTGGTCCTGATTCTGCGTTTCTGACAAACTCCCAAGTGATGCTGATTCTGCTGGCCTACATACAGGTCACACTTTGAGTACTAAGGGGTTCAACAGCAAAGATAATTTTTTAGCCCATTAAATTGCAAGGTCCAGGAATAAAGATTGGCCCCAGTTTCGGCTTGTTCCAGCTGCTCAACAATGTTATGAAAGTACTGGTTTCCTTTTGCTTTTTCCTATGTTCTGTAATGTCAGCTTCACCTTGTGACTGGCTCTCCTCATGGTACTAAGGCGACGGCCTGCAGTTCCTGGGGCTTTGGTTCAGACATCCTTGGTTGTGGCCAGCAGAAAACTGTGTTCACAATATTGCCAGCCAAAGCCCTAAGATTCATTCCGACTAAACAGATGAAATAAACTGATTGGCTTAACCCAGGTCATAGGCTCTACTTGTGGGGCTGGAAGTGGAGTGAAATTCCCAGAACCAAATGGAAATCAGGGCTAAATGGCTAATGGCTAAATGGAAATCAGGGCTAAATGGCTAATCAGGGAAAGGGGAAAACAGATGCTGGAGAGGCAGCCCAGGAATGTCCTTTTTTAGAGTGTTTATCAAATCTATTTTAACAAATGTGATGTATTAACACGAACTATCATAAACAGATAGTTTGCGCACATCCCTGTCTGTTTTAGAAATCTTCTTTGAGTCAAGAAAGATCAGTTTTTCTTAATAGCAAATGTATTTTGGAGATCACAACACTCTTTTAGAGATTCCCAAGACATTTATATTTATTGATAAATTTAATGTAGCTTGTGTTAACAGGAGTCACTAAGAAGGGTTGGACTGAATAATCTCTTTATAAAGAGATCAGAAAATCCACAGCACAGGGAAATGCTTTTAAGATGTTTTGTAGTTTGGTTTTTAAATTTAATCATAAATTTAACACTGCTGTCTGGCTGGACTTGGAGGGGAATAAGGGAAATATGGATGAAACAGTTGTAGCACATGAGAATACCAAGAGAGTGACTGGGGATGGGGCTGCCCTCCCCAGGCCAGAAGGAATGGTTTGTTGATTAAGACGAAACTAATTAAGTTTATAAGAGTTATTCACAGTTAGTGATGGTGAACATCTTGCTAATCTTGCCATTCTTACGCCCAAAGCTTTCACAATATTGTTGTTTTACCACATGCTTGTCACCCAACCAGCAGACAAAAGCTGGGAACTGTTTGTGTTGGGTCTGGAATTTACCATGGAAAAGATGCCAGGGCTGAAATGAAGTTCTCATTAGGAAATTTCTCTCCATAGGTGGACTTGCCCCAGTGCCATGATATCAGTGATGTCACCATGCTGTCAAATAAACTCAAGATTAATTCTGAGAAAGCAAGACTCCTAACCAGATTGTTTCTCCCCAGTGCTAAGAGCACTGAAGTTTACTGCTGGCTTTGGAACTTTGTGTACAGATAACTCAAATAGACAGAACCCATGAGTTTGCTGTATAGGGCAGTGTCTGTGTAAATGATAGGGTTGGCCATGGCTGGGTGTAGATGTGGCACGAACTGGATGAGGCTGTAGATCTGGGTGTGGGCCCCTGCAAAGCCTAGTTATCTTTTAGGTAGTATGTAATTAACAATTTAACCCTACCCAAAGAGTTTTATCGAAATGGAGGGTAAACTTGAGAACCCAGAACTTGCAGTCAGAAATGGGGGTGGCCTTGTAGGCTATGTCCTTTAGCTTTGCAGTTGGCATCAGAAGTATGAGTCCCTAGAATGAGCCTCACTCACTGAAATGTGTGATTTGGGAAGAGAAACGACGAGAGGCCCGGGATGAATCTTTGATTCCTGCATGGCTTCCTGTTCACCCATTGTAGTGTGCTCTTGTCTAACACTTGGAAATGAATTATCTGAGGAGACAAAGCAAAAGACTGTATCGGGAAGGGGTGCCTGGGCGGAGAGCAGCAAGGCAAGGGAACCCAGGAGAGCTGCTCTGCCATGTGGCTCGCAGTCTCAGGTTTTATGGTTATGGGGTTAGTTTCCAGGTTGTCTCTGGCCAGTCATCATGCTTGGCCCATGGTCTGACTCAGGGTCCTCCCCGGTGGTGCGTGCATCTCTCAGCCGAGATGGATTCCAGCGTGACACTTTCTGGGAGGTCGGCAGGACATATCGTCTCCTCCCTCCTCCTTTCGGCCCCTCTAGAATTCTCCTGGTTAGTTCTCAGCAGCAGCACCGTGTTCTTTATTGGGACTTCCTGTTGTGAGACAGCTCAGGCAAGTGATTATCATCATGCCTGGCCAAGGCGGGCAGTTTCAGTCAACGGTTCCCTAACAGTTGTGCTGGGATCCGTTACTACGTGTAAACGTTACTTGTGGAATTTAGAGATGAATCCACATCCCCAGGAGTTAGCTCACTGGATACATAGGAAACGTAAAATAGTAAGAAATAAGCTAAATATACAATGCCTTGGCTATTATTGTTCATAATAGCTAAAATGAAAATAAAGAGCGTTGGGGCAGATCCTGACTGTGAGCGCATCTCAGATTTCAGCCAGCCTGAGCTATGGTTGCTAGCTTCAGGGCTGCTACCAAAGGGGAATTTTGCTGGGACAACAGGTAGTATACCTCTAGGATGTCTGGTCACCAAAAAGGTTGTCCAGGTGGGTAAAAGGCAAAACCAAGGAAGTAGTGAAACCAGGGGGTATATGTGAAGGAGTCATTTCGTTTTGCATTGATATTTTCAGCTTCCTGAAGAACCTTTACTAAAATGGGTTTTGAGTGACTAACTTAGAGTGGTATCTTTGGTTTTGGATACTGCAGAGTAGAAGATCATGTTTGGGTTAATACAGGACCCAGCTCGCTACTGAGCAATCACAGATGGCTGTATGTGATCCAAAAACACAGCAAGTTATTTCCAAAAGGACAGCTAGCCTGGTGGACTGGATAAAAGCAGCTACAAAGTGAGTTTATCCTAAGAAAGGAGACTGTCCAACTCTCCCTTTAAATGTGAAGTGGAACATCCCAGATGAAACAGCTGAGATGCTTCATACGCAAGCCATGCTGAGATTGTTGGGCTATTCATCCACTGAATATACCCCTTACCCCAGGCATAGTAAATGGTGTGATTAAAGGCACCCCTTTGGCACGGACACCCCATGTAACATTGCTGCTTTGATATCGAGCAACAGTTTGAGAAACCCTGTCAGATTTGTTGTCTCAGCTTCCCTTACGGATTTTACAGATGTTAGGAAATTAGAGTGGTTCACAAGGAAACGGGGAAAGACAAAGGGAAGAGTCAAGGGAGTGGACTCAGCAGAGTGGAAATCTTTAGATGGTTGTTGATAAGTGGGATGAATAAAGCGGACATTGATGAGTTGAAACAAAGGTCTTAATGCCGCACTATTGGAGGTTGGGTGGACCAGTGGAAGCCCCTGCTGGTTCCTACTGTTCAAAGGGCCCTAAACAAATCTTCTCTATTTAACCCCTTCTGGAAGAATTCGAAAAGCTGGAAGGCAAAGATGACAATGAGAAACGTGACCTGGAATCACCTTGGATAGTGGGCTGACATATTAATCAAGATGGAAACTGACAGAAGAGCCAGAGTCCCCCACCTGGGGACCCAAGGCCATATGCACATGGGTGGGTAAATGGGCAGTGGGGTTGAAGGAGAAGAGAATGTTTTGGGGCTTCTTAATATGGGATTCCAATGCACTATGATTCCAAAATCTGTTGGGAAGTCCTAATAAGATGTACAGTGAGATTGGGAGGACATGGAGATGCAGTGGTTGATGGGACTAAAGTGAAAGTCTGGACTAAAATTGGAATGTGAAGTGGTTATTTAATGTGAAGGGATTGGATTTCCTTTATCTGAACGTGACTTCCAGAGGTGGGAAGTTTGGGTAAAAATAAATGACAAGTGTAGAGAAGGAAAAATGGTAGTTGAGGATAAAGGAATGAATAAATGGGTTATGCAGTGAGGGAACTCCTATATTACTTAGGTGACTTGAAAGAGGCTCAGAGCAAGAGAATAATATTATCTCTAAGCTCACCTGTACCAGATGCCCAGAAAGGTGAAGCTACATGTTTGCCAAGACCACCCCTGCTTTGGGAACCTCACAAAACTGAATAGAAGTCTGCAAACCTGAGTGGTATCACTCTGGGAAACATTTTGGTCGTACAAGATGATGATGAACTAGACTGAAGGTTAATGAATGAGTAGAATTCTAGTAATGTGCCAACAGCTTTTGAGTCTTATTTTTCAAGTTACATCTGCTACAAAGGATATCATTTGGGAAGGACTTTGTGGGAACTTCTCCCTAATGGGCCGTTGGACCATGTGGAGTACAGCTCCCAGCCGACTGATGATTGTGTAACTCTAAACCTGGATGATCGAAGGCTTAGAAAGTTTCCTGGCTATCGTGGTGGCATGACCAATATACCACAGAGTGCTATGCACAAATACGTATTATGCTTATTTTTTGTGGATGGAAAGCTGTTAAACAGAATAGAAAAAAACATTGGGTTCCTGATGGGATTAGAGTAATAGGTACCACATGATGGGTCTGAATTCCCCTGGAAACAGCCCCAGCTTGAGATGAGGAGGGCTGTGGGTGACCTTATGGCATACTCAAACTAAATGACATCTAGCTGTGACACCACTCATCCAACCCTAGAATGGAGGACCCAATATTTGGGGTACAAAACATGTATACTAACTGCACGCAGGTCATTGGTACACAACAGCAACACATGCATGGTGAATTAAACAATACTGGACCACAGGACAGAAAAGGACTTTAGGGGAGAAAGTTCTGGTCTAGGCATCTTGGGACAAGCTGAATTCACTTTTAATGAGGAGTGGCATTCAGAGGAAAAGTACTTTTAACTAGAATGAGCAAATTAGAGGGATTCTCTTCCAGGAGGCAGGAAAGGGATGGGAGTGAACCTGGAAAGATGATAAAGCTGTAGTGAAGTGGGTCAGGCAGACTCAACAAATAGTGCTGATAATGCTAGGATACACTGTTTGTAAAAGGCTTGTACCCTTACCCAATAGGACCTCTTGACTATTTTAAGACAGATGAAGGGGCAGTAGTCATGGGGCAATGGCCCTCCATCCCAGCAGCTGGGGCTCAAGGGCACAGCAATGGAATCTTATGGCCCTCCAAACCTGTGGAGTTCTCTGGAGGCATTTGTAATGTACACTGTTACACTATATCTGCCCTCACCCCTAGGATAGATTAAAGGACATATCCTGTAATACAGTTAGCAGAGATAGGAACTATTCTGAATACCACCCACGTCCTGCCAGTGGGAGGGAGGTGGGCCCTGCTGTATAGTAGTGCACAATGGAAACTAGTCTTAGTACAAGCCTGTGAACTGAGACAGGGTAAATGGCTTTGACCCCAACTAACTTGACCCTGTAAATAACCAAATCATGGGCAACATAATGGCACCTGTTCATGGTAATATCTGACATATGGGCAAGGATAGATTATGTTGGAAGGCATAACAAATACCTCTGTAATCCTAACCGCTTTTGTTATATAGTGAAACAGAATTGTACCATGACCATACTCTAATACGATGTAACATTGGCATTGTTGGTAAAATTTGACTACCTTATGTAAGTCAGTCTTATGATTATACTGATATTGATAATCAAACATATTGAGAGATGTAGTTAAAGCCTCTTCAGGATATAAATGGAAAATGACTGCTCTGAAGAACTGGCTTTAGCTAACCATCAGATAATTGCTATGCTAAATAGTTTTCTACAAGTTTATCATGATGTACAAATAGCAGTAGATCAAGGGAGGAAACAAGTAATAAATTTAGTACAAATATATGAAAATGTATGTAATGACTTTATAGGATGGATTAATTTCTTTAAATCTGCCCAACACTGGTTCCTCCAAATGTTAGGCATATTCATACTGATTCTGTTGTGGTGTCTGTCATATAAATTCTTTCCTAAATGTAGACGCTCAAATATGATCATTTGGCTTAAGAGAGCCTTGGCCAAATGCCAGGGGGTGGCCTGTGTATTTAACAGGGGGAGGTCTGGACTTTGCCCTCGTCTCCTGGGGAGGTACTCTCCAGGAAAAGTGTCTTTGTTTACCGGGGGGCTTTGGGCAAAAACAGACAGTCTAACAATGTGATTTATGATGGGGACTTTGAGCTACATGATATCTGCTCTACCTCTGGAGGATCTAAAGGTCAGCCCTGTGTGCAGTCAACCAGGTCTCCACAGTAAAAACTCTGGACACCAAGGCTTGGGTGAGCTTCCCTGGCTGGCAATATCCTGTGCATGTTGTCGCAAATCATTGCCAGGAAAGTTAAAACTGTCCATGACTCCGTGGTGACAGGGCAACTGAAAACTCCATGTTTAGAAACTTCCTGAACTCTGCCCCGTGTATCTCTTCCTTTGGCTAATTTAATCTGTATCCTTTATTCTTTCACTGCAATAAACCATAACCACAGTCATTATGGCCTTCAGTACATTCTTCTAGTGAATTACTGAGCCCGAGTGTGGTCTTAGAAACCCCTCTACCCTGCGGTTGGTATCAGAAGTGAGGGCATTCTTGGGGACTGTGCCCCCTAACCTCACAGGTGGATTTTATAATTTTATTCTTGTATCTAACAACACCATCCACTTTCAAATATGCCTCTGCTAGAAACATTATCCTTTAAATGGTTCCTTAAATGCCATTACAACTATGGTATAATCTGTAGTAAAGCACCATGAAGATGTTAATACAGATGTATGTGTGAATTAAAAAGTGACTCTAAATGCTTAGTAACCAATTTACTTCACATTAATAATTCAGCTATTTTTATTTGTTTCTAAACAAAAAGCAAAGAGGACCCAGCCCACAGAGTAATTGTAATAGTGTGCACAATTTTTATTAAGCCAAAATAAAATCTTTTAAAGTTCTCAGCTTATGAAAGTCACTCAGATTCATTTCTTTTTTTCCCATCACATGTCTTCTTTTTGAAATTTTCTCTCAAACTGATAGAGACTGGCATGCCCTTCCATCCTACATCTCATCTTGGGGCAAAAGGAGAAGACGTCATTCGGTGTCCTTAAATGGTAATACTTTTAATTGGAAATCTAACCCACCCCTAACTAGAGTATTGTTTATTCTGTTCCACCTGTTTCAAGCAAGTGCAGTAAAGTGATCAGAGATGAACTAAAAAGAAAGTAAATGGCAAGGCATGCTACACAAATAATTTTCAAAGACCCTTAAATTGTGAATTTTGAAGATTTTCATGCTTGACAATACTGGGTATCTGTGCTTCACAAAGCACTTTACAAAGCAATATTCTTGGCTACCATTTGGTAACTGGCAAAAAACAAACAAACAGAAAAGAAACAACACTCCCCCCTTATCCAATACAACAAAACCAGGGGCAGGGCAATAACGAGAACTTATTCAGAGTCACGGAGGAAATCATGAAGAGTGCCAGATTCAGAGCCAGTCCCCTGGGCAGCATTTTTCTGTTCTTCCATTTTTGCTGCCTAGATATTGGATTTCAATTGGGGTTATTTAACTTACAGGCCGATCATATATTCAGCTTTTCCAGAATGTCACGGGCACTTTGCTACAGATTCAATGCTTTCTCTTTTAACTCTCCTTTTACTGATTTCCCTCCGTCAGCACCAGAAAGAAAAATCACCTGCTGATGGTTTGTGGGCAAAGGATTATTTTAAGAAGAATTAAAAAAAATTATAGACCTGTCTGAGAAACATTTCTATCTCAAAAAGCAGTGTTTTCAGAGTTGTTGATCCCCAGTTTTTCCCTAAATGGTATTAAAATAAAATAATTTATAATGTAAAAGTTATATAATAAATATGGAATAAGTATATACTAAAATAATTTAAATAATTTAAAAATACACATAAAATTGTAAAAATACACAAAAAATTGGCATTTTTTTACACTTAAAACCCTTACAGAAACATAAAACAAATAGAATATTTCACATTATATACCCCTCAAAAAATCCGTCCAAAAATGAAATTCAGAATATCATCGTGACATTCATGTGGTTGGTGATTTTTTTTTTTTCTGGAAGGAAATCCCCTTTGTGAAATAACTGTGGTGCTGAGTGCTACAGCTTAGATATTTGTATATCTCCAGCAAGCATTTACTACCGGGTGCTGTGTGACGACTCAGTTCCCTCCTCCTTTTCTCTAGTGACACTCCTGAACAAATGTTATTTGCATGTCTGTTGGTCTTCTTGTGGCATGGAACACATCGTGTGCTTACCAAGGACACGTCAGTTCTTTTCACATTAGCTCGTGAATGTCAAGAAGAATTACTCAATGCCAGTGAGATTCCGAAGTCTCCTGATTGTACTAGATGATGAGTTGTTTACTCACATAATCTAGAATTTACCTGGGTTAAGTTTTTGATAATCATCAAAATGCAAACGCAAAAAGTAAAACTCTTAGAGGCAAGCCAGGGACAGCAAGATGTATATCACTTGGACCCCAGAATCCATGAACCTGGCTTGAGAACCACTCTTAAAGATGCATGTGCATTTTGACTTAATAATACTTCATCTACTAGTAGTTCTCATCATGAGGTAATTTAAATATTTCACTGAGTTGTTATAAGAATTAATTAAATAGTGTATGTGAACATATTTTGCGTATTACAAAACATCATAAGTATGTAGTTATTTTTTCCTACCTCTTTCATTTTCTTTTTCCTCAAAGGCTTATGTAATACACATACTGAGTCTTACTGATATAGTCCCCTTAAAAATTTTGTTGCCTTGGTGTTTTTTATTAGTGTATTGATCAGCTGTCATCCATTACTTCAGAGGCAAGCTTCATCTGATTGTTTACCACACTGACAGAGAGATACTGATAGACTTCATGATTTCCTGGATGTTTGACAAAGTGTTTGAAATAACAATGATCCAAAAAGGGGACTTCTTGCAGACTTCCTTTGGAACCCTAGAGTTTCAGTGTATTCCATGGAATCTGATAATTGTGCTGCCTGTAGGGAAATACCTGGCATGGTAACGGTACTCAGGACTATGTGTGTAGGAGACAGAAATACTTCATAACAGTCTCTGCTAATGGTACTTACAGGCGAAGGGGAAAAAGAACGAACCATCAGGACGTGTTCGGCACCAGACACTTAATAGGCACTATCTGTATTGTTGGCATAATTTCCCCCTTGTGCAGGGAAAAAACTGAGATTTGGAAAAGTTCAGTAATTTGCCTAAAGACCCAGAAGGTTATAATTTCCAGGTCCATATTATTTCCCTGATACCTGCCTATGGAAGCATGAGTGAGAATGCACAGGGCACAGACCAGGATCTTGGGCAGAGGAGACGGAGCTTCCCAGGCTGGTGTCTGCCAAATCACTTGTGGCCTCAAATCCAGTTTTCCAAAAGCAGTATTTACTACTGCTGACAACCCTAACCTTCCTTAGTTTGATCTGTTTTCTCTCTATCATCAACACTGTCTTAAGTGGTAGCTTCTTCCCGGCAAGCTAATTTGTTTTGAAGACTTGCTCTGACACTGGTCTTCTCTCTGTTTATAGAATTGACCTGGAGTTAGAGACTCGTGAGTCCTTGATATTCAGCCCAGGTGTGGAGGCAGTTTGGCCTCCACCATCCAGCTTGGGCAGCCTTGATAGCACAGCGACAACAGTACAAACGCTAACATTTGCTGATGATTATGATGAGCCAGACACTGTTCTAATTGCCTTGTATGTATTGTTTGATTTAATCCTCATAACAGTCCTCTGTGGTACCTATTAATGCCATTTTACAGGTGAGAAAATGGAGGCACAGAAAGACCGAGCAACTTGCACAAGGTCATACAGCTATAATGAGGCCACAGCAAACTATGACCCACTACATCCCCAGGGCTCTGGGTTGCCTTTCTGAGCAAGCTTGGGTGGATTGCTATGACCGTGGATTCCTGCGTGTGTGCTGTGTTTACCTGATCGCTTGCCTCGGGTTGCAAGGTGCTTGGTCCAGGACTCAGGTGTTTCACTCTCCATGCGGCCCCCACGGTACAGAGAAGTTCTGAACAAACAGGTTGTGTTTAGTGAACAGGGTTGACTTTTCCTACATGAAGCACTGATGTCCAAGTGCCTATTTGTGAAGGCAGAGAGAAGTAGCCCATTCTCAGTGACATGTTGATGCCTCAGTGTACGTATATCAAAAGGGAAACCAGACTTTGACATTCAGTACTGTTATGGGTTAAATTGTTTCCCCCCAAATTCATATGTTGGGTTTCTACACCCTCCACTCCCCGACTGCATACCTTAGAATATGACTGTACTTGAAGACAGGTTCTTTAAAGAGGCAGTTAAGTCAAATGAGGTCATGAGGGTGGGCCCTAATCTGATTGGTATCCTTATAAGAAGATATTAGGACACTGACAGACATAGAGGAAAGACCATGTGCAGAAACAGGGAGAGGATGGCCATCTATAAGCCAAGGAGAGAGGCCCTCAGAAGAAACCAATCCTGCTCACATGTTGAGACATAAATTTCTGTGGGTGGAGCCACCTGATCTGGGGTGCTCAGTTATGGCGGCCCTAGCAAACTGATGCAGATACATTTGGGCAGAAGGATGTAGGGCCTGCCTCTCTTGGCTAGTGGTAAAGGGAGTCGTGGGAACATGGGCTGCAATTTGGGGTGTACACACCACAATTCTGGAGGTGCTCTCTCTTCTGTAGGCCTGGCTGGAGAGCAGGATATGAACTGGGGTCAGTAGAGGAGGGAGGTTTCGTAATAGCCTGACACCAAATTTTTAGAGCATGTTTACTTGTTCACTAAAGAAATACCTACTGACCACCTCTTTATCATGTGCTTACCCTGTGCTGAACCTTGGTGACAGATGGTGACCCAGATGGACCACATGGTGGCCCCAAGAACCTCACAATACAGAGGCTCAAGTAGTTGTAATAGTGCGTGGCCAAGGCTGGGCTCTGTCCTGGGGAGCAGCACGTATAGTGTGTGTGGTGGAGGGAAGGCTCGTCAGAACAAAAGCATCAACGTTGGGACCTGAAGGATGGATGAGGAAGAGCTAGCCCAGCAGGGAGGAGAGCACAGAGAGTTACAGAGAGAGGATAGATAGCTCTGAGGTCTTGCCGGTGAAGGAGAGCATGACATTTCAGGAAATGAAAAAAAAAATTTTTTTTTTAATTAAAAAAATTTTTTTCTCAGTTTCATTGAGACACAGTTGACCTATAATGTTGTGCAGAAGGTGTGCAACAAGAGTTGATATACGTATATCTTACAAAATTATCACCACAATAAGTTTAATTAACATCCATCACCTCACATAATTATAAATTTTTTCATGTGGTGAGAACTTTAGCAAGTTTCAAATATACAAAATAGTCTTGTTAACTATAGTCACCATGCTGTAAGTTACATCCCCAGAACTTATCTTAAAAGAAAGATAACTTACTTATCTTAAAAAAAAAAGTTCAATATGGTTAGAGAAGCCCATGTCATGAGTGGCAGGGGGTGGTGGATTGTGGAGGGGTGAGGCCCCGAGCTGGGCTGGGCCAGTGGCATCGATGCATATGCTTCCTTAAGACAACTGGAGGTCACTGAAGGATGCTGTGCTTGGTCATTGGTGTGTTTGTGTGTGTGTTCTCTCCAAAACCAGCTCAGATCCAATAACAAAGCCAGGAGCACCAACCAGCCGGTAATTACAAATAACGATAGTTGACATTTATGGAACTTTTCTATGTATAAATCACTATGTGTGTGTTTTGTATGCATCATCCCCCCTTTTTTGCTCACCGTGTTTCCATGAGAGATGTGTTACAATTACCCCTGTCTTACAGATTAGGAGACTGAGGTTAGAGAATTTAAACTGTGAGACCACAAAGTCAGGCTGCAGAGCTGGGAGCCCAAGCCACGGCACTGCTCTGTCACTCATGCCTCTTATCTTTCCAATTTTCTTTGACTTGGGATTGAACCTGTCAGGAGGATAGATACACCCATAATTTATTCTGTCACCGAGTACTTCACTGAGCAGGGAGGGACACAGGATTTGAGGGCTGCCACAATCAGTTTGTAAAATTTCAGCTTCTACTCACCCTGGTTGGTGAGCTGCTGCCATGGCGGACTTCCCTTTTCAGGAAAAGATTCTAGATAACATCCAGTAGAGGAGGCCTTGTTCCAGGACAATGAGCATCTCCTACCTCCTTCTTCAGTTTAGAGCAAGTTGAATACATTTAACAGTTCCTCCTAGGCACGAGGCCTCACCAACCCATGTGAATTTGAGTGTGTTCTGCACACAGACAAGTGTCCAGCTCTTATAGGCCTGCATGAACGTTCTAGGCCCTGCATCCCTAGAGAAGCAGAATCTTTTCCAAATTTCCCAAAGATTCTTCTCCGCACAGTCTCTGCGGGCTTCTTCCTGGCTGGTGGACGCTTAGTCTCATGTTCACTTTCTCCAAGTGAAACAGATACTATCACCCAGGAGGTTATGGCTTTCTGTTCTTTTCTTTCATCCTCTCCTTTGTGTTCTTGATCTTAAACCTAGACGGCAGTCTAGTGTGTTGAGATATTAATTTATACCTTCGCTTTTGGAGCTAGAGGAAGCTTGATGGAATTACTAGTGTATCTCCTGCCTCCATCCCAAGAAGCAAGTCAATTTTTATTCTGAGTTTTGAGCTCCGAACCTCAGGGAGTTGCTAAGGGCTTTTGTGTCAGGGCCACAAAGAGACGTTATATTAAAGTTGTGTGACTTTAGGGAGTTACTTAATTTCTCCAAGCCTCAGATTTTCCCATCTGGAAAATGGGAATAATTATAGTGCTATCTCACAGGCTTGTCAGGAGGATAAAATAAGGTAATGCCTGGAAAGGCCTATAATATAGATTTAGATATTGGGGGAATCTTGCATGATAGGACTACACCAGCGGCACTAAATATAGATATTGGTATTGCTTTTGGGGTCCACACTGACTAATGCATAACTTGTTTGGAAGGTCCATGATTGGGGATAAATGATGGCCAGCATTTGGGTGGATGAAAGAGTGTGGTCACTGGAGTGGCGCAGATTCTTGGCGATTAAGAGGTGTGGTTTTTTGGAGGGGGTCCACAATTTGTGGAGAACTGTGCTCTGCTCATGAGCTATGTCCTTCCATGGGGTGGGAGGGACTATTGCCTTTAAATGATGAGGCCCTGAGTAGTGTGGTGATGGCAGGAACCAAGGGAAGGCCTCTCCAGGGCCCCACCAGAGTGCCAGCACCCGCTGCACAACCATGTCTAGATGCTAAAAGGATGATGGTAAAGATGGGAGACTAAGCACTGAAGGTCTGGTTCCTTCCTCAATTTTCTGTACCCACTTCAACTCCTGATTCCATTGAGGGACAAGAGAGCCCCAGGAATGATGGGCATCTAGCCTGCCCTGAGCCACTGGGCCTCAGAGATTTGATTTGATTTAGAGAAATAAAAATATGTGACATTTTTTGCATCTGAGCATTGCATCCCAAACTCATACTGGTTGCCATTATTTATTGATTTTATTTTATTTTATTTTTGTTTATAAAGATTTCAAAAACTCACTTTGTAAAATTTGGAAAGTAGAGAAAAACATAAAGAAAAAATAAAAATTGTAAACCCACCACTTGGAAATAATCACTCTTTAATATTTTTCTGAGTTTGTACGGTGTGTATATAATACATATATAGTTACATAAGTGAGATTGTACTGTGAATAGTCTCTATCCTATTTTGTATTTAGCATGTGTTTTCTCATATAAATTCTTCATAAAACATTTAAATGCTGCATGATACTCTATTTTATAGGAGTGCTTTAGATGATTTAACTAATTCTTTGTTTTTAGAAAGATTGTTTCTAGTTCTTGCCCTTTTAAATACTATTGTAATGACTATCCTCATATAAATTTGCGTTCCCATTTCATTTCCTGAGACCTAGAAACTGTTCTCCCTCTTAAATTATTTCCAATGCAATATTTCCTTTTATTTTTTAAAAACTCATCCTGTGTTTTCTTAAATACATTCTAAATCCAAAAATATTTCTTCAAAGAACCTTCATTACTTCATATCATTTACCCCTCACCAGTCATTCCCAAAGACCCTCATTTTGAGATGGTTGAGGACTGTCCACATGGCAAATTAGCAAGATTAGGAAAACTCCCATTCAGTTGTTTAAATTAAAGAGTTTCCTTAAGCTGCAGCCAAACCGACACTGCCAAAATTCATCCAAAATTAAGCTTATGTTGATCATTTGGTTTTGATGCTGTTTCCACATCTGGCCATACTGGACTCTTGCTGACATCACAGGGTCTACTATTTTGCACAAAACTGCCTTCAGCAAAATTGTAAGGGAGTAGGAAGCTGTAGCCCAGAAGTAAAAGCAAGATGGTGCTTCATCATCATGTGCTAACCGGTTGTTGCTTTTCACTCTTTCCTGAAGCTGTGTGCTTGTGTGTGCACGTGCGTGTGTGCGTGCGTGTGCGCACCCCTGCATGTGTGCACACGTTTGTGTTTTGTGTGCATGTGTGTTTGTGGGCACTGGTAGAAAGGAGTTTCCTGTAGGTGTTTTACTTAACCAGAGCACCAAACTATCTGAGGCAGTATGAGACAGTCTATAATGCTGGATATCTGAAAGCATAATGGATCCTCACTACAGAACCAGCATGGATACGCCCTACCCTAAAATTCTGTCCTTGTCTGCTCTTCTATTCTTAGTGCGAAATTTATGACTTTCCTAAGAGTTGCCAGTTCAACTCACAGTGAAATAGAAAAATACAACTCAGGGGTATTATGGCCATAACAAAAGAAAGCTGTCCTCCCTCCCCGCCCCGGGGCTGCTCTGCGATAGAAGTAGTGGCTTGTCAAGGATGATTGTGCATGGAAGATGTGTTTGTCCATCCTTGTCAGGCTTAGGCCACTTCAGACCAGGCCCTGCTTCCCATGGTCAGAGCCAATGGTGCATTTTGCTCGCTTCTGATGAAAAGTAACAAGCACTTTGGTTTTAGGAATCAGATCAAGAGTGATTCTCTTTGAAGCTGTCACAAAGCTGGCAAGAATTTCACACCATTTTGAGTGCTGCAGGTGAAGAATTTAACAGCTGGTGGGAGTGCAAATTAGAGCCAATTATAATTTGATTGACCTGCCTTGACAATAAAACTGTCTTCCCTAATTTAAAATGCCTAGCAGGATCCTCTCTGCCCTGGAAAGGTGGCGATTCAAACGAAGAGCAGCTCCAACTAGGAAATTCTTTTAACGACACTGTGACAGTAATAAAGATTTATTTATATAGCCCATTTTTTCCTCTTGGGCTGAAATGACTGTGTTCAAACTGAGGGATAGGACATTATGTACAGAAATGAAAAGGGACTGGGCTTGGCAGAAATGGCTCTTGAGGATGGTGGCAGCCGCAGAGAAAACACATGTAAATTTTGGAAAGCAGTGAAGAAAGGGGGGAAGTGTCTCGGTTCCTAAGCGTGATGCCAGTTGTCATAATATTTTTGAAGAAACCAAATGCAGAATTGAAAAGACTATTCTTTGAAACTGCTTAAAGCGGCATCGTGGGAAAGCCTGTTTTCTTCCTGTGTTTGATTTTGGAGGCTAATTTATTGTCACCTTATTCAAACAGGTCAAAGAAGGCTTTGAACTCCAGCTCACACGCAACCTCTCATTCCCTTCTACTTATTCACACTAGCTCGGGTTTATTTCACTAGCTCAACTTTACAAGGAAAGAAATGGGTCGCTCTGCATTTTTCGTTTACCTTGAGTCAGATCTCTGGGTCATTTTCATTGACCTTTAATCCTGATGCCTGTGATCTCATACCCTGGGCTCTCCCGTTCTTGGAAGGCAGTGCTCACCACCAAGCAGAGATTAAATTATCTACTCTCCAATCCCATCTCTGCCACTGAGGGCTTACTTGATCTTGGGCACGTTACCCCTTGGGTCTTGGGTCTTCATCTACAAAATGGAAATAATAAAACCTCCCTCGTGGGGTATTGTGGGGATTGTTGAGATATGACAAAGATTTTTCTCCTTGACCAAACCCTAGCCAGGCTCCTCGGAACCATCTTCCCTACTAGGCTGGGCCTTCACCTATAGAGACTTGAACAAACACAAACATAGTTTCTAACAGCTTAAGGCTGATCCCCAGGCTGACACTAGCCTCCATGAAAGTATCTGCCTGAGAAAACTCAAGGCTGCCCAAAGAATTTACTGTTTCTTCAGCCAACATCTGAAGATAGGGCCCCTGTCTCCCAGCCTCTGTGGGAAGGTAGGAGCCTGACTTTGGTAAGCACCAGTTAGCAAACCCGGGTTAGTTTGGACCAAACCCCGCTGCCTGCTTTTTGTAATTTTCAGTTCCCAGACTCTGCGGCTGCCCTGCTCCCCCCTCTCCCTCCTCCCTCCCGCGCTCTTCAAAACACCTGGTCACTTCTGTGCAGGTCAGTTGAGTTGAGCTGAGTTCAGTTCCTGCTGGACTCTTTTCCCAGTCGCAGGAGTGCACCCCTGATTAAAGTCTCCCCGTACCACGTTAGCCAGGGTTTGCTTTGCTGACCCTTGACCGATACGCCCCCCCGTACACTGGCTTGGCATAAGGCTTCGCCTCAGCGGCTCTCGGGAGACGGGGTTATTCTACCTGTTGGGACCTGCTTACCCTTATCTCTACCATGGAGCCTGCCCAACCTTATTGCTTTATTCTCTCTTCTTGCTGCCAGTGAAACTCTGCAATGAGTGCAGGAGGGAATACGGGCCACGAGGAGGGCTATTCTCGCCTCCTTGATATCGGACTTAGAATGAATTTCACCAAGTAACAGTGTTCTTCCTATCGTAGAGGTTCTTATGACACTAATATAATTTGGACCCGCTGTATGTTAAACATACCTTTATGATTGGCTTAGAGATTTATTTTTTTTATCATAAAGTTTATAGAAAAGTAAGCAGAAGTGTTAAGGAAATCGCTGTAATAAAGGCCATCAGTTTTACAAAAGACATGGAAATTCAGTTTTTGGATGCACTGTATCAGTATGGGTACAACCTGAACTTTACTGCTTTCAATTTTATGACAAGTAAAGTTGCCAAAAGGGAACAGAAGCCTGAGTTCCAAACAGTCAACTTAACATACAAACTTCTGGCTTATCGTATTGTAAGCTGTGTGCTGCATGTAACCGAGTTTCATCTTAATGGCCATGAACCATCAGGAAGCTTCTTTTTAAGGGGGACAAATAAAGCACATGGGCTTTGTGGCAGTGTTCTCTCTCCTCTTTGAAGGTTAATTCTGGAAGAGGATTAGGGTTTCTAGAAGAGGATTAGGGTTTCTGGAAGTTCAGCCTTTATAAAATGAGACCTTTCTTCTCTTATTATTAGTGTGGCTTCCAGGGTCACTTTCTACTAAAAAAAAAATTACTACTAATAAAGATCTATGTGGTGATGGTTGTTTGTATCCTTGTACACATCCATGAAACTGAAATTTCTTGTGGG
The DNA here is from genome assembly GCF_028023285.1 of Balaenoptera ricei. Classification (NCBI taxonomy): domain Eukaryota; kingdom Metazoa; phylum Chordata; class Mammalia; order Artiodactyla; family Balaenopteridae; genus Balaenoptera; species Balaenoptera ricei. The sequence goes on from NC_082652.1 coordinate 41,548,970, forward strand.
CAACACATCTGGTTAAAAAAAAATTACCTATAGGGATATTAAATGGCAGGCAAGGATCCTAGTAACCAGTCCTGGAGTGTAGCCACCCCCAGGTAATGAAATGATGACTTCTGCAAGCAGGCTTGACTGCACTGGACCTGTGCAGATGATGGAGCGGAGCCGGATGCTCCAGCAGCTGCTGTCTGGTGAACTGAGACGGGGCACGCACAAGGTGGGCAGACAGATGCTGTAATGACCCACTAAAGAATAACCGTGTGCAGTACAACATAGCTGGGAAACAATGGCAGCAGATGGACAAAAACCTGGCTCACAGCTAGCAGGGGAAGGCAGCTCATTTATAGCAAAAGGCCCTGCGTAGCTCCGGGAGGGACAGGAGTCCAGACCCATACCCAGCCTGTAAGCAGCAATAGGCCCTGTAAGCAGCATTCGTCCTTTTCAAATATATTTATTGACTGCTTGCTATGCATACCACCCTGGGCCGGGTGCTACGCTCTGGGAGCGCAGGGGTGAAGGCAGGCTTACTGACTTCTAGGAGTTTCCAGTGCAGTGGGTTTCTGTTTATATGATACCATTTGGGAATTAAGTTACTGATATCCCTGGCATTTAACATTCTTTAAAATCTGGTTACTCTTTTCCTAGATCTTGGATGGTATAACTTGAAAACCAAAGGAGATGGAGTTTTAGAAGAGTAGAGGTTGCGAAAAAGAGTTGATGAGTCACATCTCCAGCAACTCTGTGCTGACATTGTCCAGTAGCTTAGGGTATTGAATGAGACTATTGTTCTTCAGTTTATAGCCACCCCGCACAGGGTCACCTCCCTTTGAATACACTGCAGGGAGGATGACCAGCCCTTATCTGAGTTTTAGCTTTATCCGAAAGGTATCTGCGCAAGAAGGGGCATTGTAGTTTCCAAATAGAGCAATCCCATTCTGTGCGCGTGCATCTGTACACACACGCACACACACACACACACACACATATTCTGGATTATGTGTTGTATTCTTTGGTTCCTAGGTAAACATTCTTCATCGCCATCATCATCATCATCATCATCATCATCATCATCACTGGGTTGGCAACTAAAAACAGCTAAAAAAAATCCCTCCCTGGCAGTTGAGTACTTTTAATTACCTGGACAGAAGGTATTTTCCATTTTTTGTTAACGGTCATTAAAGAGAAAAGGGGATTGAAGTGCAATGTGAGTTTTGCTTAAATATGGAAAAATTGTGGACTTTTGCTAGAATAGTTTGCAAGGGGTTATGCTATGAAATTGTTACTCCCCCTCCCCCTGCTGTTTTCCACACTAGAATAGACTGACATGGCTTGAAATAGTTTGGCTTTAGCCGGCAGACAGTGGAACAGAGATGACAGCCTATGAATGAATTATTAAAATAGCTGCATGTTAGCATCTTCTAGTTTGGCAGATTTAGTCTTGACTATATCACCACATCATGACCAGTTTGATCATCCTCAGAAAGAGCAAAAATAATGATGTAGATTCTACAAGGCATACACATATAGCTTTTAGCCACATCCTAGAATACATACAAACAGTCTGCATTTCCACTAGTGCCTACCTGTAGGTGTTGTCTCTGTAAAAACAAGAGAGAAACTTGTAATCAAGAATAGTTCTCTCTTGTAACCTAAATGGGAGGGAAGTCCAAAAGGGAGGGGATATCTGTATGTGTATGGCTGATTCACTTTGTTGTGCAGTGGTGGCTAACACAACAGTATAAAGCAACCACGCTCCAATAAAAATTAATAATAAAAAAAGAATAGTTCTAATTATGAACAATTTAAATACAAAATAATAGAATGTGCATAATATCTTCATCTTACACAAAATAGGACAGAGAAAACCAAAATGATTTATGAATTTACCCTTATCATGTAAGAGTAAGTTCGACAATATCAGGTGTTGGATAAAGACCATCAGGAAATCTTGTACACTGTAGGTGGGAATGTACAACCATTTTGGAGAACAGTTTGTAAATATCTAAAGAAAGCTGAAGATATGCATACCTTTTAAATTAAAAAACTTAAGTCCTTGACATGTATTATCCATTTTAAGTGTATAGTTACATGAGTTTAAGTGAATTTGTACAGCTGTGCAGCCATCACCCCAATCCAGTTTTAAAACATTTCCATCACCCCAAAAGTTCCCTTCTGTATGTTTACGGTCAATATCTGCTTCCACACACCAGTCCCATGCAACCATTGATCTTTGTATTACTATAGTTTTGCCTTTCCTAGACATTATATATAAATCCAATTATGTAATATATATTTTTTTTTCCTGTCTGGCTTCTTTTAATTACCACAGTGTTTTTAAGGACTATCCATGTAACATGTTATCAATAGTTTGTTCCTTTTAATTGCTGAAGAGTTGTGTGGATAACCATATTTTGTAAATCCATTTACCAGTCGACAGCAGTTTGGATGGTTTCTAGTTTCTGGCTATTATGAATAACACTAGTATAAGAAATCTTTGTGTGGACACATTTTCATTTCCCTTTGGCAAATACCTTGGGGTGTAATTGCTGAGTCATATAGTAAGTGTATCTTTAACTTTTTAATAAGCTGCTAAACTGCTTTTCAAAGAGACTGCCCCATTTTATATTCCCACCAATAATGTATGCAGTTTCCAGTTTCGCCACGTCCTTGTCAACACTTAGTGGTGTCAGTCTGTCTGATTTTAGCCATTTTATAGTGATTTTATAGAGGTATCTCATTGTGCTTTTAATTTGCATTTTCTCAATGACAGGATTTTGAGCAGTTTTTTAACGTGCTTATTTGCCATTTCTATATAACTTTGGAGAAGTATCTTTTCAAATCTTTTGTGATTTAAATTTTTTATCTTACTATGGAGTTGCAAGTGTAATTTATATATTCTGAATAGAAGTTGTTTATGAGATACATGCTTTGCAAATATTCTCTCCCAGTCTGTGGCCTCTATTAATTTTTTAATGGTGTTTTGAAGAGTAAACTTCATATTTGAAGTCCAGTGATCAATTTTTCCTTTTCTAAATGGTATGTTGGTGTCATAGTTTAAAAAATTTGCTTAATCTAAGTCAAACAATAATTTTCTCCAAAAAATTTTATACTTTTAGCTCAGTCTTATATTTAGGGGTCACATTTTGAGTTAATTTTGTGTTTGGTGAGAGATAGGGGTCAGGCTGAGTTTTTAAAATATATATCCAATTGATATATTGGTTATTGATATATCCAATTGATATTGATTCAATATCAATAAAATATATGAATATCCAGTATAACTTTAGAAAATACTATTCTTCCTCCATCAGATTTCCTTAGCACTTCCATTGAAAATCAATTGACCATATATATTTTGATTTATTTCTGAATTCTTTGTTCTCTTTCATTTATCTATGTGTCTGTGCTTATCCCTGTACCACATTGTCTTGATTACTGTAGCTTTACAGTAAGTTTTGAAATCAGTTAGTGTAAATCCTAACAAATTTGCTGTTCATTTGTTTTCCAAAATTGTTTTGGACATTTTAGGTCCTTTCTTATTTCCATATAAATTTTATTTTAATTTGTCAGCTTCTACAAAAATGCTTACTGGGATTTTAATAGGAATTGTATTGAATCTAAAGATCACTGGGGAGAAGTGCCATCTTAACACGTTGAATCTTTCAATACATGGATGTGGTATATCTATGCATTTATTTAGGTATTCCTTAATTTAAGTCTTGCATTTCATTTGTTAAATTTATTCCTAAGCATTTAATTATTGTTGTTGTTTACACAAATGAACTTATTTTCTCAATTTATTTTTTAATCAATTGGTGCTAGTGTATAATAATGCTCTGGATTGATTTTTATATATTGATCTTATAACCTGTGACATTACTAAACTTGCTTACCAATTCTAGTAGCTTTTTTGACCCTTCCTTAGTATTTTCTACATGTAAGATTGTTTAAGGACAGTTCTATTTCTTCCTTTGCAATTTGTATGCCTTTTATTTATTTTTCTTGCCTTATTCCACAGTTTTGAATAGAAGTAGTACAAGTAGGCATCCTTGTCCTGCTCCTGTTCTTAGGGGGATAGCCTTCAGTCTTTTACTATTAAGTATGATATTAGTTGTAAGTTTTTTGTAGATTTTTAGCATCAAGTTGATAAAATTCCCCTTTATTCCTAATTGTGTGTGAATTTTTATTATTAATATGTGCTGTCTTATGAAATGATTATACTATATTTGTTGAGATGTTTTTTATCTTGAGTCCATTTTAGTAACTTGTGTCTTTAGAGGAATCTCTAATTTATCACAATCTCTAGCTAATACTAATTGAATTTGAATAAAATATAGCAGCCTTGCACTAGTACAAGGTCCTCATCCCTTCTATTGCCATATATGTTACAAACCTATTTGATAATATAGGCATAATTATATTGTAAGAATAATTACAGTATTATAATTATTGTCTTAAACAAACTTATGTTTTATAAAGAAATTACAAGAAGGAAAGAGAAGAAAAATATATACAATCTTCAATCTTTTATATTTACCCAAATATTTACTCTTTCTAATGCTCTTCATTCCTTCCCATGGGTCCCAGTTACCATCTGGTGTCATTTCCCTTCAGCTTGAAGGACTGAAACGTTAGTATTTATTGTAGCACGTGTCTGTTATCAAAGAATTTTGTCAGTTTTTGTTTCTCTGAAAGTGTCTTTATCTCACCTTATTTTTGAAGAATAGTTTTATTGAATATAGAATTCCTTTTTGACACATTTTTCTTTCATCACCTTGGATTTGTTTTTCCACTGTGTTCTGCCTTCCATTGTTTCTGAGGATCAGCAGCTATTAATTGTATCGTTATTGCTTTATATCTGGTGAATCATTTTCTTTTGCCACTTTGAAGATTTTCTCTTTATTTTTGGCTTTCAGCAGTTTGACAATGATGTATCCATACATAGTTCTCTTTGTGCTTATTTTATTCGATGCCTGTTGAAATTCTTGGATCTGTAAGTGAATACTTTTTCATCAAGTTTTTGGAAATTTCAATTTCTTCAAATTTTTTATCCTTTTTCTCTCTCTCCTTTTTTATTGGCACTCCCATTACACACATGTTGGAATGGGTGACATTATCTGGAAGGTCTCTGAGGGTCTGTTAATTATCTTTCAATTTTTTCCTTCTTTGTTCTTCAGATTCAGTAATTTCTATTGATGTATCTTTAAGTTTCCTCGTCTTTCTACTGTCATTTCAAGTCTGCTGTTGATCCTATCTAGTGGATTTTTTATTTCAATTATACTCTTCTAGAATTTTCATTTGGTTCTTTTATATAACTTTTGTTTCTCTGTAAAAACTCCTTAGTAGTCAACTAATTGTTAGCATATTTTTCTTTAACTTTTTAAATATACAATTTCTTTAACTCTTTGAACACATTCATAATAGCTATTTGAAGTCTTATCTGCTAAATCCAACATGTAGGTTCACTCAGAGTTGGTTTCTAACGACTTTTTTCCACCCCTGACTATAGGTTGCACTTCCTTGTTTCTTTACATGTCTAGTAATTTTAGCTGAATATTGGACATTTTATTTAGTATACTGTAGTAACTCTAGATTCAGGTTTCTTTTCCAGAGTGCTGTTACATAGATTGATTGATTAATTAATTGATTGATTAATTAAATGATTAATAACTTGTCTGGACTTACACTGTGGAGTTTGCCTTTCTTATAGTGCGTAACTGCTGATGTCTCTGCCAATTTGTTTTTCCTATTTTTATTTTTTAGCCTGGTTCACTGGTTGCGGGGGTAGGAGGATCATTTCTCCTTCTGTATAGCTTCTGTTCAACCAATGATTAGGGCTCAAGTTTTGTTCAGACACTTTGAACCCATTAGACTTCCACTCTTGAAGTGCCAATTGAGTTGTGTGTGGTTGAGGAGAACACTCAAAGTTGCAGCCAGTGCTCAAGTCTCCTTTGGTTTTTACATTTCTCAAGGATCCTTAGGATCTCTTCCATACATGTGTAGTTTCCCTGTCAGCCAGGAATGCTGAGGAGGAGAGCTTATCTTAGTCCTTTTATGATGCTCTAAATTCCAGTGTCTCCCTACTAAATTTCTGGCTGCTTGACTGCTCATCTTAAACTGGGAAATACAACATTGGTCTAAAAAAAGCTGCAGGTTTTTATAGTCTATCCCAAACTAAATCTGCCATTTCTAACTGTGAATGTCACGGGTGTTTGCCCGCCTCCTTCCTCCACCCCTGCCCCAAGGCAAATCAGTCTTCTTTAACAGCAAAGTTGCTTTTTTATTGCATCTAGCCTAAGTTGGTATGGCTGTAATTCTTGCAAACTGAGCTGGGGGGAGGGAAGTATAGGAGCAGCCCCAGGCAAAGGGCACAGACTCTCACCATTCTTACCCAAAGTTTTATCATTTTTTGTGTTTCGGAATAAATGTTTCTTAATTTATTTTCTGCCTTTGGTAGGTGTCTACATGCTGAAACAATTTTTGAAGACCATTTTGTCCACTTTTATGCTTGTTTCTATGAAAGGGAATTGCCTGATCCCTTCATGTGGCCATTACTAGAAGATCAAATCTGTTTTCAAAACAGATTTGTTAGAGAGTAGCATTCAATAAATATGTGCTGAGCATGGTTTATTGGAAGGCAGACTCTGTGCTGAAGAGCCTTCAGAGAGTGATAAACTCTGCATCTCGGGATGCCAGGTTATTCTGGGAGCTCCATTAATGTTTTTTGACTGAAAATATGATCTGAAGCGCCAACCAACATTTTCTTTGCTTTTATAAGAGAGAGAAGTTGGAGAGTACTAACCCAAAAATTCCTTTGAAGCTTTGTTTTGATAATAAATGTATTGATTTACTTGAGGCATTGTATTAGATCCTAAGATAATAAAAATCCCTTTCTCTTCTACATCTTAAGAAGCCTTTTTCAGAGGTTCAAAACCACTTGTTTTTCATCTCAATAAAAAAACAAGCAGAGAGACTACAGCATAGGTAATCTTTCCCTGTAATAGCTTACACCCCTTTCTAGTTCAGACTTCTGCACAAGCCCTTTAGAAGCTTTGGTGATGTTCAGAGAACGTGTCAACAGGATGTTTAATTTTCAGATGTTTCCATTTAGGGATGACAAACGTCTAAGTCTGAAGAAAGCCATCTTCATCCAGGTATTTCTGAACTATCTGAGGTTTATTATTCTCTTTAGAAGGTTCACGTAATCTGAAACTGTAGATCAGAGGTCTCAGATTGACAGCCTGAATCAGCCCACAAACATGTCTTATTTGGTCCAAAAAGTGCTCTAACAGTATCTCTTGTCACGTATTAAAAATCAGAGATTTCATGTAACAATGCAGATTTCCTAATTTGAAGATCTCACAGTGCAGCCTCATTCCCCCAAGGCAGCCATCAGCTGCAGCCCCTTCGGAAGATATGGGAGTTCTGCTCCCCAGTTTGCCTCCGTCCTGGCCTAGCCCAGCCTGATTCCCTTTTCATATAATGACCCTGCCCTTGATTTCATAACTTTGGGGACTGTGGCCTTAAAGGCAGGTCTGCTACCAGGATAACATGCTGGTAATCAGTGGAGGATTATGTTGTATGTATTTATCATAAAAGAACTTGGGTCAGGTAGAAAGCATTTGAACCCAGGGTAGAGGAGAATTTTGTAGCCAGAGTATATACCATGATATAAATTAAAATTGAATTGAAATGACATAAATGCCATTCATTCACTTATTCACAGAATATTTATAGACCGAGTGGGTCTGATTCACCATGGTCTCCCTTCAAGACCAGATCAGTTCTTGATGTATAGTAAGTATAGTATTATAAATGTTCCATACATAATAAAATAAGTGTTCCATACATATTCTGTGAATAAATGAATAAGTGAATGAATCACGTTCGTTTTATTTCATATCCCTGGAGAATGTGTAACTTACTTCCTCAATCTCTCCCCTCCTAGCGATCCTCAAATTTCAATTTTAATTGATTTAAAATTGGTATCTAGTGGTATTAATAATAAAAACTTTCATACTTCATTAATGAAAATAAAGGGAGAAAAAAAACCTCCTGAACTAGTAGAGATTTTACCTGTAATTGGGACTGAGCAGTCTGTGTCTCATAAGGCAGAAAAACCCACATTGGTGGAACCGGGTAGCTTATTATAGAGAAGACTGTGCAGCCTTCCAGTTTCTACATGAAACTGGGGAGAGTAATATTAGAGACCAGAGTGGGCTCTTTCCTTGGGAAGCATGTTAATCCTTCAGTAACTGAGACTAGAGACCATGCAAAATACAAACCAGTCTAAAATTGACTAGGTTTACAAGATCTGTAAATACCAGGGAAAACACAGATTTTAAATTTAAGAACATTTTCCTTTCTCCTCTCATAGTGTAAAGATATTGTGGTCAGAGGCTGGTAGTATAAGCCCATGCTCTGATAACTCCAGGAGGCAAGACTCTCCAGAGAGACAGAGAGAGACAGAGAGACAGAGAGACAGAGACAGAGAGTCAGAGAGAGAGACAGAGAGAAAGGATTGGGAACACTTCAGAGAAAAGTCTGAGACTCTGCCACCCAGCTCTCCCTGGCCCTGGGCGGGTCCATGGCAGATGTTTGGAACGAGGCAGCTTGCTGGTCCCCCAGCGGCATTCTTATAAAGTCAGCTCTGGTAAGTGATATTCTTGATACTTGATGTTTTGCCAGAAGTTAGAATATTGCTTTTCTCTTAAATGTACACATGCTGCTTAGAAGCCACTGGATCTTTATTTAGAATTACAGATATCCCGGCAACAATTTACAAACAACACGTAACATGTATTATCAATCCAAGCATGTGTAGATATTTGGACTTAAGGAGACAGTGGAGTGTCATAAAGAAAGCATTGCATCAGGAATCAGGAGGCCTAGGGCCCAATCTTTGACTCTGTATGACTTTAGCAAAGGGGCCTAACTTTGCTGAGACACTTCTCTTCATGGTGGGACACCCCACCCCCCCGCCCAATTGCTGCTAGCTCCATAAATCCCAGGGGAAAATGACTGCAGAGCTGCAAGACTCACAGTCTCCTGGCCAGGATATTAGACTCCAATCTGTGTAAGAGATCCTGGTCTTTAAACAGAACTAGAAATGTCCTCAAGTGGAGAATACTGTTACAGAATTAAAAAAATAAATTGGAAAGACATTTGTAATTTGCAGTAAGAAAAGCCTTGTAAAATGAGTCAAAATGCACAAATCTAAAATGAATAAGACTGCTGGTTGCTGACTATGGATATCTGAATAAGGTGCTTCTTTCTAATTGCTTCACTTGCAACAGAGGGAAATAAAATTGTGAGAGTGTGAAGTGTACAAAGGATTCTACCGCTCTCTTGGGGCTCAGAGACCCACAGATTGGAGAAAGTAAGTAAGTGCCTTTCTGACCGTTGAATTCCTCACTCTTATTGCAAATTAGAAAGGTCTAAGGAGGAGTTTAATGAAACCAGTCTTCGCACTTTGGAAAGATCAGACAGTTGGAGAGACAGCGCCACCTAGTGTCCACATAAAAACTCCGTGGCGATCATCTTTGCAGTAATTGGCCCCAGTAACTTCCATGAAGTAGGGCAAAGAAAATAAATCCATCAGAGCTGACTGAGTAACAGAGAGAAATGCCAGCTGAAAGCGTTTTTGACTCTTGATGCCTTCAAAAGCCAGGAGACTTAATCCTGGCCTTATGTTTCTTTCTTCGTGCCCAAAAGGCAGCCAAGCTCGTCACTAAACCAAGGGAGGTGAAGCAGGTCACTAAGTTTATAATGTACTTGGTAACTGGTTTTCATTTTTTCTCTGCATCCTGGCAGCAGGAGATAGGCAGCTTGTTATAACTTAGAGGGGGCTCCTGGAAAGCCTCCTCGCTGGGTGTATTTCTGTAGGCTTGGGCTCGCTGGGAATATTATTACCTCATGGAGTCACGGATTTAATAGCATTTCTTCCACTTCATTCAGCACAGCACCGCGTTCCAGTGACTCCAGCTTCAGCACATTACAGACGCGCACTGTTCCCGATAGCATCACATCTTCACGGTCCCACGTGGGTCCCCGCCAGGCCGCCTGATGCACGCACCACACACGCTCCAGTCTCACACTTCAGGTGTTCTGGCTAGGGTGTCCACCTCCTTCCCCACCACACTGGTTTGCAACTCTCTCCCCACTGCCTTGCTCTCCCTTTCCTTCTCCTCCCTCTGCTCTATTGTAATAACTATCATTTTGGAGCACCTACCTTGTGCCAGGCACTGTGCCAGGTGCTTCACACAAAATTTGTCATTTGAGATACTCGTGTCCATCTTGCGGGTTAGGAGACCGTGGCTCTGAGTGAATCAGGGGAGAGGACTGATCTGCTCCCCATCCCCTCCCTACCGGCTGCTTCTAGCCTCCTGACGTTTCTTCCATGTGGAGGGAGCTCCACCAGCGATAACACTCCTGCTCGCTTTTTCTGCCCCTCTCTCCATCCTCCCAGAACGGGTGAGGAGTGATTTAATCTGATGGTGGGTTTGGAAGGAGAACGGTGTTTGTGTAGCCCAGACCCTATTCCCTTTTACCCTGGGAGTGAGGATGCCCCTGCGAGCATGAATTCTGGTTTGTTTCCCATCTGTACATTTCACAGGGCTGACTCTGTCCTTGTGCTGCATGTCTGTGCGGTCTTGGGGTTCAGCAGTAGGAAAGCCCACTTGCCCACAGATAGAAATCACAACCGCTGCTCCCAACTCTGTAGGTGATGTTTCCATCTCCCAGCTCTCTGGGTTCAGAACCTTGATGTGTTCTTTATTGGGGCACCTTGAATGCCTAACACTAAGGAAAGTATTTCATTGCTAAATACAGAGCAGAGGGTTGGGCTTATTCGAACTCTAACTTCAGTTGATTCAAACCCAAATGAATTTTTTTTTTTTTTAAGTTCAAAATCCATTTGCCCTGGTGTATAGAACATTCTGGGCTGGCGATCAGAAGATACGAGCTCTAATCTGGGCTTGGAGTCTTCCAGCTTTGCAACTTCGAGGGAGCAGCTGTTCTTGGCTTTGGTTTCCCCGTCTTAGCTTCTGTGATTCCAAAGTCAAGGGTCCATGATCTGGAGGCACCGTGAAGAGGTGATGCTCATCTTTGTGCAAGAAAGAAGACTTCCATGCGCTTGAAACAAAGCTGCTTTGTTTGACTCTCCCCTCCTTGGGAAAACTCATGCTGTTTTTCAAAGATTCTGAAAGCATTTCAGATCATTCATGGCCACATTTGTCTAAGAGCCCCTCTGTCCCCTGCCACACTTAGGAGCAAGCCTCTGACCCTCTTCACTTGTTGTCATACACCCTGGGCAGGGGGCAGCCAGTACATTAGGTTTTTTATTTTGAGCCCCAAATTGGGACTCAGGGATTGACAAATTAGTTTCTTCTTGATGTGTGAGTTTGTTTCAGAGTTACTCACTTTGAATCACATTTAGTTATGCATTTACTAATTTGGCTTTATTGAGAAGAATGACATAGTGTGGACTGTGGGGGAAACTGTGGCACTTAAAGTCACCCAGAGGGAGTATAGGAGGGTAGCAGGTGCATTGGCTCCACTCTGAGAATGCCTAACACTAGGCGTTTCCCAGAATAGAATATGGGAAAAGAGATGCAATTTGACTTTTCCAGTGTTATCCCCGAAGCTTTGCTCTTTATCCAGACCCTCACCTTAGTTTTAGGACATTTTAGCACCATTTTAGGTTATCATTTCTCTTGAAATAATTACTCGCTGCTACAGGCGCTTGTACACTGAACACCACCCATGCCAGACACCAACTATATGCTGAGTGGCAGCCCCATGCATTCATCCCAGGTTCACCTCTCTCGGCCACCGAAGACAGTCAGAATGGGCTTTGCCCTGGATTTATGGGGAAGAGAAGAGTTGGGGTGGAATGTGGCTAATGGGATGCACGCTGGTATTAATGCTAATTCTAGAAACTTGGAAGATGTAAGTCTCTTTGTCTCTCATCTCCTTTTCTTGGTAAACTCATCCCTTCCATATGCTGATCATTCCAAAATTTGTGTCCCTAGCTTGGACCTCTCTTCTAAGTTGCAGACTCATATCTATCTATCTGTCTATCTATCTGATATATGCTATCAGGAGAAGGAAACACTTGGATGCCCAACAGGTATCCCAAACTTAGCATGTGCCAAACTCAGCGCCAGATATTCTCCTCCTAGATGTGTCCTTTTCTCAGCCTTCCCCATCTCAGGAAGTGGCACCTTTCCAGTTGCTTGGACCAAACCTTGGAGTCATCTTTGACTGCTCTGTCTCTTGCATCCCACGTCTGATCTGTCAGCCAATCCTGTCCTCTCTACCTTCGAATTATATCCAGGTTTTGACCATTCCTCCCACTTTCACTGCTGCCACCCTGGTCCCAGCTGCCTGGACTTCTGCCATAGCCCCTAGTAGGTCTCCCTGCCTTCTTCTCCCCCCTCCCATCTATTCTCAGCCCAGAAGCCCAAGTGACCTTGTTAAAATATGTAAGTTCATGGCACTCTGCTCAAAACCTTCCAGTGACCACACAGGTCAATCAGACACAGTCCTCTTCGCCGCCCCCCATTTCCTCTCTGCTCTCATTGCCTGCTTGCTCTGCTCCTGCCATGTTGGTGCGTTTGCCTTTCCTTGAACACGTGAGGCAGGCTCTCACTTCAGAATCTGTGTACTTACTCTGTCCCCTGTGTGGGTGCTCCCCCCCAAGTCCACGTGGCTCACTCGCTGTCTCCAGCAGGTCTTTGCACACCTGTGGGAGCCCCTCTGGCTGTTCTTCTAAAACTGCATCGCTCACCACCAACGCATCCTCACCGCCGCCTCTGCTTCCATGTCCTCCGTGCTTCGTTTGATTGAACAGAGACATATTGAGTAATTGCCATGTCACTGTGCTGGCAGCTGAGGGTACAAATATGGTCCATGTTCTTGTGTAGAGTAAAGCTAAGGTAAGAAATTTACATACAAGTAGGTCATTTCAAAACAGAGTGGTAAGTAAATGCTGAAGCATGCCATTTGGGGTAAACAATTTAGGTCTCCCTAGTCACTTTCGCCTTAGATTTTTTTAAAACCGATTTCTATAGGAGAGTATATTTTGATTGGCAGGGATAGAAGGGAGAAATTATATACATTTACTCAAGAAGCACATCCTAAATAAGAGCTTCAGAAAAAGGTAATTGAGGAAATCATTGTTAAATAATATATTAATGACCTGCCCTCCTCTGTTAAGAGCTTGCTGTTTAATTTAAATATATCTTACGAACTCTCAGTGCCTTGTAAATTCTTTCTACAAAGAGGATTAATAAAATCTTCCTTCCATGAAGGGAATAGTGCACAGTGTGACTGGACGACCCCCAGGCTTCACCTCGATCTATACACATAATCAGCAGCTTGTCCTAACAAAACCCTGGTCCTTACGGCACCATTTTGAGGTGTGGTTGTACGTTTGTCTACTCTGTGCTCCTTGAGAGCCTGATATTCTGCTTCAGTTGTTGGCTGGGTAAAACTAAGACAGGGAAGCTTCCTAAGCAAAATCGGAAGTCTTTCTGTACTGTGGGACTTAAGCAATGACAGTGACTTGCTGAGAACTAAACATCCTCTATGCAATTGACCCTACTTGTCTAAAGAGTTACCTTGAGCTCGAATGCTTAACCATCCAAGTGCCAGAGGTTATTTTTCTAGGGGCATCTTTCCCCGCATCCAGTCTGGATCACGCGAGTCTCTTGTGTGTGCCCATAGCACCCTAAACTTCCTGTATTACAGCCTACCCAGAGTTAGGCCAAGATTTGCAAATTGACTGCAGCTCTCTAGACTGCCAAGTCTGCCCAAGACTTTTGACACCAGCTGCAAGTTTGGGGGTCCCCATGGACTCCCTCAGGTTTGATAATTCACTGGAAAGACTCACAGACCTCACTGACAGCACTATACTTAACCAGCCAAAAGAAGAGACGCACGGGGAGAAGTTTGGGAGGGTTCCAAACGCCAGGCTTCCATTGTCCTCAGGGATGTGCTATCTTCCTGGCACATCCATGTGTAACAATACGCAGAGTATTGCCAACCAGGGAAGCTCACTCAAGCGTCAGTGTCAGAGTTTTAATTGAAGCGTCATTACACAGGCACAATTGACTGATCACTGGCATGTGGTTGCACTCAATCTCCAGCCCCCTTCCCCTCCCCAGAGCTCAGGCAGGAATCATGGGGCTCAAGCCCCAACCCTCTAATCACGTGGTTGGTCTTTCTGTACCTGGGCCGCCCCCATCCTGAGCCATCTGTCAGCATTAACTTTCAGGCGTGGTTGGAAGGACTCACCAGGAATAACGAAGCCATTCCTGTCACTGGGAAATCCCAAGGGTTTATGGCTTATCTCCCAGGAGCCAGGGATAAAGCCTAGCCCAGTTCTTTATTACAAACGGTCCCTATCACACTGTCTTCTGGCTGCATGGTTATCTGTCTCCCTAATTCGCTTGTTGAGGGCAAGGAATACGCTGCCTTGTTCAACATTGTCTTAGCACTTGACTCAAAGCAGGTGCTCAAAAAATAGTTGTTGTATGATTGAGCAACACACTGCAATTATTAGGCTGATTTTATTCTGCCGTTCATTCTAAACCATTATCAATGGGGAGTTGTTAAAATCCTAAGGCACGGTTAGCTGAGGTGGTCGTCCCAGTCTGAGTTCTCCTTGTGCATTGTTTGCTTCTCTTTAGCCTACTAATTTTCTCCTATTTCTCATGTCAGTCCACTCCTCTCACTGTCCAAGCCAGTTCACGTCAGAGCTATGGCTCTCTTATACCGAGATTAATATACTTAATGCAGCGTGGAAATTAACAAAGCCTCCATCAACGGTATTTCTGTAGCTCTAGCTACTGCACACATCCTTGCAAATGCTGGAAGAACATCAAATTTCCTTTCTTAAATGCTTGCTCACAAGAAGCGGCCTGCTTTACTTGTTTTAATTCTTCCTGCTGCTGTGGTATGGCTAAAGTGGGGTGACCCGTGGCAGAGGGGTTCCGACTGCCCTGACTAATGATATGAAAGGTTACGTTATGAAGCAGTCACCTTTTTAAGGCAAAAGTCTTTCTCCCTCTCTATGACTCAAAGCACCTTTATTCTGTGATTACCTTTTATGTTGCATTATTAACAAGCTCCCTGACTACCCCAATTATGCCTTCCCATTGGGCTATGTTAGTCTAAGGCTTTATTTTTAACCTTTTCATGCCAACTGCTGTGTGGAATATATGCTGAGGCTAACAGTAGAAAATGGCAGGGGGACTGGACTTGGAGGTGGCGTGAAGAGCAAAGCATCCCTCAGAGGGTTTATAACAAGGAAGGAAGAGCAGCTGGCAGCCGTGAATAGAAGGTGATTCCCCTGCTCCAGCAGTGGCTCCCGGCGTGTTCCCCGATAAGAGCTTTGTTATGCCGGAAGTGAGATGCCGTTAGCTTGCCAGCTCCAGAGCACACATTATCCTCTGGCCCTTGGCTTGCCCAGGAGTCTAGGAGACGTTGGAAGAGCCGGTGGTGTGTAGAGGCAGGTTTGCTGGGGTAAAGGAAAGGTGTTTAACGAGCATTGGCCTTATTTCAGTAGAATACAAAGCAGCATCCCTACGAAGAGTGAAGATGGTGTAAAAATTGCTTAAATATTCCATATCCTTTCCAGAAATTTGAGAAAATGAAAATAAGCGAAAGATGTTCTTATCCTTATAAAACACTATAAAATATATTAAAAGGCCATTGCTTTTATTGAAGGTCATAAATGTTCAAAGTCCAGCTCTTGGAGAACCTGTGATGTGAGAGACCACAGTGGTCCTTTTCTTCTTCTCACGTCTGTTTCTCTTCCTTTCATCCTTTGATACAGAACAATATAGACATGCAGACAATGGGGCAGGCTTGCGGCTTTTATAGGGAACGTGCTTGTGGAGCAAACCTGAAGGGATGACAGTTCTATGAGAGGTGAGGCGAAGGGGAGCCCAGGTCCCGTCTGGATCCAACCCCTGATGGAAAGGCTGGCTTGC
The DNA here is from genome assembly GCF_028023285.1 of Balaenoptera ricei. NCBI lineage: Eukaryota > Metazoa > Chordata > Mammalia > Artiodactyla > Balaenopteridae > Balaenoptera > Balaenoptera ricei. The sequence goes on from NC_082652.1 coordinate 41,564,962, forward strand.
TGTTGTGTGTGTGGAGTAACAGTGACATCCTGTGGCCGGTCTGGTCGATCTAAGTGGCTCCTTTATAGATAAAGAAGACCATTCTGTCTGCGCTGAAAGGTGAGGCCCAGATGGCTCCTTCTTTAGACGATGCACAGAAGAGGGAAGGGCAGGGTTCCCACCACTGGCTTTCCGGTGCCCCCATCTCAGCTGCTGTCTCTGATTCAGGTTGGGGAGATTCTCGGGACAGAGCTTCTGTCTGTTTTTTATGCTTGATCAATTTAAATGTTACCATTTGAGTGTTGAGTGAACCATAATAATAACCGTCAGAACAGTGTGAGAAAATAGCGATGAAAGAGAAGCACTTTGCCTCTTTTTAAGACATCCCAGGGGATTAATGCAGAATTATGTTACTTAAAAATGCCTAAATTGCTTGACATTTTGCTTTTTTAAAAAATGTTTTGGATGAAATAACTTTATTTTGACCTTACTTAAGAGAGAAGTGGGCTGGGGAAGAAAACAACTCTGGTCTTAAGTTATTCTAACATTCCTAGGTAATCAGGCCCTGGGAGCCAAGTGCCTGGCTCTGCACACGGGGGTCTGGGAGGGCTGTGGTTCCGAGCCTGCCACGTGAAGCCTCCCGCAGTGTTGAGTGGAGGGGGGACCCCCCCACCCCCAGGGCACACCTGGCTTTGGGTGTGATGGAAGCAGTGAGTGTGAGTCTTCAGGGCTCTGGCCGGGCGTGAGCTCTGGGTGTGAGCTGAACAAACTCATTCTCCGTGGGGATGCCCAGCGTCTCGTGGTTTCTGTCCAAAGACTCTGCTGCCCTGAGACACCCTCGACCTCGGCTCTTTCCTAGCTGTGTCCACAGTCACTGCTCAGGGAGTAAGGCAAAGGGGGCTTGGAAGGAAAGGGTTTGTGCTCTGGAGTACACAGACTGGGTTCCACCTGCCAGCTCTGTGACCCTGGCAAATTCCTTACTGCCTGGAGGTGTACTTTTCTCAACGGCAGGAAGGGGTTAGTGAGAAGCACCGCCTTCTTGGGGGGGGCGACGAATACGTGGGATACGGCAGGGTGATCGCTAGCGGCTGGGACACGGTGCGCACCCGCGCGGGGAGCTGCTGCGTTGTTGCTGCCGTGCAAAGGCCTGTGCCCCGGGCTGAAGGCAGTTTGGTAGGAGGGCTCCCTGCCCCCATTTCGCCGAGAGTCAGCCAGAGATCCCTGCAGCTGTCCAGGGCAGGAGAAAGCGAGAAGTGTGTATGTGTGTGTGTGTGTGTGTGTGTATGGTGTGGTGTGTGTGTGTACTTTTGTGTGGTGTGTGTGATATGTGGTGTGGTGTGTGTGTGTGGTGTGTGTACATGGTGGTGTGTGTATGTGTGTGTGTGTGGTGTGTGTGGTGTGTGTATGGTGTGGTCTGTGTGTGATATATGTATGTGTGTGTATGGTGTGTGTGTGTGGTATGTACATGGTGGTATGTGTGTGTGCTTTTGTGTGGTGTGTGTGTGATATGTGGTGTGTGTGTGGTGTGTGTACATGGTGGTGTGTGTATGTGTGTGTGTGGTGTGTGTGGTGTGTGTATGGTGTGGTCTGTGTGTGATATATGTATGTGTGTGTATGGTGTGTGTGTGTGATATGTACATGGTGGTATGTGTGTGTGCTTTTGTGTGGTGTGTGTGTGATATGTGGTGTGTGTGTGGTGTGTGTACATGGTGTGTGTATGTGTGTGTGTGGTGTGTGTGGTGTGTGTATGGTGTGGTCTGTGTGTGATATATGTATGTGTGTGTACGGTGTGTGTGTGTGATATATGTATGTGTGTGTATGGTGTGTGTGTGTGTGTGTGGTATGTACATGGTGGTATGTGTGTGTGCTTTTGTGTGGTGTGTGTGTGATATGTGGTGTGGCGTGTGTGTGTGATATGTGCATGTGTGGTGTGTGTGTGGTGTGTGTACGTGGTGGCGTGTGTATGTGTGGTGTGTGTGGTGTGTGTGGTATGTGTATGGTGTGGTGTGTGTGTGCTGTGTGCAGTGCCTGTCACACACGCTCACGGACCCATCTTACTGCAGCTCAGCTCAGCATGGGCAGCTTGCACAGTGGAGTGAGATGTGAGAGCTGCCCAGAGGTGATCTACAACATGTAGGACAGGAAAAGAAGAAACACAGAGGAAGGATCAGGGGTTAGGAAGCCAAGAAGATGCCAATAAAGGAAGAAAATGGGGAGGATTAGTGGAAAGTAAGACTTCAGCATTGAGTATTCTCCCAGGCTATTTTAAAGTTCTCCAAAATCATGATAACTTAATTCCTGCGTCAGTAACGGTTTCACATGCTTTTTGTCTAGTGGTAGAAAAAAGGGGGCAAGGCCAAGTTTCCTCCCACAGGGCAAGAAGCTTGCATTTTTAGTCCTTAGGTGACTTAACTGAGAGCATGAAAGGGATGGCTTGAAGCTATTCAAATGTCTGTCCTAGCTGATCAGCCAATTGTGGGGGAAAAAAGTGATAATTTCTCCATCTCTCTCTAAGAGAGACTATTTCCTGCCTATTTCTTAAGTTTCCTTTTTTCTCCTCCTCCTTCTCCTCTCCCTTCTTCTCCATCTTTCTTGGTGTCTCCGAATTTGGGGGATGATGCTTGGCCTACACAAAAAGCACGTACTGACTTTGTCTTGAGAGTTTTTGCCTTGCAGTTTTCTCACACGTTTTTTTCTGCCTTTGGGCAGCCACCCTGTTTTACAAGTTTCACTCGAGTTTCTACTTTCACTAAGTGACAGATGGATTTCCCATGTCCTGGCTGTAAAAGAAAACCAATTTGTTTGAAGATAAGTTTACTTAGGTGTCATGTATAATAAAGGGAAAATAATGTTGTAGTATCTATTGGAGACAGAGTATGAAGTGACTGCCCTTGTGATCACTAGGGAAAAAAACAAGAGTTGAAGTCCTTAGGAAGTGTTTGAAAGGCATCTTGGCTTGAAGATTTGACTATAGTGATGGGAAGGCAGAGAAATAAAGCAAACCAAGTTTTTAGTTGCTTGGATGGAGGTTTTGTTTACCCTGATCATGTGAAGTCTGAGCCAGCAATCCCAGTGATTTTGACCGCCCCTCAGTTTCTCTGCATTTAGGCAGGGAGGATGTTAACATGGGCCAATTTGTTCATATGACGTGCGGGACAGAGCTGTCTTTTGGGAAACAAATGCTTGAAGTTTCTGATTTTACAAATACCAAAGCTAGTGACACATCAAATTTATTTGTGAAAACACATTAAGCCCATTTTTATACACTAATATTTATACTTTTAAGTATGTGGCCCAGAAGAGTGGATGCAATCCAGGAAGTCCCTTCATGTAATCAGTTTATGCCCATATGGACAGCTCCAGGGCAGCCCCGGGATGATGGTCACACAGTCCAGTTGGCACCTTTCCCTATATCCTCCCTCCCGTTCTGTTCCTTCCCTCTTTATTACCACACTACTGTTCCTCCAGTTTAATGAAAAGAGAGAGGGCTGGAAAGGCACTGGCAGGTGGGTGGACCTTATGATTTTCCATTCGCTCCTCCTTGCTTCTATCCCTCTTCAAAGGTGGAGCTAACATTAGAAGTGATGAAAGTGTTTCCCTCTCATATTAGATCCAAATACATAGTGTTCTAACTTGTATCCTGAGTATCAGTAGAGATGTTTTTGGTTCCAAGGGACAGAAACTCCAATTTTTTGGCTCCTATATTTACACAGTCTGTAAGTAGGGTGTCATCAGTGTGTCTCCAATGGTCCAATAGTATAAACCAGAACCCATTTCTTTCCTTCTTTCTGGTCATTATCAGTTTCATCTTAAGCCTGGCTCCCCTCATGGTCACAAAATGGCTGCCAATGCCATTGGACTGGCTACTTACCTCCATATGAGAGAGGAATAGAGGGGAAGAGAAAAGAGTGTGCATGCGTACACACTCAAGTTTTTTCTTCTCCTTTTCCTACTCTTTCTCCTTCCCTTCCTCCTCCCCCTCCCCTCCCCCTCCCCTTTCTTCTTCTTCCCTTTCTTCTTCTTCTTCCTCTTCCCTTTTCCTTTTCCCTTCTCTTTCCCCTTCCTCCTCCTCTCCTTCTCCTTCTCCTCCTCCTCTCCTTCTCCTGCTCCTCCTCCTCCTTCTTCTTCTTCTTCTTCATCTTCTTCATCTTCTTCTTTTCTCTCCTTCCCTCCCTCTCTCTCTCTATACAGTCAAAATCAAGGAAGTCAATCCCAGGTGTCTTTCTGGTTGAATACACTTAGGTTCTGTACCTGTCCTGAAATACTTGCTGAATTGCCATGCCTGGGGGATGTCAGGTGCAACTAGTTTATGTCAACAGGACTTACAGGAGCTGAGGGAGAGTGCAGTGGGTAAAGAAAGCAAGGTGGCTCAAATAACATGCTGCTACCCAACACAGAAGGGATTTCCACTACTCCTTCTTATTCTGTCTTTATAATCTCTGTTTCATCATCATCATCACGTGAGAGAACCCATTTGTCTGGAATGTATGTAGTATTAAGATCGGCAGATACTTTCGTTATGAAATCAGCAACGTGTATTTTTCATTATTTGAATTGTGTCCATAGAGTCTCTGTGTCCCACTGAGGGCATTTCTGTGCCTGACATTTTTGGGGTCCTTCTGTGGGCAGAGCCTCAGAAACTTAGTGGAAGGATGGAAGATAGTGCTTCACTTGGTCATTTAACTGTGGTAACTTCTCTCTGACATAGGATTGGCACCTGGGACTGAAGCCATTTAGAGTCTGGTAGGTGGATAAAACCATTTATGCTAGGTGTTGCAAGCTCGAGCTAAATGAATTCATTCTATTTTGGAGGATCTTCTTGAGATCTGGACCATTGGCAGAGCAAAGCCTCTTTAGGCTGAACTGGATATTTCATCACCTCTCTCCCTCCTCCTCCTTCCAATCCTTTTTTTGCATCAGAGAAGGGAAGGAAGTCAATCCACTGGCACTTCTATGCTCAAACACTTTTGGTTACAAAACTTGTAAGCGAACCAGGGACTGCATCCACCTCTTGCTAGAATGAACAGAGAAGGGGAAGAATTCTAGGACCAAAATAAAAATAAAACACCAATTCTCATTGCCTGATTATTTACACAAGTTTTACTGGTGTAAATTTACCATTTACACTAATGGAGCAAGTGACAAGTATCAGGTTAAACTCCCACTATCATTGGAGGGTGGTGGTAGTGGTTTGGAAGTACTTGAAAAGAGATGTGCCTGTCAAATGCTAGTGATGTTGTCTGCTTGGTCATCAAATGGAGAGGAGAACACTAGGTCTTGCCTGCTGCTTTGAGATGCTCTAGCATTCATTCCCTAGCAGTAAGTGAAAGGGTTTGGATTGGGCACCATTGAATTCTGACAATCATTTCCTACCTTCTCTACTAATGAAAATTGAGAAGAGAAGCAGGACATCAGCATGTGCTTTTCTACCTGGAGAGTAAGAAGTGACCTTGGGGAGAGCAGTGTCCACTACACCTGCAGTCAGTAACAAGCTTGCATCATCTCCATGGCAACTTCTGGAAGCCCCAGGGTTCATGTGCTAGTGTGAGGTAGGTTATTGGGGTGAAGGATGCTGGGGCTTGAAGGGATGCAAGACTCCTCACAACTCACAGGTGAAGACTCATTCATTCATTCTCCTTATGGGAGCAGGCAAACTTGGACTTGGGTCTCTTAGTTCTTGGAGTTCTGATTTGTTTCCATACAAATGCATGGATTCCATTCTAAGCTGACTTACCTCTTCGCAATTTCTCTTGCCAAGCAATCTCCTTTTGCTTTAAACATTCTTTCTATAGCAATATTCATGTATTTAATCTCTTGTGCTAGCTTAATGCAATTCTGTTTCTTTAAGGTGAGTTTGCTTGTCCTTGTTTTTATCTATTATAGGTTGTTTTTCAGTTGAACTATTGAAGGCAGTCTTCTTTCTGAGATCCTTATAAGGGGGACCTTATTTTTTTACCTTCCTATCCATCCCTGACCACTGCCTTTTTCTTCTCTGGTTTCCATCGCATTACTTCCTCTTGGTTTCCCTTTAAATCTTCTCCATCAGCTTAACCTCTATGACGCACTTCATTGGATAGATCACTGGAATGTCCACCAGCCAGGCACATGCGCCAAGCCCTAGACATGCCGGAGAGGGCTGGTGGGAGATTCCTCCCATAGTAAGCCTTGAGGGCCCTCGTAGGTGAGGGAGAAGCTGAGGCTCCCCACTCTGCTCCAGGTGTTTCCTCCTTTCTCTCTCATGGCTCAGTATCCTTTCCCCCGGACCCCTGTGCCTTCAGGACTTCCTCACCCCCTCCCTGGTCTTCCTCTTGTCTACTTCTGCACAGCAACTTTCCCTCTCACTGGCTGGCAGTAAGTGTGCCTGAGAGGAAGGCACAAACCTTCCCCTCAGAAGGCCCTCCCTGGGCAACATCCTGACCCTGCTAGTGGCGTTGGGGGTAAAGGGTACCAGAATAAGCCACCCCAAGATGGGCCACCGTGGCCTAAGGATTATTTTGAGCTAAAAGCAATTGGGAACCAGTAGATGCAATAAAATAGTGCCTAAAAATAAAGTACAAATTTCCTCTATTGTAAAGGAAATTTCCATTTATAAAGATGGCTCAGAGAGCTACTCCCCACAGACAACTCTTATCACCCGAGATTCTTATCTGCAAGACAGATAACCCATATTTATTGTACATTTCCTCCCCTCCTTTGCCCATAACTTGCCTCCCCCACCTAGAAGCTCACCCACTTTTCCTTTATGTAGCCTAGGATGGTATATAAATCTCAGTCATCTGGCTGCTTCCTTGGGTCTTATTTCTTTGTGAAACTCCAGCATGTAAGTACCTTATGACACATTTTTTTCCTCTTGTTAATCTGTCTTTTATCAGCTTGATTCTCAGGTCACAGTTGCTAAAATTAGGGGGGGGTAGAAGGAAAGAGATTTTCCTTCCCTGTAGTGGCCATAGCAATTCGTTCTGAGCCGGCATCCTTGAAGCTCTCAACCTTACATGTATATTATAAATATTCATCTCTAGTCTTCTTTCAAAAACATTATTTCATGTTTCTGTGCCTAAGGCTCCCATCCTGGAGATTGGGCTATGTTTGTATTAAGATGTGAGGTGTTACTGCCATCTCCAGGCTTCTTCCATATTATCTACCTCAGAGGAGGGTCATGTTGAATAGTCCAGGGTTTGCAAGAGGTCAAACTCCAATAAAGATTCCATCAGTGATGCCACTCCTGAGGGCCAGTGGCTCCCCCTCAGCCTCTCTGCTACTTTCATTTCCATTGTCAAAAGTGTGGTACCAAGATGAATGGTGTCCACCAGGCTTTCCTTTTCTATACAGGTTGGTCTATCTCTTTGTCCTTGCTTGGTGACCAGAGCATTGGAAATGAGTTAGGACAAGTTGTGAGATGTGGTGATTCTGCTAAGAGTAGAGAAATCCTGGCTGAGCTGTAGCAAGAGAACAGCTTGATCGACCCCAGCAGAGGCAGAAGTTTTCGTCTTGTTGGAACTCTGCTTATTCAACGCTTGAACAGCTCTTGGAACAGCAGGATCCGGGGAGTGTCTCTGTGCACAAAAGACAAGCATGGTAGATGTTAAACTGGCATTCATTTATTGGAATCCATTTTGGGTACTTTTCTTATTTCTCTCCCGGGAAGACATTATTGGTGGCAGCTTTGAGTTGGATTTCAGACACTTACACCTCTTGCTTAGAGGGAAGTGAGGCCAGATTTGAAAATAAAGTTGATATTGTTGTCATAGCACTAACAAAAGATATTCTTATATCCTTGCCAAAGAAAAAATGAGTGAAAGATTTCTTTTTTTTTGGTCTTGGTTTTTGTTTTTAGCTGAGAAAAATGTCACGTGTATTTGATCGGCATTTCAAAGGGTGGGGTGCAACCACAGGACGCACACATCAGTCACTGGAAGAGTATCGCAGTCAACAAATGAGTACAGACCATGTCCACCTCCTCTGCATTATGTCCTTCTTCTTGCGTGTGCTATTGATTGATATTCCTCAGGGAGGAGATTCTTCTGACTCAGACACTAAGCACGTTCCTAAAGAAAATATCAGCTTTAAAAGGGAATAGAGGAAATAGCAGCGGCAGCAAAAAATCGCTAATCTTTCATTTACAAGAGCTACCGAACATCTGGAGAACAGGAGGCTCCTTTAACCCCCGGAGTGCAGGAACAAATGAGCACCAAAGGACACCCCATGCTAATGTAGTGCCATTCATTTGAATACAATGGAGGGCCCTCTAATAAACATCTTCAGAGCCATCTGGGCATTCCTTTACACCTTGCCCAGCTCCTTTGGGTGCTGGAGGCACAGCTTAATGGGATTTGGAGGTTGAAAAAGAGTGAAGATATGCTTAAAGAGCAACCCTAAGTTTAAAAGAAAAATGTATAATGGCCAAAGTGTAAAAAAGATCAATGTATAGGAAAAATATGTTTTTTTTTTTTAAATCAAAGTATAGTTGATTTACAGTGTTGTGTTAGTCTCTGGTGCACAGCAAAGGCATTCAGTTATATATATATATATATATATATATATATATATATTCTTTTTCATATTCTTTTCCATTATGGCTTATTACAGGATATTGAATATAGTTCCCTGTGCTCTACAATAGGACCTTGTTGTTTATCTCTTTTATATATAGTAGTTTGTATCTGCTAATCCCAAACTTCTAATTTGTTCCTCCCCCACCCCATTTCCCCTTTGGTAACAATAAGTTTGTTTTCTATGTCTGTGAGTCTGTTTCTGTTTTGTAAATAACTTCACTTGTGTCATATTTTAGATTCCATGTGTAAGTGATATCATACGGTATTTGTCTTCTCTGTCTGACTTACTTCACTTCGTATGATAATCTCTAGGTCCATCCATGTTGCTGCAAATGGCATTGTTTCATTCATTTTTCATGGCTGAGTAGTAAGGAAAAACATGTTTTAAACTATCCATGGGGGTGTTACTGAAATTAATATTTATGTCTATTTCTCTCCAGCATGTATACCATTTTTAACCAAATGTCAATGTGCTGTGGAAGGGTAGAAAGAACCACATGCATCAGGAATGATTAATGTGAAGTTCATATTTGGGGGGAGAGTATAGGGTCTGGAGTTTAGTTAGAATTGTGCAACTCTTTCTAGCACTTTTCTGGGAGGCACACCATCTAGAGTCTTTAACTCCATTGAAAAAAAATAGATATAGAGATGATAATACCTGCTCTCTTTTCTTTCCCTCAGTGGTCTCATGGGATAATCTAAACATGCAGGGAAGTTGCTCTGAATAGAAGCCTGAGATAAACAATCAACGCACGAATTAATGTTGTTGTGCAGCAGTCGTTGCAGTGGCTCCAAGTTTTGAAATAAGAAAATATTTCTAAACACGTGCTTTCCTTCCATCCAGAAAGATTCCCCACATCTCCCTAAAGCGGAGACTGCACGCCGGCAGCCAGGGAATAAATCTGGGCCACAGACTGGGCAGGTTGGCTCATGTGGGCTTTTGAAAGTTTTTGAAGGAGTTGCCAACATTGACAAGAATATCCCGATTTTTTATTTCTCTTAAGAAATGGAAAAATCTGACCCTGATGGTGCCCTCAATGTGACACGGCAAAAGTCAGCTGGAGAGGAGATTGGCTGGAAACTGTAGTCAGCACCCTTCCTCTGGTTGCTGTGCTCATCTGGGTTTGTTTATGGGCATTTTAGTTTGTGCCACTCGTCTAGAGGAAGCTATTGAAGATGTTTTTCAAAAAACAGAGTAGCACGCTGTACTAGTCAGGGCTCTCAGCCACCAATAGTATGTGTGTGTGTCAATCAGTCTGTAAACAAACAGATTTATTTTAAGGAATTGGCTCGCATGGTTACAGAGGCTGAGAATTCCAGACCCAGGAGAGCCGATGGTGTATGTTACTCCAAGTCCAAGTCCAAAGGCAGGAGAAGACTAATGTCCCAGCTCAAAGACAGTCAGGCAGAGAGAAAATTCTTTCGTACTCAGCCTTTTATTTTAGTCAGGCCTTCAGAGGATTCCACGAGGCCCACCCACATTGGGATGGCAAATTGGCTTTACTCGTCCTACGATTTAAATGTTAGTCTCATCCAGAAACACCCGCACAGGCACAAGACGCACCCAGAAATAACATTTAACCAAATATCTGGGCACGTCCTGGGTCCAGTTAAGTTGACATATAAAATGAGCCATCAAACACACCTAATAACCTTTTAGCTTGCATGAGTAGAGTGCAGATCTCCTATGTGTTTGTCATTTATCTAAAACCTTGCCAAGAAGGGTTGGAAAGGTCTCTCAAGGAGGCAGGCATCTAGTGTGAAGTAAGAGGGGCTGGAAAAAAAGTTTCAAGCAGGGCAGGTCCTAGATAAAGAAAACAACTAAACAACTGCTGACAGATGCCCTTGTTAATTTCTTTCTCAGAGTTGTCTGTGTCCCTTCACTTTTGATGTCAACAAGAGCCAGTAAACGGTTCTGAAAATCTTTGTACACTTATGAAATCAGGATGTCCACACAGTGAGGACTGTGAAGGTCCACTCACTGGGACTCTGGATGATTAACTGGGCCTGGGAACCCTGCCTAGGATCTGGGTGCAGAACCTTTCCGTGGAAACCCTGGTGAAAGGAAGAGGCTGCCCTTTTGGGACGTGTGTCATTATCCATATTGGCTAAGGCTGCCTGGGTGTTGGAGGTATTTAAGACTGGATGAGAAGGAACAAAGCATAGCCTCGGTCCTTCACAATAGTGAGGATCATATGTAGAATACTGGTCCAACATCTTAGACATGGTGAAAACAATTTTCACTCAAAGGCAAATTTAAGGGCACTAGTAGTAATTCTATTCTCCACTTGCTCTGAGTGAGTTGGGAGTGGATATGTCAGCTAAACTAATTATTTATCAAAAGCCTTGAAATGAGGTAGTCATGTATATAAAAATGCTGTCCCTGCCATGAAACATAAGAAGAATATATGTTAGTTTAGTGCTCTTTCTTGAGAGAACTATTGTCAGCGTAGAACCGTAGACAGTTTCTTTTTCTTCCTTTTATAAAAAGCATTTAAAATGAATGACCACTGGTGGCTGATTGCCGTCAGCATTATTCTGTCAGACGATGCAGATCTTGAAATCCTTGCCCTGTTTGCTTTTTGCAGGTGTTCCTGCCTGCTCAGCCCCCTCCAGGGCTGTGGGCATTCCTAGCAGGGCTAAGAAAGAACTAGAACAGCCGTTCCCCTGTCTCTCAATGAGAACTCCCTCTCCAGGACCGTTGCCTGTGCCCTGCCCTTCAGACAGGGAGGCCAACCTTTCCACGTGGGCATGAGTGGTCATGATTTAAGCAGTGCCAAGTGCTCTGCGCCCCGCCGGGAGCAGAGTTCTCTGCCTTGTAGCATTCCTGGCCATCTGGGCTGGGAGAGTGAGACCACCGCGGCACCAGAATAACCTTGGCCAGTTCTTCCGCAGCTTCTGCTCTAGGAATTGCCGTGCTTGACGCCGTGGCGGGTGACATCAGGAGCACGGATGCTGTGTGAGCTGGAGGGGCACTGTCCTGTTTTCTCACCTGCAGTGCCCCTCTCTTCCAGCCCTGCCTCCACACTCAGCATTCTGCTTCCTAAGCTCATGGAAGGAGCCTTCCTTCCCAGGATGCCAGACGGGCAGAGCACACACACAGACCCAACACCTGCCTTCCTCACAGGAGGAAAAGGGCACCTGCAAAGGCCAGTGAGGCTCCAACTCACTGAGTCCTGCAGGAAGCAAGGGGCAGTCAGGCTGGAGAGAGAGTTTGATAAAGTCTTGGGGGAGGAATGATATGGGGTTTATTCTGCTGAGCCCAGAAGTTTTACTGCACATGGTCTCAGTTACCATTACTCTCTTTGTCTTGAGAGCAAGTTTTCCTCTTTCAAGCTATCTGCCAGCACCACTTACTACACACAACTAGCTATTACCCCAAAGACTCCAACCATTATAATGTATTATACCAATTAACGTATTATCTTCAATTGTTTCACATTGAATTTCATGGTCCTCCATGATCTTTCAAGTTGAATAGATCCTTAAGGCTACGGAAGATTTTAAAAAGTGTGTGTGTGTGTGTGTGTGTGTGTGTGTGTGTGTGTGGCAGGCAGGTGGAGCACATGTTTCATCTCTCCTGCCACCACCCTAGTCCAAGCTACTGAACTTGTCACTGGGTTGTGCGCTCGCCTTGTGACTAGTCTTCCTGCTTTGTCTTTGTCTTCTTCAATCTATTCTCCACTTAGCAGCCAAAGTGATCTTTCAGAAATGCAAATTGCGTATTTCCCCTTCAATGGAATGAACAAATATTTATTGAGCACCTACAATGTGCCAGGCAATGTTCCAGGTGCTAGGAAATTGTAATGAATGAGACAGGTAAAACTCTACCCTATCTCCTTATGGGACTTACATTTTAATGACCCCCACGGCTCTTAGGGTAAAGTCACAAGCCTTAAAAAGAAACGAAATTGAGTTATTTGTAATGAGGTGGATGGACCTAGAGTCTGTCATACAGAGTGAAGTAAGTCAGAAAGAGTAAAACAAATACCATATGTTAACACATATATATGGAATCTAAAAAAAAAAAAAAAAAGGTCATGAAGAACCTAGGGCCAGGACAGGAATAAAGATGCAGACCTACTAGAAAATGGACTTGAGGACACGGGGAGGGGGAAGGGTAAGCTGGGACAAAGTGAGAGAGTGGCATGGACATATATACACTACCAGATGTAAAACCGATAGCTAGTGGGAAGCAGCCGCATAGCAGAGGGAGATCAGCTCAGTGCTTTATGACCACCTAGAGGGGTGGGATAGAGAGGGTGGGAGGGAGGGAGACGGAAGAGGGAAGAGATATAGGGATATATGTACAGCTGATTAACTTTGTTATAAAGCAGAAACTAACACACCATTGTAAAGCAATTATACTTCAATAAAGATGTTAAAAAAAAAAATGATGGATTACAAGGCTATACCGGATGTGGCCTCTGCCCAATCCCTCGCTTCATCTTGCACCTCTCTTTCCTGCCCCCTCTGCCTTCTACCACACTGGGATATGCCACGATCATTCCCCTCAGGATCTTTATGCAGGTGGTAGGCTTTACCCCACCCTGTCACCTACTGCTGCCACATGTCTTTCATATCTCAACTTACTGTCCTTTCCACGGTGATATCTTCTCTGGCCCTCCCAATCTACATGCAGTTCCCCTCTGATATTCTTTCTCTTAGCACCCTTCCCTTCCAGGGTTTTCCATGATCCCAATACTATATCACTGATGGCTACCTTCCCCGTTAGACTGCAGACCTCTGGCGGGTAAGAATCTGGTCTGTTTTATATTTTGCTATATCACCTTTTAAGTAGTATTCAACACGCATTCGAAGAATGAATCAATTAATGAATGAATAAGAAAAGTGGAAAGTGCAGACAAACTGAAAATGGCTTTGTAGGTATATCTTAGAAACATTTAGATTGTTACCAAATTCCCCAATGTTTAATCCTTCTTTTTCTTTTCTTTTTTTGGAGAGGAAGATTTATCCAAAATCATATTTCATGACTGTCAAGAATGATAGGGGTCTGAGCTTCTACCTACTTGCAAGCTAACAGGTTAGCTTGTCATAGTTTCATGGATTCTCACAGATGCCACGAGACTCCTGGGTTGGAGACAGTGGACTTTATTACTCACAGAACGGAAGCAGCGTGACCATCAGCATATCTGTGTCAATTCCCCCTGCCCCCACGTCCCTTAGGGATGATGCAGATGGGCCCAGACCAGTATGTCACAGGAGAGGGTTCCTGAGCATAGGGAGCTCGAATCTTTTATAATGGACAGTAAGCATATCTGCCCTTTGCTCCAGAGGAAGGTGCTATCTTTGTTTTCTATGACTGTGAGCAAATCTCCCTGTTGCTCTGGAGGGAGACACAGTCTCTATCTTCCAAGTCTGTTTGTTTTACAAAGACCCAGGAAGATAGTCTGGAAGAAAGGCATTTCGTGCATTGCTCACAAGAGGTGCAGAAACATTAGAGACCCACAGAGAATTTTCCCCTAACAATATCTGTCCCTCATTTTTTAAAAACATAAATAAATAAATAAATTTATTTATTTATTTTTGGCTGCATTGGGTCTTCGTTGCTGCATGCGGGCTTTCTCTAATTGTGGCGAGCGGGGACTACTCTTCGTTGCAGCGTGTGGGCTTCTTACTGTGGTCGCTTCTCTTGTTGTGGAGCACAGGCTCTAGGTGCGCAGGCTTCAGTAATTGTGGCACACGGGCTCAGTAGTTGTGGCTTGTGCGCTCAGTAGCTGTGGCGCACAGGCTCGGTAGTTGTGGCTCATGGACTCTAGAGCACAGGCTCAGTAGTTGTGGCGCACAGGCTTAGTTGCCCCACGGCATGTGGGATCTTCCCGGACCAGGTCTCAAACCCGTGTCCCCTGCGTTGGCAGGTGGATTCTTAACCACAGCGCCACCAGGGAAGCCCTGTCCCTCATTTTTACACCATCTTGGCTTCTGGTGAACTTTCCATGAGCGTGCCAAACCTTCAGTGTTTGCATGGGAGGTGCAGGAACTGGAACCACCCTCTGCTATTTTGCTAGACTTATTAGAGCCATCTGGTGGAGGACAGCAGACCTAGAAGTTGGTTGAATTGAAGGTGCTTGCATCAGTTTAGGAAGGTAGCACCACGGAGTTTTCCTTCATGAAGAAGGGTCCAGGGAGTTTATGAAAGACAAATATCATTAGTGTCCCTCACTCCCCCATCCCTCCTGGACTCTGAGATGTTCTCCTCGAGTGCCAAGGTTGTTTTTATCCTTACACAGACACAAAAGTGGTGTGTCCCTTTCCAGGAGCTACCATATCAATTTTCTGAATTATCCCCTATTTACACCCAGAGGTTTCATTCAGAGGGGTCAGGTGTGAGAGGCACAAGGACATTTTTAGTAAAACTTAGAGACTCATCATTCCCCCCACCTTGCATGTGTGGGCCTCTGTAGGGGGACTCGGTGAACAGGGCACTCAACCAATTAGTCAGAATCCTTGTGCTCTGTGATCATGTAAATCCAATGAGAGAATCACGGTGGCTACACTAGAATCAGGTTTGAGGCCCTAGGTCCCCTTTTGGCTGTGCTACCACCAAGAGGGTGGACCAACCAGGCAATCCTGGGATTTCTGTTAGGAGAAAGAAAGGAGCTTCATGCCCAGGAATGGTCAGGTGGAATCCAGAATTTTCAAAATAGGTTTATATAACCCCCCAACCATTTTCATCCTAATTATTACCCAGAAAGTGGACAAGAGAACATGATCCCTTTCTGGGGACAGCCACGTTCAGTGACCAAATTGCCTTAAGAAAGTATATGGGCCAGGAGGAGGTGATGGAGACCTTTTCAAGTCTCAACAATATCATATATCTGTGGATGGTAGGGACCATGGAAGGTCTGTTGAATATCTTGACAATTAGCCTATAACTAGGTAGTTTTTATGGTAAAAGGTTCATCATTGTCAGACCAGATTGGTCCAGAAAGCCAAAAACATGACACATTAGCTTCAAGGGTTGCAATGTGGCCTTCTCACTGGGAGATAAATGGTGAAACTTTTGGCCTGAGTCACAAGTCTGGCATGCGGTGGTAGCTTATGCATCAGAAACACAGAGACCTTTCCTTTGTGCCCAGACCGTGATGGTGGATGTGTTGCTCTATCTGGGAAGATGATGGATCCAGGCAACAAAGGTGGCAATCTGGACATTGCAGACCCAATCACAAACTCGATTCCAGATGATCTATGAGAGCACAGGCTCTTACTGAAGGCAGCGATAGGAGTGACCCAGATGGTTTGATTAGCAGTCATGATATGTTTTCACATTTCATGGCCCCAAAGAGGGGTGTCTTTAATCTGCCAGCCTCTAGTTTTCCAAATGGCAGAGCAGACAGCTAAGCCATTGGCAACAGCCCAAGAGTCAGGAAAAATATAATTTAGTTCATCAAAGTGAGTACTGGCCAGAGATATGAGAATGGCTTTGCATTCTGCCCACTGAGCAGAGCAATCACATCCCAGTTTTGTGTAGCTGGCAGGGAGGTTGAACAGCCCCAGCAGTCCCCATGGACACCTATGAACCAAGGGTCCCCCTAACCAGTGGCTTTGCTTCAGATGGTGGAATGAGGAGTAGAGTTTTCCCAAGGGATGGTTACCATTCATTCATGTAAAGCCAAGGTGCTGCTGGTACCAGGCTGACTTCATTTTTTTTGGACAAGTTGGGTGTTACCTTCTCACCTTGTTAGTTGTTGACTTCTAGTTGACCCCCATTAAAACAGAAATACAGAGAATCACAGCCCTCTGTGAGTCAGGTGTTCAGTTTTGACCAGAGCCCTGTAGCAAGCTAATTGCTGCTTCCCCCAAAGGATGTAGCTGGCAGTCATGTCAGAGAGATGACAAGTCCAGAACCCCAAGGGGTACCTCTGAGTGGAAGCTGTTTCCCTTCACCAGAGGCTCCAATAGGCAAAATCATGAGTCACTGAGACTCAAGATCACTTTAGCTTCTTTTGCTCACTGTTAACCTTGCTCAGATCCCATCAGTTGAATTTGGGTCCTGGCTTCTCCCATGGGACCAGGTATAATAGTGACTTGAGTGCCTGTGTCCAGCAGTGTCATACAGTTAGATTTCTGCTCTTTCCACAAAACTCCCTAGTATACTCAGACGGGTGCACGTGGCCTTCAACCCCACCTTAAATCATCTGTAGCTGCAGTCAGGGTAGAGAGAGGGATGGCCCAGGGGCCAGGTAGGGTCACTAAGCAAGGCTTTGCCTTCACTTTCACTTTCCAGTGGCCACCTGCTCCCATTCCCAAGTTGGTTGGCTCAACCAACCAACTTCTAATGTCTTCGGTCCACTTAAAGCTCCACATACTCATTGTTGACACCGTTCATTTCAGCTTTGGGGACTCCATGCTCAGCAGTCACAGCCATGTTGCCTTTTGCCTGGGGCTGTGGGCTGCTGCTTTCCTGTAGTGGCAACATTCTTCTTCCACTCCTCTGAAGGAGAGTGAGGAAGAACCTCGGCACTGTTTGGGTGCTTGTTCAATCCTACCTCTTTCTCCTCATCCTCTAGACATTCATTGACACCTGTTGCTCCCCATTTGCCCACCACTTTGGCAAGAGGATTCTACATGTCTCAGGGGGTCCTCTCATATCCTCAAACGTGGCCTGCAGCGCCCTTTTTCCTCTTCTAGAAAGCAAAGCCAGGTATCTGTCAGCATCCCATTCTCATCACCGATACTGCCAAGAACTGAGAAGAGTCTGAGATTCTACCACACTTGGCAAGCTAACAAGTTGCTGCTATGAAAGTGTTCCCCCAAATTCATATGTTGAAATCCTCCCCCTCGAAGATGATGGTATTAGAAGGTAGGCCTTTGGTAGGTGCTTAGGTCATGAAGATGGAGCCCTCATGAATGGGATTAGTGCCTTAACAAAAGAGGCTTCCGAGAGATCCCTCTCCCCTTCTACCATGTGAGGACACAGCAAGAAGGCACCACCTATGGACCAGGAAGAGGGCCTTCACCAGAACATGACCATGCTGGCACCTCAGTCTTGGATTTCCCAGCCTCCAGAATGTGAGAAATAAATTTCTGTTATTTATAAGCCACCCAATCTGTGGTATTTTGTTATAGCAGCCCAAATGGGCTCACACATTAGCCTATCAGAGTTTCGTGGATGCTGACAGAAGACATGGTTTAGAGATAGCATGGCCAGCGAGCCACGTGAGCATCAGTACTTTTGTGTCAGTTCCCTTTGCCCCCAGTGCCCCATGGGGAGGTGTCAGTGTGCCCAGAGGGATGCCTGTATGGGCAGTAGTTTGCATTACAGGAAAGGACCCTAAATCTTTTATCATGGACAATAAGCATGTCTACCCTTTGCTCCAGGGGGAAGCACTATCTCTATCTTCCAAGGGTATTTGCTTCATAAATGCCCTTAAATAGATAGTTAAGAACAAAGGACAATTAGTACTGCACTTGCAAGATGTGCTGAAAGACACGAGACCCTTGGTGAGTGGTGTTCCAATAACAACTAACAATCGGTAATGGAGAGAGCTTGTTGAATTAATGAATGAGTGAACAATCCAGATCTGGGTTCAAATCCCGATTCTATTTTGAACATCTTTGTAACTTTAGGAATGACTGAATTTCAGTTTCCTCCTGGATAAAATGACATAATAACAGTAACTCCTGGCTGGGTCCTTGCTATGCCAAGTACTGTTCTAAGTGTTTTTAAGACATTATTTAATCCTTACAATAATCTTAGGAATAAGTACAATTTTTTCTGTTTCATAAATGAGGAAACAGGGCACGGATATGTTAAGGTACTTGCCCAATGTCACACATCTAGGAAGCACTGAAGCCAGGATTTGAGTCCATGTAGTTTCCTCTTCAGTTTCCATGGTTTTAAGTACCTCTGCTTCCTACACAAGACTTAACCAACAATCCCTGCCTCACTGGTGTGTTTTGTGAAGACTACACGAATTGTTAGGTGATTAATCAAGGGCAGTTTTCTCTCTTTATCTTTCTACAGTTGCTTAATTAAAAAAAATTCAACTTCTTGGAATCCTCTTTTTAAAAAATGATTACTATTCCTTTATCAAGTAAAAGTGGAAAAATATGTTCCCCCCACAAGAACAGGGGAGAAAGGCTGAACATGGGGTACAGTGGGGTAACAGGGATTTAGCCCAGCCGTCTCCAGGTGAGGAGGAAGAGCCACCCACGATGGTGCCTGGACCTCCGGGGGTCTGTGAAAGGCTGTATAGAACTACAGATTCTGGCCCTGAAATTGTTCTTCCTTCATCAAGTCCAGATGAACCAACCCTCAGAGAGAACAGCGTGAAAGAATTGCCCGAGAAACCCTTGGAGAACTAACAATGGGGCCTCTAATTCATAGCAGCCTAGAACAAGCCGGGTCTCTTTGTGCCCTCATCCGGGTGTCGCGGTGGTGGTAATCTGAGCTGCCCGCTATCAGCACCAGATACACAGTCCCGGTGTGGGGCTCCGCTCCATCTTCAAAAAAGAAAAAAAAAAATCTTGTGGTTTTAAATGAGAGTCGGCCAAAAACGTAACTTTAAAAAGTCTATATACATTTAGTGAATGCATAACAAGTAAATTTGAAACATATTTAATGGAGATACATTTATGTGCCATTAATTCTCGTGGAGGCAAATTTATGCATCCCTGTGTAGTGTTGGCATTCAATAGATATTGACGTCACACTGCTTAGAATCGTTTCAAACAGACACTTGGGCAAAATGAGTAAAATGACACTTGATGGATTTTATGATCCAATGATTCATTCCCAAGATATGTATTTTCTTTATAATTACACGCTCTTTAGATAAATATGAAAGATTTTTGGTGTGGATTTAGTAATCTTAAAATTCTCATTGCAATTCACTTGGCAATGGCTCCTACTGGGACAAAGGTACTTTATTCTATTAAAGTGCTATTAACTGGGCTGGAGTGAAAACTAGAAATAGAAAAGGGTAACGTACACTCTTCCCATATTACTCCCAATTTACAGGTCCTGAGAAATCCTAGTCCCCAACTAGAGATAATGAATTGAAGACTTTGTTGTACTTACTGCTGCCTAGGAGAGCTAGAATCAGTCAAAGCCTGAGGAATCACGTTGAAGTTGTGCTCAGATGGCACTTTGCACCTTCCACTGTTCCAGCACCTCTTTCATTCTTATTTCTCTCCCTGCCTATGTCCCCTTCTGGGCAGTCAGTTCCTCAAGGGCCATGACCATGTGTAAGTCGTCTTTGCATCCTCGTGTCTGGAACAGACAAGGCTCACAACAGATGCTCCCTCTTTTAGGTCTGGCCACCTTCTTTCCTTTGCCATAGACATTACTTTTGCTAAAAGGCATACACAATTAATTACGTCATCTGATGCCCTTGGTTCTGTGCTCATGCTGCTCTGTCTACCAGCAATGCTTTGTTCCCCATGTGAATCTCACTAACTCCTACTTGTCTTTTAAAACTGAGCTTGAGAAGCTTCTCTTCCTGGAAGCCTTCTCTGACTCCTCTGCTCTGGTTTCATGCTCTTTCTCTGTGTTGCCCTGGCATCTGTGTAGATGTTTATCAGAGCTCTTACCATCCCATCTGCAGTGGCTGACTGACCTTGTGGGCACAGGTCATGTACCATTTGGCTTTGTTTCTCTACCATGTAGAACATCTTCGAACTCATTGCAGATCCTCAGATAAATGTTTGCTGAATTCATGAATGGATAAATGGATAAGGAGCAAATAACAGAAACAAGCCATGTTAACATTTAGAAATTTGATACCATGTTTGGTGGTTCTCATATATCAACCCTAGAAGATTAGGCTTTGATGAAATTATCCTAGAAAACACTATTAGAAATGTTACCTATTTGATGGTCATTACTCAGTTTCATTTGGTATGGAAAGTGTCTCTAAGCTTGGGGACTGTAACAGATGCGGTAGGTGCCCCACCCATAGCAGCATCCCTTGTCACTTCAGTTGTCACATGACAATTGTTTTATGAGGCCCTTATTAGGTATATGTCTTACAAATAATGCTCCTAATTTTCACTCTTGATAAGCAACCAATTTTGTTTATAAAGTCTAATGCAACAATTATTTCCTGTATGGGTACTGTTTTGTGTGTGTGTGTGTGTGTGTGTGTGTGTGTGTGTGTGTTGTCCAGTTTAAGAAATCTTTGCTTACCCCCAGGTTAGGAAGTTATTCTCTTGTGTTATCTTTGAGAGGCTTTATTGCTTTTCCTTTTGCATTTTAGGTCTATCATCCATCTGGAATTGATTTTTGTGTTTGGTTTGAGGCATAGATCAAGGTTCATTTTATTCCCATATAGATATTCAATTACCCCAGCACCATTTATTGAATAGGCAATCCCTTCCCCACTGAATTGCAGAGTCTTTGTTGTTAATCACGTGACTGTGTAAGTGTGGATCTGTTGCTGGACATTCTATTCTGTCCCTTTGATCTCTTTGTAGGTCTTTGCACCAATACTACTCTGTTTTAGTTACTGTGGCTTTATAATAAAACTTGATATCTGATAAGTATTTCAACTTTGTTCTTCAAGATCATCGTTACTACTTTTGATCTTTTGCATTCTATATGAACTTCATTTCCATAAAAATTGATGGAATTTTTATTGTAAATGCATTGAGCCTAGAAATCAAATAGAGTCAAATATAAATTTTTGGGGGGAAATCGACATCTTTACAATATTGTCTTCCAATTCATAAACATATATATATATTCCTCTATTTGTTCTTCTTGAATTTCTACTGGTATTATTTTATAGTGTGTATGGTTTGGTACATCTTTTATTAGATTTGTTCCAATATTTGATATTTTTATATTAATTAATTTATTTATTTATTTTTGGCTGCGTTGGGTCTTTGTTGTTGCGCGCAGGCTTCCTCTAGTTGCGGTGAGCGAGGACTACTCTTCATTGCGGTGCGCGGGCTTCTCATTGTGGCGGCTTCTCTTGTTGTGGAGCATGGGCTCTAGGCACGCAGGCTTCAGTAGTTGTGGCACGTGGGCTCTAGAGGGCAGGCTCAGTAGTTGTGGCGCACGGGCTTAGTTGCTCCGCAGGATGTGGGATCTTCCTGGACCAGGGCTTGAACCCGTGTCCCCTGCATTGGCAGGCAGATTCTTAACCACTGCACCACCAGGGAAGCCCTTATGTTAATTTAAACGGTACTTTAATAATGCAATATTTTTACTAGCATACAGAAATGTATTTGATTTTGGTGTATTGTATTTACAACAGTTGCTAAATTTACTTAATAATTCTAGCAGTATTTTTTTTAAATCATAAATTAGTGTTGAACTTTTGAATTTATTGAAATGAACATAAGTTTTTAACTGTTTATGATAATGTGGTGAACTCTATTGACTGATTTTAAAATGTTAAGCCAGGCTTGAATTTTAAGAATAAACCCAACTTGACCATGATGCATTATCCTTTTAAAATATTGGTAGATTATATTTTCAAGTTTATGTCTAAGTGTTTTGTGTCTATTTTGATGAGAGATAGTATTGGCCTTTAATTTTCTTTCTTGTGTAGTTTTGTCAAGTTGTGTTATTAATAGTATAATGGCCTCATATAATGAGTTGGTAAGTATTATTCTCTGTGAGAGTTTGTGTAAGATCAGTGTTATCATTCTCCCAATTTTTGGATGAAATCATCTGGCCCTGAATTTATTTTGTGGGAAGATTAAAAAAAAAATTAGTTCCTCAGTCAAAGTCCAGACAGGAGACAGACACCATATAGTAATTTGAACAGAAAAAGTTTAAAATAAAGAATGATTAACTACTTACAGTGTTTTACTATTAAGAAGGAATAAAAGAGAACTCTAAAGAAGACCCTAGGGCTGAAGCAGAATACCCAAGGCAGGAACAAACTTGGAAGTGAGGTGTCCCTTCTCTTAGTCTAGGATTCAAATTTTGTGGAAGAAGGCATGGCTGCAACCCACTGGATACTGGAGAAATGTTTCCCTGGGGCAGAGCTGGTCCACAGTTAGTGGGCTGGGGTGGGCAGACACAGAATCATGGGTCAGAAATGGCAAACTGAAATCCTCTAGCTGAGTGCTAGCTGGCCAAGGCTGCCATATAGGAAACTTGCAGTAGGGACCCCTTAATGGGATGCAGGCAGATGGAACGCTGATGGGCAGTGAACTGTGGGCCAGGGCTTGCAAGCTGGCAGGTGAGTGCCTCTAGGTGTCTGCCTGCTGCTGGCCATGTGCACCGTAGGGGAAGAACTCAGAACAGCATGCTGGAACCAGGAAGAAAGGGTGTTTCCCCCATAAGCGTCCTAGCACCCTCTATTAACAAGCTTAACATTGTGCCAGCCTGCAAAGGAGAAATACTCCAGTATTGCAAGCAAAGCAATGAAGGGTGGATTTGGAGCTGAGAAATAATTGGCATAATTAGATTCAATTTTGTAGGCAAATGCAGGAACATTCAGATTTCTAATTCTTATGTCAGCTCTGATAAGTTGTGTTTTTCATGGAATGTGTTCATTTCATCTAAATTTTCATTAAAGTCACAAATTTGTTTATAATAACCTCTTAGTGTTTTATTTTTTATTTTTATTTTATTTTATTTTTTTAATAATAACCTCTTATTGTTTTAAATGTCTGTAGGATCTGTAGTGATAGCCTCTTTATTATTTTTAATAGTGATAACATGTTCCGTATTCTCTTTTTTCTTGATTAGTCTTACTAAGCAGTATTAATTTTATTAATAGTTTTGAAGATTCATTTTGTTGCCTTGATGATTTTCTCTATTGTATATTTGTTTTCTACTTCAGTATTTTCTGCTTTCATCTTTATATTTTTTCTCACCTACCTCTGCTTTCTTTTGGCTTTATTTTCAGTTTGTTTTTTAAACTAACTTCATGATGTGGATGCTTACATTGCAGATGTTAAGCCTTTTTTCCTTTCTAGTTTATGCATTTAAGGCCATACGTTTCCTACGAGCACTCCTTTACTTTCATCATGCAAGTTATGATATATTATATTTTAACATTGAATTAACAGTATTTTCTAATATCTATTATGATATATGTTTTTCATTTATCCATGGATTATTTAGAAGTGTTTTGCTTAATTTTCAAGCATTTGTAGATTTCTAGATTAATTTCACTGAGGTCAGAGAATGTATTCTGAATGATTCAAATTCCTCTGAAATCTGTTGGAGACTTTCTTAATGGCCGAGCATTTGACCTATTTTAGTAAATAATGCCGGTACGCTTAAAAAGGATATGTATTCTAAAGTTGTTGGATGCAGTGGTTTCTTATGTTAACTAGGTTAAGCCTATTAATTATGTTATTCTAATCACCTATATTATATTTAGTAATTGTCTTGGTCTGCTTGTTCTGTTAATTACTAGAAAAGTTATAAACTTACAAGTATGTGGATTTATTCATTTCTCCACTTAGTTCAGTCAGTTTTTGCTTTAAGTATTTTGAGGCTATATAAATTGCTGCATATAGTTTTGCTGCATAATTCTAATATATAATAATAGAATTATTATATATTCTGTGGATTGATGCTTTTATCATTATGGAATATCCCTCTTTACCTCTAATAATACTTAGTGCCTTAAAGTTTATTTTGTGTGACATTATTATAGCTATGACAAACATCTTTTGGCTTTGGAGTACATGGTGTGTATTTTCCAGTCCTTTACTTTCAACCTTTAAGGTAAATCTCTGTCTCTTTTAAGTCCAGATAGTGAGATTTTATTTGCTTTATCCATTCTGATCATATTAGTCTTTTTTTTTTGGCCACGCTGCGCACGGCACGCGGGATCTTATTTCCCCAACCAGGGATGGAACCCGCAGCTCCTGCAGTGGGAGCGCAGAGTCCCAACCCCTGGACCGCCAAGGAAGTCCCCATTTTCGTCTTTAATTGGGGTATTTCTTCTTTTTCTGTTCTGTGTAATTACAGATATATCTGGATTTAAATGGATCGTCTTATTTGTTTTCTGTTTTTCCATCTGTTCTTTTTTTTCTATTTATGGTCTTCTTTTGCATCAATCATATAATTTAAAAAATTATTTCATTTCCATCATTAGCAGGAAGTTATACATTCTTTTTGTTATTATTTTTAGCAATTCCAAGATTCATTCTTGAGTGATGAATGTCTAGCTTAAATTAATATGTTTAACTTATGGACAAGGTTTTATAATACTCTAACACCATTTATCTGTTACCCACCTTTGTGCTAGTGTTGTTATGCATTTTGATTCTATGTATATTTTAAGTTACAAAAGACATTATTACTATTGTTACAAAAAGACAATATTCATTTGGAGTTACTGAATACCTATCTTTTCTGGTTTTCTTTGTTCCTTCCTGCATGAACATGTTCTCAGCTGGGATCATTTTTTTCTGCCTTAGTTTTTAAATTTTATTTTTTAAAAGTTTGTTCTGCTGGTTACAGTGTCTTTAAGTGTTTCTTGTTTGCTTGAAAATGCCTCTATTTAGCCTTTACTTCAAAAGCTGTTTTCTTTGTGTACACAATTCTAGGTTGGCAATACTTTTTCTTTTAGCATTTTAAAGACATCATTCCATTGTCTTTTTTTTTTCCCTTTATAGTTTGTGTTGAAAAGTCTGCCATAATTCTATTTTTGCTCCCCTAAAAGTCATGCACTGCTTTTCTTTTTATGTTTGTAAGATATTCTTTTCTTATATTTGGTTTTTTAGCAATTTCACAAATATAATTTGATTTGTGTTTATCTTGGCTGGAATTTGTAGTGTTTCTTCAATGTGTTAATATCTTTTGTTTGTTTTGGAAAATTCTCGGAGTATCTCTTCTGTTCCATTATCTCTCTCCTTTCAAGACTCCAACTACACTTATGAACGTTTTATTCATCATGTTGCATATGTCTGTTAAGCTCTTCTTGCTCTTTTTCTTTTGGTTTCTCTGAGGAAATCTCAATCTTAATATTTTCTACTGACCTATCTTCCAGTTCACTTATCCTCTCTTCTGCTATATCTGATTTGTTCCTAAACCCATCTATTGACTTTTTAATTTCAGTGTTGTATTAATGGGCTTTATGTTTTCTAATTAATTTTAAAATAAATTCCAGTACTCTTATCAAATTTTCCATCTTTTTCTCCTATTTTGATTATGTTATTTATAATTCTTTAAAATTCCATGTCCAATAATTCAGATATTCACCTTCGAACCTGTTTGTAAAGTCTGTTTTATTTTTTTTTTTTAAACTGTTGGTTTTTGGTCATTTGGTCCTATATTCTGGCTTACTTGGTAAATTTGATCTAATGCCAAGCATTATGTATGGAAAATAGGTGCTATGGATGATATCTCTCTTTAGAGAGGATTTGATTTTCTTCTGACAGGCAGATCATCTTGATCCATTGGACTTAGGTTTCAGACTCAGTGTGAGGGCGGGTGAGCTCTGTTCTATTTCAGGTTTGTCTTTATTCCTAGAACCTACCTCTTCAAGGATCTCAAGGATAAGCCTGGTGTTTTTATTAGGGATTCTTTCTTGGCAGACTATGAGCTTCAATTTTTGTCTTCTTAGAACAAAGAGACTACTGAAATATCTGCTTAGATTTTTAGCTTTTCAGCAGCTGCATTCTGCTTGGTTTCTCAGCACTTTGCCTCACACATGTGTAGCTTAGGAGTTGGAAAATACCTCAAGGAAAAATTACACATATACTATCCACTCTACATTTCTGCAGTTAGTTAGTTTTTCTCTCAGATCAAGTCCTAGCTGCCTTGGTAGCACTGTACACCAATTTTCAACTTCCCTATCACTGAGACTGTTACAGACTCTTAGCTGCTGCTCTTTGCTCAGCATCTATGTTCCAAAAAGAAAATTAGCAAATGCCCTGAGGGTCACAAGTAGTAACTACTGTAGTGCTCATCTCTATGTGTTTTCCTTCTCTCCAGCATTTTGGTCTCTCAAGACTGAGGGGACACTTGGAAGGTATAATGGGACTCCCACAGCAGAGTCTGTATAAAGTAGACGCCAAGAAAACCAGGGGAGGGTGGTGAGGATGGGAGTAGACAAAAGAAGAAGAAAAAATCTAGAATCATAGAAGTTGCAACCAGGTGAATCCCAGCAAAGTAGTCTCAGGTAAATCCACAGAAATGCCCGCAAGAGACCAAGAATCAGCTTAATCATCTGCTTGGCCCAAAGAGCAAGATGCCATCTGCTATGGAATGAATGTTTCTGTTTCCCCAAATTCATATGTTGAAATTCTAACTCCCAAAGTGATATTTGGAGGTGGGGACTTTGGGAAGTAATTGGACATGAGGGTGGAGCCCTCATGGATGGGATTAATTCCTTTACAAGAAGAGACATGAGAGCTTACCCCTATTCTTTGCTCTCTGCCACGTGAGGAGAGAATGAGAAGATGGCCATCGGCAAATCAGGAAGAAAGCTCTCATCAGTCACTAGATTAGCCAGTACCTTTATCTTAGACTTTGCAGCCTCCAGAACTGTGTGAAATAGATTTCTGTTGTTTAAGCCACCAAGTCTATGGTAATGCTTTAGCTGCCTGAGATGACTAAGACACCATGTTAGGGTAGCACTGGTTCAAGTAAGGGGATGGCTTTCTTATCCTCTCTTTTCTCCCCGGTTCCAACCGATTTGGACTATTAACAGCAAACAGATAATGTGCGTTAGATTATAGTAAGAAAGAAGAACCTTATCCTCTCTTCCACTAGGAGGCTGGCTTGCAGTATGTTCATGTCAAGAGTAAATAGTCCATTTTATCGGCATATAGTTGCTTGTAGTAATCTCTCATGATCCTTTGTATTTCTGCAGTGTCAGTTGTTACTTCTCCTTTTTCATTTCTAATTCTACAACCTGGAAGAAATGGACAAATTCTTAGAAAAGCAAAACCTTCCAAGACTGAACCAGGAAAAAATAGAAAATATAAACAGACCAGTCACAAGCACTGAAATTGAAACTGTGATTAAAAACCTTCCAACAAACAAAAGCCCAGGACCAGATGGCTTCACAGGCAAATTCCATCAAACATTTAGAGAAGAGCTAACACCTATCCTTCTCAAACTCTTCCAAAATATAGCAGAGGGAGGAACACTCCCAAACTCATTCTACGAGGCCACCATCACCCTGATACGAAAACCAGACAAAGATGTCACAAAGAAAGAAAACTACAGACCAATATCACTGATGAACATAGATGCAAAAATCCTCAACAAAATACTAGCAAACAGAATCCAACAACACATTAAAAGGATCATACACCATGATCAAGTGGGGTTTATCCCAGAAATGCAAGGATTCTTCAATATACGCAAATCAATCAATGTGATACACCATATTAACAAATTGAAGAATAAAAACCATATGATCATCTCAATAGATGCAGAAAAAGCTTTTGACGAAATTCAACACCCATTTATGATAAAAACCCTCCAGAAGGTAGGCATAGAGGGAACTTACCTCAACATAATAAAGGCCATATATGGCAAACCCAGAGCCAACATCGTCCTCAATGGTGAAAAACTGAAACCATTTCCACTAAGATCAGGAACAAGACAAGGTTGCCCACTCTCACCACTATTACTCAACATTGTTTTGGAAGTTTTAGCCACGGCAATTAGAGAAGAAAAAGAAATAAAAGGAATCCAAATCAGAAAAGAAGAAGTAAAGCTGTCACTGTTTGCAGATGACATGATACTATACATAGAGAATCCTAAAGATGCTACCAGAAAACTACTAGAGCTAATCAATTAATTTGGTAAAGTAGCAGGATACAAAATTAATGTACAGAAATCTCTTGCATTCCTATACACTAATGATGCAAAATCTGAAAGTGAAATTAAGAAAACACTCCCATTTACCATTGCAACAAAAAGAATAAAATACCTAGGAATAAACCTACCTAAGGAGACAAAAAACCTGTATGCAGAAAAGTATAAGACACTGATGAAAGAAATTAAAGATGATACAAACAGATGGAGAGATATACCATGCATGTTCTTGGATTGGAAGAATCAACATTGTGAAAATGACTATACTACCCAAAGCAATCTACAGATTCAATGCAATCCCTATCAAACTACCACTGGCATTTTTCACAGAACTAGAACAAAAAATTTCACAATTTGTACGGAAACACAAAAGACCCCGAATAGCCAAAGCAATCTTGGGAAAGAAAAATGGAGCTGGAGGAATCAGGCTCTTGGACTTCAGACTATACTACAAAGCTACAGTAATCAAGACAGTATGGTACTGGCACAAAAACAGAAATATAGCTCAATGGAACAGGATAGAAAGCCCAGAGATAAACCCACACACATATGGTCACCTTATTTTTGATAAAGGAGGCAAGAATATACAATGGAGAAAAGACAGCCTCTTCAATAAGTGGTGCTGGGAAAACTGGACAGCTACATGTAAAAGAATGAAATTAGAACACTCCCTAACACCATACACAAAAATAAACTCAGAATGGATTAAAGACCTGAATGTAAGGCCAGACACTATAAAACTCTTAGAGGAAAACATAGGCAGAACACTCTATGTCATAAATTGCAGCAAGATCCTTTTTGACCCACCTCCTAGAGAAATGGAAATAAAAACAAAAATAAACAAATGGGACCTAATGAAACTTAAAAGCTTTTGCACAGCAAAGGAAACCATAAACAAGACGAAAAGACAACCCTCAGAATGGAAGAAAATATTTGCCAATGAAGCCACTGAGAAAGGATTAATCTCCATAATTTACAATCAGCTCATGCAGCTCAGTGTCAAAAAAACAAAGAACCCAATCCAAAAATGGGCAGAAGACCTAAATAGACATTTCTCCAAAGAAGATATACAGACTGCCAACAAACACATGAAAGAATGCTCAACATCACTAATCATTAGAGAGATGCAAATCAAAACTACAATGATATATCACCTCACACTAGTCAGAATGGCCATCGTCAAAAAATCTACAAACAATAAATGCTGGAGAGGGTGTGGAGAAAAGGAAACCCTCTTGCACTGTTGGTGGGAATGTAAATTGATATAGCCACTATGGAGAACAGTATGGAGGTTCCTTAAAAAACTGAAAATAGAACTACCATACGATCCAGCAATCCCACTACTAGGCATATACCCTGAGAAAACCATAATTCAAAAAGAGTCATGTACCAAAATGTTCATTGCAGCTCTATTTACAGTAGCCAGGACATGGAAGCAACCTAAGTGTCCATCAACAGATGAATGGAAAAAGATGATGTGGCACATATATACAATGGAATATTACTCAGCCGTAAAAAGAAATGAAATTGAGTTATTTGTAGTGAGGTGGATGGACATAGAGTCTGTCATACAGAGTGAGGTAAGTCAGAAAGAGAAAAACAAATACTGTATGCTAACACATATATATGGAATCTTAAAAAAAAATGGTCATGAAGAACTTAGGGGCAGGACAGGAATAAAGACGCAGACTTACTAGAGAATGGACTTGAGGACATGGGGAGGGGGAAGGGTAAGCTGGGACGAAGTGGGAGAGTGGCATGTACATATATACACTACCAAATGTAAAACAGATAGGTAGTGAGAAGCAGCCGCATAGCACAGGGAGATCAGCTCGGTGCTTTGTGACCACCTACAGGGGTGGGATAGGGAGGGTGGGAGGGAGGGAGACGCAAGAGGGAGAGATATGGAGATATATGTATATGTATAGCTGATTCTCTTTGTTATAAAGCAGAAACTAACACACCATTGTAAAGCAATTATACTCCAATAAAAATGTTAAAAAAAAAGACCTCCCCCCAAAAAAAAGACCCAATGCAGCCAAAAATAAATAAAATAGATAAATTTAAAAAGAAGAAGAAAAAAAGAGTAAATAGTAATGTTGTGGAATTACCTACACTCTTCAGTTATTCACTAGGTTTTCCCAGCCCAGTTTCCAGTGGATAAACACCTGAATCACTGAAGGTTGGGTTCCAGTCAGCTCTACGCAGCAGCTGTATGGAAGCTCTCAGAATTCTGAAAGGCAGAATGGATCTGAAGGCTGAAAGCCCAGTCCCTGCTGAAGAGGATCCCCAAAGAGCAGAATTGAGCCCAGTGTGCTCACATCTTTCCTGAATCCTGGACTTGTCCATTCTGGGCTTATTAATTCTACCTCATTTCTAAGCATTAAAAAAAATAGGACACTGAAAAAAGGTGTTTGTGTTCCAGTGACAAATATAATCCATTTAGTTGTTAAACGGGAAATTCCAGAATCCTCCTATGGCCTTGCCTCCTATTTTGCAGGAAGAAGTTTTTCCCCAAAGACAGAGTTGACTGGAGCCTCATGTCCCCAGAGGGCCTCATTGGAAGTTGGTCTTTGGAAGTTCTAACATAAACATACTCCCACCCACCTGGCTCATGTACAAACCGTGAACAACTTGGCTTTTCTTCCCAGCAGAGCAGTTTTCTGTATGAGTCACTTACTTCTGTCTCTTTATTTTGGACTTTTTGCCTCAGGGGATCATGAGAATTCATCCAATAATGTACTGAGAATGCTTTCAGCACTCAGTAAACAATGAACAATAGAAAACCTTCTAAAAAAAAGGCTGACTCCCCTCTTCAGTGTGCATGGACCTGGTACCCAGTTCGATGGAAAAGCAAGAACCTGGGCCAAGGTAACACACCAATGCGTAACACACAAAGGAATACGTCAGGAGATGAAGCTTTTGGGTTCACAGCAAGGGAGACAGGTCAGTTCAAGTCTGGAAAGCATAGTGTGCCAATGCTGGGGAGTCTTGGAAAATCTTCCATGGGAGTGGTCATAATCTGTAGACCATTTCTATAGTTGTTGTAGGAGATCTTGCCTGTTCTGAAAAGAGTGGGCACACTGCAGAGAACCTTTGCCTGTGACGAGAAGGTTCAGGAAAAAGATACAAGAGGGCTCAGGGTGGCAGAATGGAACACACCCTTCCTGTAAGCCTCCTTGGCTTGGTGCTTTATGTCTTCCAAAGGTTTGCCCTGATGGACTTGGAGTAATATCACAAACTATTTGGTTCTCTGCCTGTTTTCGGATCTTGGAGAAAGCACATGGGACCAGAAATATGTCCCTGCACAAGCCAAGTATAGTAAATGAGTTTTTATGCTTGTGGAATACTTTTTAATATTGTGAAATGAGAAAGGCCTCTCCTCTACCATCTTAATTTTCTGACTGTGTGAACCATTATTAGCATCTTGGAGCCCCTGGAAACATCTAGGGTCCCTATTGGTGCTTCCTTGAACATGGACTCACTAACATTTATCTGTCTAAAGTGAAAGGTATCTCTAATGATCCCAACTGACATTTATTCAGTGCCTTTCACTCAGTGATCCCAAAGAGCTCCACAGGCTGATTTACGGGCTGTCCACGCAGTGGAAGTGAATTGTAATGACCACAGTGATGAAGATGGTGATGGATCGCCCAGGCTCTGACATTTGATATGTCGTGTTGTTTCTGGGGCGTTTCCAATTTCCTGAGCTTCCCGGTGATTAGAAGCATGAGGGCAAGAGAGGGCTCCGTCCATTTCATGCTGCATTTCTCAGTGGAGATGGCTCTGACTGGGGCCTGGGGAGGTCTTAATTCTCTGCCTCCCTCACACAAATTTCAGGAATCAGCAGAGAGCAGACATGATGAAATGCTGCAGCGGGACCAGTTTGCATCCCTCCTCTTACCCTGACCTCCTTTCTTGTAGTATCTTCAACCACCTGAAACTCTCTTGGGCTTTTCTGCTCCGTGGGGAAAAGGGAGGAGACAGAAGCCAGGATAAAGTCTGTTGGTTTAGGAGGTTTATGGTAACATTAATTGGCACGGTGCTTTCCAGTTTTTTTAAGCCATGGAAACCCTCACTCCCCCTTTTTTTTTTTTTCCCCAAACAAAATCCTATGGGGAATTAACATGTGAAACAGATAAAAGTGAGCTCTTCTCCATACCCTCACTGACCCCCACCCCATCACAGTGGCCCTTGAGACCTAGATTAAAAACCACCGGCTTCCTGGAGTGCTGGGTTGTGAGCTGTACACAGGAGATCTGAATTTCTTTCTAGGTTTCCCCACTGACTTTTGAGTAAACTATTGGAACATCTACATGCTCCCTTTGTTTTAACTTTAAAATAGAGACTAAATACTCTTCATTAAATATTACAATTAAGGCTTTTAACACTGAGGATGCAAGTGTGCTAGAACTATAATAATGATGGGGATTATAAGGTTCCAGGCATAGTTCTAAATACTTTCCTATATGACCTCATGTAATCCTTATAACCTCCCTATGGGGCAGGTACTATTATTATCCCCACTTTAAGTTGGATAAACTGAAGCACAGAGAGGTTGTACACATTTCCCCAGGCGACTCAGTTTGTAAGTGGTATAGGCACAATTCAACACCTCGATCGATCTTAACCCCTGACTCCTGATTTTTAAACTTGGCTGCACGTTAGAATCACTTACGGATTTTTAAAAAATTCAGAAGCCCAGGCATCCAATACCAATGTCTGTGGTGGGACGTTACTGACAGTATTTTTAAAAACTCCTTTTAGGAGTTGAATTATGTCCTCCAAAAAAACCTATGTTGGGGCTCTAATCACCTGTACCTCAGAATGTAACCTTATTTGGAAATAGGATCATTGCAGGATGTAATTACTTAATTAAAAATAAGGTCATACTGGAGTAGGGTGTGCTTTTAATCCAAATGACTGGTATCCTTATAAGAAGACAGCCGTGTGAGGATAGAGACACGCAGGAAGGAGGCCATGTGATGCTGAAGGCAGAGACTGGAGTCAGGCAGCTGCAAGCCAAGGAATGTCAAAGATTGCCAGCGACCCACCAGAGGCTAGGAGGAGACCAGGAAGGATTCTCCCCTACAGCTTTCAGAGGCAGTATGGCCCTGCCAACACCTTAATTTCGACTTCTAGCCTCCAGAGGCAATACATTTCTGTTGTATTGTATTTTGTAGGTCTTTGCTACGGCAGCCCTAGGAAATGAATACAGCTCCCTATGTGATTTCAATGTGCAGACGAGTCTGAGAACCTCTGCTCTAAACATTAATTCTCTTTCCTTAAGAATTTACTGTGTAAATGGGGGGAAAGAAAGCCCTATCAGATAGCCCAGTCTTACTTAGGGCTGGTGTAGGTTTGCCATCCTTTGCTAATACTGTCTGTGCTCCCTTCTAGGGCAGGGGCGGTGTTGATCAGGTCTATGAGATGGTTGGTGTGAGCAGAGATTTAGGGGGTCATTCTCAGTGTTCCTGCTCATGGAAGAATCTGTAGAGGGGGTTGTGCACCTGGGCGTAAAGTAAGATGTGCCCAGAGAAGAGCGTGGAGGATGGAAAGGAGCAAAATGAGTGCTCCCCCTAAAGACAGTACAGTAGAAAACCTGTGAAACTATCACAGGGGGAGAAAGAGCGCTCAGTAAGGCTACCTGCAATCAGAGATACGGCCACAGGTAAAACAGAGCCCTGAGAGAGGTGGCCGGGGTGTCTGGAAGAAGAGGGTGTTGGAATGCCTCTCAGAGAAGGTGGTGTTTAAACGGAATGCTTCTCAGAGAAGGTGGTGTTTAAACCCAAGAAATGGGTTTTGAGAGGTGGCTGTGAGTGAAGGCTGTTCCAGGCACAAGGAGCACCTTAAAGGTGGGGAGGGGAGAGCAGGCAGAATGGGGGCCTGGTGAGTTGTAGGTGGACTTCACGCTTAGAGCGAACTGGAGAAGAGAGCTTGGGTAAAAGGAAAAAAGTCCAGGAAGGTAGCTTAAGGTGATTTTCTGGAGGGATTTGAATATTGCACTAAGAAGTCCCCCAGGCTTCATTTTGTAAGCAATACGGAGTCAACAGAGGCTTTTGATTAGGGAAGGAACACCATCATTAACTTAAATGATCTTGATAACATTTCAAAGGATCCTTCCTCTGTGACCGAAGCTGAGGAGTCTCATTTAATTTTCCCAATGACCTTATGAGAGAGGTACTAACATTACCCTAATTTAATAGATTTAGGAACTGAAACTAATGGAATTTCAGTTACTGCCCAAGTCACATAGCTGGTCAGTGTAGGAACTGGATTTGAGCCCTGGCTTTCTGATTCCAGAGTCTGTGGACTTAACGGAATTATGACTGAGGAGTCCCAACATTGGTGTTGAGGAAAACTAGCCTCAACTGGAGGCATGAGGCAGGTGGACAGGGGAAGGCAGGAGGGAGAGAATGCGGACAGAAAGGGCAGCGTGGAAGTGACTTCAGAATGGTATGAAGTATCTCAAAGGAAGACCAAAATGATTTATCAACGGGTTGTGTATTGTGGGAGATACCACCCCACTCCAGGATAAGTGAGTAACGAGGAGAGCTAAAGAATGCAGGAGGAGGAGTGGGTCGGGTGGTAGAAGAGATGAGGTTTCTTTAGATGTTTCGAAATGAAGTGCAGTACTTACATAATATTTATGTCAGAGATACTCAGGAAGTACATGGAAACGTGATTTGAGGTCTTTACCCTGCAGGAGAGATGGATCACTGCGCCTAATGCTGAGAATTTAGAGACTAAATACTGCAGAGACAGTATAAGTGTGGTGGTGAAGCCCACAGGCTCTGGGGCTCAACGGTTTGAAATTCCTAACCAACTATTTATTAGCTGTGTGTTCTTGGACAAGCCTCAGTTTCTTCCTCTGCAAAAGGGGGGATAATAGTAGGACCTATTTCATAGTCTTCATGCAGAGGATTAAATGAGATAAGACAGGTGGAGCTCTTGGCAGAAAGCAAAGGTTTAAGAAACAGGCGTGGCCTTACATTTGCCTCTGCTTCCTGTCACCCAGAAAGCCTTCCCTTGACTACACACCTCCCTCTTCATCTCTTTCCCCACCTGAGACTTTTCTATGTCCACATCAGGACTTCGTTCTACTTGTTCAGCCTTCAACTTAGCAGCTGCCTTTTTCTTAAAGATCAATCTCTCCACTAGCCCAGGAATATTTTGTAGTTTTTCCTCTTCTTACTCCTGGACTCAGTGTGGACATGATTTTCTTCTGGTGTAGCCACCTTACCTTACGGTGTTCTGTGCCTCAAACCAAGGAGGGGACCAGGCAGCCCACGTTGTTCAGCCCCACTGCTTATCTCTGATGGTACAGCTGGTTTATTGGCTCTCCGGTTACCTCTGAGCAATCTTCAGGCACTGATTTGGGGATTGTCTTTGTATGCTGCATGTGCAGTGCCTGGTACATGACAGGGGCTCAATGCATAAATCCGAGGAGAGCTGCTCTCTTAGGCAGGCATGAGCTAAATCAAAAAATAATAACAAAAGCCCATGGTTGGTTTTCTGGTCTTTTAGTTCTAGAAAGAGGTGTCTGTAACAGAGGAGAGAAGCATGAAGGAAGTGATTCATTGTCACCATTTCAATTTCCTGGTGCTCAGAAAAAGGAGCTGTATTTGTGGAGAAAATAAAGGATATGCTGTGTGGGTGAAGGTCGTCTGTTGCTGGTCATTTGGGGAGACTGAAGATAGAAATCAGTTTGAAAGAATGATTTTTGTGGATCAGTGCAATAGCCTCAAAACTTATGTCCTTCCATGGTTGTTCTTCCTTCCCGTCCATCCTAAATATTGACTTGATGTCTCTTCTTGTATTCAAAATAGATAACCAACAAGGACCTACTGTATAGCACAGGGAACTCTGCTCAATGTTATGTAGCAGCCTGGATGGGAGGGGAGTTTGGGGGAGATACATGTGTATGTATGGCTGAGTTGCTTTGCTGTGCACTTGAAACTATCACAACATTGTTAATGGGCTGTACTCAATATAAAATAAAAATTAAAAAACACACACACACACACTTTTATCAAGTCACCCTCCAGCTAGAAATTCCTTTAATGACTTCTCTTTTCCTTAAGAAGTGAGTCTCAAAACTTTATGGGTACAATCAAAATCCTCTCACCTCAGCCTCGTCCTATCTCTCCAACCTGCCCTTTCTCACACCACTTCCATCCCAGTGAGTCAGAGCTTTTTTAATGCTCCTCATTTCCACCTCCATGTACGGCCTTTGTCCTTTTGCTGCACAAAACTGTCCCCGGAGTCAGAGTGCGTTTGCTAAGCAGTCAACAGTCCTTAACTCTTTAGTGCACTTTGACCCCCGGAACAGCATTACCCACCTACCCTGCCAGCCCCCTTACTTTCCTAGGACCCACAACTTACCTTCCTCTACTCTACCTGCATACTCAAGTTAAAACTTAGATTATTTACAAAAGATTAACAATCAAGTTGGTTAAATACATGTAATTGAAAGGAGAGTGTGTTCTGCAATGTTAAATTTGTAGAGGCCTCAGAGTGAGGACTGAAGCCTTTGAGTTTTATTTTTAAATAGCATCTGGCCCAGAACAGAATAGCCTCTTTGAGAGCTCCAGCCTTCTCCAGCCTTCTACCTGGCAAGATAAAGGGCTTTAGAGAGGAGAAGGTATCAAGAATATCCAAATAACCCAAGAGTATGAGTAGACTTCCTTAAACATTTAACTTGCTAACAGTGAGGGGCTTGGGAGAATCTGATCCAGTAATTATCTGTGGTCTGACTGCCTATCTGAGTCACTCTATCCACCTTCCAACGGGAATTTACCAGAGATCCTGATTGAGTTGACTCATATAAACTATAGTGAATTTCTTTTTAGGCTCAGTGCTCCATGGAATTAATCAGACTTTGGGTTTGTCTACCGTAATCAGTTTGATAGTTGCTTTCTGCTCAAGGATGGCTCCTTGCCTTCGTTAAGTCAGTTACAAGAACAAACCAAGTCTTTCAGGCATCAGAGCCTTTGCTCCTGCTATTCCTTTGGCCTAGAATGTTGTTCCACTGGCTCTATAAACTGTTTATTTCTTCTTGCCTCTTAGATCTTAGCTGAACTATCAATCTTTAGGGTTTTTTTCTCAGACTCTCCTATCAAGCATTGGTATCTGTTATTTTCCACCTCTTCCTATTTATTTTTTTAAGAGTACTTACAACCTGCAAATGTTTAATTTACTTTTTTATGCGTGACAAGAATCTCGTCACTCTTGTTCACCATTGCAATCCCAGTGCCCTGTGTAATGAGAGTACGTAGAATGCTTTCATAACATATTTGGATAAATGAATTATTATTATCTGCATTTTACAAGTGAAGACGACAGAAAGCAGGTGATGTGCTCAGCGTCCAAGGAGAGTGAGTGAGTGGCAGGGATTGAGCCTCTGACCACATCTTCTGACCCTGCAGTTTGTGCTTTGATTCTACATATCACAGGTGTTCATGTTGCCACCCAATAGACAGCAAAATGTAATTTTCTTGGGATCCCTTTTCCACCAGAATCCCGTGAACTCTTTCCTTTCCCCTCCCCACTAAAACCGAGTGGCTTTGCACCACCAGCAGCCCAGCTAGTTTACTCATTTTTCCTTCTATAAAACGTTACTAAACTGCAGCACACAGATAAGTACTAGAAAAATTGCCAGGTTATTTTCCTAACATAAAATTAGCCAATTTGCCTGTGTACGGATTGTAAAGGATGCAAAGCATCCCATTCAAGTGATTAACCTCTTAGTTAATAAAAGCAACAATTTCATGTGTATAAATAATATAATAAAAGGAACATTCATATCAAAGTTATGTAGCCCTCCCCTTCCTCGGCTCATCTCCTTAATTGGTAAATAATTCATCAAACTTTGAGATGAATTGTACTCCCACCCACATTTCTTCATCCAATTATTGTGAAATAGGAAAGCAGCCTCCTTCTTTCTCCCTTTGGAAGGCAGAGATAATGAAATCGTTCAGGGCTTCCCTGAGCCTGCACTTGGCCAGATAGAGAACCCGGCTGGCACAGGCCTAGCTGGTAACTGAGCATTGCTTCTCCAGGATCCGGAGAATTGGGCTTGTCCTTTTAGTTTGTCCTCTTTCTCCCTGAAGGTCACGTATCTGTCTTTCCACTCCAGCATCCACAAATATTACCTGTTGTGAAGGTGACTTTCAATGGGAGGAACAGGCTGGGTGGAGCAGTCAGCTGCCCAAAGATTTTAATATGACTTTTGCATCAAATGAGTTGCATGGGTCCATTTTTACAATGCTGATGAGCCACGATTCTTAGACATGGAAGTGTCCTTTTATGTTGTAAATTATGTAAGATTATTGCTGCAAGTTTCTTGTGGGAGCTATAATTTTTTCCCCTTTGGACTTCTTCATGTGTGGAAAAAAACCCTACATTAGATATAAATTAATATACTTTGGGGCTGATGACCTTTGGTTTTTTTCCTTTTACCTTTAAATTGAGGTAGAGTAATGCCCAACATAGTGTAATTTGCCTTTGTAAAACTCTTATATGTATGTCACCGTAATTCCCAAGGATGGTCTTGCTAATAAATCCCATGAAAAATTATCTTTTTAGATCATTTTGCTTCCTCTCATGAGTTCTGTTTAGAATTTTATCATTATCCATACTCAGCAGCTTTTAACTTTGTTGTAGGTAGAGCACAGAGGTTGTATACTGAACTTACAGTAGCAGTGTTTATACCTGGGGTTTCTTTATTTTCCCTGCAATGCATTAGAATTTTATGGAAAAAGATAAAACTGTTACTGCCTCCTTTTGAATAGCCTCTTCAGCTTGAAGTTTATGGCTGCCGAAAAATCATCTTAATTTGAAAATTGCACAAGCAGTGTTCTCTGGGTCTTGGTACTATAGTCAAGCAAAGAGAGAAATGGAAATGTCAGCAGCAGCATTTATGACTGACTCAGTGGGGAAACTTTTCCTTCTGAGTCCAGATGGAGCATGTGGCCTAAGTGCGCTGCTGAAGTGTGACTGAGACTCAACCCTGAGCTTCCATTCTTCTCCATCGCATCTTTGGTCAATTGAAACCATCAGCTTTACCTTTTGTACTGTTTGCACTTGTGGCAAAGCCTTTCTGTTTAAAAACCAGAGATTGACGACTAGACCATTTGATTCCTTCCTAAAAATTTCCCCTTCTCTTTTCAAATACATAAGCTATTCTTCACTGTTGCTTGAGAAACACTGTTGTGAAATTCTGCTTATTCCTACTACTTATGGCTGCTCTACAGAGACAAAGACATTTCTGTAGAAATGAACAATAGGAAAAAAACCATGCTGGAATTGGATTGACTGGACTCGCTAAAGCAAAAATGTCTTAATCTTAATTAACCAGCTTTTGACATCTGGATGTGAGGATTGCTGGCTCTGTCACATGAGTACTTTATAATCAGTGTCCTCTGGGTGGCTATCCTAGAATTTTTCTCTATAGAGTAAATTCTTTCTATCAAACACTGCACCGCAGTATCCCAAACCACAGCAGGGAAACTTTGATCAAGGTCAGGACAAATGGACTTGGAGGAGTTCCTAGCTGAGAAAGGCAGCTATTCTCTATGACTGCCTGGAGAACTGCTTTTCTTTATCTGGGAAGGCTGTACTCTTCAGAGCAAGGTGCAGATCTGGGAGTGGCCTGCCCATGGCACACTGAGCAGGAAGGGATGCCTGTCTAGCCAGCTTGAGCAGCAGGCAGCTTTCATCTCCTTGGGTCCAACCCTGGCTCATTGTTTAGAATCCTAACCTGATGGCAGTGCTCACCCAATGATTAGAGAAGAAACACTCTTTCTTGAACTGGCCTTTGGCTAAACAAGATCATGAAACAGGCAACACTGGTAACATCTATTTTGGTGTCCCTCTCCCTGACCCCCAATCTCCTTCCTCCTGCCAGTTCTGTTTCTCT
Organism: Balaenoptera ricei; assembly: GCF_028023285.1. Lineage (NCBI taxonomy): Eukaryota > Metazoa > Chordata > Mammalia > Artiodactyla > Balaenopteridae > Balaenoptera > Balaenoptera ricei. Next base: position 41,605,127 of record NC_082652.1, read on the forward strand.
GGGTTCCTTTCCCTCCTTTTACCTCACCTTCAAAATCTAGTTATCCATTATCTTAGCCCTTAAAAGTCCTGATTTCTGCCACCATGATCCTAGAAGGGGAACGAATGGGGAGCTAATATTTACTGAGTACCTATGGTAATCAGCCATCCTTTAAGAAGGTGTACATATGTTATCGCATTGGATCACAGCTGTGCATGTGAGTTATTTCCATTCTACAGATGAGAACACTGAGGTTCCTAGAGACCAAGTGACTTTCCTAAGGGTACATAGCAAACAAGGAGTAAAGCCAGAGTTGGAATTTAGAAGTGTCTGACTTCAACAAGGGCCATGCTCAACTAACCCTTCATAATGTAATCACTGCAAGGTTACATGCTTTCTTAAATCAGTTAAAATTCTTTTATTCACATATAATCCTTTGGAGTCAAGTCTTCAGTCTGAGACAGGTTTATAGGGAGGATCTTTATGATCAGATCGAGTTCACACTCATAAGGGTGTCCCTCAAGTACTGCCACATGGTGGACTGTTTTTCCTTGTAGATCCAGTTTTGACTGGGACCAGATCATGACCAAGAAAATGTGGTTGATTTCATAGTCCCAGAATCCTGTTTCATTGGGTGACATTTGCGTGTCCACTGTTCCAGACCTGACCTGCTTTTTGTGACTCTGATGCTCTCTGTGGATTAGCACATTTGACTTTCTAAACCTGGCCCTATTCATCAGCCCCAGAATGACCTGGGTTGTCCTATTCCGACACAGCCAGTGTCCTCACCAGTGGTTTCACCTCTTGATTTCATTATGTGTGTGTGATGATTTGTTTATACTCCTGTTTCCATTGTCTCACTGGTATAATCTTCTAAAACTCAGCCCAGTCTTTCTTCTAGTTTATTATTCCTTTTTCAGCCCATTCCTTTTGTGCTATTGACTGCATCTTCCTTCCTGTATTTTGCAATATTGACATGCGCTAACTTTTATTTCTTACACCTGATTATTGAGTGGGACTTTTTTTGTGGCCTCAGAACTACAACCCAAACCCGAGGACAAATCACCATTAATTATCCCCATCTTCTACAGGGATCTGTGTTAGTATACCAGGGCTGCCATAGCAAAATATCACGGTCTCAGTAGCTTAAACAACAGACATTTATTTTCTCACAATTCTGGAGGCTAGAAGCCCAAATATCAAGGTGTTGGCAGGATTGGTTTCTTCTGAGGCTTCTCTACTTGGCTTGTAAATGGCTGTCTTCTCCCTGTGACCTCATGTACATAACTAATGTCTTCTCTTTGTACATATCTGTGTCCTAATCTCTTTTTCTTACAAGACACCAGTAAGATTGGATTAGAGTCCACCCTGATGACCTCATTTAACCTTAATTACCTCCTCAACGACCCTAAATCCAAATACAGTCACACTCTGAGGTACTAGGTATTAGGACTTCAATATTTAATTTAAGGGGTCACACAATTCAGCCCATAACAGGATCTAATGACAGTCATGTCCAGATAGCTCCTGAGAGCTTCTCAAAAGGTGGCCATCCCTTCTCTGCTACCTTCCCAATCACCCCACCCCAAAATCTATATGAGAAAATCACTGGGTGAATGAGTGAGGGGTCTAGGGAGGTGGTCAACTGGAGAGCAATATTTGTGGTCAAGAGGTTTTCTCTTCCTTTCCCATGGTTAGGAGGAGAATGGGGTGCTTACCTCCTCTTCCTCCAAGGCACATAAGGGAAGTGCCAAGAGAATCACTTGCAAGGATTGGACGTGCCTGGAAGAACAGGTAACGGTAACTGTCATCCAAGCCTCTTGCTGGGTACTTACAGAGTCTGCCCTGGTGCTTCCCAGTGGAGGTGAGGCAAGCATGGTTAGAACGTTCTTGAAAGAGTCTGCTGTTTCTCCTGAGTTTTGGAGGCACCCATGACCCCAGTGACCGGTGCCTATTTTGGTCTCTCTTTAATCTCCAAAGGTAAGAAGCTTGATGGGATAAATTGCAGGAAGAGACTATGGGAAGAAGATGGGGGCATCAACCAAGGGCCAATTCCCTGAGGATCTTAGAGGGCATAGAAAATCCTCACTGGTCTTGACTCCAAGTGAAGAACCATGGGGATTAAAAAGGAGGCATGAACCATAGGGTATTCAGGGAACTAACAAGAGTTACTCCTCCCGCCTGCCCAGAGAGGGCTTGGGGGGCACTGAACAGTGGCAGGGGCCAAAGAAAGGGGTGACTGTCCCCTCTCTAAAGAGGTCCTTAGTACACTGGAGGCTGTTCCAAGAAAAACCATGAACACCATTGATACATCAGGATGCACTGCACAGAAGATGAAATCAGACCAAGCCAGAGGAAGACTATCGCAGAAGTCAGCCCATTGTATCAGACAATATCTGCCATCTCTTCTATCCTGTTCCCTGCTTCAGCACACTGGAGGGGTTAAATGTCCAGAAGAAAGACAAGTTTGACGGATCCCAGAGAAGACTATGCCCCCCAATCCAACTCTAAGTTTGGGGAAGAAGAGATTTGAGAAGATTATGTAACTTTTCCCTTGGGCTGAAGCCAAGCTGCCTCAGAGTAACTAGAAAAGTTAAATACTAAATTGGAGAAGACATTACAATGTTGGAATATACTGGGGTGAGTATTTGATAACTGAAAATGCCTGGAAAGCTGTGGATTTTGCTGGGATTTGGGGGTCTGGAAATGGAGATTTGACAAGGTAAAGGCAGCCATTGGAGAACACAAAGCTATTGTATCTAAATACTGTTCAGACTGTTCAATCATAAATTGTTTTTGATTGCTGTTGAAAAGCCATAGTGAGTGCTACTGCTTGACAAGGATATCTCCGTTGGTCGTTGGTTAGATTTTAGGTGCAATGAGATTAAAATAGAAAATTGGGATGGCACACATTTACTTGTGCTTCAGAGCGGATTGATCTGATGTGAAGCAATCACAATTTTAGTTGTAAGAGATTAGATTGAAAAACTAGAGATTAGATTGAAATAGATTAGACTGAAAAACTAATTGCCTTATTTTAATTTGCCTTTTTTTAGACAATGTAGTAGAATGGAAGGTGTTAGGGTTCAGAGGATCTGGGTTCTACTGTTGGCTCCATCCATAATCATCTATATCAAAGCAGTCACGTCATTGGAACTTACGGTATCTTGATTATTCCAATTCAGTAAGCATTTACCAAGTCTCTTATGAGGATAGTGGGCTTTACAGTTAGACTGTGTAGGTTAGAATCCATGCTCTACCACTTACTGGCTGTGTGATCTTGTTCAAGTTACTTTTCTGAGACACTGCTTTCTTATCTTTAAATGGCGATATGACAATTAAACTGAGACAGAGAATCAATAGATTTTCTTCTGTAAAATGGAGCATTTGAACTATGTGATCTTTAAAAATTCTTCATTTCTAAAAGTCTATTCTATATAAAACTACAGGGAAGGAAATGTATTTAAGCAGAATCATGTGGCTTCAGATTGTAAAAAAGAATTTCCTGGTTAGAAACCAGATGTGATACTCGAAGAGGTTCTGGATTTAGTCTCCTAATTAAATAAAGTAGTGACTTGTCTGGTTGGAATGGTTTTACTATGATTTCGCTGAAAGTTAAAGAGATGGAGTAAGTCAGTAGGTTTCAAACAAGTCCAAGAATGGAGAGCATTAGATTCAACTGGGGAAGTTTTTATAGTGTCATTCAAATCTCTATCCTTACTGATTTCTTGTCTACTTTTTTGGGGTGAATTACTGAGTGCTAAAATCTTCAACTTTAATTGTAGATCTGTTTCTTTCTTATTTCTGACAATTTTTGCCTCAAGTATTTTGGAGCTCTGTTATTTGGTGCATACACATGTAGGCTTTTTTTCTTGAAAAAAAAAATTGACCTTGCTATCATTATGAAATGTCCTTCTTCATCTCTGTCTTGTCTTGAGCTATACTTTGTCTGATACCTATATGGCCATTTCAGCTTTCTTATGATTAGTGTTTGTATAATGTATGGTTTTTATTCTTTTACTTTTAACTAATATGTGTCTTTTTAAAAAATTTACCTCTTTTAAACAGTATGTGTTTGCGTCTTTCTTTTCATCTAGTCTGTTCATCTCTGCCTTTCAATTGCAGTGTTTAGTCCATTTAGATATACTGTGATTATTAATATGGTTAGATTTCAAATTACCATCTTGTTATTTGTTTTCTATTTGTCCCAGATGTTCTTTGCAATCTTTTCTCTCCTTTTCTGCATTCTCTTGGATTAATTATATTATTACATATTATGTCCACCATTGGCTTATAGCTCTATCTCTTTGTTTTATTTTTTTAAAGTGGTTGTTCTAGATTACAATATGTATTCCTAATTTATCAGAGCCTACCTTGAATTCCTGTTTTACCATTTATCACCTATAAGGACCTTACAATGGTATATTTCCATTTGCCTTATCATAGTATACTTTCTCTCATGTACGTTATAAATTCTGAAATACATTTTTAATATTTTTGCTTTAAAAAATCAACCACTAACGAAAAAAAAAAAAAACAAGAAAAATTCTTTTGTTTCCCAGCATATTTGCTATTTCTAGCACTTTTCATTTTTTTGATGTAGGACTGAGTTCCGGTATCATTTCTCTTCATCCTGAAGAACTTCCTTTAAAAGTTTTTATAGAACAGGTCTCCCCTTGATGAATTCTCTCAGTTTATGTTTATCTAAAAATGCCTTTTTCTTTCATTTTGAAGGGTACTTTTAGTTAGATATAGAATTCTAGGTTGATAGCAATTTTTCTTTCAGCATTTAAACGATGTCATTCCACTGTCTTCTACTTTGCATTATTTCTAAAGAGAAATCACCTTTTGTTCTTATCACTGTTGCCCTGAATGTAATGTGTCTTTTTACTCTGGCTGCTTTTAGATTTTATTATATTTGGTATTCAGTAATGTTACTGTATTATACCCACATAGAGTTTTTTGTTTTTGTTTTTTTAATATTTATCCTACTTGGGGTTTGTTGAGGCTTCTATCTGTGAATTGATGTCTAATTTGGAATATATTTGGTTATTATTTCTTGAACTATATTTTTTCTGGTCTAGTGTATCCCCAATTTGCCTCAATCTCTTTCTCCTTTTATTCTCTCCTTTTATTAACTTACACATATGTTAGCCTATTTGATTTTGTTTATTAGGTCCTTGGGAATCTGTTCATTTTTTTCCCTAGTCTTTTTCTTTTAGTATTACAGCTTGGATAGTTTCTTTTTGCCTGTTTTAAGTACATTGATCTCTTTTGCAGTCTCTACTGCATTCTCAAACTTACCTACTGAATGTTTTAGTTCAGACGTTGTACTAATTCTAGAATCTTCATCTGGTTCTTTTAAAATAGTTTCCATTTATCTCCTGAGAGTCCCTGTCTGTTTTCTCATATGTCTATCTTTTCCATTAAATTATCGAACGTACCTACAGTAGCTGTTTTAAAGTAATTCTCTGCTAATTCCAATAAGTATGGCATTATCTCCGGGTCCATTTATACTGTTTTTGGGTGTCTAATAATAATTTTTATTATGTGTTAGACATTGTGGATATTACAGTATTGAAAGTATGGATTTTTAAATTACCCTTCTAAAAGAAAGAATTTTGGACTAACAGACAGCTAATTTAATGGCAAATCAGGTTGATCCTACTATGCCTTGACTTCAGGCTTTGTTATAGAAGTCTAGAGCAACCCTGCTACTAAGACTTGAACTTCGAGGGTCTTAACTGAATGCCTGGAGAGTTTCAAAGAGTTATTTCCCCTCTGGTTGGTCAGAACTTTAACATCTCCCAGTCCTGTGCACCTTGAGAATGTCAATTCTATCCACTATTTCTCAGTAGTTATTCTCTGTTAGGTCTCACAGAATCTTAACCCTGTCAGTGTGCAGATTAATATTTGGCAAAAGATGTAAGGGAACCCCTATGTAGATTTCTGCGTGTCCTTCTCTGTGCATTTACTTCCTCTCTGGTGTTCACCCCACAAATTTCAGCTGCCTTTACAACATCAAACTCTAATTGAACTTAGAAATAAAAGCTATTCTAAATAAATGTCAATATAGCAATTAAAACAAAATGAATTATATTTCTATAGTTATAAAAATTCAGTTGTTATTTCTGTCCCTTTAATAGTAGTTTCCCTGAAGTCTGCAAGATGGCAGTGTTCTTTTTTGGGAAAATAATTATTTTGGAGATGAACTCTAATAATAACTACAATATAAATTTTAGTATATATGTTAACTGCTTTACATGGATTATCTCACTTAATAGTCATGGCACTTCTCCCACTTAGACCTGTGATTGGGCTTCATTTTCCTGTGCTGGTTTTATAAGTTTAATAAATTTAATAAGTCACTTTTTTTTTTTTTTTTTTTTTTTTTAAATCATCAGCCTTGACTTTACTCCTCTCACCCCTCATTTTCTGCTCTCTGAGATGCTTTCAACTTTTTTTTTTTTATAACTTTATTTATTTCTGGCTGTGTTGGGTCTTTGTTTCTGTACGAGGGCTTTCTCTAGTTGCGGCAAGTGGGGGCCACTCTTCATCGCGGTGCGCGGGCCTCTCACTATCGTGGCCTCTCGTGTTGCGGAGCACAGGCTCCAGATGCGCAGGCTCAGTAATTGTGGCTCATGGGCCCAGCTGCTCCGCGGCATGTGGGATCCTCCCAGACCAGGGCTCGAACCCGTGTCCCCTGCATTGGCAGGCAGATTCTCAACCACTGCGCCAACAGGGAAGCCCAATAAGTCACTTTTAATAAGTGCCCCCAAGCAGAATGCTAAGGTGAACGTGGAGCTCACCTTTTTGTTTTTCCCATTCTCTGTATGTTATAAAATATCTGAAAATGTGTCCAGTTTTGTAATTGATTATAGTGCGTAGGTAAGTCTGATACTTGTTATATCAGCCTTGCTGGACTCCTAAGGAGTTTTTAAAATATGTAGATTCGAATACCCTACCAAAAACCTACTGATTCAGAATCTACGAGGTGATCTTAGAAAGCACTTGTCTTTTTTTTTTTTAAATTTATTTATTTATTTTTGGCTGTGTTGGGTCTTCGTTGCTACGCGCGGGCTTTCTCTAGTTGCGGCGAGCAGGGGCTACTCTTCGTTGTGGTGCACGGGCTTCTCATTGTGGTGGCTTCTCTTGTTGTGGAGCACCGGCTCTAGGCTTGCGGGCTTCAGCAGTTGTGGCACGTGGGCTCAGTAGTTGTGGCTCGCGGGCTCTAGAGCGCAGGCTCAGTAGTTGTGGTGCATGGGCTTAGTTGCTCTGCGGCATGTGGGATCTTTCCAGACCAGGGATCGAACCCGTGTCCCCTGCACTGGCAGGCAGCTTCTTAACCACTGCGCCACCAGGGAAACCCCAGAAAGCACTTGTCTTTATTCTGATGTTCACTCAGGATTTGGACCCACCAATGCATATGACCTTCCCCAGTAATATCAAGCCCTGATTATGCTGACCTTTGAGCATTCTGAAAAGCCTCTTTTAAAAGTCTCAACTGATATATCTTCACCACTTCCCTCTGGGCCTCCCATCATGAAGGATTTCTCAGTTTCCAGACTTTTCAATCCTAGGATTTCCTTACTTCTAATTGTTTGTCCTCCAGAATTAAAGTAAACAATTCTTTATATTCTTAGTGTTTACACCTTCAAAATTTACTAGACACTTACTATATCCCCTGCCAGTCATCATTTAACCAGGCTATACATATTTAAGCATTTTAATGTACCCCCATAAATCAACCTTTTGAACTCCCCAGTCGTGCTGGTTGCAACATCTTGTCCTCTCTCTGGGTAGGAGTGAAGAAGGCCAGAACAAGACATCTTTTCTTTTAGTCATGTTTTCCTGAGGAACAGGACTTATGTCCCATCTTCTCCAGTCTTCGCCATATGATCTGGAATTTTCATTTTATAAACTTGCAGACTTTTATTACTCATTGATTCCATTTTAATTGTATTGTAAATAATTTTCAAATTCTTAAGCTCCCTTCTTTCATTGAATAAAAGTATTTAAGGTTTTATTTTTAATTTAAAAATTTAAAATACTCGCACATTCCTCAAGTGGAATGAATCCATTAAAAATCCTGTGTGTGTAATTAAACAATCTTAGTGTCCCTAGATTTCTCTGTCATTTCTGGCACCTGTCATGCCTTCCTTGGAGGTTTTCAATTGTGGACTGTAATACTTTCAGAATAATGAGAATTTAGATCCCACAAATCACCCAAAGCCAAACATCAGTTTCTTTGGCCAGTAAAGCATGCTTAGTTAGATGATGGCTTTCAGAGGGGCTGACAAAAGACCTTAGATAATGCACTGAGTATGGTACTGTTTAAGGCCATCACAGTGCTCTGTAATTATTGTGGCAGGCTCCTTCCTGTCTAGAATCTCTCCCCGAACAGTAGGTAGTGTGTCTTGGGGTTGACAGGTGGCTAGATTCCCCTCTGTGTTAGTGAGGATGTTAGATGTTGCCAGGAGAATTTAAAGCAACATAGGCAGTGTCTTAGCACTTGAATTGTTCTGATTTTCCCCTTAGCTCTGCGCAATATGCACTTCTTAGGCACATGCGAAAGAAAAGCCTCTTTTCCCCTTTTTCCTGAACTCTTCTCCTCACCAAGGCACTGGCTGCCCCGCGGTGGGTGGGGGGAGCCACGCTTACCCGTATCCCCAACAGCCCTGTGCCCATGTTTTATGCAAAGATGTGAGCAGCTGGCCACCAAGCCCCTGAGGGTCTGGGGCCTTTGTGTTCCAAGTCCTCTTCTCTGCTTTCTTTTCCCTCCCCTCCGGGCTCTGGGCCGTGTGATCTTTTCTCCACCACTGCCTGTGTCAGCATCCGCTGGATGTGCTCGGTGCGTTTTACATGTCAGGCATCCATGCTGAGAAAAGGTGAACTTTCCTAAAGAGTGGTTAGCAAACGCAGGGAGTGGTGTCAGAGAAGGTCTGGAACTTAGTAGGTCCTCTCTGCTGAGCTTTTGTTCAGACCTTCTAAAGAAGTCCTGTACTACCAGGCAGAAAATCTAAAGAGGCACTCCAGCGCAGTGGATCCAGTACCGGGGTGGGAGAGCCGAGTCTGTTATAAGGCTTAAATCAAATAATATACACAGAATTCTAGAAGAGCGAGAGCTTCGTATATGACCTGGGACCCTGGAATCAGGCTGCTTAGGTGTTTAGCCAGTTCTCCCACTCACTATTTTGTGGCCTTGGCCAAGGTCACTCATCCTCTCTGTACCTCAGTTGTTTTACCAGCAAAATTGAAATACTTCCCACATCAGGGTTGTGATAAAGACTCAAGGAGTTAATAGATATAAAGAACTTTAAAAAGTACCTAGCATGTATTAAGTACATAATAAATGTTTAATAAAAAGTAGTTAAAATAGTAATATTGTTATTATTATTGTTGTTATTAGGCACGTCACCAGTCCACCAGCTCCTGTATAATTTAATTACTTCAGTGGAGCTAGACTAGGTCATGAAGTTGTAGACACAGAGAAGAGAGGAGAAGTTCTAGTGCAAGTTCTAAGGCTGTGGTACAGTTCATGGGGGTGGGGTTGTGGTGGTTCCTGGCTTTGTCTGATCAAGCCTTTTGACAGAGATGCTCCAGTATCTCACTCAATGCGAACAATGGCATAGAACTCAAGATAAAGGGTGTGGCTAACCTGAGGCATGGAGGTCTCTGTTCTGCTCCACAATAGGGAAGTTAAACCTGGAAGATAGGCTTGCTGTAGAGTTTAAATCATCCTAAGCAAAGAGAGGGGAGAAAAAAAAAACAACAACAAAACAGCCTAGATATTTCTACCTTAAAAGCCTCCTAATACGAAGAAATTTACTTTCTTGTTCTGAGCAAGTTTAGGAAAAATAAAAGGACCACTCTAGAAGCCAGAAATCCAGTCTTTAAAAACAAAGTAGGAGTACAATTACTGCTCATTCAGTTGGAAATTAACCTTGTAGAGGTGTTGGACAATAGTAGAAAAACTTCCAAAATTGCTAGAGGCGGTCCGAAGGAGTTAGGCCTGGAGAAATAGTTTTAGCAGTCTATCTGGACTTACGGATATTTTATTCCACACCTTGCACAGGGGGACCTGTAGCTGACTTTTTATCAGAGCATCATTTTGCCTTGTGCCCATTTTGGGAACCGTACTCTTTATTGCCGCTGGAGCTCATTATAAGAACTGCTCTCCTTAACGAAGTGGGTAACCATACTTAAGGCATGAGTCCTGCACCAAGCCAGGGTGGATCATAGTCAAAGTGTGGATTCTTCTTTCAAAAGAGGTGTGATGCTCATCACAATGGAATCTGCCTCAAATAGAAGTTTGTGAGGCTCAGTTCAAGCACTGGCTGGGGTTTGAACTGCCTCTGATTTGATCTGACCCTTAGAGAGAAAATAGAGATGCACCACTGTCTCCTATTTATCATTCTCAATGGGAACTATTTGGGCAGCTTCCATTACACCAGGCCAAATTTAGACGAATGAAAAGGTCAACTAAGTAATTATTGATTTTATATGTGTGCATAAATTAGAGCATGGAGTCCTTTAGTCACTGCTAAAAATAAGCCTTCTATGGATTGAGTTTGGGAGGCAGAGGGCCTATGTAACGAGCATATAGCAATAGCTCTGGTGGTAAATCTGTACATTGAATAACTATTTCCTTGTGGTTTTCGTGATGGTTCAAGACGTATAAAAAATCAGCCAGTGGAGCATTTTGGATATCTGTGAGCGGATTGGACAAGGCAAACCAGAGGAATTCTTTCTCTTTCATCATAAAAATGATACTGGCCATAATCCTTTTAGCAACAAGCTTTTCTCCAGCAGCAGTGACTCATGGATGCTATTCTGAGGAGAACTAGTCAATATATTAGTTTTCTTATAATTATGCAGCGGCAGCAGCAAGTCATGCAGGAGTTTTATGGAGCTTTGTGAATTTGCCATTGGCTCTGGGAAGCTGAGAATTTGTTCATATACTTTGGAGCAATTTACTCTGGTTAGAAGAGAGAAAACATATCCTTCTCAAAAATGAAGAGCTGATATTTGAATATGAAATTCCAAGAATCTAATAATCAAATCAGCCAAGGCTGTTAATTAAAATTGATGAGTATTAAGCATTATGTAACACTCTAGAATGTTAGGCTGCTGGAAAATTACCAGTTGCCCGAAGATTGCAACTGTTAACATGACAAGACCAAAAATATGGTTATAAAAGAAGAAAGTGCTTTGTTATCAAATGCCTGCTACTTGGGGTGAATAGTACTTTATAAATTTTAGAGGTAAGGCCAGCTAAATGATACAGCTGTCTTCGTTTTGCTTGGATTTGTGTGGTTTGAAGTCAATTTATGCATTACATGTGCATCTTAAATTCTAGATTCCAGTCATTCTATCTCTTCTTGCTTAGTAGGTCCTGTAATGTTGAGAAGCAAAATGTCTCCATCAGGTGTAACTTGGTATTCCTTAGAAGCAAACCTGTGGAAGCAGATTGCTACACTCTGCTTGATCCAATGGATCACAACAGCTCCCAAATTGAAGAAATGTGGATTGGCAGCGGGGTAGCTGAGAGGGAGGGTGGTGGCCTGGGACCAGGACATACTACCCTCTGGAACCATGTGACCTGCATGTAGTTCAGTTCTGCTCCAGGCTCCATGACCAATCCCGATCTCAGAGTGGGATTGGTCACTGTTGTCTGACTTTGGGGCTCAGCACTAAGTTAATCTTGCTACCCACTCAGCTGTGACGTTGTACTCCAGTTTGCATAAAAGTGCTTCTCCTACATGCAGAAGAGCCAGTCTCCACTTTGTATCCTAATCATGGTAGCTGGGTCCTTGCTTTGCTCCTAATGGCTCTCACTCTGCTTTGTGCTTTTAGAACCAAAGTCTTCCATTGCCAGTCCTTTACCCAAAGTCAAGAGGTTTATAGCCTTCCCTATAACTTAACGTATGCTGTTGGGCTGGGTATTGCCTATTTCTAGATTCTTCACGTCATCCTTTGAATGGATGTTGGGATACCCTCTGCTCCTTTGGTTTGTCCATCTTCTCTGTCCCCTGCTTCATGACAACTAATAGCCTAGACAAACAGATGTTTATTGTTACGCACTTCCCAGACTGCATATCCAACATCTAGTGGAGTGACTGCACCATAGAGGCATTCGGTAAATATTTGGTAAATGAATGAATTTATTCTACCTGCCAGCCAGGACTTCATTCCAGTATTTGCTGGCAAAGTCCGTCTTCCCAGAAACCGCCTATCTCAGCTCAACCCAGTTTGTCCAGGCTGCTTTGCCCTACCGTGAGCTGGGACATAACACCAAAATATTATGCATCTAAGGAAAGTTAGTGTCATCTGCAAGATGTGCCTTCAATACCTCTTCCTTCTCTGCAGGCTTTTAAAAATGTCAGGCTGCTGTGGTTGTATTTTCTCCATTACCTCCTGGTTCTCCCTCAGAAACATTATGAAAAAATTAATTTGGTGAAATTAATTCACACCAGAGTGCCAATGGCTAACAATTTGGGGCAGTTAGCCAGTAAATAAACTTCAAGTTATAGCCCTGGGTTGTACTTAGTGGAGCCAAAAGGAAGTTCAACCTTAGGTATTAAAAGAATGTTTTTAGAAACTGGAGATATTTAGCTTGGAGAAGGGTCATCTTAGGCAGGTCACAGCAGTTATTTTCAAGCCTGTATACATGTCTGATGTGGAAAAGGCAGAATACATGGATATTGTGCAAATAGGAATTGGTGATGATCTGCCCTGAAGGGGAGAGAGTGCGCTGTTCTTGGAAGTTAAACCTTAGCTTCCCTCCAGACCTGAGGGCGGGCCAGGCCAGGGTGGTGGGAAAAGCCTGGTCATGTGATAACGACATGGTGGACCCCTAGTTCTTGACCCTTCCCACCTCGAGTAGGAGTATAACCCCAGGTGAATCTCACCAAGAGCATTTCCTCAGCTGGGCTTCATTCTGCCTGCTCTTTCCCATTTCTCTTGTCTAAGTGGTGTTTCTCAGTATTTACTTCTATAGCTGATGGAATATTATGACTTACTGTGGCTGCTTCCTTTGTCTAAATAGAGAAATCCCATTCTTTTGCCAAAAGTTGATTTTAAAACAGGCATGTGTGGCACAATCCTGGCCCGTGCATTTGAGGGGTTGTCTTTTAGGGTAGGGACAGTGGTTCTTGGAAGGGTTTTTTCTCTTCAAAGAAAGGAAGACAGAGTCTGTATTGTTCCCCTGGATGTTGTTGTATCGGAATGTAAAGCCTGGAACTTAAGCAACAATCTTTCCTTGGCTTGCAGTTGAAGCCAGAACCAGGATACTGGGTTCTTCATGATGAGATTCACCAACTGAATCAATCAATCCTACAGCTGTTCTACTTCCGGACCTTCTTTTTTTCTGATACATTTCCTTATTTCTTTAAAAGCAACTTGTGTCAAGTTCTGATACTTGCATCTGAAACCGTCTTTTATGGGACAGGGAGGTTTCTTTGACTTCTTTGAAAAATGATGAAAGAAAGAAAACGTGTATTAAGAATCACATACAACTTTTGAATTAGATGGGTTCTCACCGTACTGTGGCTGATCAGACTTGTGTATGTTTTCTAGGAAGACGATGTCATTTTCTTTGTTCTTCCCTGTGTGGAAATCAGGAAATTATTCTAATTCTAATCATCATAGTTGTGATCTGTGTCTCCAGTAGTTTCCAGTAAGTCAGTATTTAGAGTAAAAAAAAAAATTGAGTCAAGCACCAAATGCAAGCAGCCCATCATGAAGACCTGGGCTCTCACCCAGGGCCATGGTCAGCTGATATTTCTGCACCACAGAGAGGGAGACTCAGATAGTGGCCCGTGTCCCACCCCACTCCTGCCCCCGAGATCCCAGTCAGAGGAAGATACTGTTGAACATTCTGATTCACCTAACCAAATGTGAAAAAGTCTCAGCTAAGTCTTGGCTCCTAAGAATGTGGAATGTCAATAAGATGATGGCTTCGAAAAGACCTTGCAAATTGTAATGTGCTGGACACAGTGAAGGCATGATTATTGGGAGTGTTGGGGAGAGACGAAATTCTAGATTTGGTCTAAGATAGAAAAAGCAGCCCTGATTTAAGAGAGGATCTAGAATCATTTCTCTTCTAGCTGAATGACTCAGGTAAGGTTTTATGGGACCCCCTTTTTGACACGATAGTCGGGTGTTTTATCTGAATTAACAAAGGAAGGTAGGGGCTCGGCTCCTGCATCAGGAACGGGTTGGAGCTGTTGGCTGCTGGTACATCTTTATACACAGTTCACAATCCCCTTGTATCATGTCACAGGCGATACGGTGTAATGCGATGTGACTAATGTAATCAGATGTGAAGTGCACTACAGCATCACGTCAAGTCGGAAAATTTGAAAAGAGAAATAGACTTCTCTCTAAATCATGGTTGGGTTCTTTCTCTCAGCCAGAGGCTCTGTTGTCAGAGTTCTCTGTGTTGACCTTCTGGCCGAGGGCATGTGTCAAGAGGGTTGTCTTTCCCGAAGATGGTGACCCTGGGCACGTGAGCTGGAGCCTCACCTATTGGCCCCCACCTGCCTTTCAAATCAGCGTGCCTCACTTCTTTCCCACAACAAGGCATTCACTCCGGAGGCATGTTCTGTAAGCCGCTGATGGCTCAGAAAATGAAAGATAGTCTAACAGTTTCACAAAGGATTAGGAAAGGTATGCTTGGGAACTAATTAGGCTCCAAAGGAGGAGTTTAAAGGACCCCAAGTAGCTGAACAGAGGGAATGTCATTCAAGTATGTGTACAATTTTCCAAAATGATAGCTAATGTGGATACACAAGTTTTGATCTGTCAACTTTCTTTAGAAGCTTCCTGTACATAGCAGGGTGGGTGATCCTCATGACCCTGTCTCATTAACAAGGGTGAGTTACAGGAAAGGGCTCTCTGTGGCTTGGTTTAGTGGAGACATCCAGTCTCTTTCCTTTCTGCCCCAGGTGGGCCATAGTGTACGTGCTCTCTCACTCTCTTTCTCTCTCTCTCTCTCCCATGTCCCCTCTCTCCCCCTCACCCCTCCCTCCACCTTCTCCACCTCCACACATTTAAATTTCTAAGATGTCCGTAAGGGTTTAAGAACCAAAGAGAAGCTTTGAAACGATGGCTGAGGCAATTCTATCAAATACCATGTCTTGATCAGTGGTCTATGGAACCTGATAGGTAAACAGACAACAGTGGGGCTGCTCTGAGTGAAGCCAATGCAGGGACGGTGCCCAGGTGCCACCTTCACCCTCAGTCTGCAAACCACTGCGCTGGATATAGGATCAGCGACCCCAGCGGTTCAAAGGTGAAAGAACATTTAACTCTTTCATGGTGCAGTTGTGGGAATGAGCCCAGAGCAGAGCAGGCACATCCTAAGATCACCATGTGGAGCTGGGAAGGGAATGTGGAGCCCCGGTCCTCCCGGTTCAGCCCTGCGGGCTCTGTGCTCTGGAGACATGAGCTCTTTTTCACCTTCGTTGTTTGGGCAGATCAGGAGGCAGCAGGGTAAAGCCCATTCCTTCCAAGGACCCATCTCCATCCTTGCGGCCTTCCTCACACTTACATCCTCTTCATCAGAGGGTAGAGTTGCCTTGATGGAGGTGCAATGAAAGGGTTAGCCGATTTACTTATGGCTTTCTGTAGAACCGTGAACCAGCTGAAGTTTGTCCATCCCTTCCACTGACCTTTCATTTTTTTCTCTTTCACGCCTCCCGCCTCACTGTGTTCTCTCCTCCCCACTCTGCCTGCCTCCTGGGTCATTTCCTCTGCAGGTCTGCGCCCCCCTCAGTTAGCAGCCTTCTCAAATCTTAGCCCTGCCCTGCCCTTCCCTTGGTCTCTCCCCGGCTCCATTAAATTCGCCCTCTCCCGTTTACCACTTTATTGGACACTGCCCTTTGCTCAGTGATAGCTGGCTAATGTGAGAAACTAATCTGCTTTAATGTTTTAATGTGTTACCACTTGCTAGCCACGGCTAGTGACTTAATGAGATTTTGAGTTTTACTTGTCTCATCCAGGTCCTCTGTTCAATTATAAACTCCGTGAGGGGGAAGCGCCATTTGCCATGGAATAGTGCTGGACTACCAGTAGCCTGTACTGATGCTGTGGGATGAATGAAAGGGATGGGGGAGTAGGTGGCTGGACCAGAGTGGACAGAAGGTAAACAAACACTAGGACAGAGTTGTTTTTCAGGCAGTGCCAGTAAAAGAGGTTGGCAAGAGAAACTGGAAAGTCCCTCCTAAAAAGAAGTTTTAAAATAACCATAGAGGATAAATTAACTCACCCAAGTCTTCAAGAAAGTTTGCTTTAACAAAAACAGCAGCGATGACAAAAACAATAATACTGTAAATCAACTACTTAGGCCTAAAGCTGGGCCTGAAATCAAAGGTTTCTGTGGGGCCTCCCAGTATCTTCTGGGAAGAAGTTTGCCTTTAAAAGTCCAAAGCAAAAATGCATACAAAATACATGTGTTATTAAAGCCCTTTGGTGCTGCAGACTCACATTAGCTGCAGGCTCGGCAAATGTAATTTCTTGCAAAGTAAAATACAAGAAAAGGAAGGGTCTGGAGTGGCACTGTCCAGTAGAACTTTCTGTGGTGGAAATGTTTCTACTCTGCCCTGTTCAAGAAAATTGCCTTTAGCTACAGGTGACCACTGAACACTTGAATGTGGCTAGTGTGACCAAGGACCTGAATTATTACTTTCATTCAACTTTACTTCATAAAGTAAAAACACTTCATATTCAATTTGAATTGCTACATGTTATTTAAAGAACCTCGCTACTTGAAGTGTGGTCTGTGGATTAGGAATATGTACTGGCATCACTTGAAATCTTATTAATAGATATGCAGAGTCTCAGGCTTCACCCAAGACCTACTAATTCTGCATCAGTAAGCATTATAAATAAGCTTCCCGGCTGAATCTCATGCATATTAAATTTTGAGATGAGCCTCTCTAGATCAATGGTTCCCAGCCCTGTTAGAATCACCTGGAGGATTAGAATCACCTGAAAGGTTTTTAAACCATTCTAATGCCCAGACTCCACCATGGGCCAATTCAATCAGAAACTCTGGTGGGAAAGTGCAGGCATCAGAATCATCAATGCCCACACATCAGTCTGAGGAAGGAATCCTCCCTAGAATTTGTGTAAGGAATTTATAAAGGTTGCAGTAAACATGCAATGAGAAAGAACCCAATGGCACTTAAAAATATAGACAACTTTACCAGAAAGAGCCACAGTATGCATGTAGCTCTTAAATGGCATACTAATAAGGGATGAACATAGCTGCTCTGTCTAAAATAGTCTCTATTTGGGTCAGAATCAGAAGTTCTCAAGGCAAGAGAAGTAGTAGTCTCTTAACCCGGGAGACTTGCTTTTGATTTGGTCCAAGCCTATGTGATATTGGTATCCAGGCAGCTGAGGGAGGTTGCCTGTTAACAGGAACCTAGGACTCTTTGGTCAGGGTGAAGTTGGTCTATAATTCCTAGTAAAGCAGGACAAGGGATTAAAAAAACTTATAGACAGATTGCCAGCTCCAGGGCCCTTAAAGTAATTCATGTGACCACAGCAGAAATGAATTTCCACACAAAAGATATGCTAGGACATGTGATCCAAGGTGAATTATGAATTCCTGAGGCACCTAAGACACTCATCAAATGAGCAACACCTGTAGGCCGAGCAGAGCAGAAGAACCCTCTTTCTGGTGGTCTGAAGATCCCAGTGGGAAAGGCTGTCTAGAGCTGTGCCGTTGTTCTGAGAGGACTTGGATTAGGGAACTTGCTGTCTTCTTTCCAGCTATCACAGTCCAAGCTCAGTGAGCTTCTGAACCCTGTTCAAGAAATGTTCTGGGCTCGTCTCTTGATGTGCTAGATAGGAAGGATCTATGGTGGTTAAAAATGATTCTCTTTCTGATTTTCCTCCCTTTTTTTAATAAAAAAAAGAATTTCTTTATGATATGTTCTGTAATTATTTACATTTTGTGCCGGCAGCCAAATTTTAAAAAGTGGCTTGTATAACTAAGTGTTGAAAATGTTTTATGATGGACCAAGAATAGGCCTGCAGGCCATAGAAAGGAGCTGGATATGTCAGGTGGGAAGTGGGTCATGCAATAGGCAACCTGTTCAGATAAGGGAGGGAGAAAGGGCATTCATCCCGAGAGGGGCTAAATTTTTATTGAATGACTTTTTATTGAGCATTTGATGGTCCAGACACTGTTCGAGGTGCTGAGGATATAGCAGTGAACAAAACAGACTTTTTCTGACCTCAGGTTACTTATAGACTAGTCAGTTGATTTAATAGCACAACTATTAAATAAACATATGGATAAATAAATATTATAATGAGCATCAATAAATTGTGATAAGGTATAAAGGATAATTGTAGAAAAGAGAATAAAGGGTGTGTGTGTGGGGGGGTCTGGTCAATTTAGATTTTGGCCAAAAGGATTACAAAACAGGATAATGATTCTTACCTAACAAGCAGAAAGCCTTACACAGGCTTGGACCCATCAGAAAGGATGGTAAGCTTAACTATAAGCAGCAATCAAAGATGAAGACTAAAAGTCCATTTATGCACAAGTCAAGGAAAGATTGGGAAGAGAATGCAGTGTCAGGCTGAGTTGCCTACCCTAATATGGGGGCAGAATACAATGATCTTGGTCAAAGACTACAGAGAAGGTTGAAGCTGAGAAAACTGTCCAGAGGTGGGGAGTGAAAGAACTTACTGGTCAACAGTGAATCTCACATCCAAGCAAAATTCATGGGATCAGATGCAAACAGATGGAGCACTGAGGCTAGCCTGCTTAGCACAGAAAGACTGTGAACAATGACTGGCTTCCTTGGCCTCGGCCAGTGAGAGGCTGGGGGGCTCAAAGGCTCCCCATGGGCAACACTCTGCCCAAGCTGTGAAAGATTCCTTCTAAGAATAAAACCAGAGTCATAAAATATTGAAGATCCAGGGACTGCAGTGCACATTTGTTCTGATTCCTCGTCCAGTTTCACAGTGGACCTCATGGATGCCTTCACTGGTCACCAGAAAACCCCACACTGACTGTGCTCCTCCTGGAGGTATGAATGTCCTTAAAGTCTGACCCTCAGCCTTGACCCATTTGTCTCTGACTCGTTCTGTTAACTTGAAACTGTGGCTGTGTGGGAAGGCTGGTTCCACCCATAGGTTTGAGGAGAAGAGCATCAGGACCTACTCTCATTAGTGATCGAACGTCCTCTGCATTCCCTTCTAAGTGGGAATTACACTTTCTATTCTGCTTTAGGCAAATGAATATCTATTCATAGTTCAGTGGGTACCTCATGGACCTTCTTGGCTCTTCACTTTTGTTCAAAGACTTTTCTAGTGTCTCTAGGTCCAACCAACCCTTTAAGATCCAGCTAAATTCCAGCTCCTACAAGAAGTCTTCGTGACACTCCAGTCTTCTACACTTTTGGATTCATGTGTAATATACCATTCTAAGCACCATAAGGTATCAAAAACTAGTGTAATTGGCACGTTGAATAAGGAAGGCTCAGGGGGAATAATCAGAAAGTTATTTATTTTTATCTCTCACAGGCCATGTCAATTTGTTTTTATTAACTCATTCATTGAATAAATATTCACTGAGTGCTTACTGGGTGCTAAGCATTATTCTAGGAACTAGAGATACAGTAGTGAACAAAACAGAAAAAAATACTTGAATTTGTGGAACTTACAATCTAGTGGAGGAGAAAAAAACAGTAAAACAAGTATGTAAGTGCAACATTTAATATGTTAGATAAAGAAAAGTACTAAGGGGAAAAATAAAGTGTTAGCACTTTTAGAGACTGTAGCCAGATAAGGCCTCACTGAGGGGATGGATGCCTTTTGAGTAAAGACCTGAAACAATGAGGACGCTGTCTAACAGTCACCTGGTGAAGAGGCATCCCAAGTGGAGGGAACAGCAAGTACAAAGGCTCTGAGGTGGGACTTGTACAGCTATGAGGTGGCAAAGGCAATGCCTGGGCTTGGTTGTGTTTCAAGCTGGCCCTTTCTCTCATAGCACATTTTTGGATGTTATTAAGCATTGTCCCCAGTTCCTCTGATGTGGGGAACACATCTCTTCTAGGTTGCTTATCATTCTTTCCTTAAGCCCCAGGAATCCCACGGTTCACCCCCTCGTTGATGTCACTACAACCTTCCAGGCAGCCCTCTTGGGAGTCTGTGATGATCTCATGCTAGCAGAGCACTAGCCTGCCAGTCTCTGGCCTTTAGGTTTTCCAGGCATCACTCAGGCATCATTCCAGTGGGTCATTAAACTATTTGCGTGGATCTATGAAGCCTCTGGGAGGTCCTATGAAAGGCCCTTTGCTTAGGATTGAGATAAAGGGCAGTACCTTCCATTCCTTCCTTTTGGTGGAAAGGCAAGAAAGTTTGGGGCTTCTTTTAATCACCAAAGTTTTTTCCCAGCCTCTTCAACTTTTTTTATTTTTCAGCTAAAGATGGGCAATCAGCAAAGGATCGCAAAATGGTTTTATAACTTTCTTTTGTAAATCTTACTTGGTGGTCTCAAACCTCATTTTTTAATAAGACATATATTTGGTGGAGGGGTGCTCAGTTGAGACAGATTAAATGGTGCCAGTTAATGTTACAACAATATGTTTGAGTGTCTGCAAATGGGGGTTGTGACTACTACATACAGCTTCTCTGATCCGCAGCAATTACTACCCCTGCCGTTCATTTAGCACTTAACACAAATTGCTTTGAGTTGCTATTTATTTTAAATTAATATTTAATTATAAAGCCATACTCCAATAAATTATCCATATAAGTATTTAAAACATTATACATACTGTTGAATCAATTTACATCCTCTAGAAATATATGAAAATTCATTATTTTTATACAGACTTTTGTTATTTAATAATTTTATTAATACTTTCTTCACCTCTAGTGTTGTTCTAGTCCCTCAGCTCACCAATCATACCCTTTGTGAATACCCAGTGATTCTAGCACATAGTAGGTGCTTAATAACTGCTTGGTGATGAGGATGTGATTTCTGGGTATATAAAATCTTATGACTAAATAGATGTAGGAGTTGAAATCATACTCCACCACAATCATTTCACTGAATCCTCTTTTGTGTGAAGATATATATACAAAATATATAAAAAGTTTACTATTACTCTATGCTGTCTTGGCCCCAGAGTTGCTTGTTTCTTAGATATTTACCTGCAATTTGGTGGTACTGGTACTTCAGTCCTGGTCTGTAGTTGTCATAGAAAAGTTAAACATTGAGACTGATTTGAGAATGTATTTTCTGCTTTTGTTTACTTGATCATACATCTATTCTTTAAAACATTTTGTTATTTTGGGTTTAACATCTGATGTGTAAAGAGCTTAGATGTTGTCACTGCCATCTTTACAGCAAGAAAAAGCTGGACAACACTGAAAACCAATGACATTTTTTTGGTACTCATTGCAGAACTTAGGTTGCAGGGCAAACTTCTGCCCTGAAATCTGGTGAGACAGGCAAATCCAGAGACACAACTGAGATCTGTTCACCTGGAGCAGAAGTTGTTGGAGCCATAAACTGTTAAGAACACTCAAAGCATAATTTTGATGACTTGCTGGAGGCTGAGTGTGAATAGCATGAGAACGAGAAATTCCTGGGGACTGAAGTCTTGGGCCCCCATGCTTTTGTGGGCTTTACCTCCAAAGACCATACCAGGTTCTCACCATTAAGATCTAAGAAAAATTCCCTCCTGGCTCTGGCATGGGGAGAGGAAGAATAATCATCATGACATACACCAAGAGACTTCTCCATAACAAAGGCCTACTCTGGGGGGAAAGACTTTACCAGCACTTTATCCCAGTTAAGGAAGGGCATCCCTCCCAGTGCAACACCCTCTGGCTTCCTGTTTCACGTAAGGGGTAGGGGTGAGGAACACAGTCAACAGGGGTCAGAGTTTCATGGAAATAGATTGGAGATTTGCATCCAGAGGAGGGAGTAGAGATCAGGTGGGAAAAAGCTATACCACTGGAGAATCACTTGTGAAGGTCATAGCCCCAAGACACACACCCACTAAAACATTTAGGTGTGGTTGTAAGATTATAGAATGATCCCTTTCCCCATTCCTTACCACCACACCAACAGGGCTCCAGTCTAATAACAGTAGATGACAGTTGAGAGAGCTGCAAGGCAAGACTCTCTGAGGAGGAGTACTTAGGGAAACCCAGAGTCAAGAGGAAAGACCAAAACAAGGACACTCGGGGAATCTGAATCTCTGGCACTTACAGCTACTGAAAACATTAAACATATGGCCTAACTCCCAGCCAGATTAACATAAAGCCTCACGCTGAAGGCTTATTCACCTCAGTTTCCATTATGTAATACAACATATTCTTCTTTCAACCAAAAATTACAAGGGGTGCCAAAAAGCAAATGAAACACAGTCAAAGAAACAAAGCAATCATCAGAACCAGATTCAGATGTGACACTGACATTGGAATTATTGGGCAGAGCATTTAAATAACTATGATTACTATGTTAAGGGCCCTAATGGGAAAACTAGACACTATACAAGAAAAGATGGGTATGTAAGCAAAGAGATGGAAATGCTAGAAATCAAAAATCCTGTAAGAGAAATAAAGGATGCTTTCAGTGAGTTCATCAGCAGACTCAAGACAGCCTGGGAAAGAATAATGAGCTGACACTCAATGAAATGCAAACAGAAAAAGGAATGAAAAAAACCCTAGAACATCAAAGAACTATGGGACAAGTTCAAAAGGTATAACATACCAAGGAGAAGAATAAGAGGACCAAGTAGAAAAAGTATTTGAAGTGATAATTGGCTGAGAACTTTCCAGAATTAATGACATACCAAACCAAAGATCCAGGAAGCCCAGAGAACAACCATCAGGACAAAAAAGAAATCTATGGACTTCCCTGGTGGTTCAGTGGTTGGGAATCCACCTGCCAATGCAGGGGACACGGGTTCGATCCCTGTGTCCCTGGGAAGATCCCACATGCCGCAGAGAAACTAAGCCTGTGTGCCGCAACTACTGAGCCTGCGCTCTAGAGCCCACAAGCCACAACTACTGAGCCTGAGTGCCACAACTACTGAAGCCTGTGCACCTAGAGCCCGTGCTCCACAAGAGAAGCCACCTCAATGAGAAGCCCACAAAGCGCAACAAAGAGTTGCCCCTGCTTGCCTCAACTAGAGAAAGCCTGCGTGCAGCAACAAAGACCCAACACAGCCAAAAAGAAATTAATCAATTAATTTAAAAAAAAGAAATCTACACTTAGGCATGTCATTCAAATATCAGAAAACCAAAGACAATCTTGAAAGATGCAAGAGGGGGATAAACACCTTACATGTAGAGGAAGAAGGATAAGAAATACAACGGACTTCTCAAAAGACACCATACATGCAAGAAGAATGTGGAATAAAATATTTAAGATGTTAAAAGAAACAATACCAACCTAGAATTCTGTATCCAGCAAAATTATCCTTTAAAAGTGAAGGAGGAATAAAGATCTCGGACAAACAAAAACTGGGGGAATTTATCACCAGCAGGTCTCCCCTGCAAGAAATGTTAAAAGAGGTTCTTCAGCAGAAGGAAAATGATATAGGTCAAAAACATGGATCTATATAAAGAGAAGAAGAGTGTCAGAGGAGAAATAAATAAAAGACCTGTCCCCAAGTGAACACAACTGAGTCTGTCTCATCATGGCATAACAAGTCCACATCTACATTTGTGAATGATGACTGTATATTTTTAAGGAAACAGTATATTCTTGCACTCTTGCAGTCGAATAAAAAATTATTACATAACGGATCTTCTTCTTTTAGACATCTAAATAGTGAATAGAAAGTTTGGAACTGGTAAAAAAAAATGTTAAATTTGCAATTTAGGAAAGCTATGAATCTTACCTCTGTGTATGTGTATTGTACATGTAAATGCATACATTATTCTAGTGACACAAGATACGGGATAAGTAAAGGGTAAGTAAAGGAATTTACAATTTAGGAAATTTACAATTTAGGAAAGAAAATGCTTTAGTAAACTCTTCAATAAACAAAACAAAACAGAACAAAGTAAAACTTTGTTAAACAATATTTTCAAGCATTATAGTTAAGGACTTTATGTAGCAAGCTTTTAAAGAGAACAAAATCTCTTACAAAGGTAAAAATTTGTTGTAGTTTTAACACACAGTTTTTGTGATCCTCCATGTGCTAGGGGTTGGGGATACCAAGATGATTAAGCCATGATTAAAATGAGAAGGTAATTATATTGAAGTGCCAGTTGGTTTCTTGTACTATTTTCTTACAGCTTAATCCACTCCTTGCTAAATTGCTAGAGCACATTAAGTTAGAGACTCCTTGATGACGGGGCCAAACCATTTATCTAGATGGCGCTACTCTTGGCACAATGCCTAACACATATTAGGTGTACAACAAGTGTTTGTTAAATGGGAGTTTACAGGGTTGGCAAACTACCACTTGCAGGACAAATCTAGCCTGTGACTTGTTCATGTAGGGCTCTCAAGCTGAGAGTTGTTTTTGTGTTTTTAAGGGACTGTAAAGCACACACACGCGCGCACACACACACATACCACTATGTAACAGAGGCTGTATGTAGCTGCAAAGCTTAAAATATTTACCATGCTGCCCTTTGCAAAACCTTTGCCAACACTTGCTTTATTAAGGTGCTCCTTTTAGCTCCTCCTGAACTTTGTCTTGGAGTAAGGTTTCTTCTTATATCATGATTTGACCCTTTGGCACTCAAGTCTTGCCAAGCCCTTCTTTAGCTGCCAGTGGTTCTATTCCAACTCAGTAATAAGGGATTGGCACACTCGGCTTGGGCAACAGGCCGCTTAACACGACCCCCTTAACTTGCCTGCTCACCTTATGCCTGAATCAGCAAAAAGGCTGTGCCATTCTCTTTGGCTTTCTGGCCGCCCCTTCAGTAAACAATTGAAGGAAAAAATGGTAAGAGGCAGCCACAGACGACACCGATGTCCGCGAGGGCCCTCCTCACTCCTGTAGAAGATTTCCCTGACGACTTTCTCATCATATCACTTTTGTCTATATATTGTTGTTTCTTTCTAGCAGTGCACACTCCTGTCCCCTCCCATCAAGTTTCCAACCTGAGTGTTCCCACTGGCAACGACTATATCTCACTGGTCACGAATACAAGTGACCTCAACAAGAGAGATGCTCATAAAGTAGATTGGAAAAAGCCCATAGCTCCTGTGATACAGTACATTTAAAAACACATACAAACTCAAAGGAGTTTTATGAAAAGTAAAACACACACACACAATGCATAAGTTAAAGTATGTAATTCTGTGTGTGTGTGTGTGTGTGTGTGTGTGTGTTTGAGCTCAACTATATGACCTTTGAGGGCAGAGAAGATTTCTTCTCTCTCCCCCACCCCTGGTTTTACCACATGCTCTATAAATACTGATTGAAAGAGGAGGATGGGAAAGTGTTTGCAGGAGCTCTGAGTTCTTCAAAAGTGTGGCGCGATCAAGTACCAACTCTGATGAATTCAGTGCAGGTGCGTCTGGGGTTCTGCAAGGGAGCCCACTTGTCAGTCCAAAACACAACCAACTGATAAAGAAATTCAGTCATTTTGCATCCTCAAGCCAGAATTCTGAAACAAAGCCCCTGAATATATATGCAATGAATATTTAGACTTGAATTTTTTACTACGGCAAATGGGGGGGAAATCCTTTGCACATTTGGGTGTATTACTGCATTTTTATGTGTCCCCAGAGCATTGTCGATTCAGAGGATATGCTAGTAACCACTAACTCTTTTCAGACCTTGCCACGTAGTTCACTTTTTTTTTTTTTAAAGAAATTCACGTTCTTTTATTTATTTATTTATTTATTTATGACTGTGTTGAGTCTTCGTTTCTGTGCGAGGGCTTTCTCTAGTTGCGGCAAGTGGGGACCACTCTTCATCGCGGTGCACGGGCCTCTCACCATCGCGGCCTCTCTTGTTGCGGAGCACAGGCTCCAGACGCGCAGGCTCAGTAATTGTGGCACACGGGCTCAGTTGCTCCGTGGCATGTGGGATCTTCCCAGACCAGGGCTCGAACCCGTGTCCCCTGCATTGGCAGGCAGATTCTCAACCACTGCGCCACCAGGGAAGCCCCGTAGTTCACTTTTATTATTTGCTTTTCTCAGAACCGAAGGTCAGACTTGTGATATGTGCACCGTACCACCTGTACGGGAAAAGACTGAGATCAGCAGAGCCCTGCATCTTGATCTCGCCGGCACTTCGCCAAAGCAGCGGGGATGCCAGACCTTCCCTTTCTCGCAGGCAGTTTGGACTCTGGTTGGGTTTCTGTGAGCCTGAGCACACCACGCACTCTGTTTCACTCAGAGCTCTTATTTTTAAGGCCATCTATTAAATTCTTGCTCAGGCTTTCCCCAAATGCTCTCCGACTCCACCGAACAATGTCTTACTGAAGATAAAAGATGTAGATGTGTTGTGAAAAAAGGAGGAACCTTGTTTTTTTTTTCCCCCCCAGTGGCCTTATTTATGGGTTTCAGATGGTGGCAGGGATGTTTATATGAACGTTACCCAAACTTCTGGAACGTCCTGGGTCTGCAGATATCAGCCTGCAAATTTCATGAGGATAGAACTATTTTCCAGGATGGGGCATGGTGGTTGGGGGAGGCGGTGACTAAGATTTCCTGTACTTCCTGTTTTAGAGTTGCTGGAAATGAAGCAAAAACTGTATTTCAGGATTTCAGTACCTGGTCCCAGCTGGAATCTGGATACACAGATGTACACAAAGAGGGGACACGTGTGCACGCAGTCTCCCACACAAACACACAAATACCCACAAAGGGGCATCATACAGACTCACAAAATTATTTATTTAATTTATTTAAAACACACACACAATACTTGTCAATTAAATAAATGGAGTCAAATTCCAAAACGTTTCATAAAGGCCTTTCAGAGTTTCAAGACTGAACAGAACAACAATCTGATTTGAGGAAAAAGGTATAGTTCCTTATTATTTAATGCAGATTGGCCCAATCGTGCTAGAGGAAAAAAGAAAGAAACAAAGAAACCCACAGCCCACAAATGTAACCCATTAAAGCCAGGCGCGGTGGTGGCATGATACGATGCTTTCAACACCTTCCGTCTTTGTCCACGGCCTCTCCCACACTTGCCGAAATCAGTTGTTCTCACGTGGACTTGGAGCATCCCCACTGCCGTGTGGCAGGCACTCCTCCTGTGGGCCAAGATGAGTACAGGCAGCGGCATTCTGCACGGAGGACGCTGCTCCCCTGAAGTCAATATATGCATATTTGGGAAAGGGGCACAGGATGATAATGAATCCGGACGGAGGCAGATGCAAAATCGCAAATTAAGCGATGTATCGGTTAGCCTTCAAGTGTCTGGCTGTCAGAGACGGAGTGTAACGATGTGATTTTGCTACCACGCAGGTTACTGCCCCTCTAGAGCAGCACCCCAGATGCGTGTATCCTCGCAAGGGCTGGCCTTTGTGCGGACGATGAGCCAGCAGGTCATTAATGGGCGGTGCAAACAGGAGGGGCCCGTGGAACATGGAGAAGGCATGCTTGAAAGGGAGAGTCAGACTTTCCAATAACCACTTGCAGTTGGCAGGGCTCTGATTGGAACCATGTGACAATTTTAGGCGATGTACCATAGGCAGCCAATTTATTACATATGGCAATATGATTAATGGTATCAAATGCCTTTTTTTGGTAACATCCAAGAACACTCCACCAGCCAACTGCTTGGAGTCCAAGGCAGTGAAAATCTGTTCCATGAATTTAAAGTCAGGCAGATGAGGTTAAATGAGAGAGGGCCAGGTGCCAAGGCAATGATTACAAAGTAAGTTGTTTCAAAAAAAGCAGAATGTTTTAAATCTGGTCTTGAACAAACCCCATCTAGTCCCCACCTACTCCTACCTATTTTTTTCCTTTCCTTTCCCCTCTTGTTTCTTGACGGGAAAGCCCTAATAGGTACAGTCTGGGAGACATTTCTGAAGCCAGGCTATCTTCCACTTGCCGGGCCTCTTCCAGGCCTGGGTGAATCCGCACTTGACCACTGACTGGATCTTTCCTTGGAATCCTGGGATGGGGTAGCCACAAAGACCAGCAGATGGGGTGCGTCAGGGAGATGGCCTCCCGTGGGCAGGAGACATGGCCCAGCCTCGTTCCACTCCCCTCAGTGACTGGGAGCCCTCTCTGCTCTCTTCCGTCTGTGAGTAGGTTTCCATGGGCTTCGGACATCATCGCGATGACTGGGAAGAAGCTGCTGACACACGGAGAGATTTGCAGAGGGAATGAACTGTGAGGGGCGTTGCTTACCACTTAGAATTTGCAGAATGAGGATAAAGAGTGGGGAAGACTGTTGGGAGGCAGAGAGAATCTCCGGATACGACTTGCTCCCCAAAATGTCCCCACGCAACGTGGAAGAGGTGCTTATTACGTATCTGTTGAGTAAATGAGTGTAATATCACCCACCTCTTTGAGGTTTTCTAGTGGACATATGTCCACTGTGTCCCAGTTGTGAGTTACTGCCCTTTGAAAAGGATTGTACAAAAGGACCAAAACATTTTGATGCAGGGTCCACCAGGAACTGGAGATTCTGATAGGTGAGATATAATTTATAATCTATAAAATTTATTTTTATTTTTGTGGGCTACAAATTGGTAGTGTTTGGTTGTTTCTGATGGAGCAAAATGATCCCTAATCTTGTGGCTTGTGGATGATTCTTTTTCCTTTTATGTAAGGACTGAATCTGGACAGTTACTTAGGGATTACATCTATTACTCGGGGCCCAATTTTCAATCCATCAATTTGGTGTGCTCTTTAGACCTAGTCTGAGAGTCCTAGATTGTGTCTCTGGCATAGCTTTTTTTCCTGCAAAAACAAAACTTAACATGAAAAGTGTAAGAATGTCAGGTGACTCTGATCCAGGCAGAAGAGTAAAGATGTGTTCAAAATGAGGCAAAGGATCTTGAGGGAGAGAGATTGAGCTATAAGAGAAGGTAACTAGGCAATTGCATTGTGATGCCCCTCTTGGGGATTGAGTTGTAGCCTGGAATCAAGATGCTGTCCCTCAGCTTTGTCCACTGGAGTTTCCGAGCCATTCCAATGTGCTGCGTGAAGGCTGAGTGACAGACGGGGGTTGGCTGTGCTCTAGTAACTTCCTCCTGGGACACCACTGTCTGTTCACTGAAAGCTGCACGAAAGCCAAGATTTAATGCCAACTCCACCCCTTCCCCCGTATTTAAAATGGACCCCAGGCAATTAATTCTCTCCTCTGATCCATGATTATTTCTCCTGAGTGAATCATGCTCACTTTTAAATAAAAATTTGTTTTTGCTGTGTTTTCTTTGAAGGCCAAAATGGAGCAGTCTGTGGAACTGCTGGAATGAACAAATCCGTCTGCTGGTTATGCTGGGTTGCCATTTTTTACTGCCAGGTAGAATTACACAACAATATACCATCGTATTAGTTTCCTGTTGCTGCTGTAACAAATGACCTCAAACTTAGTGGCTCAAAACCACACGCATTTATTACCTTACATTTCTAGAGTTCAAAAGTCTGAAATGGGTCCCATTTGGCTGAAACTGAGGTGTCGTCAGGGCTGCCTTCCCTTTGGAGGCTCTAGGGGAGAATCCATACTCTGGCCTCTTCCATCTTCTATAGGTTGCCCACGTTCTTCGGCTGGTGGCCCCTTCCTCCATTTTCAAAGCCAGCAGTGTAGCGCCTTCAAACCTCAAAGCAGAGAACTTCTGTTGTCATATCCCCTTGCTGACGCTGACCCTCCTCTTCCCCTCTTATAAGGACCCTTGTGATTTCACTGGGTCCATTCATATACTCCAGGATAATCTCCCCGTCTCAAACTCCTTAATTTCATCACACATGCAGAATCGTTTTTGCCATGTAAGGTAACATATTCACAGGTTCCAGGGATTGGGACGTGGACATTTTGGGGAGCCATTATGCTGCCTGCCACAACTATCGTGATGCGGGAACGAAAAGAGAAGCAAATAACCAGAAAATCATACAACAAGGCCATGGTGAAAAACGGAGAAGAATCAGCAAATCTCAGCTCAGTGTTTCTACCGGCTAGATGTCCCCCACCTGCCTTGCTTCCCGGCTCCCATGTCACACTCTGCCTACTTCATCCATAGCTTAACTGAGAGCAGGACCCTGTGGAAAAAGAAGAATAGTACTAATTGAGCGCCTACTCTGTGCCAAGCTGTTCCTTATTTGCTTCCCACATGCGGTGGGTGCTGTTATTATCTCCGCGTGGCTGATGACAAAATGGAAGCCTAGAGAAGTTAAGTAACTTGCCCAACGTGGCACAGCTAGTAAGCGACAGAACAAACCAAGACTTGACTCTGTGTCTGTATGATTCCACCACCCTCATACTTAGCCGCAATTTTCTACCTCTTATGTCTAACAAGGGTGGGGGGCGGGGAAGCTGAAGTGGGTAGAAAGGAAGGTCAGAGAATTTATACTTTTTAAATCAGCCCTGGAGAAAGACACAATCTACAGCTCTGCCTGTGTTCTTGTGTCTATCATTAATGCCTCATTCCTCTTCACACTATTTCTTTGCTTTCTATTGCTATTCACTGACTGGGTCCCTAGTCGAGGTGTAACTAGACCTAAATGACCTAGTCTGTGTGTCTTCTTGAGCCTGATTCTTATCCACCAGGGTCTCAGGGACTGGAGAGAATCTAGCTACCCAGTGGTAATGGCTATGCCATTACCGTCTCTTTTTCTTAATAACTGAAGCCAGAAATCAACAGGATTTCCCAATTAACAATAGCCTAGCCATGCATTAATTTATATATTCAGGATATTGTTTTTAGACCCTAACTATGCTAATACAGTTATAATATTAAAAATTGAAATGTAAAGAAGTTTTAAAATACGAGGAGAGAAATTATGAGGAGAGGAATAGGAAGTTAAACTAAAACACTAGTCCTGCTACAGACTAAAATCACCAGGGGAAAAAAAAAGTGCTTTCAGCCAACACCTAGATAGAGGGAAGAATGATTTTATATAATCCTTACTGAGTTTTTATGCACATGGTTCTGCAGTCCAGAGAAATTCTAATCGCTAAAGGATTCTAAATCCAAGAGAGGGGACCCATGCCGTTCAGTATGAACGTCATGCCGACCCATTACTGAGGGCCGTTCAGTAATGCGGCCCATGCACTGGCCACAGTTTGCCTCCATAAAGCAGTCACAGCTTATAGGGTATAACAGAACTGACAGATGTCAGACCCTGGTGAGGGAATGTAATCATTGCCAAACCTTCCTGAAAGGAACTTTTGCTCTAAGTGTTGGGTGCAAGTAATTCAAGATGTAAAATCTGCAGATAGTCCCGGAATGGCACTGGCTGCTTCAGGCCCCATGGCACTTTCTGGGAGTAGACGAAAGCATTGGTTTTGCCTAATTATTAAGATAAATATTCACTTATATTAACAGTAATAATAACACAACCTCTAAAGCAAGAGATTCTTATAATTAGAGCATATTTAGATCCAAATCATGGCCTAGGGCAAAATGCTAGTTCTTAAGGTGGTAGATTGCAAATCTTCCTCTGTAAACCTAAAATATTACAGGTACCTATATAAAAAATGAACATTTGCATTTTGAATTCCGATTGGCAAATTTGATCCATTTCTAAAGGCCTATCTTTTGTGCAGATAAACCGCACAAAAGTTCTATGGCCTTGGAATGTGGTTTTATCATTTTAAAAAAATGCAGTTGCCCTTGTGTTTATCATTAGTATTGTCTGGAACATTTGAGATAAAAAGATTTAAATTTTCCATAGCTTTTTCTCTTTTGTCTGTCCCAAATCCCAACAGAGTCATGTAAAGATAACTTCCTGTCTTTTTGATTTATCCGAAGCCTCCCCTCTTCTATGGGAGCTGTGATTCAGTGATTCTCTTCTTTGGTACCTTGATGGAACACACAAAGTTGTAACTCCTCTGAAACTTGCTTTTGGAAAATCTCAGAGTAAGGGAAACAGAATGTGGCTCATTTCAACTTTCACGCTTGCTAGGTTTTCTACGTCTTTCACTATACACCAACTGAAATCACTTTTGTAAATGCCAACCCAACAAAAAGAAATATAAATAGCCAACAATTAAAAAGCAGAGATTTGGGCAGGTGAAATTTATAGGGCAACATTTCCTCTAAGAGAAATTTCCTATACCGTATTTTCCCCATATCAGTAGTTCTTAAACTTGAGCATGCATCTGAATGACCCACAAGGCTTGTGAAAATGCAGGTTTCTGGGGCCCACCCCTAGAGTTTCTGGGGATCGGGGGTAGGGCCCCAGAGCATTTGCTTTTCTAGCAAGTTCTCCAATAAGATGCTTGATGCTGCTAGTCTGAGGACCCCACTTGTAAACTACTGCTTTACACCATCAATGGGGATGTAGAATCTTACTTCTAGAATATTTATGCAGAGATTTAATGATAAAATGGGGAAAAAACATGTGCAGTAAAATAAGAAAATTTTAAGCACGTATTATGTGTTAGGAATTGTTTCATGTACTTTATATACATTACCTCATTCAGTTGTCAAACCCTTGGAGGTAAGTACTTTTATTACCTCCATTGTACAGATGGAGAAAGTGAGGCTGAGCGAAGTTCTCTGACTTGGCTGAGGTCACCCAGCTGGAGCTGGACTCAGTTTCTCAGACTCCAAGCTGGCATCCTTACTGCCTCGAAACACTCCCGCCTAGGTGCTTGTTTAAAAACCTGATGATGTGCTTCTGTAGAAATAAAACTCATCCCCAGTAAGAGGACTCCTTGCCGAGGTCACAGGGTTTCAAAAGGAAGCTGTGCAGACACACAAGGGCGGAAAGGGTGTGTTTTGGCTGGTGCCTGCTTCCCTGAGTCGCTCACTCCGGAGAAACATTTCCATAACAAAGGCAAGTTCTCCTCTCCGAGAAGAGCAGGCAGAGAGTTGCAAGTGTTTGCCTCTGATGTGACCCACGTTTAATGCTTTTCTGGGTGAGAGGGAATTTGATTAGAGCAAATACAAAGCACAATTCAGAGAACAAAACCACTAATTCAAAGGTGGTTTTCCTACGGATGTAAAATACTTCAAGCCTGTTAAAAGGACTGAAGAGAATTCCACCGAGGAGTGGCTTATATTGTGTCTTGATTTCTCAGGCTGGAGCACTGCCAAGGAAGCTGCTTGGGACTTTGGGCGGCGAGGGGAGAGTGGACGCTGGGCGGCTCATCGGACAGGCAGGCACCTTCTAGCCCAAATGGGGCACAGGCTTAGGCTGCGGGCGAGGGTGGCTGTTCATCCTGCCTTCCTGCTTCCCACTCCCTCTGGCTCACCAAGGAAGCTTCTCTCTGCATCTGGTGGCTTCCCAGCCTAGAAGCATCCAAACACTGCAGTGCCCTGATATGTTTGTTTTCCTTTTCGGCTAATTTTATCAAGGTCTGAGGTCATTATTAGCCAGATCACCAAAGTAAGCGCTCATTAATATGTATCAGCTCCAAACCCTATGATTTCATCTGCTAATTTGATCTTGTTTTTCCTTGTTTATGGCAATTAAATCAGACCTTGATAAATCTGAAAATGAAAGAAGGAGCCACCAGCAAGCACAGCTATTATGATCACTCATTAGAAAGCCAAGCAGACTCTCTGATAAATTGTGCCAGGGTTTTTAAGGAATACATGATTACCTGCTTAAACAGCATGGAAGCTACCAGTAAAACGTAGCAAAATGATTAAAGAAAAAAAAAAAAAGAACACCCCCATTACATCCAAGTGTAACAGATGGACAGTTGTACTTTGGGGAATGTTCGCGGAGTCTGTTTCCTCCCCTTCCAGCTAGGGAGGGCAGAAGCCACGGGCCCTCCTGGGCACAGCGAGAAGCAGCTTCCCGCCCGCCCTC
The DNA here is from genome assembly GCF_028023285.1 of Balaenoptera ricei. Classification (NCBI taxonomy): domain Eukaryota; kingdom Metazoa; phylum Chordata; class Mammalia; order Artiodactyla; family Balaenopteridae; genus Balaenoptera; species Balaenoptera ricei. Next base: position 41,639,004 of record NC_082652.1, read on the forward strand.
CCCGCATCCTCCCGCGACTGACTGACTGCAGGAGACCAGCTCAGCTGCCCTAAGGCCTCCCTCCAGACTGTGCCATGAAGAGAGGCACTGAGACAGGGTGATAGGTGGGGGTAGGTATGCAGAGCGGGGTGAGGGGGCACAGCAAACGGCAACAGGAATAAGACCTCGCCTGTCACAAATGAGGCTGCTCCGCAGGCCGAGGGTCACCGTGGTGGGCACTCCTCGTTCTTCTTGGCCCTCAGTGTCGGAAGAACCGTCCTCTGTTCGGAAGCCTCCACCTTGTGCCTCCTCCCGGGAGGCAGAGCTGCCTTCTACGATTTGAGCTGAACGAGCCAAACACTCGCTTTCCCAGTTTCCCAGCAGCTGGTACGTAACACACACGGATGCTCCCCTTTCGGGAGTCTGGGGTCCTTGAAGACTCTCTCTGGTTTTAAGGCGTTGGGATTCCTGCGACTACTGAGGCCACTTTGGAGTCTTGGCGGGACTGGCTGCGGTGTCTGGGCCTGGCGGTGGCAGCAGTGGGGGGAGGCGGGTCCCTCCGGGAGAGCTCTGTGGTGGTGTTGGGACTCCAGGCAGGCTGCCCCCAAATATGCCACAATGGCATACTGGTCATTTTGAATTAAAGTGACTTAAGAAATGGCCAGCGAGTATATGCCCAGTAGTGGGATGGCTGGGTCTATGGTGGTTCTATTTCTAGTTTTCTGAGGGACCTCCATACTGTTCTCCATAGTGGCTGTATCAGTTTACATTCCCAGATTTACGTATGTGCACTGCCATGTGTAAAACAGATAGCTGGTGGGAACCTGCTGTGTAGCGCAGGGAGGTCAGCTCAATGCCTTGTTGTGACCTAGATGGGTGGGATGGGGGTGCTGGGAGGGAGGTCCAAGAGGGAGGGGATATAAGTATGCATATAGCTGATTCACTTTGTTGTACAGCAGGAACTAACACAACATTGTAATGCAACTATACCCCAATTAAAAAAAAAAAAGAAAAGAAACGGCCAAACAAAAGAGGGACACTCTGACCTTCTTCTCTGTCTCCCTGAAAGCAGGAAATAAATCTCTCATGTGAAAAGTACACTCCCTGCATCTGAGGTAGGAGGACACCCTTTGCATCAGAGATAGGGTGTTTGGGTGAGAAGCCCCTATAAACAAACCTTGTGATTAATTTACTACTGCAAGCCCAGACTCTGTTTAGATTCTTCACTCATTGAGCACCCAAAGCCTAAGTTTCTTTGTCCTGTCAATTCCTCACAAACTTGTTTCTTTGTCTAAAAAGTATAAAAGCTGCCTGCTTTGGCCACTTCTTGAGTCCCATTTCTATGAGACCTCCCTTCTCATGAATTAACCTTTTTTTTGTGGGGGGAGGGGGGGCGGCCACACCATGGCATGCTGGATCTTAGTTCCCCTACCAGGGATCGAACCCATGCTCCCTGAAGTGAAAGGGCAGAGTCTTAACCACTGGACTGCCAGGAAAGTCCCATGCTCATGAATTAAAATTTGTTTCTTTTTCTCCTGTTAATCTGTTTTGTGTCAATTTTATTATTAGTCCAGCCACAGGAACTCAACAGGAGTGGGGTTTTGGACATCATCCCCCAAATCTGGCTCTCCAAGTCTTCTAACATTTCTGTGAACTAATCAATATCTTAAAAATAAAACTTTGTGTTTAACTGGGCCAGAGTTGATTTCTATTGCTTGCAGTTAAGAACCCTGACGCTCAGAAGGGCAGTGAGTAGCTTGTTCCCTGCAGATAACCAGTGACGGCGGGCCAGCTTCCTGGTGTCCAGGGCTGCAAGCCTTACCCCACATCCATGGGGATGAAGGTGGATGGGAAAGGGGGTCAGATCCCCACCTTATGCTGCCTCAGGCTCGGTCCATGGTAGAAGGGTCTCAGCTGAGCTTTTCCAGGGAAAGCTTTTATTCTGGGAAAGTTGTCTTTTAAATCTCTCTCTCTCATCCCCATATAATCATGCTATTTCTTTAAGCCCCTCCACAGCAATCTGGCCCCATTTGCCTCTGAGGTCTCTGCAGGGATCCGCGTGCAGCCAACTTGGCACCTCGCTGCCTTCTGGTCCCATCATACCTTGGTCTGGCTTGTCGCTGTGCCTGCAGGTCTGTTTGCTTGAAGAGCTTCCAGGTCCTTCCAATTCCTTTGTCTTTCAGCCTTTCCTCGCATTTTCAGTCTCCCTGCTAGACCCGTAAGCTGGTTAAAAAGGGGTCTCCTAGAGTTCGTTGTCTTTATTTGCTAACTTCTCTCCTTTCCTTAAATTCTGGTGTCTGACCTTTCCTATGGTTGCCTCCACAGTCTCTCTCGTCTCCCTTTTCAGATTCTTGACTGGGTTCTCTCTGTCATTTGGCTTTCTATGCCCTCTGTAATAGAAAATTTCCCCTGACACCCTCAAAAATTGATCTGAAAATTCTGGCTGGCTGATTTATCTTTTCCATAGGTATCTGGGTAGCTGAAACCCTGTCATTCCACAATTCTGACCCAAAGGTGCTTTGTAAAGTTACCAAAGAAATTATCATCCACTTTCTTATCTTGTAATTATCTGTGTTTTGCTAGCATTCACCGCACTTACTATTGCAGGCTATTCAATGCCTCACAGAGTCCCTTCAAATTATTCCTGGGGGTTCTCAGGGGGTTTTGCTCATGGGCTTGTGAATAACTACTGTCAGCTCCCAGGTAGGAGTGTCCATCAATTTTTTTTTTCTGTTCTGCTCTGGCCCCCTTCACTGATACCTGCTGCTGAGACTTCTGCCTCCTGCCAAGGAGTGTGCACCTGCCTCGTCAATGACTTTGACAGCCGGCGAGTTGCCTTGATGGGGCTCTGCCACGGCTATGGGGCGTGGCCACTGGCTGTGCTGTGCCCTCTGCCCCCTTTAGAAGCACGGGATACCGCCTACCTTTATGTATGATGCTTTCCCATACCTGGGTCTATAGGGGCCCTGATTAAAGATTTTGGTCAGTTTTTATTTACAGCCTTCCTTTCCACTCAGCATTCACTTCTCTCTTCCAACGAATACAAGATTTACCATCAGTGGAAAAAAGGACCCCACTTGTCTAACTGAGTCCCTCTTCCCTCCAGAAGTCTTTCCAGAAGGCTAGTGACCTGGTCTCTCAGGCAAGTAAATTTCCAGTGGGCTGCCCTGAGCCAGTCTGACATGCTGAGCTGCCCAAGTGGAGGCGGACGCAGCTCAGTTCAAGCCAGAGCCCTTTCCACATGGGTTTGGAGGTCTAGACTCTGGCCACAAAATTGCTAGAATTATTTTTTTCCCATTTGAAAAGCTCTAATAACTAACTGATAAAGCTTAGGCTTTAGAGCCTGATGGTGCATGTTCTTCTACATAGATATCCTTTAGAGATAAGACCACCCCAGCTCTTACCTCCTCCTGCCCCTTCCTAGCCCCTGTGTAAAACCAGGGTCATCCCGGGCTAGAAGTCACCAGTGACCCTTTCAGCCACATCTCCCTGACCTCCCGGTCTTGGGAAAGCCCTCTTAACTTTCTCATCCCATTCTGCATTTCTTCTTCTAGCTTTTATCACATCCGTAACCTAAAAACATTATTGTGTGATTCACTATTTAAAGCTCGTCTTTCCCAGGAGGGCAAGGAAGGGGTTACTGTGCCTGTCTGTTTACTGCTGTATTTTCAGTATTTAGAGCCTCACCTGGCATTTGACACCGAAGAGGAGCTCAATAAATATTTGCATGAATAACCAAGAAGCCCCAATTACAATTGCTATGCTGAACTAAACACTCTCGTTTTAGGGAAAACAAGTGAGCTTGATTCTTGTCCTTTAGGTGGTTCCTTGGGGGGTGGAGAGAAGATCTGATGCCATGGGGATCGTTTCTTCACTACATGAAGTTATCTCAGGGCTGTGTACTTGTCTCTCCCCAGGATTATCACCCCCCAAAGAGTTGTAGTGCTTGGTAAGCATGACTGGAGGAATATAAGCAGGGCTATTCCCAGGCAAAATTATGAAGTTAGGGAATGTTTATCTTCAAGATGGAAAGCCTCCGAGCAATATTATGCAAACTCCTAGTATCATCTTCAAAAATTCAACATCCACGGCACCCACAGCTCTGGAAAATGGCTCTGCAGAAGCTATCGTGATCAGTTACTGACGCGTCACAACTGGAGTTATCTTACATCTCATCTGAACACATGGAAGCACGTGCTTGTGAACACGGTTACAAGTATTATAGTTTTCTGAACCGTATTTCTCCAAATCCCTGAAGATTTGCTTTAAACCATTACTGCTCCCTCTCCAGAGCGGGACTCGCCACACCCTCCTTTAGCTCGGGGCTGTGGGGAGACATATATTGCTCACCAAACACCCCTGTGCTCCTCCACGTTTCCCAGCCTCCTGCCATCAAGTGGGGCCAGAAACATGACTTTTAGTGGCCAGCGGACTGTGAGAAGAAGTGATATGTCTCACTTTCTGGCCGAACAATTTTAGACCTTCCAACTCTCTCTCTCAGATGTGGAGGCCTCATGCGGAGGTGTCAGAGCATCTGTCAGCCTCAGGCCCTGGGCAGAGCTGCCCGCTAACCCACGACGGACACACAGCACCACTAACCCACGATCGGCATACAGCTCAGGCAAGAATCAGATCTTTGTTTCAGTGTAGATTAATCAAGGTCTGTCAGGATTTCTACTCAGGTGGTTGAACTGAAGAGATTGAATGTAGGTGCTACTGACAGGTGTGAGCGGGTTGAGAGAACCAACTAGGGGGACCAGCTCTAGGAGACACCAGAGACTAGAGGCAGCCAGGACCCTTGCCCCACTGGGTCTGAAGGGACAAGGAGGAGATATGGTGTTACTGGAGTCCCATGGAGAGAAGCCACAGGGAAGGGAGATACAGCTCCTGCCAGGAAAGAGGGAGCACGGAAGAAGTACCCATACCCCTCCCTCTTCCTGGTCTCCGGTCTCCCAAGCGCACCTCCCATAGGGACCTGACCAGGAACCAGAGGGAACGTGAGCCTGGGTGATACGTTTTGTGAGGGGCAGCCTATAGGGGTACAGAAAAAGGTGGAGAATGGAGCAGGGCGGCTGGGGGCAGTGGAGAATGTCCAATGCAGAGATCAGTCAGCCCAGCCTGAATAAGGTTGGTCCCCCTCTAGGCTGTCTTCCTCGGCCCTTGGAGCACCTATTGTGCTGTATCACCCTGACTGAGTTGGACATCACCTCTCCAACTGTGGATTGTTAGCGGCTTGAAAGCAGGCACAGTGCTGCATTCTTGTTATATCCCTAGTATCCTGCAGTGCACCTGCACCATAATCTTGTTACGTATCGACTTAGAAATATGCCAGATTACTCTGTGGTTGTGCATGGCAAACTCCCTTCTACAAGCTGCTATACTGACACCAGGTATTGTTTCCATTTGCAAAGTTTAAAGATCCAAATAATAACTGGTGGTACCAGTGACTTTTGTGCCTTAAGTAACCGTATTAATCTACCAAATACTTTGGTCTTATAGGAAGCAGAGAATAAAACCTACTCATTATGGCAAATGTTTGCACCCCCTGCTCATGGTCGGTACATGGGGACAGTCGGGAGGTGTAGCCCCAAGGACTTGGAAATCAGATCACTGTCTGAGCATTAAAACAGAATTTCAGTATAACAGATTAAAGCAGAAATGAGCAAAATCATCTGAAAGAGACAGTGCCTCCCTGGCCCAGGCCTCCTGAAGTTCTTGTGTTAATACTCATCACTAAACCATCAGCTGGGGTCATTCGTATTTTTGAGATTTAGCTAAAGTTGCCACAAATCCCTTCTCCCGTGCCCTGTGGTAATTGCAAAGCTTTCCTCAAGATTTCTTTCTTTTTAACAAATTTATTTATTTTATTTATTTTATTTTTGGCTGCGTTTGGTCTTTTTTGCTGCATGCGGGCTTTTCTCTAGCTGCAACAAGTGAGGGCTTCTCACTCAGTGGCTTCTCTTGTTGCAGAGCACGGGCTCTAGGCACGCAGGCTTCAGTAGTTGTGGCACATGGGCTCAGTAGTTGTGGCTCCCGGGCTCTAGAGCACAGGCTCAGTAGTTGTGGCGCACAGGCTTAGTTGATCTACGACATGTGGGATCTTCCCGGACCAGGGCTCGAACCCATGTCCCCTGCATTGGCAGGCGGATTCTTAACCACTGGGCCACCAGGGAAGCCCCATCCTCAAGATTTCTGTAAGTCTCCAGGAGCCTGGATTCTCATGGTCACGATGGTTCTGAGCTTCTGCCCCTCCTCAACTCCTGACCCTATTTGTGTCTCCAGTCTGGGGCTTAGCCCTTCCCTCTGCTCCCACCACTGTAAGAACAACTGCACAAAGCCTTTGTGAGTGGCTGACTTTACTGAAGTTTTGGGGTGAAGGAGAGGTTTTATATCAGAGACATGAAAACACTTAAGATTGGATGTATACATTCATCTTCATTAAAGATTCTATGACAACTCTGTCACTGGTAGTCTCTCTCTGCTCACATTTTCCCAAAGACTCTACTCTGTTGCCCTGACCCCTTCTCTATGTGCTTCTCCACTGCTTCCTTTCTCTTCTCTTTTGCTCTCCTCTGTTCTTCATTTTTGTTTTATTTCTTTTCTAACTTAGTTTTTCTGAATTACAAAATGCCCGAATATAATCTGTAAAAATACAGAGGTAGACAGATTTAAGACCTTACACTTCTCTTTCCAGTATGAGCTTTTGCCAATATTTTTAAGTTTTGCGCATCTATTGGCAAAAAGTGGTATCACCTTGTGGCTTTAATTTACATTTTCCTGATTACAAGTGAGGGTAATTTTTCCTGCATTGTTCATTGGTCCTTTGAGTTTCTTCTGTGAATCATGACTATATCTTTTGCACTAGGGGCCAATTACTTCCGGATCCATTAGAGAACCTGATTTTCAGAGTTTATAAATGAATACTGAACCAGGAGGTGATCTTGCAAAAGTGCTCTCACCCTGTGGGGCCTCCCTGGTTGCCCACTAGCATTCTTCAGGATACATATCATTCCAGCTCTTATATGCCACCTTCAATAACAGTCATGTCCTTCTGTTAAGGGCCCTCCATTTTTGGTTGCTCCAAAATAGAATAAATCCTCACAACCTATCAATCTAGGGAAGCACTATGGCCAGTGTAAACCTTGTCAATTTGAAAGCAGTCATCTGATGCTGTAGAACTGACTCAAATTTTTAAAAAAACTTTTACTGAAACACAGTTGATTTACAGTGTTGTGTTAATCTCTGCTGTACAGCAAAGTGATTCAGATCAAAGTGAGATATATATATTCCTTCTCATATTCTTTTCCATTATGGTTTATCACAGGATACTGATTGTAGTTCCCTGTGCTATACAGTAGGACCTTGTTGTTTATCTATTTTATATATAATAGTTTGCATTTGCTAATCCCAAATTCCCAGTCCTTCCCTCTCCCACTTTCCCTCCCCCTTGGCAGCCACAAGTCTGTTCTCTATGCCTGTGAGTCTGTTTTGTAGATATGTCCATTTGTGTTGTATTTTAGATTCCACATATAAATGATATTATATGGTATTTGTCTTTCTCTTTCTGACGTACTTTGCTTAGTATGATAATCTCTAGGTCCATCCATGTCATTGCCAATGGCATTATTTCGAAGAACTGACAGAAATTTTTAGTAGAACTGGTACTTGGTTAGTTACCAGCAGTATTTGCTCCTTTTGTAGGAAGACCATGCTGTTGGGTTTGCCTGGGACAGCCCTCGTTTCAGCACGCTGCCCTGGATCCCATCAGATAGTATCTCCTTTTACACTCACAAGTGTGCTGGTGTGGATGATAAACCACAAGGTCATCCTATCTCTGTGTGGTCTTCAGCAAGTTATTTGGTTTAGGAACCCGTTACCATGCAAATGCTTGATTGATAGACACTCATAGGCTGTGGCAATCTTTTTGAAAATGACAAGTCTACTAGTTTTTTAGAAGTTGACAATATGGTGGCAGCCTACAACTAAGGGTTTATATCAAACATAGATTCAGAGAACTAGAGAATTTTCTAGCTCACGTTAAAGATAATTTCATTCAGTGGTTTTGGGGGGTCATTGAGCCTTTGAAAAGCTGTTAAAAGCTGTGGACCTTCTCTTAGGAAGATGAACACCAATACACACACAAAAGATTTTATACATCATTTCAGGATATCCACAAACCCTCTGAAGCTCATCAGAGGGCCCACATTAAGAATTCTGGGTCTAATTCATGTTTAAAAGGAAGACTTTGAGATTCAGAGAGGTTAAAAGACATGTCAAAAAAAGCAGAGTGTGTTAGAAGGAGAAATATACTTAGGGTCCTGTGACTTCTGTTCAGCGCTTTTTTTCCCCATGGTCTCCCCTATGTTGCCAAGACTGTTTTATTAGTGAGAAGTTAAAGTTATTTCTGAGTGGGATGTAATTAAGAACTTGAAATAGTCTACTTTTTAAAAGCAAAACATGAGTTGGCTCTGTTCTCAATGACTACTTCTCAGATCGTTTCTGGAGTTCTCATTAATATTTATGCTGTAATACCTGCTGGTCAGCCTTTTTTGCTGAATGGACACTACAAAAACTTCTGTCCCAACTTACTTGCTGCTACTTTTATGTACATCCCTTGCTCAGGCCACCAGAGCTCTTGCTTCAGCAATGTATCCTGTTAGTCTTGTTCTTGCTCACCTTAATTTCCTTTGCCTAAATATTCCTACTCATCCATTAAGATGTTTTCAATGGTAAATTCACTTTATCTTTATAATCTTCTTAACTCCCATAGCAGAGGTTGCAGCTCTTTCCTTCTGCCTCCATAATGCTTGGAGAGACTTCTGTTATGACAAGGGATGTATTGTATTGATTGTTTTATTTCTCTCTCTTTCCTACCTCATAACCCAGCAACCAAATTGTGAGTTTTGCAAGGGCCAGGACAGTATCTAATTCATGTTTGCATACAGGCAACTAGGCCAGTGCTTAGCATATAGAACATCCTCCAAGTGTTTGTTGAATGGCATGAACAAACAAATCCTCATACTTTTTTACATCCCATTTTACCATATAAAATCTAAGTAGGGGATAGGACATGTTTCCCTTGTTTTCGGAGAGCTTACTGATTATTGCTTTAGCTTTTCTTCTGTTTCACAGGTCAAAGAAGCATCTTATAGACCTGACAGTCCTTTTTCTCTTTCTTTGGGACTAAATCAGTAAAAAGTCTCATTCATTAGTCACAATTTTGGAGGGAATCAAAAATATGGGTGGATAAATTGCTGCGTGTCCCAGAGGGGAAGCACGTGAGTTCCTTGCCAGATTTCTATGGCCTGGGGCATCATAAAAGATCTTTTTTTCTTTCCCAGGTATCTGTGTCAAAAAGAGTTTGCTAAGGAGCCAAGATCTTCATCTGTTTATGGTTTTACAGCTGATAAAAAATGCAGAATCATTAGAACTAATTACTGGTTTCATGGCAATATTTATCACAAAAGCTAATTTGAGCCCATTACTAAGAAGTATTATAAAGTTTTTTTTTTTTTTTTCTTTTTAAAGTTATACAACTACTTCACTAACAAACCGAAACCAATTCAGGAAGACAATAGACTAGCATGGCCTGACATCTCAATGGTTTCCATCTGGACTATGTAATTTTTAAAATAGTTTGTTGCAAAAGCATTCCTTTCTACTTAGAGGAAGATGTTTCAGAGGTTCATATATGGAAAATTCAATTGAGTATGCCTTTTTGTATATCCTTAAGAACTGATTACTTTAAAATGCAGTTAAATAGCTTACTTGCACAAAAAACATAAAGGTATATTCAGATAGGCTCACAAGTCCTAAATTTCAAGATCTATGAACTATTTGCTGACTCTTGTGTTTTTCTACTATTGCTTTTGCCTTCTTTGTATATATTGTTGCCTTTTAAATGTGAAACTATTTGCATTTGTACTTTATTCACCTATTCATCCAACAAACAAGTGCTGGTGGTACGAAGGATTTTATTTCATGGATTATATTTAGTTTTGGAGAGAAGATGCATGAGAAAAATGATTAAAAATTTAAAATGCATTCAGACAAAATCGACTTTAAATCCAAAGAAGTTACAAGAGACAAAGAAGAAAATTATATATTAATATAACATTCAATACAGCAAGAAGATACAACAATTATAAATATTTTATATATTTAATGACAGAACATCAAAATATATGAAGCAAAAACTGATAGAATTGAAGGAAGAAATAGACAGTTCTACAGTATTAGTTGGAGACTTCAGTGCTCCACTCTGAATAATGGGTAGAGCAACCAGACAGAAGATAAGTAAGGAAATAGAAGACTTAAACAATACACTAAACCAACTATGTCTAACAGACATACAGAACACTCTACCTAACAACAACAGCACACATATTCTTCTCAAGTGCATGTGAGATATTTTCCAGAATAGACCATACATTAGGCCATAGATTAAGTATCAATAAATTTAAAAAGGTAGATATCATACAAAGTACTTTCTCTAACCACAGTGGGATAAATTAGAAATCAATCACAGTAGTAAAACTGGAAAATTCGCAAGATTGTGGAGATTAGACAACTAATGGATCAAAGAAGAAATCACAAGTAAAATGAGAAAATACTTAGAGATGAATGAACATGAAAATACAACATACCACTACTTATGGGATGTCGCAAAGCAGTGCTAAGGGGAAAATTTAAGGTCCAAATGCTTACATTAAAAAGCAAGGAAGGAGATTAGTTCAAGATGACGGAGTAGCAGGACGTAGTCTCACTCCCTCTTGCGAGAGCACCAGAATCACAGCTAACTGCTGAACAATCATCGACAGGTAGACACTGGAACTCATCAAAAAAGATACCCCACACCAAAAGACAAAGGAGAAGCTACAATGAGACGGTACGAGGGGCGCAATCACAAAAAAATCAAATCCCATAACTGCTGGGTGGGTGACTCACAAACTGGAGAACACTTATACCATGGAAGTCCCACCCACTGGAGTGAAGGTTCTGAGCCCCACATTAGGCTTCCCAACCTGGGGGTCCAGCAATGGGAGGAGGAATTCCTAGAGCATCAGACTTTGAAGGCTAGCGGGATTTGATTGCAGGACTTCAACAGGACTGGGGGAAACAGAGACTCCACTCTTGGACGGCACACAAAAAGTAGTGTGCACATCGGGACCCAGGGGAAGGAGCTGTGACCCCATAGGAGACTGAACCAGACCTACCTGCTAGTGTTGGAGGATCTCCTGCAGAGACAGGGGGTGGCTGTGTCTCATCGTGAGGACAAGGACACTGGCAGCAGAAATTCTGGGAAGTACTCCTTGGCGTGAGCCCTCCCAGAGTCCACCATTAGCCCCACCGAAGAGCCTGGTTAGGCTTCAGTGTTGGGTCACCTCAGGCCAAACAACCAACAGGGAGGGAACCCAACCCCACCCATCAGCAGACAAGTGGGTTAAAGTTGTACTGAGCTCTGCCCACCAGAGCAACAGTCAGCTCTACCCACCACCAGTCCGTCCCATCAGGAAACTTGCTCAAGCCTCTCAGATAGCCTCATCCAACAGAGGGCAGACAGCAGAAGCAAGAAGAACTACAGTCCTGGAGCCTGTGGAACAAAAACCACATTCACAGAAAGGTAGACAAGATGAAAAGGCAGAGGGCTATGGACCAGATGAAGGAACAAGATAAAACCCCAGAAAAACAACTAAATGACGTGGAGATAGGCAACCTTCCAGAAAAAGAATTCAAAATAATGATAGTGAAGATGATCCAGGACCTCAGAAAAAGAATAGAGGCAAAGATCGAGAAGATGCAAGAAATGATTAACAAAGACCTAGAAGAATTAAAAAACAAACAAACAGAGATGAACAATACAATAACTGAAATGAAGAATACACTAGAAGGAATCAATAGCAGAATAACTGAGGCAGAAGAACGGATAAGTGACCTGGAAGACAGAATGGTGCAATTCACTGCCGTGGAACAGAATAAAGAAAAAAGAATAAAACGAAATGGAGACAGCCTGAGAGACCTCTGAGACAACATTAAATGTAACAACATTCACATTATAGGGGTCCCAGAAGGAGAAGAGAGAAAGAACCTGAGAAAATATTTGAAGAGATGATAGTCAAAAACTTCCCTAACATGGGAAAGGAAATAGCCACCCAAGTCCAGGAAGTGCAGAGAGTCCCAGGCAGGATAAACCCAAGGAGAAACATGCCAAGACACATAATAATCAATTTGGCAAAAATTAAAGACAAAGAAAAATTATTGAAAGCAGCAAGGGAAAAATGACAAACAATATACAAGGGAATGCCCATAAGGTTAACAGCTGATTTCTCCACAGAAACTCTACAAACCAGAGGGAGTGCCATGATATATTTAAAGTGATGAAAGGGAAGAACCTACAACCAAGATTACTCTACCCGGCAAGGATCTCGTTCAGATTCGATGGAGAAATCAAAAGCTTTACAGACAAGCAAAAGCTAAGAGAATTCAGCATCACCAAACCAGCTCTACAACAAATGCTACAGGAACTTCTCTAACTGGGAAACACAAGAGAAGAAAAGGACCTACAAAAACAAACCCAAAACAATTAAGAAAATGGTAACAGGAACATATATATCAATAATTACCTTAAACGTGAATGGATTAAATGCTCCAACCAAAAGACACAGGCTTGCTGAATGGATACAAAAACAAGACCCATATGTATGCTGTCTACAAGAGACCCACTTCAGACCTAGGGACACATACAGATTGAAAGTGAGGGGATGGAAAAAGATATTCCATGCAAATGGAAATCAAAAGAAAGCTGGAATAGCAATACTCATATCAGATAAAATAGACTTTAAAATAAAGAATGTTACAAGAGACAAGGAAGGACACTGCATAATGATCAAGGGATCAATCCAAGAAGAAGTTATAACAATTATAAATATATATGCTCCCAACCTAGGAGCACCTCAATATATAAGGGAACTGCTAACAGCTATAAAAGGAAATCGACAATAACACAATAATAGTGGGAGACTTTAACACCTCACTTACACCAATGGACAGATCATCCAAACAGAAAGTTAATAAGGAAACACAAGCTTTAAATGACACAATAGACCAGATAGATTTAATTGATATTTATAGGACATTCCATCCAAAAACAGCAGATTACACTTTCTTCTCAAGTGTGCATGGAACATTCTCCAGGATAGATCACATCTTGGGTCACAAATCAAGCCTCAGTAAATTTAAGAAAATTGAAATCATATCAAGCATGTTTTCTGACCACAATGCTATGAGATTAGAAATCAATTACAGGGAAAAAAACGTAAAAGACAGAAACAAATGGAGGCTAAAAAATACGTTACTACATAACCAAGAGATCCCTGAAGAAATCAAAAAATACCTAGAGACAAATGACAATGAAAACACGACGATCCAAAACCTATGGGATGCAGCAAAAGCAGCTCTAAGAGGGGAGTTTATAGCAATACAAGCCTACCTCAAGAAACAAGAAAAATCTCAAATAAACAGTCTAACCTTACACCAAAAGGAACTAGAGAAAGAAGAACAAACAAAACCCAAAGTTAGTAGAAGGAAAGAAATCATAAAGATCAGAGCAGAAATAAATGAAATAGAAACAAAGGAAACAATAGCAAAGATCAATAAAACTAAAAGCTGGTTCTTTGAAAAGATAAACAAAATTGATAAACCATTAGCCAGACTCATCAAGAAAAAGAGGGAGAGGACTCAAATCAATAAAATTAGAAATGAAAAAGGAGAAGTTACAACAGACACTGCAGAAATACAAAACATCATAAGAAACTACAACAAGCAGCTCTATGGCAGTAAAATGGACAACCTGGAAGAAACGGAAAATTTCTTAGAAAGGTATTACCTTCCAAGACTGAACCAGGAAGAAATAGAAAATATGAACAGACCAATCACAAGTAATGAAATTGAAACTGTGATTAAAAATCTTCCAACAAACAAAAGTCCAGGACCAGATGGCTTCACAGGTGAATTTTATCAAACATTTAGAGAAGAGTTAACACCCATCCTTCTCAAACTCTTCCAAAAAATTGCAGAGGAAAGAGCACGCCCAAGTTCATTTGAAGAGGCCACCATCACCCTAATACCAAAACCAGACAAAGATACTACAAAAAAAGAAAATTACAGACCAATATCACTGATGAATATAGATGCAAGAATCCTCAACAAAATACTAGTAAACAGAATCCAACAACACATTAAAAGGATCATACATCATGATCCAGTGGGATTTATCCCAGGGGTGCAAGGTTTCTTCAATATATGCAAATCAATCAATGTGGTACACCATATTAGGAAATTGAAGAATAAAAACCGTATGATCATCTCAATAGATGCGGAAAAAGCTTTTGACAAAATTCAACACCCGTTTAAGATAAAAACTCTCCAGAAAGTGGGCATAGAGGGAACCTACCTCAACATAATAAAGGCCATATATGACAAACCCACAGCAAACATCATTCTCAATGGTGAAAAACTGAAAGCTTTTCCTCTAAGATCAGGAACAAGACAAGGATGTCCACTCTTGCCACTATTCTTCAACATAGTTTTGGAAGTCCTAGCCATGACAATCAGAGAAGAAAAAGAAATAAAAGGAATACAAATTGGAAAAGAAGAAGTAAAATTGTCACTGTTTGCAGGTGACATGATACTATACATAGAGAATCCTAAAGATGTGACCAGAAAACTACTAGAGCTAATCAATGAATTTGGTAAAGTTAGAGGATACAAAATTAATGTTCAGAAATCTTTTGCATTCCTATACACTAATGATGAAACATCTGAAAGAGAAATTAAGGAAACACTCCCATTTACGATTACAACAAAAATAATAAAATACCTAGGAATAAACCTACCTAGGGAGACAAAAGAACTGTATGCAGAAAACTATAAGACACTGATGAAAGAAATTAAAGATGATACCAACAGATGTAGAGATATACCATGTTCTTGGATTGGAAGAATCAATATTGTGAAAATGACTATACTGCCCAAAGCAATCTACAGATTCAATGCAATCCCTATCAAATTACCAATGACATTTTTTGCAGAACTAGAACAAAAAATCTTAAAATTTGTATGGACACACAAAAGACCCCGAATAGCCAAAACAGTGTTGAGGCGAAAAAAACAGAGCTGGAGGAATCAGGCTCCCAAACTTCAGACTATACTACAAAGCTACAGTAATCAAGACAGTATGGTACTGGCACAAAAACAGAAATATAGATCAATGGAACAGGATAGAAAGCCCAGAGGTAAACCCACACACCTATGGTCAACTAATCTATGACAAAGGAGGCAAGGATATACAATGGAGAAAAGACAGCCTCTTCAATAAGTGGTGCTGGGAAAACTGGACAGCTGCATGTAAAAGAATGAAATTAGAACACTCCCTAACACCATACACAAAAATAAACTCAAAATGGATTAGAGACCTAAATGTAAGACTGGACCCTATAAAACTCTTAGAAGAAAACATAGGAATAACACTCTTTGACTTGAATCACAGCAAGATCTTTTTTGATCCACCTCCTAGACTAATGGAAATAAAAACAAAAATAAACAAATGGGACCTAATGAAACTTAAAAGCTTTTGCAAAGCAGAGGAAACCATAAACAAGACGAAAAGACAACCCTGAGAATGGGAGAAAATATTTGCAAACGAATCAACGGACAAAGGATTAATCTCCCAAATGTATAAACAGCTCATGCAGCTCAATATTAAAAAAACAAACCACCCAATCCAAAAATGGGCATTTCTCCAAAGAAGACATACAGATGGCCAAGAGGGACATGAAAAGCTGCTTAGCATCACTAATTATTAGAGAAATGCAAATCAAAACTATAATGAGGTATCACCTCACACCAGTTAGAATGGGCATCATCAGAAAATCTGCAAACAACAAATGCTGGAGAGGGTGTGGAGAGAAGGGAACCCTCTTGCACTGTTGGTGGGAATGTAAATTGATACAGCCACTATGGAGAACAGTATGGAGGTTCCTTAAAACACTAAAAATAGAATTACCATATGACCCAGCAATCCCACTACTGTGCATATACCCAGAGAAACCATAATTCAAAAAGACACATGCACCCCAGTGTTCACTGCAGCTCTATTTACAATAGCCCGGTCATGGAAGCAACCTAAATGCCCATGGACAGACGAATGTTTAAAGAAGATGTGGTACATTTATACAATGGAATATTACTCAGCCATAAAAGGGAACAAAATTGGGTCATTTGTAGAGACGTGGATGAATCTAGAGACTGTCATACAGAGTGAAGTAAGTCAGAAAGGGAAAAACAAAAATCATATATTGACACATATTTGTGGAACCTAGAAAAATGGTACACATGAACCAGTTTGCAGGGCAGAAATTGAGACACAGATGTAGAGAACAAATGTATGGACACCAAGGGGGGGAAAGCGGCGGAGGATGGTGGTGGTGCTGTGATGAATTGGGAGATTGGTATGACATATATACACTAATATGTATAAAATGGATAACTAATAAGAACCTGCTGTATAAAAAAAAAAGAACACTGAAAAGTAATAACTATTAGCTCCATTGAAAATAAAAAGTTGTGTGGGAAAGTAAAAAACAAAACAAAACAAGGAAGATCTTAAATCAACAATCTAGCTTTATAACTGAAGGGACTAGAAAAAGAAAAACAAACTAAATCCAAAGCTAGCAGAAGAAAGGAAATAATAACGATTAGACTAGAGATAAATGAAACAGAGAATAGAAAAACAGTAGAGAAAATCAATGAAACCAAAAGTTGGTTCTTTGAAAAGATCAATAAAATTGCCACATCTTTAGCTAGATAGATTAAGAATGAAAGAGTAGACAAGTTACGGAAATCAGAAATAAAGTTGGGGACATTACTATGAATTCTACAGAAATAAAAAGGATTATGAGAGTTTTATGAACAACAGTATGTCAACAAATTGGATAAGCCAGATGAAATGCACACATTCCTAGAAAAACAAAACCTACCAAGACTAGATCATGAAGACATACAAAATCTGAATTGTTATAGAAGTAATATGGAGTTTGAATTGGTAATCAAAAATCTCCCAACAAATAAAAGCCCTGGACTTGAAGAGTTCACTGGTGAGTTCTATTAAACATTTAAAGGAGAACAAATACCAATCATTCTCAAAATTTTGCAAGAAACTGAAGAGGAGGGAACACTTCCTAACTCATTCTGTGAGGCCAGAGTTACCCCAATACCAAAGCCAGACAAAGATACTCCAAGAAAAGGAAACTACACACCTATATCCCTTATGAATATTGATGGAAAAATCCTTAACAAAATACTAGCAAACTGAATTCAGCATATTAAAAGGATTATACACCATGACCAAGTGGGATTTATTCCAGAATACAAGGATAGTTCAACATACAAAAGTCAAGCAATATAATAAACCATATTAGTACAACAAAGGAAGAAAACCCCAAATGATCATCTCAATTGATGCAGAAAAAGCATTTAACGATATTCAACACCTTTTCATGATAAAAAAAAAAAAAACTCAGCAAACTAGGAATAGAAGGAAACTACCCCAACACAAGAAAAACCATACATGAAAAAGTCACAGCAAACATTATACTCAATGGTGAAAGACTGAAAGCTTTCTCTCTAAGATCAGGAACAAGGCAAGGATGTCACTCTTGCTCCTTCTATTCAACATAGTATTGGAAGTGCTAGTGAGAGCAATTAGTCAGGAAAAAGAAAACATATCCAAATTGGAAAGGAAGAAGTAAAATTATCTCTGTTTGCAGAGATATGATTTTATATGTAGAAAACCCTAAAGATTCCAAAAAATCCGATGGAACTAATAAATGAATTCAGCAAAGGACCAGGATACAAAGTCAGCACACAAAATCAGTTGCATTTTTATGCACTAGCTATGAACAATCTGAAAATAAAATTATGAAAACAACTTCATTTACAGTACCATCAAAAAGAATACAATACTTAGGAATCAATTTAATCAAGGGGGTGAAAGATTTTTACAATTAAAACTACAAAACATTGCTGAAAGAAATTAAAGAAGACATAAATAAAGGAAAACATATCACATTCATTGATTGGAAGACTTAATATTGTTAAAATATCAATAATACCCAAAGCAATCTACAAATTGAATGCAATCCCTGTCAAAATCCCAGTGATTTTTTTTTTGCAGAAATAGAAAAAAACTATTCTAAAATTCATATGGAATCTCAAGGAACCATGAATAGCCAAAACAATCTTGAAAAAGAACAAAGCTGGAGGACTCACACTTCAAGATCTTAAAACTTACTGCAAAGCCATAATAATCAAAACAGAATGGCACTGGCATAAAGATAGATATGTAGACCAATGGAATACAATAGACAGCCTAGGAATAAACCCTTGTTTATATGGTTAAATGACTTTTGACAAGGGTGTCAAGACCATTTGTGGGTAAAATATAGTTTTCTTTCAATAAAAGATGCTGGAAAAACTTGATATCTACATGCAAAAGAATGAAGTTGGACCCTTATCTTACACCATATACCAAAATTAACTCAAAATGGATTAAAGACCACATCTAAGACCTAAACCAACAAAACTCTTCCAAGAAAACACAGGGCAAAATCTTCACAACATTGTGTTTGGCAATGATTTCTTGAATATGACACCAAAGGCACAGGCAATAGAAGAAAAACATAGACAAATTTGGCTTCTTGAATATTAAAAAAAGTGAAAGGTGGTAAAATAAAGACCCAGAGGCAGGGTTATTGCCAAATAGGTTTTATAAGGAAAAAAGCCACTCTATGTTTCCACATTGTGCTGGAAGAAAAATCTGGGGCTACTAGTTGTAATTATTTGCCTTCTCTTTGGTTTTAGCACTAAGGCAACTTTACAGGGTCTCCAACTTCTTACCTTTGCTGGAAGATTTTCTTTTTACATATCTGTGCGTGTTATTAATGAACTTGGCAAAGACACATCCATTGTATGACTGTTGCAAATCTATTTTCCTAAAGGCCTCACTAGAGGTGCCTAGATTTTCTTGCATTATGCCTTATGAAGCTCCTGGGTCTCTCTCTGTCTGTTTTTAAATTATGCATTTGTGTCGTTGCATCTGTTGATACCAGAGACAAGGCTACACAAAAAAAGTACTAGATGAGGAAAGAGGATGACGTTAAGTCCCAGTTCTGGATTTGCCACCAACCACCTGTGTGTTCTTGGGCAGACCATCCAATGTCTCTGGCTCTGCTCTTTATAAATGGGTGTGACATTAGGTGCTTCAAGGCTCCCTTCTAGCTCCCAAACTATATACGTTGTTGTTAAGAATCATTACTTGGGTTAAAAGACATCCTAGGAGAGTTTATTTTAACAAAATATATTGAAGTTGCTATACCTTTCCTCTGATATTAAGGGGCTTTAGATGTTCACAGGCAAAGTCTTGGAGGTCAGGAACCATGTCCTACCATCTTAAGCCCCCCGTAATGCCCAGCAAGGTGCCCTGCACTTAGCAAACACTATGTCTATTGATGGTTGGATGAAAGAACAACTTTCCTTTCAAAGGGAGCTGCGTTTTCTACAAAGAGAAACGTTTGTGTCACACTTTGGAGAGGCTGGTCTTTGTGAAGGGCTCTTTCTCACATTAGAAGCAGCTTTCAATACAATGTGTAGTGGTTGTAACCCAGCCTGAGACATTAAATTCCTTGACAACAGGGGCTGCACTCTGTTCATTTCTGCAGACCCCACAGTGCCTAGTGCAGGGCTTGGCAAATGGTAGGCTCTCAATTAATCTCTATTCCAATGAATTAAGTCAACTCTGTAAAAGCCCTTTGTTTTCATTCAATCACTCTCTCCATTTATTCAGTCAATCTTGCAAATGTGTGAAAAAATTTCTGAACTTCTGTTTCACTTGTCAAAATACATTGGTGGCATTTAGATTTCCAATAACAGTTAATCTTGTATAGACACTCTGTCCTTTTAAAACCACTCCTCTTTCTACTCCTGCCCTGATCACAGGGAGAAGAAAAAGCAGAAAGCAAAAAGTTAAAAAAAAACACCCATCACTAAACCATCCCCTGAGAGAGCCACTGCAAGTTGGATTGCCATGAACATGAGCTAGAGTGGGAGGAGGAAGGAGGGGATTGCTGTTAGACTGGCTGTCTTATTCTTGTTAACTTTGGGGACCAAACCCTCTGCAGTGATTTTTTAAAGATCCAAGCTCCCATGCTGCATGGAGACGTGGTCCTCTTGATGAAATCCAAGGGTATCCCCCATGAAACAGGCATCTCTCTCAGTGCATCCAACGCTGTTTGCTTCATCCATCTCTGCGCAATGGACTGGTGAAATGCAGTTGATAGAGAGGGACAGAGAACCAATAGCTTTCAAAAAGGATACATTCTAACGCCCCTCCTTCTCCACCCCAACCTGGTTCCTTCCCATAAACTCATCTCTGTGAAGGGCAGCACCATGTACCCAGTTTTCGATATCCGAAGCCAGAAGCCTCCCTCCAACCCACACACACCCAGTCCTCAGATCCAGGAGACTCTATCTGGGAAGTTTTCTCAAACCCCGCCCTTCTTTCCCAAGGCTTTTACAGTCTAGCTCCAGCCTACCATTCCAGCCTTGCCTACCACTGTGCCCATGAGCTATGGTTTGCAGCTGTGCTTTTTCATGAATTCTGCCTTTGTGCACAATCTCTCTTTCTGTAAGTCCCCCTCTTCCTCCACTCCTTGTGTTGAGGAACTCATCCTATTGTCTTCAAACTCACCTGTAGTGTGAAGCTTTTGCAGCCCGTTTGGACTGCAGACTTTCACAGCACTGACCACGGTGCAATGCAATTATTTGTAAAGGGCTCTCTGTTTCCCTGACTTAAATGGGAGCTCCTAGGGGTGGGGTCTATGATTCCATATCTCTGTCCCCACAGACTCGACAGGTACCTTGAACATAGAAGGTAATCATTCAATCAATCAATGCTTGGTGAATAAATGATTTGGGGATGAGATGGGAGCAGGGTAACAATGAACCGAAATTAGAGAAACTGTGGCTGAATGCGAGGACGTGTTTCTTCTTCAGTGAACTGCAGATATACATTTTTAAAGTAAAAAAAATGTAATGGTGGCCTGTGGTTGGTAAGGAAAGTAAAGAGGGAGGTGGAAGTGTATGTGCTCTTAGAGAAGGCAGAGCCCTCCAGCGCTATTCACAAGGCATGGAATGCTGAGAAAGGAGAAGTAAAACCTTTTTCTTATTTCCCTTGCAAATGCTTGTTTTTCTTTCTTTTTCCATAATCCTTTGCCATTTGGAGGACACTCGTTAATCTGCAAAGCAAGCCCCCTTTCCAGGCCATTAGTGCCAGGACGATGTGAAAGAGTGGCCAGCCTGGGCCATTAGTGCCATGGTCATTTAAAACACCAGCCCGCTTGGGTTATTAGCGAGCCAGGGCAATTTGAGTGAACAACCTGTCCAGGCAATTAATGCCAAGGTAATTTAAAGGGCCACACCATTGCAGGCCTGTCAATTAGTAAGGGGTCTTCCGTTTTACAAATGGCATATGCGACTCCTTGAGCACATCCGGGCCTTCCATAGGGACCGGGAAGAGTCTGACCACTGAACGGCTTTCACACACTGCCCATGTGGTTGGTACTCCTGACTTGAGGCAGGTTTCTGGACTACAGACCTATGGGTGGATGTTGAACGACAAATCTTAGGGATGCTGGCTTCTGTGCCCAGTGGCATCCTGGACAAAGTGTAAGATCCTTCCCCACAGCATCAGAGCACATATTGTAATGCAGATTCCACTCCCCCAGATAGTCTGGGGGGAGACAGAGCATGATTCACAGCTTCTGCGGTGGCCCCAGAGAGTGCCAGTGTGTGCCAGCTGCCTGGGTATCACATAGACCAGCCACACTCTTGGCACGCCAGAGGGGGTTGGGTGCCATCTCCCATTTTCTGCAAAATCCAGCCTAGCAGCACAGATGAGCTCTGTGTTCTGGGGTGTTCCTGAAGAGATTAGTGCTGTTGTCTGTCACAGACATCACCATCGGATCTGAGGGAAGGTTGGGAAAGGCACAGGGAGGGGGCAGCTGGCTTAAGCGGACCCTTCTCTGCCTGCCTGCCGCCTGCCTCCCAGGGAACTTTTCAGGTGGCTTATCGGAGCTGGCTCACAGAAATGCGGCCCTTCCAGGTCGGCTGCGGAATGCGGGGTCAGGAACCATAAACTGCAGTGTGAGATGAGGGCTGTCAGCTTAGCGGAAGGCAGAAAGCATCCATCACTTTTACGAGGTGCTCTGACCTTGTGGGATAGCCAAAACAACTCTGCAGACCCGAAAACATTCTTAAGTTACTTATTATCATTCCAATAATTATTCAGCATGTATTACAAAGCTCTTTGGCTGAAATACATCCTGTATAGTCTTTTATTAGTTAGCATGATTAATCGTTCCCATTCAGCGGTGGCGCTTAATCCGTTAATTTGAAAACCTTTGTTAAACACATGTCCCGGCAATGCACTAGGAACTCTGCAATGGAGTTACACTGGAAAGGCCTCTGCCTCCAGGAATTTACAGTCTTATTAGATTTCTCTGTCAAATCCTTCGTGGCACTCATCATAAGCACAGAAAAATGTCACAGATTTCAGAAGAAAGGCGTCCAAAAAAGACAGCAGAAGGCAGGAGAGAATGACAAGAATGTAAGTCAAGGGATTAGAATAGAGAATAGTGAAGTGACTGCAAAATGATTCTGTGGTGGTTTGAAACATGATATGAAGTAAATTTAATTTTTCCAACATCGTTTGAAAGCCTAGATCCACCTCCTCTGATCCTTGGCTACAGTTATTCCTGAATGTTCTGTGGCAGGAAGGAAACAAGCTGAATTCTCAGACACAGGGAACTTCCAATGGGGAAACTGAAATATACCAGCAATAAGTTTGGTTTTACTGGCTATTTTCTATGTAGTAGAGAGATTAACTAAGTGTTCACATGTAGATAGATCCCTTGGACTCTTTGCTGTAAACAATAAGAAGCTTGTTCAGCCAAGTCATGATGAAGACATTGAGCCCACGAGATGTTCTTTCATTGTCCTACCTACTATTTTCTGTTTGCTAAAACTCTTCGAAGTCAGGATCAAATGCCTTCCCCTTCTTGAAAATTTCTTAAATTCTTTTGCAGGAACAAGTTCTATCTTGTGTTATATCCTAAATTTGTGGGAACCAGACAGATTAAGATGTTCATTACTCTTTTGTCCATAGATGACCAAATCCTACAGAAAATCCATTGTTTTCCAGCAGCTACATTTCTCAGCCAGAAATATAACAAAACTTTGTCAAAAAAATTTTTTTGGCTTCTCATAAAGTTGTTTCATTTAGATTTCAAACAAAGTAAAGTGGAGAGAAGAGGTGACAAGTTAATTTGTCCACTCTTGAACTGGGAAGCCCAAGTTTCTGGCTCCAGCCAGCAGGAGCTGCAGACAGGGCCAGAGTCTGGATCCCTCAGGCCACCATGGTCCCCCAGACCCACCCTGACTGGGCAGGCCATGAGCTGAACAGCCAGCACAAGCGGGGTCCTGCTGGCCACGGGGTGAGGGAGGATGTGCCAGGGGTCCCCAGGGACATGGGTGGTGGACGGCCCCTCCTCTTTTGTCTTTCTATTTAGAGTCTATGATCTGTACTTGCAGTTGTTTGCAAGTGTTTTCCATTTTTAATTATAACTTTCATACAGGCTGTGATAGGATTTCTCATCTTTTATTTCCTCACTGTGTTCCTAGCACTATGCCTCTACACATTACTTATTCAGGAAATTTCTGCAATATTGAACTGGATCTGTTTTATTTCTGTAGCTTGTATATTAAATGCACTAAACTCAACAGGATACACATAGGAAATGACTTTATTTTTTCTCAACCCTCATTTCCTAATATCTTTGGGCAAATATCCCTTCCCTGCATCTTTGTAAGTTCTCTGAGAGATCCTATGCCTTCAAAGTCACTTTCAGTTCTAGGCAAAGTCTGAATTGGATAGTTAAGATTCACTTTCAGTTATTAAGCAGTCCAGTTCAGTTATGTTTAAAATTTCAATCTCACATCCAGTTAAAAAACTTCTTCCTTCTCCTTTGCTCAGACCAAACCCATGGTTGGGGGGCCTGCAATGGGACTTCGGACTTGAGCCTAGATTTTGAGACAGTAGAAGTCCCATCCTACTTCTTATTATGCTACAACCCAGATGGAGAGGGGAGGACACATCTTAGGCACATAGTGTAATAGACTTGGGTCTACTTGCTTCATGTAGACTTGGGTCTACTTGCTTCATGTGGACAAAAACAAAGATTAAATTTTAAAGTACTTTAAACTGTTAAATTCTTCATGACTTTATAATGTGCTGATGACTGTTGCAACGTTAAAGACTTTAATCACCCAGGCACCAAATCCAAATATTTTTGCAGCACAGAGTAGAAGTATTCTTTGCAGGGAAGAGGCTAATAAAACTTCCGCTTTGCATTCTGAGTTTAGAATTAGCATTTGACAATCCCCTTGGAATTATAACTCTTGCATTGTTAGACACTAAATAGCTACACTTGTCTTGTTAATAAAATCATAGTAATTGAGTAGCATTTTCATTAAGACAGGAGTGTGGTTCATTTTGTAGACAGATGAAAAAAACAACCTGGAGATTCCATAGGAACTCTGTTTTCCTATTCAGGTTGCGCAGAACCCATATTAATGGAAAATTGTTTTGAACAAACATAGCGGCCAGTCGCATGCCATCACACCTTCTGGGATCAGCACTACCTGAGTCCCTGCCCTGGGGGTTGCCAGGTGTTCTTTAGTTTCTGAGCTGCTTCCTTAGCTGGGGAAGTGGCTGCGTGTCTCTATGTTAGGGACCCACTTAAATCCCCCAAGCATGTAGGTAGAACTGCCCCAGATCTAACAGTATCCTGGAGCAGAGGAAGACACAGACAGAGCTTCACTAAAGATGCTCTCTCAGCCACACTGCATAAATTAAGACACCACACAAGTGCACACCAAGTAAACTGCATCATGATCTCATAAAGCCTGATGTAGAATCCAGAATCTAGGTTTGGTATGAATTCTTCCTCTGTGAGAATTAGCAGGATGAGCTAAGGGATCTACCAAGGTGGTAATCAGGAATAGATACAGCCGTCGGTGTGCTTTCGAGTACCGCCTTCTGAGATGTGCTTGAACTCCGGGTGCATTCTCTGGACACTTGTGTTTAGTAACAAAACTGAGGTCTTCAGCTGTATGAGTGAAGACAGTGGAGCATCTTGGCAAGCTGTCCGCATCTGAACAAGTGGTCTCTGCCCCTGAAGTGTGAAGACGGACAAGGGATAAATAGCAGCCTGGTGTCCAAATAAGAGCCCTCATATATATATTTGCACAGACCCTCAACTTAAAGTAAAATTAGGCAAATATAAAAGGAAAAGAAGTTGTAGTTCTGTTAATATTTCAGTAGAGACTAAAACACCACGCCAGGACTTGAACACTGTGCTTTCTTTGAGCCATAGATGCCATCAGGGTATTTGGCAACATAGCACTCAGCTAGGGGGGAAATTTCACAAATCTAAGTCATCGCTTCTACCCTCCAGAACCTCAGAATCTCCATTTTAACAATTTCCTTGGCAAATATTTATTTGGTAGCATAATAGGTGCTGAAGGGGCAAATAAAGATAAACCAAAATCAAAAGATACAAACTTCCAGTTACCAACCAAATAAGTCATGGGGAGAATGTAATGTACAGCATTGTGACTGTAATTAACATCATATCATATATTTGAAAGTCTCTAAGAGACTGGTCGTAAAAGGTCTCATCACAAGAAAAAAAAATTGTAACTATGTGTGGTGACGGATGTTAACTAGACACTGTGGTGAATGTATAAAAATATTGAATTGTTATACAATTAGCTACTATGATGTTATATGTCAGTTATATCGCAATTGAAGAAAAAGAAAGATAAATCGACTAGATCTTGCTTTCAAGGTATGACGGCCTGGATTTAAATTGTTTCACTGCACTTACCATCCGTGCATGGGCTTCGGTAAATGAGTTCCCCTTTCTGAGTCTCAGGAGCTTCAACTATGCTAAAAGAGTGAGGTCTACCTTTTGAATTTGGTGAGGATTAGTTGAGACGGTGCATACAAAATGCGTAGCTTGGTGCCTGGTGTGTAGCAGATGTCCTGTAGATCCGATTCTCCTGGAAACAGATGCTAAGATTCTGCCGCTGGGTGCAGAGGTGCAGGGAGTGCTCAGAGGAAATCCTGCTGGGGGAGGAGGGGACGGGAAAGGAGGAGCCGACCTGAAACAGAGGGCTCAGCCAGCCCCTGGGGAGGTCCCTGGCTGATGGCCCTTCAGAGACGTCCTGAGTCAAGGGTGCCAGGCTTTTGTCCTTTTTTGGCCTCCACTGACTTCGTGTCTACAGGGAGGAGGCGTCAGCTTGGGCGAGGCAGCTCCCATCAGCAGAGGGCAATTCCTGGGGAGGCACCCAGCTGCAGGCTGTTGGCAGGCAATACCCTGCCCCCAACGTCTGCTGGAAAGCGGCAGAGCACCACAGCACCCACTCAGTATGAACTCCCTTTTCTTCTGGTAACTCAAGATGTCTATAGCTCAGTGGAGGTGATGAGGCACGAGTATAAACACTGCTAGTACCAAGTACACGCATCTTAGCAGAAACACAGATACAGTGGTATGGGGGATCAGAGAATGATCAGCTCATGGAAAGCTTGAAGCATGAAGAAAAGCCTAAGAAAACACTTCTTCCTTTGTGGCACAGACTGGGAGCACAAGTGATTTCAGAGGAAAGGTTGCGCAGGAAGGGCCAGAGAAATTAGAGAAAGTGCTGTGGCCGTGTTTCTGTGGACCAACTCAAGAGGATCCTTGGTCATGCTCATTAAAGACGAAGATCTCAGGATCCAGTAGGACCTGCTGGGTCTGAATTGAGAATGGGCATTTTATAAGCCCCCTAGACAATTCTGATGCACGCTGAAAGTTTGGGGAACCCTGATTTACAGCTTCAATCCATCTCAATTGTTACCCATTCTTTAAAGCTCAGGCCATGTCCTGTCTCGTTAATTTGTTGAGTACTTATGATAATCAAGGTGCTGTACTCACACGTAGCAACATAGCAACATAGCAACTGGATTCTCTGCCATCAGGGGCTTGCCATCAGTCTCATGGGATGGCAGCAACGAACACCAATCACATGGAGTAAAGATTGACAACTGCTGTTCCATGGGTGGATGGCTTTGGAGCCACACAGATCTGAGTTACAATTCACCAGTTTAGTAAAGCAGTGTGGTTTGGGCAAGATACAGAACAAAAGTAGGAGATTAGCTTTGGATAACAGAAGAATCTCCTGTTCCTCTTGGATCAAGGGAACTAAATATTTTTAATTTCTTGCTTCACTTGTGAGTACTAAAACATGAGGGCAGACATGTAAACTTTTACATCTTAATTAATTTAATCTTAAAATTATATAGCCCAGAACCCCTTCTTCTCACTCAAGTCAGCATGTAACTCCCAATTATTCTCCCTGTTATTCTGCAGCACCCACCCACAGGATGAACCCACTGATGGCCACCAGCAGTCTACATGGTACTCACCATGTTCCTTCTTTCCTTATAATGGTTTATAATATTCCGGGACCAATTCAGAACTCAAGGTACTTGTCCTTCCCTCCTCCCTCCAGCATTACGGCAAGGGAAAAACTCCTTACTATAGTCTAGGAAGTTGGAGCTGAGGGTTAAGGTGATGGCCATAGTGGAAGGTCTAGTCGCACCTCCCACAGGTGGCTTTGCGGATCACAACTTTTTTGTTACAGCAGTAAGGATAGGAGTGGATGAAGACAAGTTTATGAGATTATGGGGGAATTTATGCCTAAGTAAACTCTATGAAGTAGTAGTAATAATTATCTTAAAAGCTAACATTTACTGAATACTTATTATGGGAAAAATACTGTCCTAAATCTGGATTAAATGAGATAAGGGATCACCTCATTAACCTCCTCTCAGTATTAAGAGGTAGGTATTATCGTATCCATTCCAAAGGAATGCAAGTTCAATGAATGCAGGGACCTTGTTTATCTTGTTTCCTGTCGTACCCCCAGGGGTCAGACAGTCCCACTGAGATGAGTACCTGGCACGTGGATACTGAAACGCTATTTGTTAATTGCATCAATGATCAGCCACGTCTTATAGATGAGGAACCAAATATTAGAGAATTTAAATGACTTGACTCTAAGCAGCCTGACTCAAAGTCTAGCGCTCTGAACCACTCACTAGACCATGCCACAAGTTCTTTTGCAATTGAGAGGTGAATAGAAGGCTGCAAAGTGTGTGGTTTTAGAATAGCTGTTATGGGGACTGGGAGAGCAGGGTGGCCCGCGAAAAATGAAAAGATTGCCATAGATTAGAAAGCCCAGCAGGCATCGCCATCATTGTCAATTAGCAGTTATGAAAGAGACAGCAGTTCATTCAGAGTCCCTCTGGTTAACCCTTAGAACAGAGAGGCGTGTGTGTGTGTATGCGCGCGCTTGGGGAGAGAGAAAGGGAGTGAAAGGTGGGGAAAGTGGTTTGTTAGGTTGACAGAGTACCAGACAAACAAGCTTCCTAACAGAGCAATCTGGAAATGAAATTATAAAGTTGTATGTATGAAAATATAAAGTTGATCGTATGAATTCTAAGCTCACATAGCCAATTAACGGAAGAGTCAGGATTAAAATATGCATCCAAGGTCCCCCAGCCAGGTGGGGAAGATAGCTTTCTTCTTATCATTTTCTCAAGCTGACATTACATTTCCCAGTCAGACTTGCCCACAGATTGCTTTTTACATAGGGTACCTTGTAGCACTAGTGTTTCAAATGGCAAAATACACAGTCAGTGAAGAGGGAAGTGTGTAGCAAGGGGACTCTCCCTTCTTAGGAAGCCACCTTTGTATCTACACTCAGCACCAGCATGAATCACTCCACGACAGCACCCTTGTCGAGGGCAGAGATGGGTTGGATTCATCTCCATGCTCCCTCCATGACCAGTGCACTGTAGGTGCTCAGTAAAGCTTATATTTCACTCACTTGAATGAGTCCCAGAAGCCAGCTTTGCAGAATCGGTGTCTGGTGACCAAGAACTAGGCTGAGGAACAGGCTGGGGTTCTCTCTACACAGACAGCTGAGGACTTGTCCAGGCTCTGAGGCCCCTGGTGGTCCTCTCTCTCTTCCATCCACTCCTGGAAGAATTCACAAAGGTGACTGATACCAGGAGACTGTGCATTTGCTCAATAAGGGAGCCTAAACCAGTGAAAAAGAGTTTACAGTCCAACTTCACGTATCTGCTGAATGGAAGGAATGTACAGGTGCCATTTAAATGAGCAACGAATAAAGACTTAAAGAGAAACAAGCCCCAAGTGGCCTTGATGCTTCAATGTATGATCTGGGGACGGGGGAGTAAAAGGCATGCCAGACCACACAAGTCTGTCTTTTTGGCCTCAGAGGTTCTTTTAGTTTCCATCTTCCACTGAGATTTTTTCTCCCATAAGACCTCTGTTGATTTGAAAGTCATAATAGATTACCTTGAAGGGAATGCACACTAGCCCACAATTATCTGTTACTACTTTAGAATGGTTCACTTTCCAGCAGGTGAACACCACTGCCAGTGTCTAAGGAGCTCAGACTTCGGAACACAGACTTTCTGTGATCTTCTTTCAAGTCTTAGCTCTATCATTACAAGTTGACTGACTTTGGAATCCACTTCACTTCTCAGGGTCTGGTTTTCTCCAGCTCTAAAGCGAGTCTGTGGTTCCCTGTGGTTCTCTGATACCATCTTGGTAGTCGCCTACTGGTTCTGCCCATGCTCACAAAGTAGGAGATGACCATCCACTCCGGCTTGTCCTGTCACTGATAAGAATGATGATGGCTCTACTGCTCTTCCATTTATTGCTGTTGATGTCTCCAGGGGAAATGCTTTTAACTTAAGGATTAAGAACACCCCAGATGTCTTCATTATTGATGATTCATTTGTACTATCCCAGGAGTCTGACAAAAAAGAATTTATTAAATGATATTGCATAGAATAGAAGGATTCCACATTTTAAAAGTGTTTGTAATTTCTTTTTCCTTCTTTCTTTCTTTCTTTCTTTCTTTCTTCCTTCCTTCCTTCTTTTCCTCTCCCCTCCCCTCCCCTCCCCTCCCCTCTCCTCCCCTCCCCTCCCCCTCCTCCCTCCGCTCTCCTCTCCTCCCTCCCTCCCTCCCTTCTTCCTTCCTCCCTCCCTCCCTCTCTTTCTTTCTTTCTTTCTTTCTTTCTTTCTTTCTTTCTTTTTCTTTCTTTCTTTCTCTTTCTTTCTTTCTTTCTTTCTTTCTTTTCTTCTTTCTTTCTTTCTCTCTCTCTCTCTCTCCCTCCCTCACTCTCTCTCTTTCATTCTTTTGACTATCATCTATTTATCTACCATCTATCAATCAATCATCAATCTATCCATCCATCTATTGTAATCTCGTACTTATTTGTAACTTTGTTGTATTAGTGTCTGTCTCCCCTGCCACGTGGTACACTTCAAGAGTGCAGGAATCACTTTTGCCTCATTCACTCTAAGTCAGCTCTGTTTGGAGCAATGCCTGACATAGTAGGTGCTTATTAAATTTTGTTGAATAAATGAGTGATCCTAGTCCTAGTCACTCTTCATTCCTGATGTCCCTCTCTTTGTCTGTCCTACTTCTACTGCAATGGCTTTTAATTTAAAATATTTTTTAAATTGAAATATAATTCACATACCATAAAATTCACCCATCAGTTGTGCAACCATCACCACTATCTAATTCCAGAAACCTTCCATCACCCCAAAAAGGAATCTTGTACACATCAGCTGTCACTCACCATTCTACCCTTCCCTTTGCCCCTGGCAACCACTAATCTACTTCTGTCTCTATGGATTTGCCTATTTTGGACATTTCAAAGTAGTGGCATCATACAATGTGTGATATTTTATGTCTGGCTTTTACTTAGCATGTTTTCAAAAGTTCGCCCATGTTGTAGTATGTATCAGTACTCCATTCTCCTTTATGGCTTAATGATATTCCATTGTATGGATATACACATTTTGTTTACCCATTCATCAATGGGTAAACATCTGGGTTGTTTCTCCTTCTTAGCTATTATGCTATAACACAGCTTTGAACATGCTTTTCCAAGTTCCTGTGTGAACATATGTTTTCAGTTCTCTTGGGTATATCCTAGAAGTGCAGTTGCTGGATTTATTTTTGTAGATGTCTTTCTAGTTCTTTATTTTACTTCTGTTTCTTCTTCCTGTTTTCCTTTGGTTAGAACATTTTGTTTTCATTTTGTTGTTGAGATGAGAACCCTAGTCATCACCTGACTGTGACTTGCTGTGTGCGGGGGCTAGCTGACTGTAAATTGGGAACCTGGGAGAAACTGAATTATAGAAGTTCTCTTCTGTAGGCAGCCACCTATTTCAACCAGGGCTGTACCTGAGTATTGGGAACAACACAGTCAGGCTAGTCATTTCACTCTCTACCACTTACTCTTACCTCATTTGTTTCCAGAAAGTCCCCAAAAAACCATCTTAAAGATGGTTCAGAACACCAATGCTTCTTTTTATTTTTTTTTAACATCTTTATTGGAGTATAATTGCTTTACAATGGTGTGTTAGTTTCTGCTTTATAACAAAGTGAATCAGCTATACATATACATATATCCCCATACCTCCTCCCTCTTGTGTCTCCCTCCCACCCTCCCTATTCCACCCATCTAGGTGGTCACAAAGCACCGAGCTGATCTCCCTGTGCTATGTGGCTGCTTCCCACTAGCTATCTATTTTACATTTGGTAGTGTATATATGTTCATGCCACTCTCTCACTTCGTCCCAGCTTACCCTTCCCCCTCCCCGTGACCTCAAGTCCATTCTCTACATCTGTGTCTTTATTCCTGTCCTGCCTCTAGGTTCCTCAGAAGCTTTTTTTTTAGATTCCACACATATGCGTTCGCATACGGGATTTGCTTTTCTCTTTCTGACTTACTTCACTCTGTATGACAGTCTCTAGGTCCATCGACCTCACTACAAATAACTCAATTTCATTTCTTTTTATGGCTGAGTAATATTCCATTGTATATATGTGGCACATCTTCTTTATCCATCATCTGTTAATGGACACTTAGGTTGCTTCCATTGTAAATAGAAGCTATTATAAATAGAGGTGCAATGAACATTGTGGTACATGACTCTTTTTGAATTGTGGTTTTCTCAGGGTATATGCCCAGTAGTGGGATTGCTGGGTCATATGGTAGTTCTATTTTTAGTTTTTTAAGGAACCTCCATACTGTTCTCCATAGTGGCTGTATCAATTTACATTCCCACCAACAGTGCAAGAGGGTTTCCTTTTCTTCACACCCTCTCCAGCATTTATTGTTTGTAGATTTTTTGATGATGGCCATTCTGACTGGTGTGAGGTGATACCTCATTGTAGTTTTGATTTGCATTTCTCTAATGATTAGTGATGCTGAGCATCCTTTCATGTGTTTGTTGGCAATCTGTATATCTTCTTTGGAGAAATGTCTATGTAGGTCTTCTGCCCATTTTTGGATTGGGTTGTTTGTTTTTTTGATATTGAGCTGCTTGTAAATTTTGGAGATTAATCCTTTGTCAGTGGCTTCATTGGCAAATATTTTCTCCCATTCTGAGGGTTGTCTTTTCGTCTTGTTTATGGTTTCCTTTGCTGTGCAAAAGGTTTTAAGTTTCATTAGGTCCCATTGGTTTATTTTCATTTTTATTTCCCTTTCTCTAGGAGGTGGGTCAAAAAGGATCTTGCTGTGATTTGTGTCATAGAGTGTTCTGCCTATGTTTTCCTCTAAGAGTTTTATAGTGTCTGGTCTTACATTTAGGTCTTTAATACATTTTGAGTTTATTTTTGTGTATGGTGTTAGGGAGTATTCTAATTTAATTCTTTTACATGTAGCTGTCCAGTGTTCCCACCAGCACTTTTTGAAGAGGCTGTCTTTTCTCCACTGTATATTCTTGCCCCCTTTATCAAAAATAAGGTGATCATATCAGAGCACCAATGCTTCTTGATGGCACATTTTAGTGAGAAGCCCATAAACCAGCCTGGCTCCACAGGAAAAGGATGGAGATATGGCTTTTGCATGGGAAAGAGGTGATCTGGAATCTTGAAACTTTTGCTGATTGGTGTGCTGACCATCAGAATGCTTCTTGGCTGTCAGTAAGTCTACTGTAGTGTTGGGGAATGATAGTGCCTGATGCCCAGCTAAAAGGTTCCAATCGATGACAGGAAACTTGTGTATGCAATGGAAAACCTTTCACTGTGACTGACAGAGGCAGGAGTGCAAAGTCATAAAAAAAAGAACAAAAATTTGCTTGCCAAATCGCTGATAGGTCCCTTTTAAGTATCAAGATTTCTAGAAGTCAGGGGGCGGGGGTGGATCTCAGATGCCATCAAATAGATTATTAATGTTTCAAGGATTGCAGAATCATAAAAGTTAAATACGGAGAGTAGCTCTTAAGCTTTTTAATTTCTCAGCTGCCAATACCCACCTCTTCCACCCTCCTCTCCACGCATTCAGGTAGGTTGTCAGGTCTGGTTTTAAAAGATGCCTGTGACTGGGCTTCCTCCTTTGGTGCAGGTGGCTCTGGTGAGATTTGACAGGAAGTTGGCCAGAGTGGTTCCCTAAATCAGGGACATGAGAGGTGGGAGTGAGGATGTTCTGGTATGAAGCTCAACAGCGAGGCAGTACCTGCTGGGGGAGGAGCAGCTGGAATTCACAGCTTCAAAGGCATTGTTGGAGTCAGGCAGAGAAGTGGAGTGTCTTTTATTTATTGGGAGCTGGTCCTACACACTTGGTCATAATTAAAGAAGGTGGCCAACCATGTGGTTTGATTTGAGATGTGCCTGGAGGCCCTTCCCATCCTCTTTAGCTTGTGCGTAACTATTGGGAGCCCACCATTAGCAATTCTTTCCTTTGAGTTAAGATATGATTCCCTATTAAGATGCAAAGCCCCTGGGAAAAAGAATACATTAACCCTGATAATCATTCACTTTGACCTATATTTAAGCATCAGATCCTCTCCAAAAAGCATCTCCCCAAGAAAAATTTTGATGGGATGACGGTGGGAACAGGACAGTAAGATGGAGAGGAAAAAGCCAGCTTTGTAGAAGAAGCACAATCTGTAGAAAGCTTGGGTCTCTGGGTAGAAGAAGGTACTTGTTGGGGAGGAGGATTAAACAATGTGAAGGGCAAGTCCATGCGGACCTTGGGTGTCACATTGACTCTGGCCAGTTCTGGGGTCAGTTCTCAGACTCTGCACATCATGCCCACTGCTTCCAGCTGGTCCAAGATGCACGTTGAGGTGAACACCAGGGCTGAATTTATGCATCCTTCTTTCTGTCCCAAATGTGTTCGGCCAGAGGCAGAACAGTACAGAGACATTAAAACATCTCTTGGGGGAGACCTTCAAGATGGCAGAAGAGTAAGATGTGGAGATCACCATCCTCCCCACATATATATCAGAAATACATCTACATGTGGAACAACTTCTACAGAACACATACTGAACGCTGGCAGAAGACCTCAGACTTCCCAAAAGGCAACAAACTCCCCATGTAACTGGGTAGGGCAAAAGAAAAAAGAAAAAACAGAGACAAAAGAATAAGGATGGGACCTGCACCTCTGGGAGGGAGCTGTGAAGGAGGAAAAGTTTCCACACACTAGGAAGCCCCTTCGCTGGCAGAGACGGGGGGTGGCAGTTGGGGGAGCTTCGGAGCCACGGAGGAGGGTGCAACAATAGAGGTACGGAGGGCAAAGTGGAGATGTTCCCGCACAGAGGATCGGTGCCGACCAGCACTCAGCAGCCCGAGAGGCTTGTCTGCTAACCTGCCGGGGCAGGTGGGGGCTGGGAGCTAAGGCTCTGCTTTGGAGGTCAGACCCCAGGGTTGGCTGCGTGAACACAGCCTGAAGGGGGCTAGTGCACCACAGCTAGTCAGGAGGAAGTCCAGGAAAAAGTCTGAAACTGCCTAAGAGTCAAGAGACCATTGTTTCGGGGTGCGCAAGGAGAGGGGATTCAGAGCACCGCCTAAACGAGCTTTCAGCGTGGACCCCAGAGATAGGCATGAGACGCTAAGCCTGCTGCTGCAGCCACCAAGAAGCCTGTGTGGAAGCACAGGTCACTATCCACACCCCCTCTCCCAGGAGCCTGTGCAGCCCACCACTGCCAGGGTCCCATGACCCGGGAGAATACACGGCACGCCTCAGGCTGGTGCAATGTCACGCGGCCTCTGCCACTGCAGGCTCACCCTGCATTCTGTACCCCTCCCTCCCTCAGCCTGAGTGAGCCAGAGCCCCCTAATCAGCTGCTCCTTTAACCACGTCCTGTCTGAGCGAAGAAAAGACGCCCTCAGGCAACCTAAATGCAGAGGGGGGGCCAAATCCGAAGCTGAACCCCAGAACCTGTGCGAACAAAGAAGAGAAAGGACCAGACGTGGACCTGCCCACCAGAAAGACAAGATCCAGCCTCATCCACCAGAACACAGGCACTAGTCCCCTCCACCAGGAAGCCTACACCACCCACTGAACCAACCTTAGCCACTGGGGGCAGACACCAAAAACAACGGGAACTATGAACCTGCAGCCTGTGAAAAGAAGACGCCAAACAAAGTAAGTTAAACAAAACGAGAAGACAGAGAAACACACAGCAGATGAAGGAGCAAGGTAAAAACCCACCAGACCAAACAAATAAAGAGGAAATAGTCAGTCTACCTGAAAAAGAATTCAGAGTAATGATAGTAAAGATGATCCAAAATTGTGGAAATAGAATGGAGAAAATACAAGAAACGTTTAACAAGGATCTAGAAGAACTAAAGAGCAAACAAACAGTGATGAACAACACAATAAATGAAATTAAAAATTCTCTAGAAGGAATCAGTAGCAGAATAACTGAGGCAGAAGAACGGATAAGTGACCTGGAAGATAAAATAGTGGAAATAATGACTGCAGAGCAGAATAAAGAAAAAAGAATGAAAAGAATTGAGGACAGTCTTAAAGACCTCTGGGACAACATTAAATGCACCAACATTCGAATTATAGGGTTCCCAGAAGAAGAAGAGAAAAAGAAAGGGACTGAGAAAATATTTGAAGAGATTATAGTTGAAAACTTCCCTAATATGGGAAAGGAAATAGTCACTCAAGTCCAGGAAACGCAAAGAGTCCCATACAGGATAAATCCAAGGAGAAACATGCCAAGACACATATTAATCAAATTATCAAACATTAAATACAAAGAAAAAATATTAAAAGCAGCAAGGGAAAAGTAACAAATAACATACAAGGGAATCTCCATAAGGTTAACAGCTGATTTCTCAGCAGAAACTCTGCAAGCCAGAAGGGAGTGGCAAAACATATTTAAAGTGATGAAAGGGAAAAACCTACAACCAAGATTACTCTACCAAGCAAGGATCTCATTCAAATTTGACGGAGAAATTAAAACCTTTAGAGACAAGCAAAAGCGAAGAGAATTCAGCACCACCAAACCAGCTTTACAACAAATGCTAAAGGAACTTCTCTAGGCAGGAAACAAAAGAGAAGGAAAAGACCTACAATAACAAACCCCAAACAATTAAGAAAATGGTAAAAGGAACATACATATTGATAATTACCGTAAATATAAATGGATTAAATGCTCCCACCAAAAGACATAGACTGGCTGAATGGATACAAAAACAAGACCCATATATATGTGGTCTACAAAAGACTCACTTCAGACCTAGGGACACATACAGACTGATAGTGAGGGGATGGAAAAAGATATTCCATGCAAATGGAAATCAAAAGAAAGCTGGAGTAGCAATTCTCATATCAGACAAAATAGACATTAAAATAAAGACTATTACAAGAGACAAAGAAGGACACTACATAATGATCAAGGGATCAATCCAAGAAGAAGATATAACAATTGTATATATTTATGCACCCAACATAGGAGCACCTCAATACATAAGGCAAATGCTAACAGCCATAAAAGGGGAAATCGACAGTAACACAATCATAGTAGGGGACTTTAACACCCCACTTTCACCAGTGGACAGATCATCCAAAATGAAAACTAAATAAGAAAACACAAGCTTTAAATGATACATTAAGCAAGATGGACTTAACTGATATTTATAGGACATTCCATCAAAAAACAGCAAATTACACTTTCTTCTCAAGTGTGCATGGAACATTCTCCAGGATAGATCACAAATCAAGCCTCAGTAAACTTAAGAAAATTGAAATCATATCAAGCATCTTTTCTGACCAAAACGCTATGAGATTAGAAATCAATTACAGGGAAAAAAACGTAAGAACCACAGGGACGTGGAGGCTAAACAGTATGTTACTAAATAACCAAGGAATCACTGAAGAAATCAAAGAGGAAATCAAAAAATACCTAGATATGACAACGAAAACACGACGATCCAAAACCTATGGGATAGAGCAAAAGCAGTTCTAAGAGGGAAGTTTATAGCAATATAATCCTACCTGAAGAAACAAGAAAAATCTCAAATAAACAATCTAACCTTACACCTAAAGGAACTAGAGAAGAAGAACAAACAAAACCCAAAGTTAGTAGGGGGAAAGAAATCATAAAGATCAGATCAGAAATAAATGAAATAAAAACAAAGAAAACAATAGCAAAGATCAATAAAACTAAAAGCTGGTTCTTTGAGAAGATAAACAAAATTGATAAGCCTTTAGCCAGACTCATCCACAAAAAGAGGGAGAGGACTCAAATCAATAAAATTAGAAATGAAAAAGGAGAAGTTACAACAGACACCACAGAAATACACAGCATCCTAAGAGACTACTACAAGCAGCTCTATGCCAATAATATGGACAACCTGGAAGAAATGGACAAATTCTTAGAAAAGCACAACCTTCCGAGCCTGAATCAGGAAGAAATAGAAAAGATAAACACACCAATCACAAGCACTGAAATTGAGACTGTGATTAAAAATCTTCCAACAAACATAACCCCAGGACCAGATGGCTTCACAGGCAAATTCTATCAAACATGTAGAGAATAGCCAACACCCATCCTTCTCAAACTCTTCCAAAAAATTGCAGAGAAAGGAACACTCCCAAACTCATTCTATGAGGCCACCATCACGCTGATACCAAAACCAGACAAAGATCTGCAAAAAAAGAATATTACAGACCAATATCACTGATGAATATAGATGCAAAAATCCTCAACAAAATACTAGTAAACAGATTCCAACAACACATTAAAAGGATCATACACCATGATCAAATGGGACTTATCCCAGGGGTGCAAGGTTTCTTCAATATATGCAAATCAATCAATGTGATACACCATATTAACAAATTGAAGAATAAAAACCATATGATCATCTCAATAGATGCAGACAAAGCTTTTGACAAAATTCAACACCGATTTATAATAAAAACTCTCCAGAAAGTGGGCATAGAGTGAACCTACCTCAACATAATAAAGGCCATATACAACAAACCCACAGCAAACATCATTCTCAATGGTGAAAAACTGAAAGCATTTCCTCTAAGATCAGGAACAAGACAAGGATGTCCACTCTCACCACTATTCTTCAACATTGTTTTGGAAGTCCTAGCCATGGCAATCAGAGAAGAAAAAGAAATACAAATTGGAAAAGAAGAAGTAAAACTGTCGCTGTTTGCAGATGACATGATACTATACATAGAGAATCCTAAAGATGCCACCAGAAAACAAGTACAGCTAATCAATGAATTTGGTAAATTTGGAGGATACAAAATTAATGCACAGAAATCTCTTGCATTCCTATACACTAATGATGAAACATCTGAAAGAAAAATTAAGGAAATACTCCCATTTACGATTGCAACAAAAAGAATAAAATACCTAGGAATAAACCTCCCTAGGGAGACAAAATACCTGTATGCAGAAAGCTATAAGACACTGATGAAAGAAATTAAAGATGATACAAACAGATGGAGAGATATACCATGTTCTTAGATTGGAAGAATCAATATTGTGAAAATGACTATACTACCCAAAGCAATCTACAGATTCAATGCAATCCCTATCAGATTACCAATGACATGGCTTCCCTGGTGGCGCAGTGGTTGAGAATCTGCCTGCCAATGCAGGGGACGTGGGTTCGAGCCCTAGTCTGGGAAGATCCCACATGCCACGGAGCAACTTAAGCCCGTGAGCCACAACTACTGAGCCTGCGCGTCTGGAGCCTGTGCTCCTCAACGGGAGAGGCCGCGACAGTGATAGGCCCACGCACCACGATGAAGAGTGGCCCCCGCTCGCCACAACTGGAGAAAGCCCTCACACAGAAACAAAGACCCAACACAGCCAAAAATAAATAAATAAATAAATTTATAAAAATTACCAATGACATTTTTTGCAGAACTAGAACAAAAAATCTTAAAATTTGTATGGAGACACAAAAGACCCCGAAAAGCCAAAGCAGTCTTGAGGGAAAATAATGGGGCTAGAGGAATCAGACTCCCTGACTTCAGACTATACTACAAAGCTACAGTAATCTAGACAATATGATACTGGCACAAAAACAGAAATATAGATCAACGGAACAGGATAGAAAGCCGAGAGATAAACCCACACACCTATGGTCAACTAATCTATGAAAAAGGTGGCAAGGGTTTACAATGGAGAAAAGACAGTCCCTTCAATAAGTGGTGCTGGGAAAACTAGACAGCTACATTTAAAAAAATGAAATTAGAACACTCCCTAACACCATACACAAAAATAAACTCAAAATGGATTAGAGACCTAAATGTAAGACCAGACCCTATGAAACTCTTAGAGGAAAACATAGGAAGAACACTCTTTGACATAAATCACAGCAAGATCTTTTTTGATCCACCTCCTAGAGTAATGGAAATAAAAACAAAATAAACAAATGAGACCTAATGAAGCATAAAAGCTTTTGCACAGCAAAGGAAACTACAAACAAGATGTAAAGACAACAAAGAATGGGAGAAAATATTTGCAAACGAAGCAGCTGACAAAGGATTAATCTCCCAAATATATAAACAGCTCATGCAGCTCAATATTAAAAAAAAAAAAAAAACCAAATCCAAAAATGGGCAGAAGAGCTAAATAGACATTTCTCCAAAGAAGACATACAGATGGCCAAGAGGGACGTGAAAAGCTGCTTAGCATCACTAATTATTAGAGAAATGCAAAAGAAAATTACAATGAAGTATCACCTCACACCAGATAGAATTGGCATCATCAGAAAACCTACAAAGAACAAATGCTAGAGAGGGTGTGGAGAAAAGGGAACCCTCTTGCACTGTTGGTGGGAATGTAACTTGATACAGCCACTATGGAGAACAGTATGGAGGTTCCTTAAAAAACTAAAAATAGAATTTCCATATGACCCAGCAATCCCACTACTGGGCATATACCCAGAGAAAACCATAATTCAAAAAGACACATGCACCCCAATGCTCATTGCAGCACTATTTACAATAGCCAGGACATGGAAGCAACCTAAGTGTCCATCGACAGATGAATGGATAAAGAAGATATGGCTCATATATACAATGGAATATTACTCAGCCATAAAAAGAAACGAAATTGAGTTATTTGTTATGAGGTGGATGGACCTAGAGACTGTCATACAGAGTGGAGTAAGTCAGAAAGAGAAAAATACCATATGCTAACACATATATATAGAATCTTAAAAAAAAAAAAGTCGTCTGCAGAACCTAGAGACAGGACAGGAATAAAGACGCAGATGTAGAGAATGGACTTGAGGTCATGGGGAGAGGGAAGGATAAGCTGGGATGAAGTGAGAGAGTGGCATGGACATATATACACTACCAAATGTATAATAGATAGCTAGTGGGAAGCAGCCGCATAGCTCAGGGAGATCAACTCGGTGCTGTGTGACCACCTAGAGGGGTGGATAGGGAGGGTGGGTGGGAGGGAGACACAAGAGGGAGGAGATATGGGGATATATGTATATGTATAGCTGATTCACTTTGTCATAAAGCAGAAACTAACACGCCATTGTAAAGCAATTATACTCCAATAACGATGTTAAAAAAAAAAAAAAAGAAAGAAAGCCTCCGGGTTGCCTAGAAGCAGAAGCGGAGTCCCAAAGGAAATCAAGGACGTCTTCAGTATCATCAGCTCCATGTCCCTTTATGCTTCTGCTTCATGCATCTCTCTTGCTGCAGTTTCTTTTTCTGTTTTTCCAGTCCTGTGGTAAGAAGTGGTTACCAGGAATAACTTCTGAATTCACAGTTTAAGAGAAGGTAGACTGAGATGGGAGCTTTGAGGTCCAGGTTTAAATTCCTGAGAAAGAGATTCAGATACCCCAGACTGGATCAGGTTATTGCCCCAGGGCCAATCAACTGTGCCTATAAAGGTGGGACCGCATGCTTTCTCCTGTCGCTTCCTGCTCTGGCAGTTCATCCCTCTATGACATGTCTTCATCTGCTTTGCCTCCAGGTTTTTACCTGTAACTATAATTGTGGTCCAAGGTCAGGCTTCTCCTATAAATCTCGCTCTGGCCCTAGCTCCCTCTTCCTTAATTTACAGTCAGACTTCTACCTTCGGATTTTAATTTCCAATTTCATCCTCAATACATTCAATCTGGCTTCTGCCTGCCCCACCCCTCTGAACACCAATTCCTGGTAACCTCTCTGGCTAAGGTCACCAATGACCTCCTAATTGCCAAACCCAATGGGTGATTTCCAGCCTTTGTCTTAATGTGCCTCTCTGCTGCATTAGACACGATCTTTTAAATATGTCTCGAATCATTTCGTTTCTCTCTGTCCCTGTGGCCATGCCAGGCCCTCTTCAAATTTCCCCTGAACTCTTGTAATAGTTCTCTTAATGGCTTTAGTTTTACTCAACTCTTTCTACTGCTATTCAAGTTATTTTTCTGAAACAATCTGATCAAGCCATTCTCCCACTGAAAATCCTTCCATCGCTCTCCATAGCCCAACCAAATGGGTTCAAAATCCTTACATGGCATAGAGGGCCTTTTATGCCATGAACCCACCAGCCTTCCCATCCACTTCTTCTGCCCCCACCTCCCCTTTGTCTCCTGTGACCATGAATACCGAGCTGCTTTTAGCTCCCTCAACAAGCCACCCTGTTGCATGTGCTGTTCCTTCCACCACATGCCCTGGAATATTTCTCTGTTTTTATATCTCAGCTCAAAGATCCCCTCTGCAGTGAAGCCTTTCCTGACTGCTCTAGGCAGAGTTCACTGTTCTTCTCTTCTTGATTCCCAGGCCCCTTATATGTTTCTCAATTGTAGGGCTGCTCACGTTGCATATTTATGATTTCTTTACACGTCAGCTTTTCCCATAAGATCACCAGTTCCTCAAGGGCAAAGGAGGGGGTTTAATCATTCTTAGTCAATAAATATGTAATAAATGAATGAATAAATGCGAAAGGGTATCCATGGAGACGGAGCTGGAAAACTGTGGAAGTGAAACAACACAAGTTGACAAGAACGTGGATCGTTTCTACTTCTGCCCTTGCTGTCCTGTATTGAGATTTAACCTGTTTCCTACGGTTGTATATTCCCTGATTCAAGTAAATAGGGCCTCCTTTCATTTGCATCTGCTTTCTTTTATAGCTCCCATCAAGGTATTACTCAGCTCCTTCTGGCTTCTACCTCTTTACTTTTCTCCTTAAAATCCAATTTTGAAAAGTAAGTTCAGGAGTGCAGCCACTGAACGATCTTCATTGATTTATTTTGCCTTCCTTATTTATTAATGGGACCACTGTCTCCTTGATATTTCCTTTTTTGCTCTCTGATGTATTTGTAAAAGCTCTGCCCCTTCCTTTCAACCCCTCTGCATTTGATCACCCCAGCTTCTGGTGATTGAGGGTTTCCTTCTCTCACCATCAATTCTGACTCTAGTTGAGAAACTTTTAGGTCTCCTTCCCGAAGTCCCTGTGTCCTGCAAAATTTTCAAATGATCTTAAACCTTTGTGTTGATCCTTAAGAATCAAACTGCTGACTTCTTCATCCTTGCATCCTTTTCTCTTTCACAGCTTTAGCTCTTGCTTAGCTTAGTGGTTAAGAACATGATCTTGGAGCCAGACTCCCAGAGTTCAAATCTCAGCTCTACCACTTACTGACTGTGAACTTGGTCAAATTCTTTAAACTTTGTACTTTACTTTCCTCTTCTGCCAAAATGGTCTCCATAATAATGCCTACTTCCTGAAGTCCTTGTGAGGAAAGTTTATTGAAAGGTCTAACATATATAAAAGAGTGCTTGGCACAGAGTATTCCCTCCATGGGTCTTAATTGTTTCTACTGTTTCACCTTCACCTCTTCCCTCACTTTTCTTTTCCTGTTCTCTGATTGGTTAGCATGAAGCATTCAGGATCATCTCCTCTGAGCAGGACATTTTTCTGGGCATTAAATGTGTAATGATCAGAGGGTGAACACAGGTATAAAGAAAAGTCAGACCCTGCTTACAAACCTTGGGGATTGTAACAAAAGAGAAATGGAAGTGACCTTTTATCAGGCGCTTA
Source organism: Balaenoptera ricei (assembly GCF_028023285.1). Classification (NCBI taxonomy): domain Eukaryota; kingdom Metazoa; phylum Chordata; class Mammalia; order Artiodactyla; family Balaenopteridae; genus Balaenoptera; species Balaenoptera ricei. The sequence goes on from NC_082652.1 coordinate 41,682,569, forward strand.
CACGGCTAGACAGTGTGATAGGTACTTTACATAGTTTATCAGCTATTCTTTCTTCCTTACAGCAGTTGTTTCAGGTTGAAATCATGATCTCTACATTTTATGGAGGGAGAAATTGAAATATAGTACAGTGAAGGTTCCAGCCTCACAGAGCAGGAGTTAGCAGAAGTGGAATTGGAAACCAGATTGGCCTGGCTGTAAAGCCCATACCCTTAGTCACATGGCTCTATCCCATCCCAAAGAGAAGAGTATTATTATTATTCTGTGATGGGATGTGAGATCATTGGAAGAAGAAGGAACTGAAGCAGGTGTATCATTGTTCTAGTGTGAGTGACAGGTAAGGAGTCCCCGATAAATGAGTGACTGTAAAATAGGGATAACTCTGAGAGTAAGTGCTACAGTTTTTGTTTTTGGTTTTTTTTCAAGGAGGGAGGTGCAGCAGAAAACAAGCAGTAGTAGCTCGGTGAATGTTTGTTGGATGAATACGTGAAAGCAAAAGAGCAGCCAGGGTGGAGCATTGACTGTTCTCTGGGAGCTCACCGTGGGGTGGGGCTGTGGGCAGCGAAACCTGGCAGGAGGTCCCAGGGCCAGTTGGTCCTCTGGTTCAGAGTGTGTGCAGGACACCACGGCAGTGGTGGGGACATCAGGAGGGGCTAGAGCTGGCTGGGAGGAGAGAAGGTCAAGGGGACCTCCTGGGGCTGCCCGCTGTGCCGGCTGCTTGGGAAGGGTTTGATTCATAGGAGGAGTGGGGCCAGGCCACACCCACCACTTCCTTGGTGATGGGGGACCCCTGGGTGGCTTCACTGATCCTCTGTTTACTCCACGAGGTCTGGCGTGGATGCCGAGGGACAGCTGGCTAACCTGGGCTAACCCACACACAGGTGCATGTCTGATGTGCCCGGGAGACATGAGGACTCATTTGAGGTGGCCAGGTAACCCACGTGGGCCTTGTTGTTAACAAGGTGACTCTGGTTGCCCTTCTGGAATCCAAGGGCTGTTTCCTTTGTATAAGTCAATTCTGAGCTCCAATACCTCCCCACTGCCCTGTCTAACACAGTCACCTGCCCAGTATCAGTCTTGATTGTATCACCCTGTTTTATTTTCTTTATAGCATTTATTGTTACTCAAAGAGTCTGGTTTGTTGTTTCCTTGCTTAATTTGTCTTTCCCATGAGTCTAAGCTCTAGGGAAGCAAGAGTCTACTCTGATTTGTTCGTTGTTCCTGCCCCAGTTCTTAGGGAAGTGCCTAGCACATAGTAGCTACTCAATAAATATCTTTGGAACAAATGAATGGATCTGAGTATCACTCTTGGTGCACTAGACTTAGCTTTACATGAACACACTCAGTCTCTGTTGCCATTAAATTTCCCTGGTTTCTGGTTCAAAATACTAGAATGCAGTTTTATAAAAAGTGAAACTGAAGAATTTAATTGAATGCAATGCCTGGAACAGAGTTGGATTTCTGTAAGATCACAGAAGGGAGAGTAACTGGCATTATTTTAAGATTCTACAATGTGATTTACTGTAAAGTGAAAAATCAGGTTACCAAGAAGCACTTTTATAAATATTATGTTTTCTCCTTTCTCCATTTAATAAAGAGAAATCCACCTTGATGTTCATTTGGGGTTCAGCACTTACAAAGTTCAAAATTGAGAATCAGCGAGGGAAATTCAATCCTGCCTATTCATTTGGAAATGTTCCTGTGGAGAATTTCCTGTTCATGTTTTTACTGGTTAGAACACATTTTAGTTCTTTCCTGAAGCAGCTTTACTTGCTCTCTTTTTTCTTGTTGTAAGGAAGCAATCAACCCATGCAGTGTTTCTCAAATGTCTTAATCGAGTAGCTATCACTGGGAAAGCCCATTCATCCTCACAGTTTTAACCTTCAACCTGCTTCAGAGCAGTTCCCTTACTTACCTTTTCTGCACCGACTCCTCATTCTCTTCCTAGTCCCATTTCCTCTCGTGCTTCCAGGACTTCTTTATTTCTGTGTCCTGCCTACACTTGAAATTTAATGTAACAAAATAGCCCAGTATCTAACAGCCAGAACAAAAACCCCTCCTCAAATTCCCAAATGACCTTCAAAAGTTCTACCTGTGTCTTAGTCCCTGAAAAGTATGGTCTTGGGGTTACTTTTTACTCCTTTTCCTGTAGAAGAATCTGAGGAATAGTGTCCAAGGTCTGCAGTCTTTTGGGGACTGGAGGAGCCTCTAAGGCCTCTTAGTTTTCCTTGGGTCTTGGGCAGAAGGAAGTGTCTCTTGAGGGTCTACAGAGATTCCCACTCTCTTGCTCAGTGCCCCTTAGCATCTGCCCCCCCTCATCCATAGACCACAGTCTTAACCTCTGAACTGGGGCTGGCTGATGAAAATGCTTCTCGTGTGATGCCAGTCTGCTCCAGCATCACTCTCCTTAGTGGAAGAGTCTTATTTTTGCCTCCCAAGGTAGCAGATCTGTCCTAAGATTTCTCAGCAGGCCCCACCCTGCTTCAGGTACCAGTGTCAATGATCCCCAGGCCTGTGGTCCCAACCTTCCCAAGCCCTCACTTTTCCTGGAGCAGGTAAAGCCAGATATATACTTTAAGCTTATTCTTTTTGAAATGCTTTACTTTGAAAACAACAAGACTTTCAAACATTTCCTTAAAATAAGCCACTTTTCACTAGCAATACCAAAGACAAGTTTGGGTAAGTTTCTTTCATTCAAAAAGATATGTATTGAAAATCTTGTATGTGCAGGCACTGAGCTAGAACCTGGGGAGTCCAGATGGACATGAAGACTTCAGGAAGATAGACATTGATAAAATTATCACATAGGAATGTGTCCTTAAAATAGTGATAAGTCCTATGAAAGGAAAGAATAGGGTGCTATGAGAGAAGGCAACTCATGCGATTGACTTTATTTAGAATGCAGAGCCAAGAACTCATAGAAGTGATTTTCAACTGAAACCTAAGAAGTGGGTAAGAGGTAGGAAAGCAAAAGAGGTAGCAGTGTGGGGATAATGCGCCAGCTAGAGGAAACTACATGCAAAGGATCTGAAGAAAAATGAGCTTATATCTATGTTGCATAAGCTTATTCAGGGCTGCTGGAAAAGATTGAACTAGTCATTGAGAAGAATGGTAGATATGAGGTGAGCTTGGGGAGATGGTCAAGGGAACTTTGTAGAGCATGTTTGGAATTGATATTTAACTGTAAAAACAAATGAAAGCTATTGATAGTATTTAAGCAGGGGAGAGAAGGATCATTTGAAAAAGATCTTTCTGGGGAAGGAGTTGGAAGGAGTAGAGTGTGGAATCAGGGAGACCAGTTAGAAGGTTACTGGAGTCTTAGTTTGTAGGGGAGGTGGTAGATACGGGGAAACAGAGATTGATTGAAGAGCTATTTTGGAGATAATCATGAGGGTCTTCAGAGTTAGACTGAATGTTGAGTGTGAGATGGTAGTATCAGAATAAGTCTTGGATTTCTGCCATGAGTGTTTGGTTGCATAGACAGGTTCTCTAGTGATGCTAATTAAGATTTGGAGGGGAACAAATTTGGTGGCCTGAGACCAAAAGCTGAATTTGGGACAGGTTGGATTTGAGATGTCTTGGATACCAAGGGAAGATGTCATGTTGCCGGTTTACTACATAGATCTGGGGAGGAAATAAAAATTTGGGAACATTGGCATAAAGATGGTATTTAAAACCATGAGAGTGGATGTGATTGCCTGGGAAGAGAGGAAAGAAAAGTATCTAGTTTGTCCTTATCTTCATGATGCTAAATAACTTGACAAAAAAAACTGATGAAAAAAATTGACAATTTCTTGTTGACTTGAATTGTCTGTTTAACTGGATTCACCCATTTATCTGGAAGCCCTAGGAACTCCTGACACAGACATGGCTGGATAAATCAACATTTCTCCATTCTTTCTTAGAAATCACCTCCTATAACAACACAGAGAAAGGAAATTAATTCAACTATCCCTCCTCTCCTCCCCCCACCCCTTTTTTATTTGTGAAACTAGAAGATAGATGCAATCTCTGGATTCCAAAATGTGTGAAAGAGCTGTTGAAAGGAGCTGAGATGTAGCAGAAGCCATGTGGGAGAAAGTTAAGAGAAGAAACACAGAGACTAGAGAGAAGACCCAGTGATATCAGGTCTTAGAAAGTGCCAGAAGAAAATACTCTCTGTGGCAAGAGGCTCCTTCCCAGAAGATAGATCTGTTACTTCTCTCTGAACCTGGTTTGTTTCAGGGAAGCAAAGGAGGCAGGACCATACATAGACTCTCCATATTGACAGGAAACCTCCATCTCTGTAGTAAGGAAGAAAAACCTTTAGTTTATAAAACCTGCCAAATGGAAGACTACCCTGACTTATTTCTCACCTACAAGATACTCCTCGATAGAGCTGGCTGAGGGAAATCTAACTCTTTCAATAATGAGCAATAAAAATAAATTAGCACAACATTGATATAAAGATTCCAAAGAAAACAGATGAAACCAGTAGCAATAGAAAGACCTATCCAGAATCTGTTACTGTAGACTGTATAAAAATTATGACTAAACATTTTGCTGTAATTTTTTAAAATGAAGTAATTGACTTTTTGAAGGAAGACCCCAAAATAAAATGGGAGAAATCAGAGAAGATATGGCAAGGAGATGAATTATGCTAGCAGGAAAGATGTAGAAGGAAAAACAAACATCACAGGAATGAAGGCAAAATTGGAAGGAGCATAAAAAATTGATACCACTGAACACATAGTAAGGAACAAGAAAACAGAAAAGAGAAAAGCTAACAAAATAAATGGAAACAAAATAAGAGTTTAAAAGGAATAAAGAGAAAAAAGATGGATATGGAATACAAGGGGCAATCCAAAATTCACAAAATTGGAGTCTCCAAAGACAAAAACCCAAACAATGAAACTATGAAAAATCGAAAACATAACATAAAATAATATGACAGAACTAAGATTGCTACATCAATCAATATAAATAAGCTTAACTCTCCCACTAAAAAAAAATATTTCCAGCTTAACTAAAAAAAAACCTAGCTCTGGACAGGAGACAACCCTAAAATAAAGTGACTCAAAAAGGTTGAAAATAAACTAATGGGCAAAAATATATATGGAGCATTTGGAGAAAGCAGGCATTGAGATAATAAAATCAGACAAGTAGAATGCAGGCCAAAGGCATTAATCAAGTCAAAGAAGGAATTTTATACTACTAAAGTATGCAGTAATGCATAATGAAGATATCACAGTCATGATAAGTGTACACTGAATCCCACATTATCACTATTTATAAAGTGGAAATAGAAAATAAAGGAGAAAAAGATGGAAACACACTAAAATAGTAGACATAAAGGGTTTCTCAATTGGACAAAAGTTAAGAAGGACAGCAAAATAAAGCTAACACTTAAAAACAAAATTTAAAAAAACCAAAACCCTTCATTAGAAAATTTTAAAGTTGTTCTAAAAGCTCTTGAGTCAATGAGAAAATAAAAACTCAAGTTACAAAACATTGATAACTAAAGCATTACCGATTAGAATCTAAAGGATAAAGCAAAACAGTACTCAGAAGAAATGTTATAGCCATAAATACATAGATCAATCAAAAAGAAAGTATGAAAATAAGTGAATTAGGGAGTGGTATCTGTTAGCCCCATGAATACACACTCTCAGTCTCCTTTTCTACTAGAATGTTGTCAAATCCAGTGTAAATATTGGAGTGAGAGCCAATTTTGCTGTTCTACAGCCTTTGTCTAAGTGCATAGGTGAATGTTTTTCATTTTGAAATACTGAATAGTCTATCTTCCATCACTTCTTGGAGATACAGGCTTAGGATTAAAACAAGAGTTAGCTAAACAATTTTCTCCTACTGTCTCCCCCTGGTGAACATAAGATGAAGACATAAAGGGATGCATGGGTCAGGAAAGAGATGAAACATCACAATAGGACAATTTCAGGAAGGTTTGTTTACACAGGTGTTGGTAAGGACAATGATTTTCAACCTTGGCTGACATTAGAGTCACCTGGAGGGCTTTTAAAAAACATCAGCGTCCCTGGTCTTTCCTTTTGTAGCACTTTATAACAATCTGTGTTTATTTTATCAATGCCTGTCTTTCTTGAGACTGTAAGTTTCATGAGAACAGAAACCTCTTCCATTTGGATCTCTCAGTGTCTAGTTCAGTGCCTGCTCAGTCACTCCAGGAATTTTAATTTAATTGGCCGTAGGAGAAGCCCATAAATTGGTATTTTAAAGAACTCCCAGGGATCTTAAGGAGCAGTAAGGTTGGGGACCACTGGTGTAGGAGATGCTTAAGGGAGAGTGCAGTCCTCTGGGGCTATGGCTGTTGCCACCCTAAAGCTCAGAGGGGTCAGCAGGGGGAATGACTCCTGGGAGTGTGGACAAGGCCACCGTGAGAGGAGCAGTAACCTCTGATCAAGAGACAAAACTGATTTGAGGCAAAGTTGCAGGGAGAGAGCCTGACCTTCTTTTCCTCCCTTCTTCCATTAACTGAAGCCAATCGGAGGTCTAGAAGACAGAATCTTTGCTGTAGTCACACTGTCAGCCTCCCGGGGCAGTGAGCAGGGTGGAAGAGACTGGGGGAGCAAAAGGAAGATATGCAAGCACAGGTGGAGGTACTCCCTGCTGGGACCTGCTGTCCTCACTCACATATTACAACAGTTGGGGGAGACAACTGGAGACAAATGAGATGAGGAGGATGAGTTGTCAGCATTTCAGCTGATAGATCCCATTATCTGGAGAGATCCTCTAACCCATATGCCTCAGCAGACAAAAAATAGAATGAATGACTGAAGATGGGTAGGTGACAGGGAAGTTGGGCTAGACTATCAGGAAAGGTAAGCTTAAAAAAAGCAAAATGCTTCGGACACAGCTTTACAATGCTGGTGGTCTATCACCTGCCTTCCTCCTATCCCCAGGGGAAGGTGGGGAGCAGACTTGCTCAGGGTCACACCCTGTTCGATAAGGTTCTCAGTGAGGTCCTGCTTGAACACATGGCTCCTCTGGGAATTCAACACTGTGCTATCAGTTTGAGTGGTAGCAATTTACTTATGTTTCTTGGGACTGGAGAATGATGGGAATCACATCATGGAACATACTATATTTGACCTTTTCCACCTTTCAAGGCCATGTAAATGAATGTGTGTACACATATGCATTTCCTCCCATCAGCCATATATATAACATGCAGCTATAGCTACAATGCAATTCTGGGGTTAACTACCTCGATCTCCTTACAAATATAGCTCGAGATGGCTAAGGCAGTGGTTCTCAGCTGAAGCAGGCATCAGAAGGGCTTGTGGACACAGACCGACGGGCCCCACCCCAAGTTTTCTGATTCAGTAGGTCTGGGGTGGGACCCGAGTTTCTGCATTTTTAGTAAGCTCTCAGCTGATGCAGAGCTGCTGATCTGAGGACCACATGACTAGAGTATAGAGAGAATCTCTCTTCTGGTTCTGATTCTGGGTCCCCTGTACTGCTACTGCTATAAACTCTGCTAATCCACACTCTGGTGATCTGTGTTAGTTTCATGTGCTGCCTGCAATTGCTCTGAGCCCTGATTTTTTCAACACAGAGTCTTTATCATTTGAACTTCTTTTTCTCTCCTTAGTTCTATTCCTGTTAGTTACTGAAAGGATCCATCCATTACCAGGAGGTAAGGAGGTATAACCTCCTCCATTTGTATCACTGATCTTTGCCAATTCCAACTGATGACCATCAACAGCATCAGTATATTCCCTCTCCTACCGCTGCTCTTGGTGGAGTTACATACAGCATTAACTTCAGATTGGCTAAGAAGCAAGACGTGGCTCTACTGCTTACTGGCTGTGTAACACTGGATAAATGATTTGGACAATTATTCATCTGCAGAATGGTGTATTTATTCTTTTAGAGGGTTGTTGGGAGGCTAGAATGAAATAGGATATGCAAGAGGAAGAATGCCTGGCTCAATGAACATTACGTAATAACGGATCACCCTGGATTTTGGCAAAAATAATAGTAACTTTCACTTGAAAAAAATTTTCATTTCCCTCTTAGAATTAATTTACTTTTAATGAATTCCAAAGGCAGTGGTTCCCAAACTATGTTTTGAAAGGCAGTGCGCTTGGTGGGTACGGACTCACAGTCTAAAGTTGGCATTGCAATCTGGGTTCTGCCATTGACTAGCTATGCAACCTTGAGGGTGTAACTTAACCTCAGTTTCAGCATCTGTGAAATGGGAATGGGAAGAGAACCTTCCTCAGAAGATTAGATGAGGATTAACTTACATAATGCATGTTTGGGGCTTAGCCCACTGCTGGACATTTCATAAGCACACGATAAATTTTAAGTGCTATTATTAGGTTTTAGAGAACAGCACAGTCTTATGAACTAGACCTAGAGTTTGTACTTCAAAAATAATAAAATTCAAATAATAAATAAAAGATTCATAAATGGAATGTTTTCAATTTTGTTTTTCCTTCAATACATTTTTAATCTTCAGTGATGGTTACTGTTTATCTTCCAATGAGTGCAGAAGGAAAAGTGGTACTTATTCTAATAGGTTTTTTTCCCTCAGACTCCCATACTTGAGGAGTGTTTTCTGGGTGAGCTGTGTGGGGAATTTTAACTTTATTGAGAGAGGCATTGTGTTAAGTATTTCATAAACACTGTCTTATGAGTATCTCACAACTACCCTATGAAGCCAGTGTTTCAGGTCAGTGTTCAAGATCTAGAAGGTTGTGCATATATTATCTCTCTTGTAAAAAATTGTTCCAAGTTATGATATGATAGAATTAAAAGTATGAATATTTTGTGTTCCACAATTTCCTCACCTTTCATTTGGTCACTCTATCAATTGAGTGAACATGTTGAAAATAGTTGTTTGGTTACTTTCCAAGTTACACTATTAAATACCCCATTATGGTGATAGGGCCCAGAACTTTGCTATTACACTTTTTAGTTAGCAAACACACACACACACACGCACACACACATACATTCTATAGACTTACACACACAGAGCGTATACCCTTCTAAATTTATTCGTATTAAATGACCAGAAAGTTTTAAGAGTGCGTGAATGAGTGTACTGTCTTCTCTACCTATCCTATCTTGCTTTTAGCACAGTTAAATTTGGCTTGCTACTTGCTTCACATAATGCTTAACAAATCCTTGTTGAATAAAAGGAAGCTATACTGAATTCTCTGACATCTATGCAATAGCCTGACAGTAAAATCTCTGTAGGTTTCTCTTCCTTCCCCAGTGTTCTCTTAACAAATTAGTTTAGAGTCACTGACCTACATCTCCAAACTGTGACCATTTCCCCTTCCAGCTCACTGTTGGGCATTTCTCCATAGAAGGCTAATGGGCCTCCTTGCCAATGCCTGTTGCCATTACACCTTAGGAAAGGGTCCAGCCTCCTTTGTTTATGAGCTGCCTGAGCTTACCAGGAGGACACGACTTTAAAAATTTTCACCCCACTCTGAATGGTGGGGGGAATCAATCCAGTTTCTCACAAAGAAGCCTGGAGGAGTCACATTGATGCTGCCTGAGGCTTTGAATCAGTTTGCTTGGCACAGAGGGGCCCCTGCTTCTGCCTTCCCACGATTGGGCTGGTGGCCGTCTTCTGATGGGGCCGCTGCTGTGTTGGGACAGTGTTCCCACCATCCTGACGAGGGATACGAATATATTTGCCACTTACAAGCGGTGAGCCGTTTGTGCTTTGTGGTTTTAATCTATCTTTAATCTGTATTGCTATAAAAATTTACAGCGCCATTTTAGACAAGAAGAAAGCTAAGTTGTGTGGTTAAGGTAGGATTTCAACAGGCTTGGATTTGAATCCTGTCTGTCCCCCTTACTAGGCAATATTGGTTAAATTATTTCATCTCTGAGTCCAAGTCTCCTTGTATGTAAAATAGAAATGATGACAATAGTAGCTACCTACTTCAGAGTTTTAATAGCATGAACTGAAATTAGTGTTGCCATTCAAAGCCCAGACCCTGAAACCAGACAGTCTGGCTCAAATACTGCTTCTGTCACTCACCAGCTGCATAACTTTGGGACAAATCATCTAACTTCACTTGGCCCCAGTTTTTTCATTTCTAAAGAGAAGGTAATAATCGTACCCATATTATAGGCTTGTGGTAGGACCCAGCGATGTAACAGATGTAAACCTACATTCAGTCCTTTAACTTAACCTATTTCACCAGATCAAAACTGCAAGGAGAGTGTGTGAAGAGGTCTTTCCGAGCTGCCTCTACCTGTGTTTTCTCAGTGGTTCTGCTTTTTCCCTTACCCAGAAGCCATTGGAAACAGGAGAGCATTTCTCTGTCACAAAGGTGCTCACAGCACCCAAAAGAAAACAAACGATACAGTGCATGGTATATAAAATGAAGGGAGGAAAAGAACATCTTAGGTAAACACCAGACTACTTATTTTATGATTTTTAAATGTCATTTTTGCCCCAATGTTGACTTTTTTATGGAGGATGAATTATAGATCCTCCAGCACTGGGAGACCAAAGCTCCCTTTCTTCAACACAGCTGGTCAAGTTAAGAACTGAAGTCCTGGTAATTAGTTACGAGTTTCTTAGCACCGAAGACCAGACCACTGAGAAAACTCTGCGAGGTAACCCCTCCAGGGAAGACAGTACACCCGGGAAAGAACCAGAATGGGCAACCATGAAGCACAAAACAACATCCTAATCTTGTTGCTACAAACAGACGTTGCCGTGGGCATTCTCTTGCAAGAACAAAATTCAATCCAGTCCTTCATTTGTCTGACCAGGCCTCTCTCTCCAAGAACTGGTTTTGAGGCAAATTATTTCAGGGTTGCACAGGCTGGGAAAAGTGGAATTGGAAGCTATCGTCCTTGGCGACCTCAGGGCTCAGAACTGACGCTGTGAGAAGGGAAAGGGGGTTGAGCTGAGGTCACAGGGAGACCGAGAGCCAGAAACCAGGTCACAGGGAAGGAGGGGTGGCCAGCCTTCCTAGAAGAGGTTTCGAGAAACTAGCTAGAGGGGGCTGGTGTGAACTGAGATTCCTGGAGGAAGGTCGTGGGCGGCAAAAGGGGAAAGAAAGAGAAAACTGAATTAGTACCACTCCTGCCCTCACCCACGATTTGATTGCTCTCGCTTGGTGCCTACATAACCAGAGAGATGCAGGCTTACAGAAATGGAGATTGAATTAGGAAAATTCAGTTTACATAGACAAAAACGAGTTAATCCAGACTAGTTGGGGTTAGGATCCAGTGGAGGGGGGGATATCCCTTTGTTTTGTTTGGGAAAAGTTGTTTTTGTTTTTAAAACCGAGTTATGTGAATTAACTTGTCCTGTTTTCCAATTTGCCTGTATAGGCAAGTGAGCCTACTGTAGTTTCACGGAACATTTTGCCAAAAACCATATTATTCTATTAGAAGTTCAAGGCATGGTGCTATGTGACCACCTAGAGGGGTGGGATAGGGAGGGTGGGAGGGAAGGAGACGCAAGAGGGAAGAGATATGGGAACATATGTATATGTATAACTGATTCACTTTGTTATAAAGCAGAAACTAACACACCACTGTAAAGCAATTATACTCCAATAAAGATGTTAAAAAAAAAAAAAGAAGTTCAAGGCAAATCCTACCACAAACTTATAATTACTTAAATCTTGAATTTGTTGCTCTCCATCTTCCTTAATCCAGCTGCTTCTATAACAATAATTCATTTTGTGGAGAAGCAATACTACAGAGAATAGCTAACATCTACTGAAAACCTGTTGTCTTCCTGGCACTGCGTTTGTGACAGTAATACTAGCCAACACATCTATAGTGCATCTAGGTGTCAGCGATATTTTAAAAGGTTTACATCTGTTACATCGCTGGGTCCCACCACAAGCCTGTAATATGGGTACGATTATTACCTTCTCTTTAGAGATGAAAAAACTGGGGCCAAGTGAAGTTAGATGATTTGTCCCAAAGTTATGCAGCTGGTGAGTGACAGAAGCAGTATTTGAGCCAGACTGTCTGGTTTCAGAGTCTGGGCTTTGAATGGCAACACTAATTTCATTTCATGCTATTAAAACTCTGAAGTAGGTAGCTACTATTGTCGTCATTTCCATTTTACATACAAGGAGACTGGGACTCAGAGACGAAATAATTTAACCAATATTGCCTAGTAAGGGGGACAGACAGGATTCAAATCCAAGCCTGTTGAAATCTACCTTAACCAGAGGTAGAGCTGTGGTTGGTGGCTTTAGACCTGTGCTTTTCAAACATGAATGTACCCATGAGTCATACAGATTCTGATTCCACAGGCCCGGAGTGAGGCCCAAGATCCTGCCTGCATTTCCAGCAAGCTCCCAGGTGATGTTGCTGAACCACAGACCACAGTGCACATAAGCTTTTAAGGGTTGGGGGCCAGGAAATAGAAAGTGTTCCTCCACTGCTCCCCTCCCCGCCCCTCCCCCAACATGTATGTGGAGAGGGTGTCTCTGAAGGTAGCAGCCTGGAGGGGACAACTACAGCTCAGGATTCTCAAATTAAAGTAAACTCGCTATTCTCTTTCCTAGAGCAACATAGAGACCCATTGAGGTTCAGGGAGTTTCACACGTATAACCAATTAAACTCTTTTTAATTTACTGAAATCCATGTAGTGATCAAATTCATCCTAAATTTCATCACTTTCTCCATAAAATATCTCTTTAAATTTCTTTTAAATACATTCCTTCTTGATTTGCATTTATGTCCTTTTGTTCTGATCTACCTCATAAACTCAAACTGACCGTCAACCAAAAATTTATAAGACATATCGAGTTTAAGACTTCGTTCAGATTGCTTCTTAATCACCAACTTTTAGAACCAAACATGGATTCCCATTTTGTCCATTTCTTTTCAATCTGAAGAGAAGAGAATTTAATTCATTATCTTGAATTTCCTGCATTCTTCCTACCCTCAAATATAGCTCTATCTTTCTCTTTAAACACAATAACTAGATTCTGAACCTCAAATCTATATGTCAACTGTGGCTTACCCAGCCCCCTAGAAGGCTGTAGTACAATATCCTGGAATTTAGGATTTATGCCAAGCCCCCTCTTCAGCCTCACTTCCACTGCCTACTGAGCTGAAAATTGAAATGCTGGCTCAGTCTATAGAGTCAGACTCTCTTCTTCTGTTGTGTTAACTAATTCATTACAAACCTTAGCTTGAGTGTTTTGCTTACCCAAGAGCACCTCATACTGAAGAATTTAAATTTCACATACAATCTCTTTATCCCTTTCCCTCATTGATCAGACTTATTCAGGGCAACAGTTATCTCCCTCTGGATACTAATTTTCTCCCCCATTTCATGGCATCCTCAACCAAAGCTCACAGGCACACAGCAATCCTTCATTAACTGAAAACATGCAAAGTGCACAAGTCTTTCCAATGGAAAATTCGATACAAAAGCCAAATGAGGTAAATTGCAGTACTTGACCTGCCCTGGGACACTTTAAACGGTGTTACATATTAATACTTTGCCAAGTCTCAAGATGGTGGGAAGATTCTCATCAGAGCCCAGTGTCCTTTTCTGAAGGAGGGAGACATCCTCCCCCTTACCCCTCCCCCTCACACACAGATGCAGTCCCGCTGATACTTACTGATGGGCCTCTGGCAAGAAGTACTCAAAAGCATTGTTCACGTGGAGAGAAAAATGACAGAACAGGTCAACTGGGGTCAGCATGTCTAGGCACCCCCTCAACTTAGTATCTGATTAATACATGTTTGTTTATAGCCACACATGTCATTTTATAATCACACCTAGTATATGTGTCATTGTTTGTACTTCCAAGTATTACTCTTGCTATTTTGGATGCCTTACTATATTCTGTTCTAGAAATACAGCCTCACCACAATTTATTTTTATTCCTCCAGTCTTAACATGTTTGAATTATAGTTACCTTAGGGAATTGCTTTTGGTTGTGCCTACGCAGTTGGAGCAGCAGTACTTGAAGACAGTCTCAGACAGAAGCTGCAGGGTTTTCATACATCCGAGACACTAAGAAAGGTGTTCCTGAAAGAATTTTGATTATTCCTGTCCTCTGACTCCTGTGTCCCAGAGCCATAATGTCGTCAGTCGTCATGTCCCAACTCAGCTTTTCCTGGACTTTGGATTTCAGACTGCCCTTGGAAAAGTTCTGCCCATAAATTGGGAACTCCCCGAACTAATTGCTGGACTCGCTGTTCAAGTGGCTGACTCTTCTGGATTGCAGAGCAAATGTGATCACCTAGACCTCACCACTAAATGTTCGTGCCCCCGGACTTTGGCTCTGGCTAAGCTCAGTGATCACATTGGGGACAGCAACTGGATTACTTAAATAATGGAAAGTGCTCCCCAAATTTTAAGATTGGATTGACTTCCAAAATACGAATTCACCTTCATTTAGGAAATGTCTGTTACGTGGTCTTGCCATGTTGAGACGAGGCTTGTTTGGGTGCATCTCGCCTGCAAGAATAGTCTGTGACCGCCAGCCTTGCCCTTCAACCCTGAGTAACGAGATTCACACCACTGTTTAGCACTTCTGCATATTCAAACCTTGAGAGGGACTCCCAGTGTCGTTAGAACCTACAGACATATTAAATGCTTTCGTGGGGTCAGGGAAGAGTGACCAAGGTTAATGTGCTCTGGTCCCTGATCTCTTTTCACGTGTCCCTTTCTCTATTGTGCTGCAAGCATCATGTCTGCAGGAATGCATTGTGACCAGAATACACAATACGGGTCCCCCAGCATGTGACTGACAGCATTATTCAGCAAGTAGCCCAAAAGAATGCTGCCCAAGATCTTTTGAGCCCTGGAAAGTCATGAGATCCTGGAGGCAATTATCACAATCAGTATGTTCCTCCCTCCTGTAGATGGTAATAAAAATGGTATTTATGAAACACCGTGGCTGTGGCTTCTGAATCGAGACAGTCCCTCTGCGGAGGGCTCAAAGGGGTTTGAGCTCTGCCCCAAAGAGCCCTGTGCCCCTGTCACCAGCACCCGTTAATTCCTCCATGTCCCGAGTTCAGTGGTGACAGGAGAGTGCTGTACCCTTGGCATTGGATACTGGCTGACTTTTTTCGTACAGAGGGTCTCCCATGAGCCAGGGCAGCTTGCTGGACGATGTTTTCTTCACCAAGATGGGTGATGCTGGTTAAACCCATATGTGGGCTTCCGGGCAGCACTCCCCACTGGGGAGACATATATGCGAACACATTAATGTATATATTTAATTGGGTTATAATCTATTGACCATAGATACTAAGGCACTGAGCAAGCAATTAACAAAACAGCTTTGACTAAATATAGTTAGCACTAAATATAGTTGGTTAATTGGTATTTAATATGCTTATTAAATGTCAATTAAGTATCTTTAGCAATGAATTGGTACCTAATTAACTTACTATAGCTATCCTGTTACTTGACATTTGAACAGCTAAATATTCTCTACAAGTTTAATGTTTTAATAAGAAACAAATTATCCA
This sequence comes from Balaenoptera ricei, assembly GCF_028023285.1. Lineage (NCBI taxonomy): Eukaryota > Metazoa > Chordata > Mammalia > Artiodactyla > Balaenopteridae > Balaenoptera > Balaenoptera ricei. Next base: position 41,698,025 of record NC_082652.1, read on the forward strand.
TGCATTGCTCATGAATTTTTCCATTAGTTTAATGGGATTTAAATGTACCTCCCAACTTGGATACATGTTTTTCTTATAATCAACTGGTATTTTACATTTCAGACTGATTTAAAACTTGAGAGGCTGATTCCATGAGAAGAAAAAGCTGTAGAAGTCAGACACCCTGTGTTTTAATCTTAGTTCTACCACTGACACCCTGTGTTATCTTAGACATATTATTTCACTGCTCCTGAGATTCAATTTTCTCATCTGCTCTGTGGCGTTAAGAATAAAAGTTACAATTATTGTAAAAATAAAGTTATATAAAACATATGAAAGCACTTAAATAAGCAAGACATCTTCTTAAAATTTATTATTAAAAATTCTTAGGAAGGTTGTGTGCAATCATATTGACTGAATCTTCATAGTTATATACAAATCTTAAGTTAATTTGTTGTTGGAATAGAAATCCAATGTCATCATTTTCTGAATTGTCCCTAAAGTATAACATAAACTTGGCCTTATTAAACCTGCAGCTGCGGAGCTACCTAGGTTGTTCTTCAAAACATGCATGCCTTCCTCTTCTGGCCATTTGCGTCTTTATCTGGGTCCTGCCCATGATCCCATTTACTTTATGGGTTTGAGCAGGTAGCAACCTGTTGGTCTTTTATCCAGAAATTGTTGGTCTATGACTATGGCTCTATCTCAGTATATGCTGTGTTTTAAATTTTATGTTTACTTACCTGGTTTATGGTCTCAACTGAGCTCTATGTCAATTCTGCTATTTACTTGCCTTTGAAGGCCAGTTGATGATTTATAATCTTGGTAGCTTTCTTATGTCTGTTGATAACACACAGCAATGCAAGCACTGTGTTTCCATTTATATTCACTTGTTTTACATCTTCTGCACTTCATAAACAAGGCTTCTTGTATTAAACACTTGCAATAATTTTAATGCCAATTACTCTATCTTGGTTCACTATACCGGAACCTTCACATTCATCAAATATTTACTTTACTTCAGCTATAAATATGACAAATTAAGTAGAAAAGAGTTGCTAGATGTGTCTACCTTAGATTTTGTTGTTGGGCCTTTTATAAATGATTTGGTGGCTTGCAATTATTCTATTTTTCAAAGTTTTTATTGTTTCAAACTATGCCCATTATTTCTGACTAATTTATAGAGGTTGCAGTTGTGGTGGCTTGACCCAGTTTTATTTCCAGGACAATATACATTGTTGAAGTTAATTGTTCCCTAACCACTTTTTCCATATGGCAGAGTGAGTCTCTCTGTGATAGCTCTGGAATGATTTATCCAACATTTTGTCGTTTTCCCTTGGATATTGCTTACGAAATCTCCTGCATCTTTGTTGGGCCATAGCATACTACCAAGTGAATATATTAAAACTGCTACCTCGAACCCACCAATTGCCTTAATTTTATCGCCTGCTTTGAGATTAGTTTGTAATATTTTCTCCAGAAGTGAACCAAATGTTATCATCTTTATTACCACTGTTGATGCTATTGTTACACAGGTGCAAAAATATTCTTATCTCTGCTATTTCTGAATCTTCCCTTATGGACCTACAGTTAGTGATTAGCGCTACATTAGTCATTCATTGACATATATGGAGTTCCAAATTCATGCTGGAAATGATTGCAGACTTTCAGTTAGAAGTCTAACTTCACACTGAAGTTAGCAGAAACAGAGGGTTTTATGCTACCTCAAAAGGCTGAGACAGTATAGTACAGCGTGTAAAGCTAGACTCAGAGAGACACAGGCTCTTATCTGTATCCCACTAATGGTGGAAAGTGACTCTTTGCTTCGACTTCTGCATCTGCAAATAGGAGAGAAAAAAATAATGCTTACCTTGTAAGGCTGGTGAGGTATTATAGGGAGAGTTTAAAGTACCTAGTATGACACATTGCAAATGATAAGTTCTCAAGAAAAGTCAGCTGTTATTGAAATAGAATGCTTTTTTAAGATATCTCAATATTAAGTATGATTTAAGCAAGTGGAAGAACAAGAAGACCCTTTTTAAAGTATCCTATTGCTTTATTAACATCCAAGGAAAAAGATAGTAAATGACAGCAAGTCTGTGAGTTGAGTATGTGTGCTGTCCGTGAAAACATTAGGTACAGAGCACCTGGCCTTTTTATTGATGCTTCCTTAGTCAACAGAAGAAAAGCAAAGAGAAAGAAAGGGAATTTATTCCCCTACCCCTGTATAATGAACTGCCCTGACTGCGTTGTTTGAAACACAGTGAGCAAGGTTTGATATTTGTAGAACACATCGTGTTTTGAAATCATTGATGTATGTATTCTAACTTGAGTATATCAGGCCACTAGAACAAAGACATTCCAATTTCCATGTCAAGATAACTGGATTATTTAGATGTCAAAAGTACAAAGTGTGCATTAAACCACTTTCTGCCTCGGTATAATGAGATCCTGTATAGGAGATGTATACACACTAGTCCTGCATAAGTCAAACAAATAAACATGATCTGCACTTGGGCAATGGTGCAGGACAAGCCCTTATGAATCAGACACTTGCATTCAAAGAGAGCTGGGCTCACCAAAGCTGGCTGGCAAGATAGAGCTTTTGCATGTCTACTTAAACTGGCATGTGTCAGTTCCTTCACTGGGGTTTTTACATTAAAAAGAGAACTACTTTATAGAACAGGCCATCAAGTGGAATCCACATCACTTTATCACTTTTCACTCTGAGTTTATAACAGAAACACACACACACACATGCACACACACACACACCCATCCTGGGAGTAACCTTAAAGCAATTCAGTGACTGAATGTCAAGCATCTGCTGTGGCCAGGCAGGCCCTGTGCTAGGCTCTGGGGAACCAGAGATGAAGAAGACAAGGAGTTTGTGATCTAGCAATGGAGACAGAAGGCTTATGTATATTCCTTCCCGCAGTGTGATTCGTGCAATACCAAACAAAGGGCTTTGGGAGCGCAGAGGAGGTAGCAGGAAATTCTGCTAGGCAGCTGGGGTAGGGGGCGCAGAGAAAGAGGGGACCATGTTGTTGAAGAAAGTATATTATCCAGTTTCTAAAACATACTGATATTTATATTTCATAATCTACGGACTTTCAACACCAATACCTGTGGAATTTAAACCCTTGGTTTATTCTTGTTTGTTCTAAACCTGAGGACAGACTTGTTCTTATTGCTACCAAAAGTGACTGTAACTTTCAGTAAAGATTGAAACTGGATAGAAATGAATTGAAAAGTCATCTTGGTGAAACTCTTTACTTCTTTCTTCAAATTTGTTGGCTGTTATATCAAAGTGGGTGGTTATTTGAATGTTAAATCAAGGAATTTGCAACTAAGAAAAGTTTCTGGTATCATATGCTTGTTAAAAGATTAACTAATTTCTCACAACGGCCCTGAAAATCTAGTTACAGTTGACACGTATTGACAAATTCTGGTCTTAAATATTCTCACCCTCAAAAATAATCACAATTATTAGCATTATTATTTAAAGAGTAAGTTCACATAGATTATCCATTCATTCCTCCCCCTCCCCCGCCCAGGGATTTTCAAGTACGTGAACTATTGCAATAACATACCTACTTGGCATCTGTTTCCAAACGTTTCCCATCACATCCATTTTCCACACTGCCTTCAAAATATGCTTTCCAAAAGACAGATCTCTTCATACCACTCTCTTGCTTAAAAACCTTCTCTGATCCCTAATGCCTAATAGAACAAAGCTGAGACAGCTTGTCTAGGTATTCAAGACCATTTATGATTTGTCACCAACGTAGCTTTCCTGCCTCATGTTCTGCCAATCTTGGTGGTGCTCTCCAGTCACGCCTAACCACTTACTGTTCTTTCAGCCTGTCTTGCCCTTCTTGGCACCCCTGCCTTTGCGCATGTTTCTTTATCCTAAAGCCCTCTTGTCTGATTTTCTGCCATTTGAACTTGTACTTTAAGAGCCAGCCCAATGATTAACTTTGTGAAGTTTTCCCTGACTTCATTCTTAAAAGTTAATCTGATGCAACCTTAACACATGCACATAATTCTATGGAAGTGCATGTACATATTTCTGTTGGAGTAGGTGTCCCATTGTGCTGTAATTATTCATTTATGAGCACCTCTCTCTCTTAATTAGAATCACTTTAATAAGCATCATCAGAACAGGATGATATCATTCATGTTTATATACCCAGTACATATTGGAGGAGTTTGTCCATAAATACATAGTATGTAATCAAGTATCATTATCCTTATTTCACGAAAGAAGGATCTGGTGCTCAGAGAGGTTTGCAGACTCGCCTGAGGTCATCAGGATCCTGAGCAGAAGAGCTAATGCCAGACCCTCGGCCATACTTCATAGTGCCAATTACTCACCACATGTCTACAGATTTCAGGTTTCCTAAGAGTCATCATTGAGAGATTGATTCTTTTGTTCACTTAACAGAGTATTATAAGCACTATATTAGTTTTCTAGGGCTGCCATAATAAAGTACCACAGACTGGGTGGCTTAAACAACAGCAATTTGTTTTCTCACAATTCTGGAGGCTGGAAGTCCAAGATCAAGGGTGGTTTCTTCTGAGGCTTCTCTCTTTTACTTGTAGATGGCCATCTTTTTCTGATGTCTTCACAGGGTCTTCCCTCCATGTGTGTCTATGTCCTAATTTCCTCTTCTTATAAGGACACCAGTCAGATTGAATTAGGGCCCACCCTAATGACCTCATTTTTAACTTAATTATCTCTTTAGAGGGTCTATCTCCAAACAGTCACATTCTGAGGTACTGGTGGGGTAGGGTTTCAGTATACAAATTCTGGGGGACACAGTTCAGCCTGTAAGAGGTACCTTGGTAAGTGCTAAGCTGGGCAAACTTTGAGGCAAACCCCACTGATGTTCACAAGTTGGCAAACCATCTCACATTTCCCTTTTCACTGACTCTCTGGCATTTGGGGTAGTGGAGGAGACATAAGAGAAACTTCTGACACAGTCTCCTTCGACAGTTAATTAACAGAGGAGATAATTCATCTCATTTCTTCCTGCTCACTGTCAACACCTCCAGCCATCTCGGGGTCTTTTGTTCTAAAAGTCAGGATCCCTATGTAAGAATGTCTTTCCTAACATTTGGATGACTTAATAGAGCAATGCCACCTCTGTATTTATGACTTTCCCCATCGTTCGTGCTCTGGCTGCAAATGGTTAATATTGTAAAACCAGTGAAGTAAGGAAATCTGCCAAAATTTACAAGGCAAAGACAGGAGGGCAGCACAAATTGGAAATTCCTTCCCCTAAGTACCCAAGTCCTTTTCTTAATGCTGTGAATCATGGGATAAGAGATTTTAGGTAAAAGCTGGAAAGTTCCCTCTTTATACAGTCAAAGCCAAGATTTCTCATGCTTTTCTGAAAGAAATATATCCTGTAAATGATGACAATATCGGTCACAGCCTTAATGCCCACATAAAAGAGCGATTGTGAGACAGACACCTTCCCCCAGTCGTCTCTTTGGGTTTCTCCTGTGTTGCTACCACTTTTAAATCATCACGCACTTTCTTCTCTATGGCAATAGTGCTCCCAGGAGGACTAAACATCTAAAGCGTCTTCTCCCAGGGGCTTCTTCTCACTCAATAAGAAAGTTTAAAACTCCTGACAAAGTCTCCTGTCTTTTTCTCCCTTCATGTTCCCTTCAGCATCTTCCTTTTCTGTTTCCCTCTGTGATGTGATGTATTACAGATTCAGAAATACCATGTTGTGTGAATCCTGGAGAACTCAAAGACCAAAGAGGCAATGAGCAAACACACAACACACTATCTGAAACGATGGAGCTCCAGACAAGGTGCGAGGGGCTGACCTTGACTAGTTGGATTCAGGGTGCAAAGATCAGCCACAGGGGAATTTTACCAGAGTAATGCAGGCATAAATAAGACTATAGTGTTCTAGAAAAGTCCAGCCATATTCCCTGTGTACTAGCTTGACACTTCCATGACTGTTTCTGTAGCATTCTTTTCCTAGGACTTTTTTCCATGTGTTTATTACATTTCAGCTTATGTTGAAACGTGCTGTTTCTTTTTTTTTTTTAACATCTTTATTGGAATATAATTGCTTTACAATGGTGTGTTAGTTTCTGCTTTATAACAAAGTGAATCAGCTATACATATACTATGTCCCCACATCTCCTCCCTCTTGCGTCCCCTCCCACCCTCCCTATCCCACCCCTCTAGGTGGTCACAAAGCACCGAGCTGATCTCCCTGTGCTATGCGGCTGCTTCCCACTACCTATCTGTTTTACATTTGGTAGTGTATATATGTCCATGCTACTCTCTCACTTTGTGCCAGCTTACCCGTCCCCCTCCCCGTGTCCTCAAGTCCATTCTCTACATCTGCGTTTTTATTCCTGTCCTGCCCCTTGGTTCTTCATAACCATTTTTTTTTTTAGATTCCATATATATGTGTTAGCATATGGTATTTGTTTTTCTCTTTCTGACTTACTTCACTCTGTATGACAGACTCTAGGTCCATCCACCTCACTACAAGTAACTCAATTTCGTTTCTTTTTATGGCTGAGTAATATTCCATTGTATATAATGTGCCACATCTTCTTTATCCATTCATCTGTCGATGGACACTTAGGTTGCTTCCATGTCCTGGCTATTGTAAATAATATTGAAATGAACATTGTGGTACCTGACTCTTTCTGAATTATGGTTTTCTCAGAGTATATGCCCAGTAGTGGAATTGCTGGGTCGTATGGTAGTTCTATTTTTAGTTTTTTAAGGAATCTCCATACTGTTCTCCACAGTGGCTGTATCAATTTACATTCCCACCAACAGTGTAAGAGGGGTCCCTTTTCTCCACACCCTCTCCAGCATTTATTGTTTGTAGATTTTTTGATGCTGGCCATTCTGACTGGTGTGAGGTGATACCTCACTGTAGTTTTGATTTGCATTTCTCTAATGATTAGTGATGTTGAGCATTCTTTCATGTGTTTGTTGGCAATCTGTATATCTTCTTTGGAGAAATGTCTCTTTAGGTCTTCTGCCCATTTTTGGATTGGGTTGTTTGTATTTTTGATATTGAACTGCAAGAGCTGCTTGTAACTTTTGGAGATTAATCCTTTCTCAGTGGCTTCATTGGCAAATATTTTCTCCCATTCTGAGGGTTGTCTTTTCGTCTTGTTTATGGTTTCCTTTGCTGTGCAAAAGCTTTTAAGTTCATTAGGTCCCATTTGTTTATTTTTTTATTTTTTTCATTTTATAGCTACTTTATTTATTTATTTATTTTTGGCTGTGTTGGGTCTTCAGTTCGTGCGAGGGCTTTCTCTAGTTGCGGCAAGCGGGGGCCACTCTTCATCGCGGTGCGGGGACCACTCTTCATCGCGGTGCACGGGCCTCTCACTATTGCGACCCCTCCCGCTGCGGGGCACAGGCTCCAGATGCGCAGGCTCAGCAGCTGTGGCTCACGGGCCCAGCCGCTCCGCAGCATGTGGGATCTTCCCAGACCAGGGCTCGAACCCGTGTCCCCCGCATTAGCAGGCAGATTCTCAACCACTGCGCCACCAGGGAAGCCCCCATTTGTTTATTTTTGGTTTTATTTCCCTTTCTCTAGGAGGTGGGTCAATTGCTGTGATTTATGTCAGAGTGTTCTACCTATGTTTTCCTCTTAAGAGTTTTATAGTGTTTGGCCTTACATTTAGGTCTTTAATCCATTTTGAGTTTATTTTTCTGTATGGTGTTAGGGAGTGTTCTAATTTCATTCTTTTACATGTAGCTGTCCAGTTTTCCCAGCACCACTTATTGAAGAGGCTGTCTTTTCTCCATTGTATATTCTTGCCTCCTTTATCAAAAATAAGGTGACCATATGTGCGTGGGGTTATCTCTGGGATTTCTATCCTGTTCCATTGATCTATATTTCTGTTTTTGTGCCAGTACCATACTGTCTTGATTACTGTAGGTTTGTAGTATAGTCTGAAGTCAGGGAGCCTGATTCCCCCAGCTCCATTTTTCGTTCTCAAGATTGCTTTGGCTATTCGGGGTCTTTTGTGTTTCCATACAAATTGTGAAATTTTTTGTTCTAGTTCTGTGAAAAATGCCATTGGTAGTTTGATAGGGATTGCATTGAATCTGTAGATTGCTTTGGATAGTATAGTCATTTTCACAATGTTGATTCTTCCAGTCCAAGAACATGGTATATCTCTCCATCTGTTTGTATCATCTTTAATTTCTTTCATCAGTGTCTTACAGTTTTCTGCATACAGGTCTTTTGTCACCTTAGGTAAGTTTATTCCTCGGTACTTTATTCTTTTTGTTGCAGTGGTAAATGGCAGTGTTTCCTTAATTTCTCTTTCAGATTTTTCATCACTAGTGTATAGAAATGCAAGAGACTTCTGTGCATTAATTTTATATCCTCTAACTTTACCAAATTCATTGATTAGCTCCAGTAGTTTTCTGGTGGCATCTTTAGGATTCTCTATGTATTGTATCATGTCATCTGCAAACAGTGACAGTTTTACTTCTTCTTTTCCAATTTGGATTCCTTTTATTTCTTTTTATTCTCTGATTGCTGTGGCTAAAACTTCCAAAACTATGTTAAATAATAGTGGTGAGAGTGGAGAACCTTGTCTTGTTCCTGATCTTAGTGGAAATGGTTTCATTTTTTCACCACTGAGAACAATGTTGGCTGTGGGTTTGTCATACATGGCCTTTATTATGTTGAAGTAAGTTCCCTCTATGCCTACTTTCTGGAGGGTTTTCATCATAAATGGGTGTTGATTTTGTCGAAAGCTTTTTCTGCCTCTATTTAGATGATCATGTGGTTTTTCTCCTTCAATTTGTTAGTATGGTGCATCACACTGATTGATTTGCATATATTGAAGAATCCTTGCACTCCTGGGATAAACCCCACTTGATCATGGTGTATGATCCTTTTAATGTGCTGTTGGATTCTGTTTGCTAGTATTTTGTTGAGGATTTTTGCATCTATGCTCATCAGGGATATTGGTCTGTAGTTTTCTTTCTTTGTGACATCTTTGTCTGGTTTTGGTATCAGGGTGATGGTGGCCTCGTAGAATGAGTTTGGGAGTGTTCCTCCCTCTGCTATATTTTGGAAGAGTTTGAGAGGATAGGTGTCAGCTCTTCTCTAAATGTTTGACAGAATTCACCTGTGAAGCCATCTGGTCCTGGGCTTTGGTTTGTTGGATGATTTTTAATCACAGTCTGAATTTCAGTGCTTGTGATTGGTCTGGTTATATTTTCTATTTCTTCCTGATTCAGGCTCAGAAGGTTGTGCTTCTCTAAGAATTTGTCCATTTCTTCCAGATTGTCCATTTTATTGGCATATAGCTGCTTGTAGTAATCCCTCATGATCCTTTGTATTTCTGCAGTGTCAATTGTTACTTCTCCTTTTTTCATTTCTAATTGTACTGATTTGAGTCTTCTCCCTTTTTTTCTTATTGAGTCTGGCTAATGGTTTATCAATTTTGTTTATCTTCTCAAGGAACCAGCTTTTAGTTTTATTGATCTTTGCTATTGTTTCCTTCATTTCTTTTTCATTTATTTCTGATCTGATCTTTATGATTTCTTTCCTTCTGCTAACTTTGGGGTTTTTTTGTTTTTCTTTATCTAATTGCTTTAGCTGTAGGGTTAGGTTGTTTATTTGAGATGTTTCTTGTTTCTTAAGGTAGGATTGTATTGCTATAAACTTCCCTCTTAGAACTGCTTTTGCTGCATCCCATAGGCTTTGGGTCATCGTGTTTTCAATGTCATTTGTTTCTAGGTGTTTTTTGATTTCCTCTTTGATTTCTTCAGTGATATCTTGGTTATTAAGTAGTGTATTATTTAGCCTCCATGTGTTTGTATTTTTTACAATTTTTTCCTGTAGTTGATATCTAGTCTTATAGCATTGTGGTCGGAAAAGATACCTGATATGATTCAATTTTCTTAAATTTACCAAGGGTTGATTTGTGACCCAAGATATGATCTATCCTGGAGAATGTTCCATGAGCACTTGAGAAGAAAGTGTAATCTGCTGTTTTTGGATGGAATGTCCTATAAATATCCTATAAATCCATCTTGTTTAATGTATCATTTAAAACTTGTCTTTCCTTATTTATTTTCATTTTGGATGATCTGCCCATTGGTGAAAGTGGGGTGTTAAAGTCCCCTACTATGACTGTGTTACTGTCGATTTCCCCTTTTATGGCTGTTAGCATTTGCCTTATGTATTGAGGTGCTGCTACGTTGGGTGCATAAATATTTACAATTGTTATATCTTCTCCTTGGATTGATCCCTTGATCATTATGTAGTGTCCTTCTTTTTCTCTTTTAATAGTCTTTATTTTAAAGTCTATTTTGTCTGATATGAGACTTGCTCCTCCAGTTTTCTTTTGATTTCCATTTGCATGGAATATCTTTTTCCATCCCTTCACTTTCAGTCTGTATGTGTCCCTAGGTCTGAAGTGGGTCTCTTGTAGACAGCATACATACGAGTCTTGTTTTTGTATCCATTCAGCCAGTCTGTGTCTTTTGGTTGGAGCATTTAATCCATTCATGTTTAAGGTAATTATCGATATGTATGTTCCTATTACCATTTTCTTAATTGTTATGGGTTTGTTTTTGTAGGTCCTTTTCTTCTTTTGTGTTTCACATACACTCACAAAAATAGAAAAAGGAAAATAATATATATTTTGTTGCTCCCAAAGTCCACCAATCTCAATTTGGGATGATTTGTTGTCTATTCAGGTACTCCACAGATGCAGGGTACATCAAATTGATTGTGGAGCTTTAATCCGCTGCTCCTGAGGCTGCTGGGAGAGATTTCCCTTTCTCTTCTTTGTTCGCACAGCTCCCGGGGTTCAGCTTTGGATTTGGCCCCGCCTCTGCGTGTAGGTCGCCTGAGGGCGTCTGTTCTTTGCTCAGACAGGACGGGGTTAAAGGAGCAGCTGATGCGGGGGCCCTGGCTCACTCAGGCCGGGGGGAGGGAGGGGTACAGAGGAGGCGGGGCGAGCCTGCGGCGTCAGAGGCCGGCGTGACGTTGCACCAGCCTGAGGAGCGCCGTGCATTCTCCCAGGGAAGTTGTCCTTGATCACAGGACCCTGGCAGTGGCGGGCAGCACAGGCTCCCAGGAGGGGAGGTGTGGTTAGTGACCTGTGCTCGCACACAGGCTTCTTGGTGGCAGCAGCAGCAGCCTTAGCGTCTCATGCCCGTCTCTGGGGTCCACGCTGATAGCCGCGGCTCGCACCCGTTTCTGGAGCTCCTTTAAGTGGCGCTCTTGATCCCCTCTCCTTGGGCACCAGGAAACAAAGAGGCAAGAAAAAGTCTCTTGCCTCTTCAGCAGCTGCAGACTTTTTCCTGGACTCCCTCCCGGCTAGCTGTGGTGCACTAACCCATTCAGGCTGTGTTCACGCCGCCAACCCCAGTCCTCTCCCTGCGATCCGACCGAAGCCCGAGCCTCAGCTCCCAGCCCCGCCCGCCCCGGCAGGTGAGCAGACAAGCCTCTCGGGCTGGTGAGCGCTGCTCGGCGCCAAGCTTCTGTGCGGGAATCTCTCCGCTTTGCCCTCCGCACCCCTGTGGCTGTGCTCTTCTCCGTGGCTCCGAAGCTTCCCCCCTCCGCAGTCTCCACCCGCGAAGGGGCTTCCTAGTGTGTGGAAACCTTTCCTCCTTCACAGCTCCCTCCCACTGGTGCAGGTCCCGTCCCTATTCTTTGTCTCCGTTTTTTCTTTTTTCTTTTGCCCTACCCAGGTATGTGGGGAGTTTCTTGCCTTTTGGGAAGTCTGAGGTCTTCTGCCAGCGTTCAGTAGGTGTTCTATAGGAGCAGTTCCACGTGTAGATGTATTTCTGATGTATTTGTGGGGAGGAAGGTGATCTCCACGTCTTACTCCTCCGCCATCTTGAAGGTCTCCCCTCAAACATGCTGTTTCTTATGTCTCCATAAGCATTCTGTTTCTAAGCAGGCTTTGCCACTTTTAGTTGCTTTAAGAAGCCCTCGATCATTCTCTCCTTTTCTTTGCTTTCTATATTAGTGAGACTACCCTTCTCCCCTTGTTGGAGAGGCCGTAACCGAGGAATTGGGTGACTGGTTATTGGACCTTCTGGTGTCAGCTTAAGAGAAAAGTGGGGAGCAGGTGGGGGAGATAAAAATAGAATTTATAAGCCTGATAAGGGCTCCTGGCAGGAGACTAACCTTAACAGGGTAAGATGTTTACTTATGGATTTTAATATTTTGAAAAGTAACCAGGGCGAACTTATACGAAATAAAAGTTCTATAAAGGAAGCCACAGCCCCATGTTGAGAATCATCCCAATAGCCTCTCCTTTTCCTGGCTATGAATCTTTCTGCTTCCCTCCGACCAGCTTGAGAAATGTCTGAAGTGGGAATTGGTGGGAATTGCCACCCATGCCAGAGGCCGGGGGAATTTACAGGACCCAAGAGGGGGCTTACGCCTTGCGCAGCAGCTGATAGGTCAGAGGTGGGGCTACATCAGGAGAGGGGGAAGTGTTTCAAAGGCAGAGTGGCTTGGGGTGGAGAGAAGGGGTTACAGGAAAAAAGGCCATCTCTGTAGAGCTCTCCTGCCTGGAGAATCCACACAGGGGTTTCCAGAAGGTCTGAGCTCGGGGCTTCTTTACGGTACAACGGGATATGTTGACTTGCCCAGGGGGAGTATCTTCCCCATATATTTGCATTCCCCTCCCTCTCCTCTGTGGTTTTGTGTCACTGGAAACTTTAGCTTCTTGTGACTTATCTGTAGTTGTAGCCCAGCTGAGTTGCACACCACATGTTTGATCTTGGACACGTCATTTTTGCCCCTCAGGGCTCAAGTTTCCTCATTTGCAAAACTGGGATGACAGTACCTACTTTGCAGGTTTGTTGTGAGGGTTCAATAGAACAGCAAAAGGACCACTGGTCTGGTATGCAGTGGGCACTCAATGTGTGTTCGTTATTGAGACCAGAGATGGTTTTCCTCCCAATTCTGCCTAGCATGTAAGACCACTCTCTGTATACAGTAGGTGCTCAACAAACGTTAACTAAAGTGTGCCATGAAGCTACACCTTTGAGGACCAACAATCCCACATATGGGGGTTTTCCTGTTTCCTGACGCTCCCCTCATCACTGCTAGACTCCCCATACATACACCTTCCCTCCGGCCACTTAGGAACAACTGTTTATTTGAACTTAGCTGTGGTTTCATTCCTCTCGGATGCTCCGTCTGCCTGGAACATACTGTCCCATCTGTACCCAGTTAATTCCACATCCTTGAAAAGTCAGCTCAAATATCCTTTCCTCTGGGAAGCTTTCCCTGACTCCTGCCCCCCTTTTCTGTGCTGCCACAGCACAAATGACACCCTGGTGTCTGGTCGAGATAATTGTCTTTCTGCCCCATGAGCCCGAGGGCACCCCTTGTGCACTATTGTGTCCCCAGGACCTGAACAAGAGACTAAGGCATGGAGGGCACCCAGGATAGGGCTTTTGATGACACAACGCAGGGCTGCATGAATGCACGTGACAATGTCGCTCTTTAATAGTAACGGAGTTTGAGTCACAAGCTGAAACATGTGTCAGGAGATAGGACCATGACCATAGCCCCCTGAGTCCGAAGCACCTGGAGTCTGTGGCCACAGGAAGGTAGAGAAGGAGTCTGGAAAAGAGCTCCTCCTCTTCTCGCAGAAGAGGAGCTATTCAGAAAATAGAAGCGCCCGACTTCTTGCAAATGGAAGAAACTGCAGGAAAGGATACTCTCAGTTCCACCCGGTACTACCTCCCTTAGCATTATTTGTGGGAATAATGGATGTGGCACCGTCAGAGCAACATGGTGGGTCCCTGGGGATGCCCCAGCCTGGCTCCGTGCCTGCAAATCCCTGAGTGTTGAGAATGACCCGGGGCATACCTTGCTTTCAGGAATCACTGCAAATAGAATGTGACTATTATGGTAATCAATTAATAATCAATTAGTTTAGTAATCTTCCCTTGTAGAAAACCTGCTGAAACAATGATGAATTGTGCAGACTCAACCAGGGCCGAAAGATGATAGAGGGGGGAAAAAAGTAGCTTTGCAGTTTAAACACACACAAAAAAAGAAAGAAAAATAAACTTGGAAACCAAATCCCCAAGCCTGGCTGTCTCTGGAAAATGAATTCCACAGGCACCGACTCCACGATGTTTTATCGAATGTGCTTTAGACTTGTAGGTGATGCATTGTCCCTCAGAGTCATTAAAAGGAACCCAGATAGCTGTAACGCGGCTCAGCTTCTAAGAAGTGCAGACTGTCCACACTTGTACTTCCACACAATATACGGTTGTTGTTAGATGTGCACATCCCCACATGCTGCCTGGATGGGGGCCTCTTTGTCCTTTATTCAGATGCGGGATAAGGATGCTTTTAGCACAGCACAATGACAGACATGCCTCCCCACTCAGAGCCCAAGCGCGAGACAGAAGCGAAAAGTTCCTTTGTTCCTAATGCAGTGTTCATCTTTTGTCATGCGGGCCCCCAAAGCTAAGGTACATGCAAGCCATTTTAAAATGATTTGGATAATTTCTGAAAAACATAATCTCTCCTAATTTGGGGGGTAAGTAAGGCCGTTAGCAAAGCTTTACAATCTGTTGTTGTGGACACCGTACACTGAAGGCATTTAGGGCTGTGCTTAGGAAAAAAATATCCATGTGGGTTTGTATTTCATTGAAAACAGAATGGTCACTATCCAGAGTCCAGATGACGGCTCCCTTTGTGACACTGCTTTGGGGGTCCAACAAAAACCCTGCCCTTTCTACAAAAGACACTGGCCGAGAAACGCTCGAGGGAAAGCTTCGCTGAGACTTAGGCTCCAAGGAGGCAGCTTTGGGCGTTTTGTGTTCAGGATGCTGGACCTCAGAGCAGGCTCTCGCTTCATTTTTTTGGCAAAGAGGGCAGCGAACATTGATAATTGAAGATTTGCCCGAGTGGGAGCCAACAGGGTGGCAAAGTTTATTGATCCCCCTGAAGCCCCGGCCCCCAGGGAGTGCCTGATTACATCTTAATGTTTTTCTAATGTGCCTCAGCATTGCAGCCGTGGACATTTCTTTACAGAGAAACCGTGCAAGATGGTGTACATGTGGGCGGGGAGGGTCATTCGTGTCCCCTGGAGCCTCAGCTTCTCCTGGAACATCTGAAGAGGAAGCCAGTATTTTAAGACTCGGAGATACTTCTGAGTAGAACCCTGTTGTTTTGCATACTTACCTTCTTCTCCAGACTGACAAGTCGACCTGCTGTGGCGTGTGGGTGTGAGGGATCGTGTGCTGAAATGATGACACGAGTGGTCTTCTCCATTCCTGTCATGAGCAATTGCAGAGTAAACAATTTTCACCATCTATTCCAAAGACTTTTGTTTTCTCATTCACAACATACAGATTAAAACAGCTGAACTTAACACATCTTTGCATAAAAGCACATTTTAAGGATTTATTTTTAAAGCATGAGATTATCATCATTATTATTTCCTTCCACCACCCACTTCTGGTGACACTTAAACCAACAACTCTATGGAAGGGACCAGCAGATGTCACTGTAGTTCTGTTCATTCATCTTTTCTTTTGACAGGATTCTAGTTCTATCATTTTGGGCTCAGCCGATCACATTTCTTATTTAATCAAAGCATAATGCATCATAACATTTGTAATTCATGTTGTTTTTATTCTTTCATTGTGTGCGGAATTGGATACATATCTTTGCAAACAGAGATGCAAGCTAAAAAGTAGCCCAGACACCCCCAGTGAGGTGTGGAAATCAAAGGCCCTGCTGGAGAGTCATGATAAGACACAGGGACAAAAGAGCAGGGAAGGGTGTCTGCACACTGACGCTTGGTTCTGATGGACAATCTCAGTATTAAAGACGACACATTGCCTTCATTCTTACAGAGGGCTTCCAGGGAGCGTCAGCCAGGGACAGTGCCGGGTGTGAGGGCAGGTCCCCCGTCAGGGTGCGTGGGGACCACTCAGTAGAGGAGAAGGAGAGCAGGAGCTGGAGATGAGGTGAGTCTTTAGGAATGAAGTCCCTGGCGCACAGCATTCTCTGCATTGAAAAAAATCACTGCCCTCTTGGGTGAAAATAAAGATCCATGTGTTAACTTCAGGGTCGTCGTTTGGCAGAAGGTACCACGTAGTTTCTGGGAAGTTTGGTGTTTGAGGGAGAGATGTTGACCACACAAGGAAGAGAGTAGGACGATCTGCTTGCCTGTGTTCTCCGTACTGATAGAAAGTGTTGAATTGAAAAAAATAAAAAAGGGCTTCTTTTTAGAAATAATCAAATTAATCTTTGGGGGAATAGGAAAATTTGTGGTACTTATTTCTGCTAACTTTGTATTTAACTCAAGTGAAGAACAAGGGTATCATTCCATCACAGAGACTGGACTTAAGCACAGATCACCCAGGAATAAGTAAATGAAGCCCTAGAGACTGTGAACAAAGCCACTCTAATGGAATAAGCTATCTTTTAAGAGACTTTATTATATCCCCTCTACTGCCCATATCATTCAGTACCACACTAGCTGGGATTTTATGGACTGGCATCCTTCCTAGGTGGACACATGTGATGGAAAGGCTGTGTCTGGGATGAAGCCTCTGTGCTCAGCCCTCCCACCAATCAGCACTCCCTACACATATACACAGCTTTTGAGTAAGGAGTTGGATTATTCAATAATATAGCCAGTCCTAGTTCTCCTCCACAGTTTGCTATTTTGACTTAATCTTTATCCAAAAGCTCAAGCCAAAGCCATCCTTATAAAGGCAGATTCTCAGTTAAGCATTTTTCTTCCCCTTTCTCTCCTCCTCTTTCTTTGTAAAGTAGGCAGCCTTCAAAATAGCTGCCAACGATCCATTATTCACACCTTTGCATAATCCCCTTCTACACTGCATCAGCGTTGGCCTATGTGGCCAAAAGAATATGGTGGAAATGATGGTGTGTAATTTATGAGCATAGATGATGAAAGACCTTGTGGCTTCCACCTTCCTTCTTGGCTCACTCAGCTGCCATATTACGAGGACACCCAACAGATTATGGAGAGCCCCAAGGGGAGAGAACTGAGGCCTCCTGCCAACGGCTGCCACTTACTTGCCAGCCATGGGAGGGAACCACTTTGGAAGAGCTCTTCCAGCCCCGGTCAAGCCTTCAGATAACTGCAATTCCAGTTGACATTTTGACTACAACTTCATGAGAGACCCTGAGTGAAAACCATCCAGCTGAGTTGCTCCCAGTGAAACTGTGAGAGATTATAAATACTTTTTGTTGTGTTAGACAGCCAGGGCCAGGGTGAGGCAAGCCTAGGGTACAAAATTTAAGGAGGCACTCACTCTTAGGGTCATGTAAGTGCATGGTCACAAGCCATCATCCCAGATCTGTTGTTTTAAGTCATTAACTCTTGGGGTAATTTGTTACTAAGCTATAGGTAAGTGATATGTTCTTCTTCTTCTCCTTCGTTGCTGAGTCCCATTCAGTGAGGCTCAGTCTGACCTCCTAGAGGTTTGTCACTTATTTCTCTTCAGGCTCCCTGTTACCAGAAGCCGTGCTGTCACTAACCTCTTAGACATACCTCCTTTTGATTTAGAGTCCAGTATTGTATTCCTTTTTGCCAGTCAATTAATTTAGAAAACAAAAGAACCACAACCATGGTGCATTTGCTACTTTTCTAGTATTGATACATACTAATGGCATCTTTATCAGGTGCTATCATATCAAGATGATATTAAGTCTCTCTCTTACCTCAGGTTGTGATAGTCAAGAACATTTTTCACGATGTGAAGCAATGGGTTTGTGGTTTAGAACACAGCCTGGAGTCATGGGGGATGAAGTAATAAAGTTGGTGTAGGTCAGTAAGAACCAAAGGCTTTTCAGTAAACACAGGGTGACCAAAGACAAAGAGTTTACTGAGAGGATCAAAGAAAAACATCTAGTTCAAAACCGGATAGCAGCTAATTTTGACACTTGCTCACACATGAACAGAGATTGATAGATGCTACTGGGTTGGGTGACTTTAACCTTTTCTGCTCACCTCCCGAATATATCAACACACTCAACGATGCCAACAATAACACACCTTCTCAACCATTTTTTTTTTCTGATTTCAGAAGATTTATGGGAATCTAGAGTTTTAAATGAAAAACAGGCCATTTATTTTATTATTTTTCCTTTTGGCAAGTTTGAATTTCTCTGTATTTCTTTGGTTAAAGATCATATTTCCACAAACAAAACACAGTTCAGGAGTCATTTTAGATCCATTTACACTACTGAGGTGTTATGGAATATAGTCAAATATTATTCAGACCAATGATTACTTAGACAATGTAAAATATAAGAATATTTTTTAAATTAAATTCTGCTCAGGTATGCTAAGAGTTGATGAAAATAAAATTGAGGACCAGCATGTTCTTTCTCCACTTGAAAGACAGAACTACCAGTGTACTATCAACTGTTAAGAAAAAGGAAACTCCTAGCAAACACTGAATTTGATTATAATAAATAGTAATAATAATAATGATGATGAGCAGAAGCAAGAAGAACTACAATCCTGCAGCCTGTGGAACAAAAACCACATTCACAGAAAGATAGACAAGATGAAAAGGCACAGGGCTATGTACCAGATGAAGGAACAAGATAAAACCCCAAAAAACAACTAAATGAAGTGGAGATAGGCAACCTTCCAGAAAAAGAATTCAGAATAATGACAGTGAAGATGATACAGGACCTTGGAACAAGAATGGGGGCAAAGATCGAGAAGATGCAAGAAATGTTTAACAAAGACCTAGAAGAATTAAAGAACAAACACCTAGAAGATTTAAAGAACAAACAAACAGAGGTGAACAATACAATAACTGAAGTGAAAAATACACTAGAAGGAATCAATAGCAGAATAAATGAGGCAGAAGAATGGATAAATGACCTGGAAGACTGAATGGTGGAATTCACTGCTGCAGAACAGAATAAAGAAAAAAGAATGAAAAGAAATGAAGACAGCCTAAAACACCTCTGGGACAACATTAAACATAACAACATTCACATTACAGGGGTCCCAGAAAGAGAAGAGAGAGAGAAAAGACCCGAGAAAATATTTGAAGAGATTACAGTCAAAAACTTCCCTAACATGGGGAAGGAAATAGCCACCCAAGTCCAGGAAGCGCGGAGAGTCCCAAGCACGATAAACCCAAGGAGAAACACGCTGAGATACATAGTAATCAAATTGACAAAAATTAAAGACAAAGACAAAGACAAAGAAAAATTATTGAAAGCAGCAAGGGAAAAATGACAAATAACATACAAGGGAACTCCCATAAGGTTAACAGCTGATTTCTCAACAGAAACTCTACAAGCCAGAAGGGAGTGGCATGATATATTTAAAGTGATGAAAGGAAAGAACCTACAACCAAGATTACCCAGCAAGGATCTCATTCAGATTCGATGGAGAAATCGAAAGCTTTACAGACAAGCAAAAGCTAAGAGAATTCAGCACCACCAAACCAGCTCTACATCAAATGCTAAAGGAAGGTCTCTAAGTGGGAAACACAAGAGAAGAAAAGGGCCTACAAAAGCAAACCCATAACAATTAAGAAAATGGTAATAGGAACATACATCTAGATAATTACCTTAAACATGAGTGGATTAAATGCTCCAACCAAAAGACACAGGCTCACTGAATGGATACAAAAACAAAACCCGTATATATGCTGTCTACAGGAGACCCACTTCAGACCTAGGGACACATACAGACTGAAAGTGAGGGGATAGAAAAAGATATTCCATGCAAATGGAAATCAAAAGAAAGCTGGGGTAGCAATTCTCATATCAGATAAAATAGACTTTAAAATAAAGAATGTTACAAGAGACAAGGAAGGACACTACATAATGATCCAGGGATCAATCCAAGAAGAAGATATAACAATTATAAATATATATGCACCCAACATAGGAGCACCTCAATACATAAGACAAATGCTAACAGCTATAAAAGAGGAAATCGACAGTAACACAATAATAGGGGGGGACTTTAACACCTCACTTACACCAATGGACAGATCATTCAAACAGAAAATTAATAAAGAAACACAAGCTTTAAATGACACAATAGACCAGATAGATTTAATTGATATTTATAGGACATTCCATCCAAAAACAACAGAATACACTTTCTTCTCAAGTGCTCATGGAACATTCTCCAGGATAGATCATAACTTGGGTCACAAATCTAGCCTTGGTAAATTTAAGAAAATTGAAATCGTATCAAGTATTTTTTCCGACCAGAATGCTATGAGACTAGATATCAATTACAAGAAAAAATCTGTAAAAAATACAAACACATGGAGGCCAAACAATACATTACTAAATAACCAAGAGATCACTGAAGAAATCAAAGGGGAAATCAAAAAATACCTAGAGACAAATTAACAATGAAAAGACGATGATCCAAAACCTATGGGATGCAGCAAAAGCAGTTCTAAGAGGGAAGTTTATAGCAATACAAGCCTACCTCAAGAAACAAGAAAAATTTCAAATAAACAACCTAACCTTACACCTAAAGGAACTAGAGAAAGAAGAACAAACAAAACCCAAAGTGAGTAGAAGGAAAGAAGTCATAAAGATCAGAGCAAAAATAAAGAAAAAGAAACAAAGAAAACAACAGCAAAGATCAATAAAACTAAATGCTGGTTCTTTGAGAAGAGAAACAAAATTGATAAACCATTAGCCAGACTGAGCAAGAAAAAGAGGGAGAGGACTCAAATCAATAAAATTAGAAATGGAAAAGGAGAAGTTACAACAGCCACTGCAGAAATACACAGCATCCTCAGAGACTACAAGTAACTCTATGCCAATAAAATGGACAACCTGGAAGAAATAGACAAATTCTTAGAAAGGTATAACCTTCCAAGACTGAGCCAGGAAGAAATAGAAAATATGAACAGACCAATCAAAAGTAATGAAATTGAGACTGTGATTAAAAATCTTCCAACAAACGGAAGTCCAGGACCAAATGGCTTCACAGGTGAATTCTATCAAACATTTAGAGAAGAGCTAACACCCATCCTTCTGAAACTCTTCCAGAAAATTTCAGAGGAAGGAACACTCCCAATCTCATTCTATGAGGCCACCATCACCCTGATACCAAAACCAGACAAAGATACTACAAAAAAAGAGAATTACAGACCAATTTCACTGATTAATATAGATGCAAAAATCCTCAACAAAATACTAGCAGACAGATTCCAACAACACATTAAGAGGATCATACACCATGATCAAGTGGGACTTATCCCAGGGATGCAAGGATTCTTCAATATATGCAAATCAATCAATGTGATACACCGCATTTAACAAATTGAAAAATACAATCCATATGATCATCTCAATAGATGCAGAAAACGTTTTTGACAAAATTCAACACCGACTTATGATAAAAACTCTCCAGAAAGTGGGTATAGAAGGAACCTACCTCAACATAATAAAGGCCATATAGGACAGACCCACAGCAAACATCATTCTCAATGGTGAAAAACTGAAAGCATTTCCTCTAAGATCAGGAAGAAGACAAGGATGTCCACTCTCACCACTATTCTTCAACATAGTTTTGGAAGTCCTAGCCACGGCAATCAGAGAAGAAAAAGAAATAAAAGAAATCCAAGTTGGAAAAGAAGATGTAAAACTGTCACTGTTTGCAGATGACATGATAGCATACATAGAGAATCCTAAAGATGCGACCAGAAAACTACTAGAGCTAATCAATGAATTTGGTAAAGTTGGAGGATACAAAATTAATGCACAGAAATCTCTTTCATTCCTATACACTAATGGTGAAACATCTGAAAGAGAAATTAAGGAAACACTCCCATTTACGATTGCAACAAAAAGAATAAAATACCTAGGAATAAACCTACCTAGGGAGACAAAAGACTTGTATGCAGAAAACTATAAGACACTGATGAAAGAAATTAAAGATGATACAAACAGATGGAGAGATATACCATGTTCTTGGATTCAAAGATCAATATTGTGAAAATGAGTATACTACCCAAAGCAATCTACAGATTCAATGCAATCCCTATCAAATTACCAATGACATTTTTTACAGAACTAGGACAAAAATCTTTAAATTTGTATGGAGACACAAAAGATCCTGAATAGCCAAAGCAGTGTTGAGGGGAAAAAAACGGAGCTGGAGGAATCAGGCTCCTGGACTTCAGACTATACTACAAAGCTACAGTAATCAAGACAGTATGGTACTGGCACAAAAACAGAAATATAGATCAATGGAACAGGATAGGAAGCCCAGAGATAAACCCACACACCTATGTTCACCTATGTTAATCTATGACAAAGGAGACAAGGATATATAATGGAGAAAAGACAGTCTCTTCAATAAGTGGTGCTGGGAAAACTGGACAGCTACATGTAAAAAATGAAATTAGAACACTCCCTAGCACCATACACAAAAATAAACTCAAAATGGATTAGAGACCTAAATGTAAGGCCAGACACTATAAAACTCTTAGAGGAAACCATAGGAAGAACACTCTTTGACATAAATCACAGCAAGATCTTTTTTGATTCACCTCCTAGAGTAATGGAAATAAAAACACAAATAAACAAATGGGACCTAATGAAACTTAAAAGCTTTTGCACAGCAAAGGAAACCATAAACAAGACCAAAAGACAACCCTCAGAATGGGAGAAAATATTTGCAAATGAATCAACGGAGAAAGGATTAATCTCCAAAATATGTAAACAGCCCATGCAGCTCAATATTAAGAAAACAAACAATCCAATCCAAAAATGGGCAGAAGACCTAAATAGACATTTCTCCAAAGAAGACATACAGATGGCCGAGAATCACACGAAAAGCTGCTGAGCATCACTAATTATTAGAGAAATGCAAATCAAAAGTACAATGAGGTATCACCTCACACCAGTTAGAATGGGCATCATCAGAAAATCTACAAATAACAAATGCTGGAGAGGGTTTGGAGAAAAGGGAACCCTCCTGCACTGTTGGTGGGAATGTAAATTGATACAGCCACTATGGAGAACAGTGTGGAGGTTCCTTAAAAAACTAAAAATAGAATTACCATATGACCCAGTAATCCCACTACTGGACATATACCCAGAGAAAACCATAATTCAAAAAGACACATGCACACCAATGTTCATTGCAGCACTATTTACAATAGCCAGGTCAGGGAAGCAACCTAAATGCCCATTGACAAATGAATGGATAAAGAAGATGTGGTACATATATACAATGGAATACTACTCAGCCATAAAAAGGAACGAAATTGGGTCATTTGTAGAGACGTGGGTGGATCTAGAGACTGTCATACAAAGTGAAGCAAGTCAGAAAGAGAAAAACATATATCGTATATTAATGCATATATGTGGAACCTAGAAAAATGGTATAGATGAACCAGTTTGCAGGGCAGAAATAGAGACACAGATGTAGAGAACAAACATATGGACACCAAGGGGGGGAAAGTGCCCGGGGTGGGGAGTGGTGGTGGTGGGATGAATTGGGAGATTGAGATTGACATATATACACCAATATGTATGAAATGGATAACTAATAAGAACCTGCTATATAAAAAAATAAGTAAAATAAAATTCAAAAAAAAAAAGCTATTCTGTTATCAAACCCTTATATAAGCTTGTGAAATTTTCCTATAGAAGAAGACAATAAAATGATTATTATGATGATAATAATGAAACAAGTGGAAGGAGGAAGAGGAAGAAGGGGAAGGGGAAGAAAAAAAGGAGAAGGGGAAGTGAAAGAGGAAGAAGAAGGGGAAGAAGGAGAAAAGAAGTAGAAAAAGAAGAAGAAGGAAGAGGAGGAAGAGAGGGAAGAGGGGGAGGAAGGAGGAGGGGGAAGAGAAGAAGCAACAGTACCAGCTAACATTTATGGAGCATTAACCCTCCAGGCACTGTTTTAAGTGCTTTACATGTATTAGCTTATTTAATACTCACAAAACTCTAGTGAGAGGTACTATTTTTATCTACATAATACAAGAGGACACTGACACTGCTTATTTAATACTCACAAAAACTCTAGTGAGAGGTACTGTTTTTATCCACATAATACAAGAGGATACAGAAATTGGGTAGCTAGAGATCCCATGGACAATAAGTGGCAGATTCAGGAAGGTTATTCTCGAGGTTACCAATGAGACACTGTTAGTGTCCTTAGAAGTTTTGTTAATGTCCCTCAGTTCTGTTGTTGAGGTCCTGAGCATGGTCACTTCTAGAAGTGATGCCTTACGCAACACAACTCAATGGCCCATAGCAGCCGTAACCATAAAGGCCAGAGTGGGGAGATGCAGAAGGACCTTCACTCAGAATGGGCAGAAGAAAGCGAGACCACCACAAAAATATGTTGAGAGTAGCTTCAAGCAACATGAGATGGCTTAGAGAATTTGGTAATTAGCATCAACACAAGTATTGATTTGTTATGAGAGATACTTTTGACTGAGTAGGGGACATCATCAATGTTCTTTTTTATACCCATAGTTACAGACACCAACCACAAGGAGTCTGTAAGTGGCAAAGAGCATGGGGAAGAGGTCGTTCTTTCAGCCTCTCCATATACTTGAATGACAGCTTCAGCATCAGCACTTCCACAACTAGGGTGTAAGCTCTTAGAAGGGAGGGACCACCTAATCTTTGGCAGCACAGTGTCTAGAACCCAATAGCCATTCAAATATACTGACCTGATTTTCAAGTAGGGAGAATGATTATATACTCACAGCCAACGAACCACAGTGGATACAAGAAATAACAGAAACCTCTGGCCTCTAGGCTTTGGGTACCTGAAAGGTCTGAGTTCCGGTCCAGGCTCTGCCACCTCCTGGCTGTGCGGTTAAAGAAATTACTTAATCATTCTAAATCTCAGTTTCCTTACTTATGAAAAGAGAGGATTGCAACATATATTTCTTGGAGATATTTTGAAGATGCAATTATGAGGTAAGAGTTGAGAGCATGAACTGTGGAACACACTGCATGGGTTTTGAATTTTTGCTCTGCCTCTTAATTAGGTATGTAATCCTGGGAAAATTGTTTAACCTCACTGTGCCTCAGTTTCCTCATCTGTAAAACCTGATAATAATAGTACTTACCTCACGGGGTTTTTGTGAGGAGTAAGTAAGTTAAGACATATAAAATGCTGAGAACAATATCTGGCACATTAGCAAGATCTATTTAAGTGTTCCATATTATAGTTAAGTCACAGAATGCTTTTGAAGCTCATGGCACAGTGCCTGGCACACTGAAAATGGTTGTTTTTGTGTATTTTACTGGTAATAGTCAACATTAGCTGGAAGGAGGGGAGGCATCTAATGTGAAATGTGAATGAATTGCAAATGGCTACATTGTTGCAATTTTAATAATGCTATTGTCTATTTCCTGTGAGTGACACTAAATTAAACTGTTTGCTCATCAAGTGGCTGCTTCCTGGGATTTTTGAGTTTCTTTAACATCCAGTAGCCCTTCTGGCTAATGTCACATGTTGATTTGTTAGTGATGATCATTTAGTGATGATCAATGTTGAACCTTAGTCACAGTACAAATATCCTCTGTGTTTTATGGGCTGTATATTTGGAACTTTAGCAACCCTTATCTGAGGGACTCTTCCTTAAAGGCACACATTCTGATTTTATTGTGCCCATTTTTCTCAAATGTAATTTTTTCCTACAGAGCCAGGGCTGGCAGAGGTATTGCAGAATCACAACGGTGGGAGACCTTTAGACCCATCAGAAGAGCCAGTGGGGCCAGAACTCTGTCTCTCCTGTCTTTCCTAGGCAGGAGTGGTTTCCCAGGTCCTTGTTCTCAAAGGACCAACAGGGTCGGGCTTGTTCTCAAACGCAGTCTCTTCCTTTCACTCTGGCTGGCTGTCGGAAGGACTCACCCCCGGTTGCTTGTCAGGTGCAGGCTTTTGGCAACCTGGAGGCAGGCTCAGTGGAAGCTCATGTTTCCGACCACGGCATAGCCGTTGACAGGGAGGGCTGGCATGTATCGCACCTCGGCGGCCAACCAGGTGATTGCTTTCCCAAAGGTGGGAACAGGTGCTTCTCCCATGTCTCCACTGCGCCTCTTTTTCTCCAGTCAGGCTATTTGGTGAGTTTCCCTTTGGTAAAATCCACTTAGATGGTGCCTGGCAGGCAGGCATTTTATGCCACTCGGAGGCAACCATGAGTGCTGGTCTTTGCATGAATTAGATTGCCAATCATGCCTGTCCCGCGGCCTGAACAAACCTTTCCCTCAAACCAGCCCACGTGTAGAGAAAGTCCATTGGTAGAGAATTTTAAAAATATGCTAAATAATTGTGCTCAGATTGCAATCTCTTTGGGGAGGGGAAATATTTTAAAAGTCACTGCTATGATTTTATGATCATATTTTAAAATATTTTTAAAGTCATGGAAAACTGCCTGTGAATGAACTTGTCAAGGCTATCTATGTTTGGGGTTCCTGGAGCCAGCCTGCCAGGACTTGGCCCTTCCTACAGCTGGGAAGGGAGGAAATGTCCGAGGGGACACATGCTCCAGGATGAGCAGTGGCCTTGTTTTCAGGTGTTGTCACTCTGCAGATACTCAGAAGGCAAATTTTGTCTATGACCGCAAGGCTGAGCTGCCTTTGTGACAGCCACATAAATTGGCCTCATTCAAATTAGGGTCAGAAGGAGAAGTTTTACTTGATGAGCTCATTCTCCTGAAACAAAATCAGGAAAAGATTGGGATCCATAGCCTGTAAGAATCTTATAAAGTTCTGAGACTTTTATGATATCCCCACATGGTGAATGTTTCCATCCCCCTGTATGTCTCTACTGGGTGATTTGTAGAAGAGCTTTTCAAAAGAAGGGGACCTCATGCTTGTGCTCAGCTTTGCAAGGAAGAGGGCTCCTGGGAAGACTGTATCCTACTCTGCCACTTGGCTGTGTGGTGTGTGGCCCCAGGGGACAGAGCCTGGTGGCAGCTGTAGAGTAAGGCCAAGGCTTGTAGAGAGAGGCAGAGGCTTGATTTCCTTGGTAAGGAAGGAGAGTGCAGGCTGGACCCACAGGGTACTGTAGCATCCCTCCCGCCTCCTGCTTCTTCCTTTTGCTCTTGTTGGTGCTGCCTTTGTCCTAAGGACCAAACTATCTTAGCTGCCCAAGAGGGAGACCTCATTCCTCTATTCAAGGAAACTCACTTGACATGAAAGAAACACACACACACACACACGTGTGTGTGTGTGTGTTTCTTTCATGTCAAAATAAATAAATATTTATCTATTTATTAAAAATATATGTCATTGATATCAGCCAGGGATTTTTGCAGTTTTAAAGATTCTAGGTGATAAGAAGCAATGCTACACTCAAGGGACTTGCACTGGCTGGAGACACTTCAGTCACCAGTTAAGGGCCTATGGAGGAACTGTTTCTCCTGCAGAAGACTTACAAAGGAGGAGGGAGAAAGATGGGTAGATCTGGCGAATCCATTCTCCAGGAAGACAAAGCTCAGGCCAATACAAAGCTGTTACATTGAGTTTATCCCACTGCCAATTGATGTGTGTTGTTCGAGTGGCCTTCCTAGGACCCTTCAAACAGGACCACAGAGGCTTCCGTCTGTCATCTGTAAGGCCAGCCTTGTGTGCAGCTGGGCTGACTGTGAAAAATGAAACATCCTTGACAGATAGTAAATTTCACTAGAATAAGAACTATACCCATCCTTGAGCATAAATTCTGAATGTTTAGCTCAGAACTCAACCTCATGGCCACTGAATAAATATTTGCTGACTTGTTGACATGCTGCTCAGAAAAGACGTGTCCATGAAAATAAGCACGCACAGCATTTATCTGTGTGACCTTGAGCCAATTCTCTAGCCTTTCTGGATTACTGTTTCCTCATCTGTAAAAGAATACGGTGCTTAACATTTATTGGGTGCTAACCCTGTAGCAGGCATTGAGCTAAGCACTTTACAGTCATGATCTCATGGAGCCCTTAAAACATACCTATGGAGTATGAACTGTTATTGTTTTACAGATGAGAAGACTGTGGCATAAAGAAGCCTCAGGTCACTGAGCGGTTAAGTGGCAGCAGTCTGGCTCCAGAGCCCATCGTTTACTTACTACCCTGGAATAGGAATGATGACGGTGCCTGTAACTGATTTACTTATGCGTTAATCACCTGATCTCTGGGGCGTGCCCTCTGCTTCAGGTCCCCTTGAGCTGTGGTGTGAATTCCGTGGGAGAAGGAGAACAAAGGCTCTTGTGTCAGGAATGCTTTTGGTTGCAAGTAACAGAACGTCCAACCCCCAGCACCTTGCAGGCAATGGGCTTTCTGGGGGTGGCGATTCTGCTGTGCGTCTGTGGGCATTAACCACCCTTAGAATCTTCAACTGAAAGGGCTATACTTTCTCAGGCTTTTTCCAGGTGGCACCAAAAGCAGGGAGAGGTGTGAGGCTCTCGGCTTCTGTGTGAGCTTTGATTTATCCTCAGATCCACACAGGCCACCTGGGTGAGTCCTCTGCCTGCTCCGCACCTACCGCCCCCCAAGGTGAAACACCTCCTCATGGGAGGGGGAACACAGATGCCCTCTGAGTGGTGAAACTGCAGGAGTCTTGGCTCCTCCTATAGCAACTCTTCATTTCCTGGAATGCCTGAAGCCCATTTCTGCGAAACCAGGCCATGAGTAACTAACTAGAAGAGCAATGACTTGAGAATTAAAAAATTACTATTGGTGAAACCCCCTGATGGTTCCCTTCATTATTTAAAATTAACTTTTTTTTTCAGGTGAGCCCTTGAAATGGGGAACATGGCGACTAAACGTTTGACTACTGCCACTTAACGAGGGTCTGTGTTTTTCACTATTGCCTCTATTGTATTTTACGAGGGGATATCCCTAAATGAGGTTAAAATGTCTCTTATACCCACGTTTTCTGCTCCATTTTTATAGCCAATGATAACGCTGTCATTGAGGCTCCCCACACCTCCTGGGCATTGCAATAGCTTCCCCACTTGTCTCTCTCCCTCTAATCTATCCTGTTCCCTCCCACCAAATTAATCTCTCTAAAATACTGCTTTCATCATCTTGTCACTGTGCTCATAAAACTGTGTGGGGCTTCTCTCTACCTAACGAATAAGCTCCAGAGTATGCAGCCAGGCATTCCAATGCTCCATCCTCAGGCCTCAGTTTTCCCTCTTTTCCCCTTTATTCTCCAGTGAGAATTTGTTTCCCCCACTATGCAGCTCCTTACACATTTCGCTCTCTGCCCCTCAGCTCTGCTCTACTCTGCGTCTCTGGCTCTCCTACCCGACCCATCGCCGGAGGCTCCCTTCAACCATGTAGCCTCCTCCGCCAGGCTTGCCATCCTCACAGTCTATTCTCCCTTCTCCCAGATATTCTATAGTCCTTATTACCCTGAAACACTTTCACAACTAGCCAGGTTTGAGCAAGTGCTAGATGAGCTTATTACTTATGGCTCCAAGACTTCACTCTACCATTTCCCCTATTTATTGCCGGCGGCAGAATTCATGAGGCTCGTTAGTATAATGAACAATTTCAGGGATGGATTTGAGTCAGACGTACTATGGTAGACATTGTTAGTTGCCCATCCAATGTCTCCCTTCTTTTTTACCGATGAGATTCCTATTTTATTCAGTACAGTAACATGCCCAGTCATAGCTCCTTAATCTTAAATCTAAGATAATCAGAACACTCATACTCCCATTTCTCAGCTTCTGTTACAGCCAGGAGGGGCCATGTGACACTGTACTGGTAAGTGTGCCAGATGTCTTTGAGAAGGGGTTTGTTTTCTGATAAAAGGCACAGTGTTTGAAGAGAAAGTGCACTGTTGTTGAACCTTTCACTTCTTCCTGCCTTGAACATCATTAGGATGTTTGGGACCCATATTGACCATTTTGCAACCATGAGGTAACAAGCCCGAGAATGAAAAGTCAACACTTTAAATATGGTAAACAGAAAAACAGGAAGAAGTTGGATGCTTTGTGTCTTTGTTGAATCAGTACATCAACATGCAACTACATCTTAACTTCCTGTACGTGAGATAATTAAGTGTCTTGAATATTTAAGCCACTGTTAGTTGGATATTCTGTTACTTGCAGCTGAAAGTATTTCTAACTTGTACAATCATATTCATATTTCGAGAGCCCTAAACAATGCATGAACACTGTATATCTAACCAAATGCCTTGAACCAGTACAGGGGCAGATGTTGTCATATTAAAAAAAAAAAACTTTCAGGAAATTAACATCAGATGCATATGCATCTAAGTACACTCCATTTACCAGAGAAATAAACCCTCTCAATGACAGACTCTAAAGTGCTAATTCATAACCATAATAATTAATTAAATAATAGGATAGTTGAGCAAGATAAACAAAGGAAATTGTAGAAAGAGTACATTAATCCCACTAACCAGGAAAAAAAAGTTACATTGGCTCACATTTTTAAATAACCAAATTTTTAGGTGAAAATAAGGTCCCACTAATATTTACATATTAATTTTATTTCACTGTTTGTTAGTGAAAACTCCATTCCCTTGTCTTCATATTTCCTTGAGAGGGCTTCTGTCAAAGCAATATTCCTGCCTGTCTTCCCACCCTTACTCTTTCCTTTCCATGAAAAGTGTGAGTTACCTGATAAGAAAATCTGGGAGAAGGTTCTGGGCATACTCTCCCCAGCTTCTCCATGGCTAGAGATATATAAATTAGCAAATAACTTGTGTATACATGATAATTGAAGATGTAAGTTTGGATGAGCTTATTTGGGGAAAGTTTATATAAAATACAGCCAAAGACCAAGACCTGCAGAACACTAACATTTAATGGTCAGGTAGAGGGATATGAGCCTGATGAGAAGAATAACAATGAGAAATGACAGAGATAGGAAGGAAACCATGAGAATATCGTGCATGCCGGGAGGAAAGGCTTATAGAAGAGAGTTGTGCTCAACTCTGTGAAACATTGCCGAGACAGGGAAGAAGAGAGCTGAAAAGTGTTCATCCACTGACTTTAGTCCCTGAGACTTCAACAAGAGTGTTACCACTGGGGTGATGGGGCAGAAACCCTGTGGGAGTGTGTTGAGTATTGAGTGAAAGGTGTTTAAAAGAGGAAACAGTAAGTTTAGGAAAAATTCTTCTAGAACTTAGTGTGAAGGGAAGAAAAGAGAGGCAGAACTGAAGTTGAAGAGTAATTTTAAATGTGATTTAAGATGATTTAACAAGTCCAATGGGAAGGGTTTGCTTGAGAAGAAGAGTCTGAATAAAGCAAAGAAAAAGAATTATTGTTAAGTGTGAGGTTCCTAAGGGGATGGGTGGGGGTCACAGGTAAAGTGTAGCCAAAGAATTGACTTTAGGTAGG
This sequence comes from Balaenoptera ricei, assembly GCF_028023285.1. Lineage (NCBI taxonomy): Eukaryota > Metazoa > Chordata > Mammalia > Artiodactyla > Balaenopteridae > Balaenoptera > Balaenoptera ricei. Next base: position 41,729,339 of record NC_082652.1, read on the forward strand.
CGGATGAATAGCTCTTCCATCTTTAAAGGAGGGAAGGAAGCACAGGTGTAGGTTTGTAGATCAGGAGGCCAATGTGTTCTTGTTGGATGGCCTCGATTTCCTGTGTGAAGTGGATGAGATCATAGGCTGAAAGTGAAGGGGAAGCTATGAGAGGGGGAATTGAGTGGAGGAGATCTGTTAGTCACAGAAAGTAAGAGATTGAGTTGACCAATATACCATGTATGGATACATGGATACAGTATTCGTGACCCATTTGAGGTGGATGGTCATGAAATTATAGTGAAACAGTAATAATTTTTTGAAAAATTAAGCACAGTTATTTGAAAATTCTCCCTAAATACTCCATTGCCTATGGGTTTGTTTATATCACCCATTTAGAAAAATCTTGGTTGTTTGTCAAGTCTTATCTTCTTGTATGCCCAGTTATTTTTTTATTGAGTACTCAGTGTTTAAATAAAAATAATCAACGCTTGTTATCACACAGTGTCTATGAGTCACACATTCAGGGCCAGCTTAGGTGGATGGTTCTAGTTAGGGCACTTCCATGAGTTTATAATCAAGGTATCGGCTAAAGCTGTAGTCAACTCATGGCTTGGCTGGAACTGTGGGATCCCCTCCCAAGTTGGTGCATTCATGTGGCTGTGGGTAGAAGGCCAAGGCCTCAGTTTCTCAGCACGTGGACTCTCCAGAGAGCTGCTTGAGAGCCCTCTGACACAGAATCTGCCTTCCCAGAGTGAATGGCATAAGGAGCAAGATGGAAGTGAGTGCTCACTTATTTTTGATTGTTTGACAGAGAAAATTTGAGACAGTGGATAATGTTTTCTTCCTTCAGAAAGGATTTGTCGTTGTTGCTGGAAAGGAGCTGGGTTAAGGGCACTAGCAATCCCAGGTCCTTCATCCAATCAGGAATGGATATGATACGAAACGTTAGCCCCTGTGAAGACGCATGTATTTCCAGTTCACTCTTACTTCTTGGGTGTGGCCTTTTGGTATCCCAGCTAATTGCCTGGGGTGCTTATCAAGCAGGCCTTGAACTCCAAGCTTTGAGTCCCCAGACCCTGGAGACTGGCAGAATTCCTGCCCAGTTCTCAGTCTCTCAACTGTGCTTTCAGAATTACAGGTGCCTGATGGGCCATGGTTCTCAGACTTTAGGGTATATCAGAATCAACTGGATGGTTTGTTGAAGCAGATTTCTGGGTCTCACTTCAGAGTTTCTGACTCATTGGATCTGGGGTGGAGCCTGAGAATGTGCATTTTTAACAAGTTCCCAGGTGCTACTGCTTACTCAGTGCCCACATTTGGAGAACCACCATTCTAGGGGAAAGGCAGCCTTGAATGGGCTTCCTTCCTCTCTGGGATTTGACAGTGTGATTTCTTACTGCCTTGGTAACTTGTCAGTGTCATTAAACTGATGTTTCTTTTCACGTATTTCTTATGATCAGAGAGAGGATTGTTCTGAACCACCTACTCTGCTGTTACCAGAAGAAAAACTTCCAAACTAATAATGATGGCTAACACTAGAGAAAGTATGATGTGTCAGACTGTGGCCAGCATGGCTGTTGATTGAACAACCCTAGGGGACATTGCACACATTGTGTGTTATATGCCTGGCCACACCATGTTGGTGGAGTTGTGCAATGCAGCAGCCCTGTGTAGCTGGGTCCTGTGCAATGATCTTTTTTTTTAAATTTATTTATTTAATTTATTTATTTTTGGCTGCGTTGGGTCTTCATTGCTGCGCGTGGGCTTTCTCTTGTTGCGGCGAGCGGGGGCTACTTTTCATTGCGGTGCACGGGCTTCTCATTGCAGTGGCTTCTCTTGTTGCGGAGCACGGGTTCTAGGTGCGTGGGCTCAGTAGTTGTGGCTCGCGGGCTCAGTAGTTGTGGCACACGTGCTTAGTTGCTCTGCGGCATGTGGGATCTTCCCAGACCAGGGCTCAAACCTGTGTCTCCTGCATTGTCAGGCGGATTCTTAACCACTTTGCCACCAGGGAAGACCCCTGTGCAATGATCTTATATGTATTATTTCATTTATCCTCACAAACGTCCTATAATCCTTACTTGCAGATGAGGAAACTGAATCTTAGAATGAATAGCTTTCCAAAGGCCACAGGGTTTGTCGATTGCTAAGACTCTATTTCTTGATACGTGGAAAACCAAGTTTGCGTTAAGCCTTTGACCTTCCCTCTTTCCCTATATGTAAAATGGGCACAGGAGTATTTATTCTCCACTTTGGAGCTGGGTAGAGTGAACTAACAAAGCAGTGGGCTTAAACTCTTGAGAGTTTTTTGGGATAAGAGAATTAACTTTTGGAAAGTGGTTTTGTTACGAAGGTAGAAACACCTCCAGCTGTTAAACAAGCAAATGAAGACGACCAGCGAAGCAGAGCTAAGGCCAAGGCAGGTGTTTCAAATAGCACTGCAGAGTGATGGCAAGATGTATCCACCTTTCAAATGGCACCCTGCTTTAAAAAGCAACAGCTTCATCCACTGAGGCCTGTAAGACCAAGTTTCTCCTCCCCTTGTTTTCCTCTTTCTCTTAAAGACATCAGGTGTTGAATTCATTTCTTCTTTCATTTCTTCTCTTCCCTCAGTGACTAATGACAAGGTATTCATTTAAAAAGTAAGGATTTGGAGAGCCCCTAGACACTTCAGGCATTATTATTGCAACATAAAGCTCTTCACCTACAGGTCAAAAGTTCAACGGTAGGCTGGGTCAATAGTGACAAGTCTGATACTGGCCATCTGCTGGCTGCTGCATGGGTCATGACAAATGGATTGATGGGCTCAGCTTACTCACCAGTCTGCGTGGGAAGGGCATTGCCAGACACTGGTTGGCATTCTCAGCACAGAGGCTGAGGCCTTAGTTGGAAGGACTCAGCTTTACTGACGTTGCCTCCTAGAGAATATGTGTGTGGGGCAAGGGAGAAAGGCATGAGTTGCTTGGGAAGAAAGAGAGAGAGAGATGTTGTCTTAATCTTCCATCTTCTTGACTACAAAGAAGATACCTCTTTCCAGACCCAGGGAAGCGGTGGACTTCCTGGTTTGTCATTCACTTTGGGGACTGTATCCCACAGAGGCAAGAAGACAACTGCCAGTAGTAAATGATGCAGGTCATGTTGTGCAGAGGAAACTGCTTTTGCTCTTTCAGCTAAAGCGAGGAGAGGACTGGAGAACACCCAGGAAGGGGAGCAGGAGAGGGATGCATGGGCATGAACATACTTAGAGGACGAGACCTCCCTTTCTTCTTTGCACACATCAACATTCACGCGAGATTCTTGAGAACAAGCGGTAGGATGTCCCGCTGTTTCTCTTTTGTCTGATTCTCTCCCAGCTGGCTCCATGCTCTTACAGGAGGGCAGGGTCTCCATCCACAGCTCTTGTTATGTCCCATGGGGTCAATGTCAAGGACAGGTGTGGACCCTGACACCTCCCCTGCCCCCCGACTGAGGTGTACTATTTATTGCCGTCTCTGGGTCTAGGCATTTTCAGACCAGTTTTGGCTCAAGAAACGTACAAACTGCTTTTAAATTTTTTATTTTTTCAACAAGAGGCACACAAATTTTTTAAGCTACATTTTCTTTTTTGTTTTCTTTTACTATGTTGTCCCTGTTACCAAAGTCCTTGCCTGAATCCAAGGGTCTTCCTGACTTTGGTCTGAGCGTCTGAATCTTCATCACACCATCACTAGAATGGAATCTGGCGAGATCCAAATTTCAGTGGGTCAGTGTGTGAATGATGTTGAAAAGGCAGTGAAAAACACGAACTCTTCTTTCCAGAAATCTGGTGGTGGAGGAGAAAGACAGCCACGGGGCAGGGGGAGGGGTTGCAGGGAGGTTTGTTAAGATGAGGGAGGAATCGTGCATGTATTTTCAGTTTGAGAGATGGTGAAGAGAGGGAGAATAAAAATGTGCTGGACAGAAGCGGAATGCCAGAGAAGCAAGAGAGGAAAGGAATCAACTGCATAGGAGGAGGAGGTATTCCCTAAGAGCATGAGGTTCCGGGGGAGGAAAGGGCGCTGCTCCGGATCCATTTCAGGTGAGGAGAGGGCGCTTCACCAATAATATGCTCTTATCTTCTTTGCACAGTAGAAGTCAAGGCTGTGCACTGAGAGGTGGCCAGGAGCCTGAGGAATTGCCACAGATTTGTGGGAAAGGGAAAAAAGTCACGAGGGAACAGAAATGGAGGGCGTCAGGCCGGGCTGGGTTCAGATGGATTTGCACTCTCTCTCTGCATATTGGTATCACCTTTAAAGTCATCCAGCAAAGTTTGCTTTTCAGTCATGCAGTGGGGATCACTGCTTTACATTACGCTAGGAGGTTTGATGTGAGGATTGGAGAGAAAGCAGGCTATAGAAAATTCCACCCAAGATATACATGGAATGGGGGAAAAAAACCCAATTGGGGTTGTCAAAAAGTTTTCAAAGAACTTTACCAAAAAAAAAAACCCACCTTTTCTCTTAAGTCAAAACAGCGTGGAAAATAATAATATGGCATTCAAGCTCCATTCTCTCTGTTCGGGGTGATGCTTGAAGAAAAAGAAAAGTGTATTCTGTGGTTAGTCATATTTTAATTGGTCACAATATGAAGCAAAAATTCAAAATGAATGCTAAAGTGTCTCCCCTCTGGAACATTCAATTAAAATCTGTGGGGGGAAAAGCCTCAAAAATGACAGCCAGAGCATAACGACAACAATAACAACAAAAGTCACTGTAAACCTAGACTCTAGGCAGGCAGATGACATTGAAATGAGTCAAGTGAGTGTGTGTTGGGGGGCACATTGGGGGCAGGGGCGGGGGCTGGAGGGATTAACTCCAGGTCCTCCTAGTAGAAGCCTCAGCCCAGCCTGTGCACTAAACATTAGTCCCCCTGCAAAGGTGTTTTGCTCTGAGCGAAAAGTGTGACAGGGACAGAATTCATCCTAGGCGTCTGCAGTCCTGCCTTTCCACGCCCTTCTTAGCCTTCGTAGTTCCTGCTTCCACCCCTTAGGAATATCCAGTGTCTTCTCTCACGCCTCCTCTCTAAGGATTCGAAATGTATTCACACTAAGGTAAAAATAACTGAAGATAGAAAAGACCAGTTACTTATCTCAGGAGTATCAGCACTTTAATAAGCCAAATCTTAGGTAAAATAAATGTGACTGGACTCTGAAACAGCATCACACGCATAGAAGCCTATTCTGCTTATTCACTGAAGGCACTCTGAGACCCTCCCACATGCCTGCCAGTAAGAAGCCTACGTGGGGTAGCTTAGAGAATTGCTTGAGTCCTGGAAGGGAACTTAGAAATTTTAACATGTTGTATTGATTAAGATGATGTTGAAATCATCATAAGAAAAACTAAAGGTTATTACAGACAAAATGATCTGTGAACTTTTTAGCATTTAACATTGCACTTGACAATTTTTGTTCTGTTTTTCCTCAAAGGAGAAAATCCATGCCTCACAGGCGGGCTTCAGGTGTGCGGATGAGCATATGCGTGCCTGTGCCCACAGGTTTGGCGAGGTCCTTGTGCAGCCCATACCCCACCTGAAGTCCCCATGCAGCGCCAGCCCCTGTCACTTGTGAGCTTTCTTGGTCCTCATGGCCACCACATGAAGGAGATACTATTATCTCAATAGTACAGAAAAGAGAGCCGAGACAGAGAGAGCTTGAGCGACTTGCCCAGACATACACAGCGTGCAGGTTGTGGATCTGGGATTTGAACCCCCAGGTTCAACAGGGGTACAGTGTCTGGGCTCTAAGCACTCTGAAAACTGGCTGTGAGAACTTGAGATGGACGTCATAGAGGCAGTTGTTTCTGAACTCCCTGCTGAAGACTGAGTTTTCCAGGTTGGCGTGGGGTGAGTGGGGTTTGGTTAGTTTTCCACACACATGACAAAGCATGGGAGACTTGGGGAAGGCAGTAGCTCGGCAATGGGGTTGGCTTAGGACGGACATGGGGGTGGGGCTGACCATACCTCCCAGTTAGCCCATGACAACCTCAGTTTTCATCTGTCTTCCCAGCGTAATTACACATGGCGCCTGCTTTTACTCTCAAAAGAGTCTGGGTTTGGCTGGTATTACTTTGTCGCCTCACCTTTGGGGAGCTGTTCCTATGAAACCTTGAATGGCGTCCTACAGAGTTTGGATTTCATTCTGTGGGGTAGGAAAATAGGTTTGATGCCCAGAATTTCTTGGGAAAAGGACAGGAGTCACAGAAAGGAGATCTATCCTTATGGTACCAAAGGACCCACTTTGTAGGACTGTTGTGGAAATGAAATGAAATGGCTGAGAACAGATGAGTAGTAGTCAATTGCTCAGTATACATTAATTCCTCATACCCCTTTCTTTTCTCTTCTTCTCTTTCCCCTCTTTCCCCCATTCCCCACTTCACTCCTCCTCTTCCTCCTCTTATTTCTTCTCCTCGCCATTATCCCTGGGAACCATAACCCAGCCCCCTTTCTCCTTTGCAATTCCTCCTCTCCCGTCTTCCCCTGCCTAACCTCCCTTCCTTCATCGGGAAGCAGGTGTTGGAGAGCTTTCAGAAGGGGCAGGTGCAGGGTACGGATGGTGAACCCATGCTAAGAAATAGAATCCAAGGAGCTCCTTATGGTAGCCTGGATGTGCGGAAGCCACTTGAGGTACAAAAAATTCCCAAGAGACCCGATTCTTGAATTTTAAAAACTCAGCAAACTCAGCTGAAGGCTGTTACATTGGACGCTTATTCAACCTCATCCTGGCTGTAGTAGAGGGAAAAAAAAGCCCCATAACAACTGAAAGCCCACATTTTAATCCTCACAGCTGGGAATCTGGTCAGGGTCGTGTTACCAGTATAAACAGCACAAAGCCAGCAGTCTAATATTCATATCTAATAGACTGAGTATCACACATCTGCATCACACATCAAACACAGTGTGTTTTTGAAGCAGATATCAAATAATGTTTCCACTCTGGATTATGTTCCCTTTGTTCTAGGGCAGTAGAAAAGAAATGAGTGAAGAGTCCCTGGGGTCACATTATTTTGGGAGCTGATAACAGCAGGCTGAACAGTGAGAAAAGGAAGGGCTGCGGAAATGATGCTTATTTATTAAGCACCATCAGTGCAGGAGGAATGTGGTATACATTATGTTAACCCTCCCAACAGTCTTATGAGTAGGGATTATTATACCCATTTTACAGATGAGGAAACTCTGTCCAGAGATTAAATAGTTGGTAGTCATACCAACAGGAAGTGCTAGAGCTGGGATCCAACTACAAGTGCTTCATAAGAATAGCCGTATTTTTGCAAGTACTAATACCCTAATGTCACCAATATATATATCCATAGATAATTTCATAGCAATGGGTCCACCTGACATTGGATCTGCTTATGGCTTATCCATTGTATAGCGTTATTGCATCCAACCCATTTGACCTCGCCTTCCTTCCAGAAAACAGGCCTTCCTTGATGCTGGTTTCCTGATCTTTCTACTACTGCTCTAGCTGCTTCCCAGTCCCCTTTGCCAGTTCACCTTCTCCTTCTGGAAATTTTAAGTCTCTTTAAACTACCCACTTATCTCCACCTGCTCTGCCAATACGCCAGTCCAAAGCATCGACTTCTTCCACCTTGACTGTTCATGGGCCTCTGAATACTCCTGGAAAGACCTCTCTTCAGGTGCATGCACTGCAGTGACCACCCTCTACCTGACCTTCTCTAATGGCCTCCCGTATGCTTAGAATAAAATAGGGGAACAGTAATGATCCTTATCATGGCCAGAAACATCTGCATGTTCTCTGTGGCCTCCCTCTCCAGTTTCATCTTAGGCCCCTCTATCCCTCACTTTCTGCTTCTGACACTCTGGCTTTCTCTTTGTCCCTCAAATGATCATGTTTGTTTTAGCATCAAGGCCTTTGGGTAAACTTGTCCCCTGATCTGAATGCTGCTACCCCACTCTTTGCTGAGCTCCTGTTTATCTTTCAGGAATAAGACTTCCTCAGAAAAATTTCCCAGAATGCCTAAAAAGTAGGGTGAGTCTTTCTGTTATGGGCTCTCAAGGCCTCTGGTACTTCTCTTTCGTAATAGCTATTACAATTGACTATTTGTGTAGTTTTTAGTTTAATCTCTCTCTCTCTGCGGCTAGTTTGTAAGTCCATGAGGACTTTTTCAAGACCCTCTATTTCACCACTGTGCTCCTAGCATCCAGAACAGTACCTGGATCACGTAGAATAAATAAATGAGAGGAAAAAAATTTCAGTTTTCAGAATCATTATTCCCAAGGTAAATTTGCAATGCTGTTGTATATAATATTAACATACTTCGAAGATTTAAACTCAGGGTCCCTGCCTTCTCAATTCCTTCATCATCTCAGCTCCCTTTTCCAGTTAAGTTCAGGGCTCTATCCAGATGTCTACCAACACTGCTGCTTCTACAAGTTCTGTTTGGAGTATGTTTCCCTCCCTCACCCTCTCTGGTTCTCATCTTCTCCATTTCAGCTATTGGTGTCACCATTTCTTTTACCTCTTTAAAGTCAAAACAAAAAATACTTTAAAAAGCACATATAGAGTTATATTTTGATTATAAAAGTTTTATATGTTCATTGTGGAAATTTGAAAAATATATTTATAAAAAAACAAGAAAATGAAAATGAGCTAATTGTCTAACCAGCAATAGTCATTGTATCTACTTGGTTACAATTCTAATTTTTTTCTATGCATATACATACACTATTTTTAAAGTGTGGCAGCGTCTGCCTTCTTTTTTTATTAACATTATTTATTTATTAAGGCTGCACTGGGTCTTAATTGTGGCATGCGGGATCTTCGTTGCAGCATGTGGGATCTCTAGTTGCAGCATTCGGACTTCTTTTTATTATGGGAATTTTCAAAATAGAGAAAACTATATAATTAATAATTATCACCATTTTGTCATTCTTGTTTTATCTAATTCATTTATTTTTGAGTATTGTGCAGCAAATTCCAGATTTCATATAATTTCACTCTATAACACTTCAGTATGTGTCTCTAACACTGAACACTTAAAAAAAAAAAAACTGAAATGTCATTATCATACCTAACAAAACTAATAGCAAACACTCAGTTTCATCTAATACTTAGTCCATGTTTGATTTTCTCTGTCTCCAAAATGTCTTTTTACAGTTAGCTTGTTTGATTTAGAATCCAAAGTCTACATACTTTATTTGACTTATATATACAAAATTTTTAAAATTAGGAACATATAGTGCAAGCTCTTTATAATCTGCCTTTTAAATTAACTTCTTGTGCACATTTTCCCATGTATTAAATATTTTTCTTCAGTGATTTTAAGGTCTGTACAACATTCCATACTTCTTACCTCCAACATCTTATTATTGGACGTTTAGCTTATTTTCAAATATATCACCCATGAGAAAGGCTTTGATATACATACAAGAGAAATGACTCATGAGAAGTAGAAAACCTGGGCTCAAGATGAATAAGCATATTTGTTAGATTCTTTGATACTGCCAAATTGCTCTGCAGAGGTGTACATCAGTTTTCCCATGAACAGTGTATTCCTTGCAAACACTAGGTGTTATGATAGAAAAATTATTATTACTTTTATCCAAATCAATAGGTAAAATAATATCTTTTTATTTATTTGCATTCTTTAGTGTGGTTAAACATGACTTCATATGCTTAATAGCCTTTTAGATTTTTTTGGGAAATTTTTATGTTCACGTTCTTTGTCCACTTTTCTAATATGTTTTACATTTTCATTGTTGGTTTGTAAGAGTTTTTTGGTTTGTTTGTTTTGTTTTGTTTTTCGGTAAACTTTACCGAGGTTATCTTGTGAATGTTGTAAGTGCTGTATTTTGGAGTTTGTTGTTTGCCCTTCTAGAATTGTGTTGTATTCTGCCCTGTTATATCCTTAAGCAATCCTAATTTTTAATCCTGTTCCTTCACAATTTCTTAAATGTGTCAACTCCTCTTTCATATCACAATGCTGTGACTCTAACTGAACTTCCCAACAGCTTTTCCCTCTGACTGATTTTTAAAAAAATCTCCACTCTCTTTTCTAGTCCACTGTGAAGGCTGCTGCCTACTGAATATTTCTATAGCCACTTTCATCATATGGCTACTCCATTCATGACTCTATATCGGCTTTTTATAGCATATCAGGTGAAATCTAAACTTTTCTGCCCAGCATTTAGTAACATCCATGGTTTGACCTAAACTATCTTTTCTAAACTTATTACTGATTCCTTTTGCACAGGGACCATCCACGGCAGCCTGGATGATGTTCTCACTCCCCATCTGACAACTCTTCTCACCATGTTCTTGCTTGTCCTCTTTTCAAACTCACTCCAATCCAAACCTCTCCATCTTTCAAGGTCCATCTTCAAGTCCCATCTGCTCTGTGAAGTCTTCTGTGAGTTGCCTCAGCCCCGAGATCTCTTCTTCCTCTAGTTCTCCAAATACTTACAGTCAGATCCATATATCTTTAAGCATCTCCTAGTTGTTCAACTATTTAAGTTTGGCTTCCTCTGTAGAAGTATGAGACCCTTTTTGAGAGCAGGTGCTGTGTCACCTTCTTTTGATTCTCCTATAGTGCACGGGCTCGCACCAGGTTTGGACACTTACTAACAACAAATTCTTGATGACTTGAGTCTACACGGGAGGACAGTATCACTCACTTGCCAAGAACAGAGCAGGCACTATGAATCATTTTCCTAGATGTGATCAGAATGGTCACAGAGCACCTATCATCTTTAATCCCATTCTTCCTTTTGACTAGTTCCTTACATGTAAACCATGAGTGATTGGATTACATCTTCATTCAGCAGGAGTGCAATAGAATTTTCATCTGTACACAAAGCTAACGGACTCACTGAAAGCAATTTCGTGATGTCAGTAGATGGACCCGCTGTATAGAAAGACAGCAACAGATGGGCATGTCCCTATCTTAGCTGGGACAGGGGAAAATATGAGAGTCAATCAATTTCTTTAGAAGCTGAATGATAAACTCAAGATGATCTTCACAGAAGCTGTGTTTCCATTTGTTAGGAAAAGAAGACAGATGAGTTCGGTCCTCACTTAATAAAAGTTAAACACAGAGGTAAAAACGGAAGCCATTTGCTTATGCTCATATCAGAGGAGAACATTGAAAGTCAAGGAGGTACGTCCAATGAATGGTTTTGCAAAGAGGCACCTCCTGGGGATTTTTACAATCAATGTCATCCACAGAAAGTCACTGTCTTTGCTATAGTGAAGGACAAATCATCTCCCAATGGATCTGCTTTTCAAGATTCCATGATGAACTCTACTCCTAGAAATGTCTGAACCAAAACAGAATCTTAAGGAGTCTGACTCTAAATACAAACTTAAAGTAGGAGATAATTGTCCTGGCTGTATGGCAGGTTTTCAAAGAAATCATTAGAATGACATATTTTATCAGAGTGCATGTCGTTTTGTTCAATGATGTATCCTAGGTACCTAAAAAAGTGCTTGGCAGCTAGTAGATGCCCAATAAATATTTGTTGAGTTTAATTTAATTGAAGTGTTCTTAAATTTTTGGTCCTATGGTTGCTTGGGTACATGTGTATATGTGTCTGAATGGAGAGAAATAAAAAGTGCATGCTTGCTTCCTGTGCTGTAATGTTCCAAATCACTATATATACTGATAATATATAGGTATTATCAGTAGATATAGTGGTAGGTTTCAATTTACAAAGTTCTTTCACCATTCACTCACTCATTCAGTTGATATTTATTGGGTGACTATTATGTACCAGGCACTGTGGTGGGTATCAGGGATACGGACACGGTACCTGCCTGTATGTGTTTACAATCTCGGCAGGAAAGATAGGCAGATAAACAGACTGTTACAGTGGAGGTGTCAGATGCAATGGTCATCAAAGGCGGCTTCAGAAGGAAAGCTACCCCCACCTTAGGGGGTCATGGGTGGTTTCCTCAAGGAGGTGCTACTCAAGCTGAGACTGAAGGATGGAGGTCCTACTGGAGGGACTGGCCCAGAGGGAAAAAGATAGAGATATGTCCGCTTGCCTGTCTAATGAAGATCCTCCTGAAGCCTCTGCCCCCGCCTGCTCCCCGTTGGCTGTGAGATGGGGCCGCTCTGACACAGAAAACGTGTGTTCCGAATGAGCTGCTGACACCCTTGCTGATACGGCGTTCCGGGCCCTGGGGAGGGTGGGACACGGGCTGAGCGTCCTTCCTCCGGTGAGTAGTCTACACCACCTCCCGCCTGTGGCTTGCCCAGTGCAGTGGCCGGGGCCTTCGGGACTCTGCTGCATGCAGGTGGGCAGTGCCGTTGTACCGCCCAAGCACCACCCCTGGGCTCTGGGGCCACCCTGCTGCTGTCACTTCTTCAGAGAAATCATTCACTCCCTGCCTTAGTCTCCTGAGTGGCTGCAAGCAGGTCAGCATCACTAGGGAGACTCCCATCCTTTTCTCTATTTCTGGAAAAGTGAGAAGAATAACGTGCTGTGCTAAGCTCATTCACCTGAACTCAAGGGGTCCAGAGTTCTTTCCTGGGCTCCCTTCTCTTTGAGGGTCAATTGAGGCTCTCTTGTGCCCTCTTACCTTGGCTTCTGCCTAGAGGAACAACTCTGTATGTGCTGTATGTGGCTCCTGATTTACTGTGGAGTCAAGAAGATATAATAACGAAGGCCATTAGTTAGTGAGTACCTACTATGTGCCAGGGATTTTGCAACCATGATCTTTAATAATATTAACAACCCTGCAAAGTAAATAGCAGTATCAAGTGAGAAAACTGAGACTCAAAGAAGTTTAATAATGTGCCCAGAGTCATACTAAGTTGCAGATTTAGAATTCAAATTCTGGTGCATCTTGTTCCAAAGCTATGATCTTTCTAGAATGTTATGTGACTACCCATCTACCCCATCATATTCCTAATGACTTATTTCCAAGGCAGTCCTCTATCAGAAAGCTTCAGCTTTCTATAATCCCCATCTTCCTATAGCAGCAGGAAAGAGGTTTCTGCCCCCAGATCCCCTCAGGCAGCCCCCTGACCACAGTGCACATGACTCCAGGACACTCGGGTGCACCCTCTCACAGTCAGGAGCACATAACCTCTTCTCCCACCTCCCAACTCTTAGAAACAGTGGCAGATTATAGCTTTGTAATGGCTTTCAACCTTTGGGTTTATTATTAAATGGTTGTGATACACCAGTCACTAGGAATACAGAGATAAGAGAGAACGCCTACCCTCAAGTCCAGTAAGAGAGCCAGACTCAAGGTCAAATAATAATGACAGTGTAGTACAGCAAATGCAACAATTGGATTGTATATAAGGAACAGTGAGAAGAGACAGGTAAGACCAACTCTGCTTAGGGAGTTGAGGAGAATTTATAAGAAGGTGATGCTTGGTCCAGGCCATGAAGGATAAGTAGGAGTTTGGTGGGCAAATAAGGGAGGGACAGGACACTGGGGACAGGGGTAGTTTAGAATCAATCTCAGGGCCCTATCCTGGCTTGGCCAACATTACTTGTATGTGCAAGGATAAGGCACTGGCTCAGGTTCCCCTTTTCAGGGAAAGTATGCTACAAAAGCTACTGACAGATCTTCAGTAAGTCCCATCTGGCTCTGCACATATGATGCAACTTCAGAAAAACCTGGGCCAGTGTTCTTGTTTCCTCAGATGAGCATGAAACTCCTTAGTCCTAATGTTCTCTGCAGCGGGAAGGGCCTTCCAGGAGTCCATTCAGTAAATGAAGCTGGAGCTGCTGAGGGGCTGACTCTCAGCTTGCAGCTGTCATCAGCATGGTCCTCCTAGAGACGTCCTCACACCCAGGCTAGCCAGCAGCCAGCTGGGAGGAAGGGGCTAATTGTCTTCCCATTTCTTCCTCTGATTATAGGGATTCTGTTAATGACTGTGGGAAATGCAGCATTTCCAGAGGAAGGACATTTTAATGTCTTTAAATTACATTTCTATATCTAATTGCAAAAATAACACGTATTCATTGTAGAAAAGGTGGAAAAGTAGCAGGGAAGAAAATATTACCTGTCAGACCTTTACTAAGAGATAATGATGTCAATATTCTGTTCTTTGTGCGTACATTTATAAAAAACTAGAGAAAGAGTAAGTGTGCTACAGAAACTCTTTGTAACCTATGTTTTTCACTTAGTAGTATGATGAAAACATTACATCATTAGTACTGTAATGTTGTACGGTGTGTTGTTTTTAATGGCTTCATAATATTCTCTACATCAGGGGTCCCCAGTCCCTGGGCCGCAGACCCATGCGGGTTAGGAACCGGGCCGCACAGCAGGAGGTGAGCGGCAGGCGAGTGAGGGGCGGGGCTTCATCTGCTATTCCCCATCGAGCCCCATCACTCACATTACCGTCCCCCCGGACACCCCGCCCCGGTACGTGGAAAAATTGTCTCCCACAAAACCCATCCCTGGTGCCAAAAAGTTGGGGACCACTGCTCTATACTATATGGCTTATTCACGATTTATTTAAACAGTCTTCTATCACTGGGCATGGTGATTGTTTTTTGAATTTTTCACAGCCATAAACAATACTATGATGAACATCTTGTAGCTAAATCCTTGGGCACATACATGATTACTCTAATTCCAGGAAGGGTGTGCAGACTGGGTTGAGAAGTAAGCCTTGTGGGAGGCGCGTGGATGGCAGCTTGCTTGAGAAGTTGTCTCCCTGGTTGCACGGGCTTAGAAGGCAGGACCGACCGGAGCCCGTGGCTCCGCCTGCTGAGCTGCGTTGGAACTGACACCATCAGGCGCCACTGTGTTTGCTCTGAGCCTGGCGACCTGGCTGGGGCCTCCCGGCTGAGAGCCGCGGCTCAGGGTGGGACAGCGCCGTGGGGAGAAGGAGAGGGTGCAGGAAATTTTCATGACACCAGGCTTCTGTTCAGTGCTTTGGATAAATAAAAGTAGACACCCACCCAGGCCACATCTTTCATCTCAGGTGTACTACAGGTGGATTTTGGAATTGGTTCCTGGGGTACAGGGAGAAGCACCAACCCCTGGGACATCTAAACTAGGTGGAGAAAGAGCCCCAGAAGTGTTGTGTGGAAACGGACCCTCCACAGGCCGTGCTCGGCTAGATGACTTCCTAGGTCCTTCCCATCTTTATTCTGGTGACTATCGGACCCAATTTTAGAGGGTGACCAGACTCAAAATACAAACATTGAACACCTAAGCCAGCCCTTGTGGAGTGACGGACACATCCTCCTTCTCTGTAACTTCAGCCTGAAATCTGCCTCTGTTCTCTCTGATGTTTGGGGCGGGCCTCATCCCTTCCTTAGTTTCCTTGGTTGGGGGAAGCTCTGCTTTCCTGTGGCGACGGCAGAAGCACGTTCTAGAGCCCACTCTGCCCAGGTGATGGCACTTCCTACATGAGTCCCGCCAGAACGTGAAGGGGGAGTGAATCCACACTCGGCCACCGGCACCTTCATTAACTGGCCCTCGATGTAACTGGGGCCCTTGGGACGGGGCCGCAGACTTCCCGCTTCTCCCTCCACAGGCTTGATAAGAGTCCTCAGCTTTTCTCAGCTGGAGTGAAAACAATTGACACAGCAGGGGCACAGACGGTTGTGAGATGGTAATGAGGCTACAGTATTATTGCCACAGGCCTGGCCTGCAGTTGTCCAAACCTCAGTCAACACACATTTATCACTAGAGTGGGATACATCCATCTAGTTATCACTAAAATCTTTGAAGGCAAGAATCTTTATCTAACTTGTTTACTGCTCTATCCTCAGGCATGTAGCTTGCCTTCAATAAATATGTGTTGAATGAATGAATGAATGGAGCACGTACTATGGCAAGGTACGTGCTAGATGCCAGGGAAGCTACACGGTATGATGGAAAGGCCATGGGATTTGCAGTCACACCGTTCTGGTTCCAATCCATGTTCTGGCCTCCATTTCCTCTCCCGGAAAATGGGACTCAACGACCCCCGCCTTATAGGGAGGTTGCGATGATTATCCCTGTCGGTCAAATGCCGAGCCCGGCACCGGGACTCAGCAGGTGCCGAGCAAGTTCTTATCATCTGTCTCCTTCTGCGCGTCCTGGACCGTGCATCTCCCGGAGGACTCAGCCAGGCTGGGAAAATGCTTGAGAAGCAAGGGCTGCCTGTTTTTACGTTCCGCCGTGGCTCCCTTCTACCTGGTGGAGAAAACTGTGTGTGCCTACACCACGTCATCAATCTCTTTTCAGGCCACACACCTGGAACTGGGAACTGGAAATCATCAGCTCCAGTGGCAGCTGGTTCATCTTATAGCTACAGCCCAGACCTACGGAGAATTTAGAAAAGAGAGGTGGAGGTTTTCATCACTCTCCGTGGAAGAAAAAGAGTGAAGCCTCACTTTTATTGCATACACTGGTGTATTGGCTTGGCAACCGATGCATTTTGTTTTGTAGATTACTTTTCACAAGACTGCTTGATTCCAGCATATGGCACACCAGAGTTTGACTATATTTAAACGTCAAACGTGGAAGATGCCCACTGTCTACATCAGAGGAGGACAGACAGCGGCGTGAATCGTAATTCTTTGTGCACTTATATTCCCCAAACTCCTTGCTTCTGTGCTTAAATAAAAGGCTCCATATTGAGTACCAGTCATTAGCCAGCTGATTACATTTCAGAAGAATGTCTGAACTTCCCAAGCCTTATATTTCATGCCAGAAACCTAAGCTGAAGTATTTTCATGTGGTAACAATTTTGATAGAGGCAAAATAATTTAAACAAATAATTAGCCTTGAGAATAAAAAGTGTACACAAAAGCACAATTAATGAATTTACTAATTGTCCTTCCCTGCTGTGGACATTGCTCAAAGTTGAATTTTAAGCTATTACATAAATATAAACTACTGTACCAAGCCACAAAACTGGATGACTCACCGTTAGTCATTAATGTTGCCTTAAAAACAAGCTCAAGCTCTCAGAGAGAAAATGTGTTCACCGAGGCAGACATTATTTTGAAAATAAATCCAGTCTTAGATGATAAACTGGTCTTTGAGTCTTTGGGAAAAACACATACACACACAAGAGATTTGTGGGTTTTAATGCCCTATGTAAATATCAGACGGGCAGCATTTACCTTCTTCGAAATTCTCCATTAGCTGAAAAGGGATGAATTTGGTCTGTCCTGACCACGCGGTCAAATGCATCCACCCTCCCTTTCTATCCCACCCTTTGCAGAAATGGAATCAAAATGTGAACTAAAGTGCCTTTTGTGCTTAATATTCTCTGTACGTGATGGAGGCGGCTTCCTTTTCCTCCCTGTCCTCTTCTTCATCTTCATCTTCTTCTCCTCCTTTAATTCCTACAGAAGCAGTGTTTTCTGGCTTTGCCTAGAAGGCTGCATATAGAAACTGTAAAACAGAAGCTGTTTTCATGTTTTCCCAGCCTGGGAACAAAAGTGGGGGAAGGCCACAGAGGTCTAGTCAAGGGTTAGATAAATTCCTGGCAGAACTGCTGGGTGTTTCCTCAAACAGAACAACAACAAAGAAAGATCTCTGTATCCCTTAGGGCCATTGTTTTTTAATATGGCTCCAAAGGATGGTTATTTTTAATTTGTATAGTTTATATGAAATAATACTACAGCAATCACCTAAAAACAATGCACTTTACATGAAACCTGCTTGTAGAAAGAACCGATCCTTTGTATCTCTGACTTTGGCATCTTAAGGACCTGTGTGTGGATTGACATCAATTCATAAAATGGGACATTCAGACGCCCATCACATCTCTTTATAATGTGATGGACTGATCTAGAGTATTATAGGTCTGAGCTCAATAGGGGCAATTGTAAATAATCAGAAGCCCTAGGATTCTGGAAGGGTCTGAAGTGTTGGGATATTCCAAGTGGGGAGAAAAGGGAGGTCAATGGTCTAACAAAGGGGCTTCAAGCACTAAAACGTATCTGGAAAAACCACTTTAAGGTATTCCACTGGATGGGGGGAGGGCTAGGGCTGTGGAGAGGCAGGACCAGGGTTGGGAGCAGGGGGAAGAGGTGACAACAGAGCCTCTTCTCCTCTGGCCAGAGCAAGTCTCCATCACGTCCAAAGTGTCCTGTTCTAGGTACAGGGGCCTGGGTCTGTGACGTGGCTAGGAAGGGGAAAGGGGCAGTGCAGTGGTATAATTTTAGGGGCTTCATCCAGGGTCCCCTCCACCAACATGAGGCTCATATTGTAAAGGCTTGTTCACACCCCTCCCTGCCCCTCACCGAGAAGGAGTGGAGGCCGGAGGGAAGGGGGCAGGTTGGTCTTACCAGTGGCAGTGTCGATGAGGTCACGATCTCTTCAATTTCACTTGTTCAGACAGTACGTTTCTGATGATTTGGGTAATTTCAGCAGAAAAGAGGGCTGGCGCCTGTGTTTGTGGGATGAGGAGGGGGAGAGGAGGGAGAAGACGGCGGAGGGAGGGGATCTGACTTTGAGGGGACAAACGACATAGGAGAAAGAGGGGAGAGGCAGGCGAGCCAAGGTATTTTTCCATCTTTACATTTTGCTCAGGGCCATCCAAGTCCACTAGTGCAAGCCCTGGCTCCCCTGAGATGTACTGGAGAGAAATTTCTACAGGCAGAAAATCTAAGCTGCCAGGGCTCTTCTTAGCCCTGTGCAGCGGGGAGTGTGCCTGATGCAGAGGTGTCCTGGGGGAGGGAGATGTCCTAGGGGGTCCTGGGGGACAGTCTGCATCAAAGGGGGCGCGGGGACTGCATTTGCTGCTGCTGACTCCTTTCCTGCCGAGTTCTGTACCAGAGAAGTGGCTGGGTGCCCAGGCGTCCTGTCTCCTGCCGGCATTTGGATCCTGGCTCAGTCATCTCCCACCTGTGTGACCTTGGGACAGAGTTTTTGACCTTTCTGTATCTCAATTTCCTCCTCTGTAAAGTGGGGATAGTCATAGTACCTACCTTACAGACCTACTGTAAAGAGTAGATGAGATAATCAACAGAAAGCACTAGAGCAGTGTCTGGTACCAAGTGTCATAAATGTTAGCTAAAATCCCAATTGCTTTCCCCTCCAAAGAGTGCAAAATTTGCCCTTGTATCCAAGACAAGAAAGAATCAGAACGGCTTTGAGTTGTATTTTTTGTTTTTGTTTTCCTGGAATGGTTTCCAGAATGATCTGGCTTCTGGAGAGGGAATTATAAGGCAGCTGAACTTCACTGGTTCTGTCTTCCACTCATTATCGTGCAGGAGTAACACAGGTTAATCGCATAGCTAATTAAGAGATAACATTAATGGAATCTGAGTTGGTGCCCTGATAAAGCCGAGCCCTGGCAGATAAATGCTGAGGTGGAGCCAAGCCATTTATTTGAGGAGCAGCAGGGCTCCTATCAGGGCACCAACTCCAGTTCCATTAAAGTTATTGCTATTACACCCCAATCTAAAACTGTAAGAAAATTCAGTGCACCTTTTACTCTGTTTCTTCTTTCTGAGCCCACCCAGCATTAGTGGTACCGGTGGAACAGAATGCAACAGTAGCGAGGTGATACCAGCCCCTATAATCGAACGACACACTTAATCATGAATTAACAAATAATGAATGAATGAACATTAAAGAAATTCATTCAGAGGCAACACCGCTGCAGTTAACATGCTGCCATTCACAGGGGAATGATGACCAGGCATCCAGCAGAACCGATCCCTCCCTGAATTGATCAGTTGTCTTTTTCAGGGCTTTGCCTCCGAGCAAATCAATGAAGGACCTGAAGTACCATTTCTATATTTCTCCTTGTCTCCTTGCAGTTAACTTGATGAAAGGCTTTTGGAGATTTCCTTTCCTCCTTGCTTTAATAAATTCTCTCATGGCTTCTTTAATTGTTGCTTTTTTTACCTTTCTTGGGGAATAATGATCAATTACTGCATTCAGCAAGCTGATGGCTGGCAAATTCTATTTGACATAATGCAGCCATGATTTAGAGGAAGAGCCATCGTGCTAACTACATGGCTGATTCATGAGGAGCCACGGGGATTATACTTTCCCCTCCGTGAGGGCTTGGGCATCCTGCAGTTGGCCAAGTGCATTTCTGAGAGCCACCCACCCGCAGCCTAAAAGATAACCTGACACCAGTTCAGGACACCGTCATTCTGGTGATGGATTTGGTGACGTCTTTGCTGACTGCATCCTCATGACTTCCTGCACTCAGGCTGCAGTTGCCCCTTGCCTCTGCCCCCTAAAAGCCCCCACTGGGGCAAATTTCCTTCAGCATCAATGAGCTCTAACAAAGGCCTTCGACAGAGTGAGGGGAATCAGCCACTGAAACATGACTTCACTTGGCATTCCTGTGCTGAGAATGTTAAATGCCAATTCCGTCATGAGAAGTAAACAGTGGGGCTGTCTGAGAATCACACATCAGTAAAATACAGTCTCTTCCCCGGTACAGGCGTAACTGGAGATCAGTCTGAACTGTGCCCTAAGGCCAACTCTGCAGATTTTAAAACCTTGAATTCTCTGAGCCTTGAGATAACGTCCCTAAAACACAGTGCCTGGAATATGTAAAGGCTCAACGATGGTAGTTCTTGTTATTCTCGTATCTGTATTGCTGATTTATAGTCTAGACCTAAGTGAAAGCAAAGGCAAATTCCAAAGGGGGTATAAATTAGGAAGAAATAAGGAACTATCCCATCTCAATAATGAAGATAACAGGAACGTTCACGCTAGACTCTTTGACTTTGACATCCTGTATTATGATTTCAAGGGGGAGTGAATTTAAATGCAAGGAAAGTTCTGTCATTTTTTTCAGCTATATAAATTAAAAATAAGTTGAAAATCGAACATTCACCCCCTTTTGTGCTCTTCAAAATTCCCATTTATTGAGTATCAAAAGCAGATATGTTCCTTTCAGCAATTTGCCAAAGAAATATGAATACACCTGAGACCCTGAAACTCAAGGGGAAAATTCTTTTTTTTTCCCTTCTGAAATTTTAAGCAGAAACTTTACAACCAGATTAGATGTCATAATTGTGTCACCCTACATAAAGGTCTATCATTAAGCTTTAAAAACACATGATTACACTATTTCAATTGTCTTATGAAACAAGTAACTCCTAAGTATGTAAGTCTGCAATAACAAAAATAGTCTATGCAAACTACATGCAAAGGTCCTCACAGTAGGAGAAAGAACTGGCAAAGTAAAGAAACTCATAATTAAGAATTAAATCTCTAAAATCTACACACAAAGCAAACCAGAGTTGTATGTATGGAGATGGTGACCTACCGTGCCTATGTACTAAAGAGCAAATTCTATTCTGTTCGGTCCTTGATAAATACACACAATTTCCATGTGGATCTAACTCTAATTACCGACAATGTCAATATGAGGTACGTGTCCAAGAACACAGAACAGCTAGTGGACATGAGGATTTTCGTGATATTTTTTTCTTGGGGGGTAGGATACCAGGGAATAAAGCTTGGGTCTTTGAACCCCAAACAAGCCAGTTCCCCTCTGTGTACATCCTTCCACATCGAGTTCCATTTGGAACAAGAATGCACTACAAAGATGCTTTGCAAGATGCTATACAAGAATGGCCGCGTGGGCAAACAGAAACATCTGACTTTGTATGTACAAGACATACCAGTGTCAGAATGAGAATCTTTCTCCTGACCATCTTGCTGGGAGGAATCAAGCTTCTATTTTCTGTTCTTCTCTAAAGTCTTCATTATACCCAGGTTTGCTTCTGTCTCCTCAGTTCCTCTCTCTTTTTCACACCTTGACTTCCACAGTATGTTACATGCCATCTGTATCCTTTCACCTAATTCTTTGTGATCCCTTTCAACTCAGTTTTTATTTAGTTCATGAGGGCAGAAACAGTTTCATTTATTTCTCCCTATTCCCTGAGCCAGCTGCACAGTCTCTAGCATATAGAAGGTGTTTCTCAAAGTGTTTATTGACTAGAATTATTGACTGTGGTCCTCTGATCATCCCTTCTCATTCTGATTGTGTCCATCTCCCCTGGGATGCCTTAGTAAAATGCCTCTTAAACATTACCTTTTCCGAACTCACTACACACACCAGCATATCTTTCAGGTGGTTAGTGTCTTCTGCTCTCCTGGGATCTCAAAAATGTTCTCAGATTCTGGGGGTGGGCCCTCTTTCTTCCCTTCCCCCACATTTTCTTTATTATTATTATTATTATTATTATTATTATTATTATTATTATTATTATTTATTTTTGGCTGCGTTGGGTCTTCGTTGCTGTGCATGGGCTTTCTCTAGTTGCAGCGAGCAGGGGCTACTCTTTGTTGCGGTGCGCGTGCTTCTCATTGTGGTGGCTTCTCTTGTTGCGGAGCATGGGCTCTAGATACGCGGGCTCAGTAGCTGTGGCTCGCGGGCTCTAGATACGCGGGCTCAGTAGCTGTGGCTCACGGGCTCTAGATACGTGGGCTCAGTAGTTGTGGCTTGCGGGCTCTAGATATGTGGGCTCAGTAATTGTGGCTCACGGGCTCAGTAGTTGTGGCTTGTGGGCTCTAGAACACAGGTTCAGTAGTTGTGGCACACAGGCCTAGTTGCTCCGCGGCATGTGGGATCTTCCTGGACCAGGGCTCGAACCTGTGTCCCCTGCATTGGCAGGTGGATTCTTAACCACTGCACCACCAGGGAAGTCCCCCCACCACATTTTCTCACTGGGAAATTGTCTCTGTTTCTTTTGCTCAACA
Source organism: Balaenoptera ricei (assembly GCF_028023285.1). NCBI lineage: Eukaryota > Metazoa > Chordata > Mammalia > Artiodactyla > Balaenopteridae > Balaenoptera > Balaenoptera ricei. The sequence continues at coordinate 41,751,945 of NC_082652.1, forward strand.
AACTACCCGGGTGGCTTCTGTGCCCACCTTGAGTGTGAAATGGCAAGACAGTAAAACTCCAATCGTTTAGCCATGGAGGATTTTAACAGTGATTCATAGTGGATGCCATAGACTCAGCACTTCTGCTCAATGAGGGAAGCACTGTGAGTCCTGGTCCTTGCTACAAGTTATTCTTCCAACAGGAGGAACGGTATAGATCCATCTTCACTTGATACAGCTCAGGTGACAGACAAGCCATCCCCAAAGTGGAAAAAAACATTCTGCAGTAATATTTCTCTGGCAGCAGGTATTTTGAAGTGGGCATTGGAGAAAATCAAATGCTCTTTAGCAATAAATGAGTAAAGTCCCTGCTTTTTTAATTGAAAAGTCACATGTGCTATCGAATCATTTTCTGCAAATAGCACTAAGTGTCTATGTCAAGCCAGAATCTAGTCAGAAGAACAGAGCTTGCATCAGAGCAGTAGAGGGATTTTATGTGAGGTATTGGTTACAAAGGGATTGGAAGATTTGAAAAACAAAAACAAAAATACAGGTGACAGGCAAGCAAACCAGAGATTTATAACATTAGGAAGTCTCTAGGTCTTAAAGGTCAGAGGGAAGCAGTGGTGTTTCCAGAGCCCAGAGGTCAATAGCAACTGGAGTCACAGAGGGAGGCACTGTCCCAAAGATCCGGGACTACAGAGGTGATGGCAGAAAAGCCACCTGAAGCAGAAAGACAGGGAAGAAATACCCTGGGTTCTCTTCTTCCTGCTCTAAGTTACCCAGAGTAATTTAAAACCCAGTAAACCCAGCACTTTGCAGTAATTCTAGTGAGGACTTTTATGGGACACATTCAAGAGGTTTAGAAACCCTTGGACATGCAAAAAAAAAGAAATCTCAACCAAATCAGAACAAAGACTAGTCTTATCCACAACCATCTATGAAGTTGTTGTTGTTGTTTGTAACTATTTCTTTTATGTGGAATAAATGGAACTTGATAGCAGACTTCCAGTATGGATTCATTTATGGTTTCTTGCATATAATTATACTTTATGGTTTACCGCATATAGTTCTCATTTCATAGCATATGTTCAGTCATTTCAATTAATGTTTTTATTGTCTTCATAAAGTCTAGTGTAGAAGGATTCTTCCAGGTATTGACACAGATGGATATTCGAGTAGGGTGGTCCCTTCTTGACCATTATAAGAATAATATTGGTGTCCAACCTAGACACATAGGATGTGGTCTTTATGACATTTATTTTTGACTGGAAAAGCTACACGTTACACAACCACAGAGACATTTCTCACTTCTTATCTTTAAGCACAGGTAATCCCTGACATTTCATTTCATTAGACAAGACAAATGAAGAATTTTTAAAATTTTCTCTTAAAAAGCCTTACCCAACCTCCCATCAAAATCTGAGACACCAGAACATTCTTCCTCCCCTAGAGAATACCTTAGATCTTCCTCTAGTTCCCCTCTTTCTTCCTCTTCCTTGAACATATTTCTTTCTTCATAACGAAGTCCCTATCCCAGGCTCTGATTTTCTTGTATTTGAACTTTCACTGTTTTTCCTTCAGAAACTTCCTTTCCTTCTCACAAATCCATTAAAAATGAGTGTTCATCCTTTATCAACCAAACTGTTCCTACTGTTCAGTTTAGAGTTTCCGTTTTGGCCCCTGGCTGTTCACACTCCTTCCTGCTCTCCCTCCCCTCCCCTTCCCTCCCTTCAACTCCAGTCCAGTCCGGTCCCTGGTCTGCTCAGGACCTCCGCCCAGGGAGCACCTCCGCCCAGGGAGCACCTCTGTGCCCTGCTCTGTCCTTTGCTGCCTTTCTCTGAGCAGAGCCTTCTCCTTCCTCCCAAGCCCTAGATGGCCTCGCCGCCAGTCCCGTCTACCCGACATGCGTTCTTGAAATTTACTCTGTTCACAGAGTAGAGGGGAAATGTGCCATCCTCTGAAATGTCACAGAGGAAAATCTCCTTTTTAGTTAGTTCTTTGAGAAACATGGACAAATTAACATGTTCGTCATGTTCAGTGTTTGGAATAAGCAACCTTGATGGTTTTGTTTCAACCACACTTCCTTTCATAAAACAAAAGCTGTTCATGGCCTCCCTTCTGCTCTTTCTCTATCCTGACCCGACAGGAAGGCTCTTCCTCAAAGTACAAATCAGAGCAGCAAATCCAGGTTAAAGCAAGCTCTGTTGCAATCCAGAGCCTTCCACCCGACCCCAAACTCCCCCAACCCCCAATCCCGGTAGCCGAGGAAGGGGAATGCCCATCCTTTCAAGGGCGGGGACCCTCTGTGGAGATTTCTCAGCCTCTTGTCTTAATGAGTTTAACTCCAGAGATGGGCAGCTAGAGCCTTCCCACTGAGCATAATTACCACGATGGAGCACCTGGGGAGAGATTGTCACAAAGATAACTGGGTCTCAGGCTATTTAGTGCTTTACAGATGAGAGTAAGGTGGTGACTTGGAAAAATGAGGTCTGGTTCGGATAGGAAGATGGCTATGGTTCACTTTCTTCCTCCTGTTAGAAGCATCAACTGTGTGTTTCTAATTGACATGCATAAGCCCAGGACACGAAATAGACTCAGGTGAGAAATCATAGGATCCCAAGGCTGGATGGGACCATAGGGGTTATCCTGTCCACCTCCAGCCTCAGGCAGGGCTGCTTACAAACCACCTTGGAAGGAGGACTCACTACCCTTTTCATCAGCACCTCAGGAGTACTGAATACTCAGATAACCGAGGGCTACCTGGGTACAGACACACACTACAAAGGATTATTTGTGTGTGTTTATTCTGGCTCTTCTTGCTTAAAAGTCCTACCCAGGGTCAGGGGCAGGTCCCTAACACAGGCCGCTGACAGCAGCACACTGAACTGTCAGAAATTCACCCAGCAGCCTGAATATACTGAAGAACACACAAGGAAAATATATTGAATCATCTTGTGCAAATTCACACCTCACTGAGGAGCTGAAAGAGGAGAGTGATCTTTTTTTTTTTTTTAATTAATTTATTTATTTATTTTTGGCTGTGTTGGGTCTTCGTTTCTGCGTGAGGGCTTTCTCTAGTTGTGGCGAGCGGGGGCCACTCTTCATCGCGGCGCACGGGTCTCACTATCACAGCCTCTCTTGTTGCGGAGCACAGGCTCCAGACGCGCAGGCTAAGTAGTTGTGGCTCACGGGCCTAGTTGCTCCGCGGCATGTGGGATCTTCCCAGACCAGGGCTGGAACCCGTGTCCCCTGCATTGGCAGGCAGATTCTCAACCACTGCGCCACCAGGGAAGCCCAGGAGAGTGATCTTTTAACCACTGTCAAACTCTGTGCGTGGCAGGATGGGATGGGGCTTCTGCTTTCCCCAAAGAAACAGCTGATGGAGGACCTAAAGCAGGGAATGGTGGAGGGTGGATTTGACAGGTAGTCCTGAGGCCGTTTAGAAACTGATACTCAGATGCCTGCAGAAAGGGATCTGCTAAGTACACGCTGGGAGATATAGGGGGTTTGGGACCTGCAGTCTCCTTTGTGGCTTCTGTGCATCCTATGCCTTATTAATGTAACGGTACTGAGAAGACCTAATGTAAGTGAGCCAAGGGGTGTGGGCCCCAGGAATGGCAGAGGGAATGAGCTGTCCCATGGTGCTGGTTGGACTAGATGACATCCGCCAAGAAGCCTGGACACATTCCCAAGGTTCCAGGGAGCAAGGAAAGTTTGTAGGGCAAGGTTGCCCCGCTCCCTGCAAGGAAGATAAGTGGAGCTTTCTCTCTGGACTGTCCACACCTGGAGCCGTTGGATTTCACATGTCCTTGCAGACTCTCGAGGAGACTGAGGAATCCATCCTCTCGGCCAGAGGTGAACAAACTACATCTTGTGGACTGTTTTGGTACAGCCCACAAACTAAGAATGGGTTTTACATTTTTAAAGGGTTGGAAAAAAAAGCAAAGAAGAAGAATGTGCAATACAGATCATATCTGGTCCACTAAGCCTAAATTATTTACTATCTGGCCCTTTACAGAAAAAGTTTGCCAACCCCTGCTCTAGGCCACTGGTTCTCAAATTTCCATGTTCATAAAAATCACTTAGGGCACTTATTAAATATTCAGATTACCCCCTCCAGACAGCTGGCTTAGCAGATCTTGGACTGGGCTCCCAGTATCTGCACTCTAACACCACCCAAGGTAATTCTAATGTAGGTGAGCATAAGATGACCTTACAAATGTTCCCTTTCAATTAATCAATAAATACATATTTACAATTTCTATCTGGCCAGCTCTCTGCTGAGTGTAGCAGGAGACACCACTGGTAGAAGATAACTCACCCCAGCCCATGGAAGAATTGCAATCTAGTTAGGGAAAGGAAAGCTTCTCAAGTTGAAAGTATTAGATATAAGTCAGGAACAAACGGCATGAGGCCGATTCCACATGAAATGGAATTTCGGGTGTAGGGCCATTATTCATGGTTGTGGTCACTCTGGTTGCAATCAGTGTGGAATGGAGTGTTTGAGAAAGACTCGGCAAGGTTTGGGATGTGGAGAAGGTATCATTTGCAAAGGGACAGAGCAGGAAGGGGCTTTCGGAATGAAAGCTATGAATATGTGGGCAGAGAGCAGAATGGCTGGACCACCAAGGGCATTCTGGATAGTAGAACTGATGGACTTCCTCTTCACGGTGAAAGCTACTCAGAAGAGTAGCTTCTCCTCCTTCTCTTCTTCTCAAAGCCTTGTTAGATCCTAAGCCACAGCAATCAGGATTCTAGATTTTTCTACCTAAAACTATTTTTGCCATTTCCCACTTCCTTCTCACCTGCATCCTCATATACTCTCTAAGCTCCTATCTCGCTGAGATTTTTTTTCATTATGCACTACAAATTTATGCCTCTATTTCCTTGCAAAGACTATTCTTGTAGACTGGATTGTTCTTTTCCTACCTGTTCTTTCCCTTCTTGTTTATAAAGAAAATGCTGTCTCATCTCTCAAGACCCAATGGAAGTATTATCTTCTCCTTAAAGCAAAACTGTCTCCAATCTCTTCCCTTCCAAAACAGAGCTAAGCAAGTTTTCATTTTGCACCAACCTGGTGTCTTGAACAAAGCAAAAGGATAGGGCTTGCACTGTAGTAGAATCAGTTGTCTTCATTTCTACCTATCTCCTGTATGAGACTAGGACCTCTTTGAGGTCAAAAAACCACGTTGATCTATTCTTATTTCCTTGATGCCTCAAACACTGCACATCGTAGTGGGCAGTAAACATTTCTTTGGTGGGTGGGTGATTGAATGATTCATGAGCAAGGCATTTCAGTTTGTGGAGTCCTCTAAACATCAGAGGAATATGGCCTTGCTGATACTATCAATGAGCCCCATACAGGTTTTTAAATAGGGGATGACATAATGGTTCCATTTAAGGTAACTTATAGAGAAAACATTAATGGAAAGTTGGAGCCTAAGGATGATTTGTTGAGTAGGTAGGAAGGCTGGAGATTCTCCCTGGAGGAGTACAATGCCTTACTTCTTTGATAATAACTCCTTGGCATCTCAGCATCTTTAAATTCAATAGACATCTTCAGCAGATCACGGGTAAGATCTGAGCTGGACACTGTGATACAAACTGTGTCTCAGCTGGGGCATCTGCTATTGGATAACCTGAGCTTTCATATGGCATCTCAGAAAAACCTCCTGGGGCCCTGGAAAGCAGGAATAAAAAATAATCACTTTAATATCAGCTACAGTTCTAATCTCAGGAATTTTGTTAAATTGCAGCTTGAAACTGCTCACAATGGGAAGTGGTTCTGTAACAACTAAGGCAAATAATTTACCTTAAGGACAAGAACCAACCCTACATGCATAGAAACTGGAGGAGTTCCAGAGAACAACCAGAAAGTATAAAGACAAAGGAAAATAGGTCCCATGAAGTTTAATAAAAGTTAGGCAATAAGAGGGAAGAGATGGCAGAACAGGCTAAACTGGACCAAGGCAAGTGGAAATGATGGTTGGGTTCCCGAAGCAACAAAGAGGAGGTGCAGAAGAGGTAGGAATATGGAATCATTTTCAATAGGCGGGTCTAGGATTCTGAATTTTATTTGTGAGGGGATGTAGGTGGTATCTGAGGAGGATGTGGCAGAGCCAAATATCCAAACTCCAAAGATATCTAACCAGGGCTTCCATTTCCCTGACTCCTCACATCTACATGGGGCCAAAGGACAAATACAACGTGAGCAGAAGTAGTAAGCATCACTTCGAGGCCGAGAAGCTTAAGTACCCAATGTGCCTTCCCAACCCTCTCTTCTGCTTCTACAGGCCTGGATTAAAGTTGGAAGCTTCTCCAGGTGGGAGAAGCCTGGATCCTGAGTCACGGCTTGGGAAAGGGCCACCCAGGAAAACTGCCAGGGGAGGGACACCATCTTGGTCTTTGAGTGGGGGAGACCTGAACTCTTATTGTGTTCATCCTTTGAGATTGGAGGTTGTTCATTACAACAGTAGTCGCCTCTTTCTTAATCCAGGGTAGGAGGCTAGATTTCCAGGAAATTTTCAGAGAGCAGCCTAAGTTATAGCCTAAATTATGCTTTGAGGCAGGGCACAAGTAGAGCAGGAAGAGTTCTGTTGGGTCTTGGGACACATACAAAGCTAGGAGGAATCTGGGCCAGTAGTCCTTTTCTCCCATTGATTTTTGCTGGGAGCAGGCAGGCTTCGACCATTGATTTTAACCACTGATTGAGTCATATTCCCCAGTCTGTCAGCACTTATTCCACTTCCTTTCGTCTAATGTTTTCACCTGCTTGAAGCTCCACAGCCATCCGTATCTTGAGTTCACAGCTGCACATTTCAGAAGGGCTTTAGAAATGGCTCCCTTCCCCGCATGGCAGTGTTCAGCCCAGTCTCTTCCTCCCTCTTCCAAGACAGTCGTTCTCAGGGCGATTGCCTGTTAGACAGAGAAAAATACTAAAGCTGGAGACAGCTGATCTTCACAGAGGCTACGGCAGGTCAGAGCTCCATCGGGAGGAAGCCGGCGACCTACCAGGAGTTGCTTCAAGACCCAAACGCTCCTTTCTCTTCCACAGAACGAGCCATGAAGGCAACCAAGACTCAAAGCGAGCTTCACAGCAAACAGGAACTAAAGAGCATCCAGCAGGTGGTGGCTCAGATGCCAAAGCCACCCTCATCTCGGCTGAAGAGTGGGCACAAATAGAATTGAAAATGGCCCAGAGTGCTTGGAGTGGGAAAGAAGATTCTAAACCTCAGGACACACCTGCAGGAGAGAAGGGGGGTGGAGGTATATTCTTCCTCTTTCTTTCTCCTTCTCATCTGTGGTTGCTGAAACAAACCAACAAACCCAACAACCAACCAACCAACAAGCAGAAAACAAAACAAGATGGCTGCGGGTGGCTCGCTGGGTCCTACACACCGGCTGACGCGCATACGTGACAGGCGGGCCGGCTGTCCAGATGCCGCAGCCGATCCGCCCGCTGAGCGAGCCGCACTGCGCTGCGGATCAATGTGCACATGCCAATTGCTTGATTTCGAGCAGGCTGGGGACGGCGTGCAGAGCAGGGAGGAAATGGCTCTTGGGTTCTTCTCCATGGCCTTGTCCCTTTTGGCCCCTGGGGGAGAGAGTGAGGCGACGGTGAGGCCAGCCCCTCCCTGCACCGCACCATCTGGCGTGTCGAGCCCGAGGAGGACAACGTTTGGTTCCACCTGCACCCGCCTCCGAGGAGGGCCTGGAGAATCGAAACAGACACGGGAGATTGGGGTCCCCTTTGTGGCAGACGCAAATTCTGTCAGCAGGCTGGGGGAAAGGAGGCCATTGGGCGTCCTTGCTAGGATTGCTGACACGAATCGAGATTCGTTTGGTGGCCTCTCTTCCCTCCTTCCTAGGATAATAGGCACACAGAATGCGAACTCCCTGCACGGCGGGCCCGAATATGCCATCCTCTCTCCTCAAGGAGGGCAGCTGCCACAGCAGCCCAGCCCCAGACTCGCTGAGGGGGGGAGGGGATGGGGAGTGGCCAAGGTAGCACTGGGATGTCGTGTGTGTGTGTGTGTGTGTGTGTGTGTGTGTGTGTGTGTCGTGCACACGTGGTGTTTACTCAACCTGTCTTCTGGAGTTTTGTTACCCGTTTGAGTACTCACCTGAGGGGATCCCAGGGACAGTGGGCTGGACCCATCTAAAGAAGAGAAGCCCAGGGTCCAAACGGCTGTCTGTAGAACGAAGAGGGCCCAGAAGTCGTGGGTTATGCTTCTGGGCCAGCAGAGCAGCACAGACAACGGACACTGCCGAGGTGCTCGTTTCCCCGCTCCTGACCAAATCCTTGTGCAGCTGTGGAAGTCTCCTTGTCCTTCCCAAACCCAGGTACCTCTTCTCTCCCTGGGCATTGGTTCGTGCATCTTACCTGCAGCCTGGAGCCTGGCCTGCCCTCACTTCATAATCTCTCTGATCACCTTTCCAGAGGAACCTCTCCCTTCCCTCTGTGGAGTCTACTGTAGGAATATCTCATAGAATTCTGCCACACAGCCTACGATTGGCGAAATTCTCTAGATAATTAGTGCAGTGGGAACTGGCACCCTGTCTTGTACATTTTGACATCTCTCTGCAGTGCCAATAACCGTGCTATTCAACTATTAACGCTTGAAATAAATTTTGGCTAAAATGAATTCGTTCTTAGGAAGTAGTAACTTGAAGATTTGTCCCTGCAAACTCTATGCCTCAGAAAAAAATATTAAAAACAAAGACCCTTACATGTGGCCCATGCTCTCCCCTCTCAAAGCTGCGTCAAGAGCCAGCAGTCCTGTTGACTGATAAATCCCGCAGTGCTTGGCTGGTCATTGCCCTGCCCACCAAGAGACCATTGGAAATTTCCTCGCTTTGCTATCATTTGTCACGGGCTCCAAAGGTAGAATCAGTCATTGCTAAGTTTTGGTTTTCAGGCTCATGCAGAAGTATTTTCATTTGTGTCCTTTTTCCATCTGACTCTTTAAACTAATCCTTCTAGACTTCAAATCTTTGCACAAACCTCCCGTGTCATCATTGGGGAAGTCTGGGCCCAGAGCTAAGGTAGGAAGCAAAAAACCCCAAATCTGCACGTTTTATTTCATTGGTACATGTATTTAATCCATCTGCAAACTGTGCATTGGATAGCATTGCAGGCTTCTCTCTCTGGGAACACTAAGGTATGTGTATTCAACAGTGAAAAATAAACATAAGATTTTATTACAAAGTGCCACTGCTGCTCCTGGCATGAGTAATTTGTGCACCTGCATTTTTAAAATGTTTCAAAGTTTTTCCCCTTGGTGGATTCCGTGGTAACACACATTAGCTTCCCGGCTGTCACAGCCTGGGTCTTGTAGGCTCCTGTCTCTTCTGCCCGTGCTACCTAGAAGTCCTTGTCTTCAGAGCAAACACAGTGGCCACCCATGGAAGCCTTGGAGAGTAAGGCTTCCTCTCAAGAATTGGCAAGAGTGTAGGAGTGTTAATCCCTAGTGCCAAGGAGGAGGGGGTGGACCATCGAGGGAGGAGTTAATGTCGGGTTCTGTCCTCCTCGGATGTGGGGATGGTTTCCGGGGGGGTGCAGGGTTGCCCCCTCCTCCAGGCTCTTTGCCTCTCAGCCTGCTTTTTCATAAGCATAGGATCCCAGTCATTTGCAGCTCATCACTGAGGCTCTTCGGCAAAGAGGGCGACCCAGTATGAGCCAGACAGAACTGAAACACCCGGCCAGCCAGAGCACCTGGAATATGGTAGAGGGGCCTTGGAAGGGGAGGGTGCTATTATTCTGAATGAGGTACAGCATCCTGGCTGTCTTTTATCTCTTCCTTCTCCTTCTTTTGCAATGATTCTGATCTTTGCAAGTGTGTAAGTCAGTCTGTGTGCTCAGCGCTCACTAACAATTTCCCCTGTGATAACTGTAATCTCCTGGAAACGTTCCTTGGTGCCTTCCGATGTCCTCCACAACAACCCGGAAGGCTGGCAATCCCAAGTCATCTTAGGCACATTCATACTTTTCTTCAAGTCATATCACAGCATATTGAACACTTTGCTCTGGAGCAGCAGGTCTCAGAGGAAGACGATGATGACCCAGTGCTACACCAGCTTGATCGTTAGAGTCTCCGTCTCTCTAAGCAACACCAGGCAGATAACTTGATCTAAAGAGTATTTATTTATCTGTCCAAGGCTGCAAATGGAGACAGAGGAAGCGCCACTGGTGGAGTCGTGGGGTGTGAAGTCTTCATTGTTCAGTGTGATCGAGAGCAATGGAATGCTTGTTTCATTTAAATAATACCGAGTTTTCAAACACTGCACACCACCTGGCCTGGGAGCTGCCTGGCCCAGGCACAGGATTGGATGTATGTGGCATTTTGAATGGTTTAACTGCAAACTTGTTCTGGTTTTAGTTCAAGGGGTAGTAGTGGAGTAGTTGTGTTCACTGCCGAGGATCAAGTCCCTCTTCTTGCTGTGGACGAGGCTTCTGTTGGCCAACTGGTCATCTCTAAACTTGGCTGTCTAGGAAAGTGACATGATTCCCTCTCAGAAGAGTAAGAAGAATCGCACTTTGATATCCTCTATGAGTTTGCACACTGATGCTTTGGTCAAGCCATATGTTTTAATTCGGGGAAAGATTTCTCAAAGTATCCCCTAGAACTTTCTAACTGGCTCCTCTGGTGAGTCCTGCCTTAAATGGATGTATGAACCTTGCCCCAAAGCAAAGACTCTTTGAATTGTCAAACCACATATTCACATACGTGTGCACACCTGCATGTACACACACACATGCATGCATACACACACCAGTTTATTTGGAGAGAAATCAAAGACTTACTTTGATGTAGTTATCTGGATTGTCTTGTGCCCAGGTTGCTCATGAAAAAAATTTTTTTTACAATTGAATTAATTTTTTATTGGAATATAGTTGATTTACAATGTTGTGTTAGTTTCTGCTCTACATCAAAGTGAATTGGTTATACATATACGTATATCCACTCTTTTTTAGATTCTTTTCCCATATAGGTCATTACGGAGTGTTGAGTAGAGTTCCCTGTGCTATACAGTAGGCTCTTATTAGTTATCTACTTTATATATAGTACTGTATATATGTCAATCCCAATCTCCCAATTTTTCCCTCCCCCCCCTTCCCCCTTGGTAACCATAAGTTTGTTTTCTACATCTGTAACTCTATTTCTGTTTTGTAAATAAGTTCATTTGTGCCAATTTTTTTTAGAGTCCACATATAAGCATTACTCTATGTAAAGAATATGAGGAGCAGACTGGTGATAACTGAGGAAATGGTTGCCACATTCAGCTGGATTGTACATTGAGTAGCGCTTGATAAATATCCCTTGGCTTGGATTCAGTATCGCTCAGGCTCTGTCCACAGTTTTAGGCAAAGAGGCTATTAGAATTAATTATCTCATTGATTCAAGATGAGTATACAGTATTTGGATAAGCAATGCTGTTAAAATGAACCCCACAATTCTAGCACCTTCACATAATAAAGGTCTCTTGTTCCTCCCATCATTGTCTTATATGGTTTGGGGGGAAGGGTGAGGCTCTGAACTGTGAAACCAGCCGGGGTCCAGTCTCTTTCTGTCTTCTGTCACCTCCGTCTCTACCACGTGGCCTCCAAGGTAACCACAGAAAACAAAAGAGAGAAAAGAGTGTATAGAGCATATATACCCACTCTTAACTGCCTTGGTCCCAAAGCCCCTCCTCAGTACAAAAGGGATGGGGAATATACGCTCACTGGTGCCAGGGAGAGGGGCCAGTCTCGCCACTGATACCTTTGCCTATATTATCTGGATATTTCATGGGAAAATATCCAGCTCCAATCACAGATATTGTTCCATTTCTCTCCTTCTCGTCGAGTCTTGGTGCTGGTGGACGGAACAGTTGCAGAGGGCATGTTCCTGGAGTTTTCCTTCTTGGATACAAATTCGGTGCCTTCCACAAGAGTGATGGTCTCAAGATGAGTGGCTGCAAATGGAGCTGATTATAATTGTGTTATGACCACACACATGCCTGAGGTGTTCTTCAATCAGTCTCAACCACTTCAGTCTGGTTTAGTTATTCTTTACAGTAGCAAAACTTCTTTCACTTGCAATCTGAAAAAGGTACTATAAAATCAGGCTATAAATAATATTTCATTATGTAGTTGTAAAGGCATTGTATTTTGAAGCATGATAGTAAAATGGAGCAGGATCCTATGGTCCTTGCCCCCCATGTCCTCAGCCTGCCTTTTGTCTGTGGAAAAACTTTAGCCAAAGAATAAGTTCAATCAGAGAAGTGAGAAAATGCAGAAGCAAAGGAAAGCAGTCAAATAGGACAAAATAATAATAGTTTAGTCACTAAGCAAAGTCAAGGACCTTTAGTTCCTTCTCAAGGTCTATAGATAGTATTCTGAGCCATATCCTGTGGGCTGTCTTGTAAATACTGAAACCCCCCATCAGGTGGAAGAAGTTAACTACATGATGACCAGACTGTAGCCATGACATAAGCTACCACAATTCCAAGAACTGGCCTCAAAGAAATGGGAACAAACTGACCTTGAAACTGAAGAGTAACTGTACTTAAAACAATGAAGATGACTCTGGTCAGACCACTGATGACCTATTTCAAGATGACGGTCAGAGCTGACTGTGCTGTTTCTGCATGTAGCCCCCTCCCTCCATCTATAAAAGCTCTTGCCCACTGGTTGTCAGTGGGAGGGAGTCGGCCTTTGGACAGGAGTCCACCCTCGCCCCTAGTTGCCAGCATCTGAAATAAAGCAAACTTTCCTTTCCACTAACCTTGCCTCTTAATTGGCTTTTGAGCAGCAAGCAGCCGGACCTCCGCTTTCAGTTACAATAGTAGCATATAATACCCAACCCTTTGCCATTGCCCATTATTTAAACTTGCTTTTGACACAACTGCTCCTAACACTGTGCTTCTGACATACTGGGCCTACATTATCCAAAGGTTGATAATATTTTTTTCAGTCATTCTAAAATATTTCTTACATTAGTGACTTGTCCTGTCTTTGGAATTGTGATTGGAAACAATAGAATAATGAAACTCCTTCAAGAGTTTTGTTAAGTGGGATTTGGACCACTTGGAATAGAAGCTACATTGTTCATGGCTCTAGTTTCATATGTTTGTATGCAACCACTCTCTTGTATCTGAAATAAATTTGCTGTAGTCTTTGTCTCTACTCTATTCTAAACACACTGTACAAACAAGGGCCTGCTTCTCTGGAGAATAACCAAGCCAAGGATGTCATGTTCCATCTTGATGACGAAATGCAGATTTGTCATTAAAAGGCAAATTCTTCATTATCAAAAGCTGAATAGAAATGATGCTTTAAAAGATTTTAGCTAATGAAATTTAGCCCCTTCTTCCCTCCCCCCCCAAAAGAAGAATTTAGAAATATACTCTGGAGCTTAGCCCAGAGTATTTCATTTGGCTTCAAAATGCATACATTTTCTTTTACTTCATGGTCTTGCCTTACAGTATTTTGTTGTGTAGAAGGTAGCAAACCAATGTTGTTTGCCTTGTTGAGCTCAGGAACACTGCTTGCTTGGTTTTCCTGATATATTTCCAAGGCTTGTGTCTGGTTAAGCAAAATCTATGTGGTTTCTGGCTACCCCCATCAAGGAAAATGTACCCCGAATGGTGCCATCGCTCTATAACTTCTGCATCAGCCCAGTCTTCCATCTGGCAGGTTCCCTCTCTACTTTGTAGTCCTTTCTTCATCTTCTTTGAAGCCATTTGTGCAAGAAGGGAAGACAGAGATGCCTCTTTCCTTCCAACATTTCTGTCAGCTTAGGCTGAGTTTTCAGCTTGGACTCTGCTTTGGGAGTTTCTAGGTTTTGAGGGGATTTAAAGACTTTCCCAGCTCACCGAGTCCTTGTAGACTTCAGTTTTTTGCAGTCTCCTTAGTCAGTTCTCTATAAATGTCCAAATATGAAAGTCTCATTGCATTCCCTTATTTCTGTTCCCATGGCTTGGGTGAGCCCCTGTGGATGCAGGTTGCTGCTGTGGACGGGCTGAGGAGAATGGATGAATGGAGCTCTCCAAATCCATTTAATATAGCTGCCCTCAGATAACCAAAGGCTTGCGTGGAGGTGGTAGTCCCGTGAAGAGGGAGGTTCTGCAGGGGAAACTGCCAGAACCTCAGGAAGGTGCAATAAACCCAGTGGCTGCGAGAGGCATCCACTTTCCTTCCTATGGGCCGCTGGGGAGCCAGGCATCAAATACCGTTCTGTGTTTTGGGTATTTTGTTTGTTAGTTTGTTTTTACTTTGCTTTGCTACAAACTCCAGTGAGACTTTGGAAATTCAGTTTCAAACGGTCCTACACATTCCTCACCCTCAAGACCAGGAGGGAGGGGAGGACCTTCAAGATGGCAGAGGAGTAAAATGTGGAGATCACCTTCCTCCCCACAAATACATCAGAAATACATCTACATGTGGAACAGCTCCTACAGAACACCTACTGAACGCTGGCAGAAGACCTCAGACTTCCCAAAAGGCAACAAACTCCCCAGGGCAAAAGAAAAAACAGAGACAAAAGAATAGGGATGGGACCTGCACCTCTGGGAGGGAGCTGTGAAAGAGGAAAAGTTTCCACACACTAGGAAGCCCCTTCACTGGTGGAGACAGGGGGTGGGCAGGGAGGAACCTTTGGAGCCACAGAGGAGAGCTCAGCAACAGGGGTGCAGAGGGCAAAGCAGAGAGATTCCCACACAGAGGATTGGTGCCAACCAGCACTCACCAGCCCGAGAGGCCTGTCTGCTCACCCACCGGGGCGGGCAGGGTCTAGGAGCTGAGGCTCGGGCTTCGGAGGTCAGACCCCAGGGAGAGGACTGGGGTTGGCTGCGTGAACACAGCCTGAAGGGGGCTAGTGTGCCACAGCTAGCCAGGAGGGAGTCGGGGAAAAAGTCTGGACTTGCCTAAGATGCAAGAGACAGTTGTTTCGGGGTGCGCAAGGAGAGGGGATTCAGAGCACTGCCTAAACGAGCTCCAGAGACAGGCGCGAGCCGTGGCTATCAGCGCGGACCCCAGGGATGGGCATGAAACACTAAGGCTGCTGTGGCAGCCACCAAGAAGCCTGTGTGCAAGCACAGGTCACTATCCACACCTCCCCTCCCGGGAGCCTGTGCAGCCCGCCAATGCCAGGGTCCCGCGATCCAGGGACAACTTCCCCGGGAGAACACATGGCGCCCCTCAGGCTGTTGCAACATCTCACCAGCTTCTGCCACCGCAGGCTCACCCCGCATTCCGTACCCCTCCCTCCCCATGGCCTGAGTGAGCCAGAGCCCCCGAATCAGCCACTCCTTTAACCCCCTCCTGTCTGGGTGAAGAACAGATGCCAGAGGGCGACCTACATGCAGAGGCGGGGCCAAATCCAAAGCTGAACCCCAGGAGCTGTGCGAACAAAGAAGAGAAAGGGAAATCTCTCCCAGCAGCTCTGGAGCAGTGGATTAAATCTCCACAATCAACTTGATGTACCTTGCATCTGAGGAATACCTGAAGAGACAATGAATCATCCCAAAATTGAGGCAGTGGACTTTGGGAGCAACTGTAGACTTGGGGTTTGCTTTCTGCATCTAATTTGTTTCTGGTTTTATGTTTATCTTAGTTTAATATTTAGAGTTTATTATCATTGGTAGCTTTGTTTATTGATTTGGTGGCTCTCTTCCTTTTTTTAAAAAATGTATTTTTTTTTCCTTTTTCTCTTTTTGTGAGTGTGTATGTGTATGCTTCTTTGTGTGATTTTGTCTGTATAGCTTTGCTTTTACCATTTGTCCTAGGGTTCTGTCTGCTTTTTTTTTTTTCTAGTGTAGTTTTTAGCGCTTGTTATCACTGGTGGATTTGTTTATTGGTTTGGTCGCTCTCTTCTTTTTTTCTATTTTTGTTACTTTTGTATTTTTTCATTTTTAATAATATATTTTTATTTTTTATTTTAATAACTTTATTTATTTTATTATTATTTTTTCTTTCCTTCTTTCTTTTTCCCTTTTCTTCTGAGCTGTGTGGCTGACAGGGTCTTGGTGCTCCAGCTGGGTGTCAGGCCAGAGCCTCTTAGGTGGGAGAGCTGAGTTCAGGACATTGGACCACCAGAGACCTCCCAGCCCCATGTAATATCAAATGGCAAAAGCCCTCCCAGGGATCTCCATCTCAAGGCTAAGACCCAGCTCCACTCAACGACCAGCAAACTACAGTGCTGGACACCCCATACCAAACAACTAGCAAGACAGGAACACAACCCCACCCATTAGCAGAGAGGCTGCCTAAAATCATACTAAGTTCACAGACCCCCAAAACACACCACTGGACGCGGTCCTGCCCACCAGAAAGACAAGATCCAACCTCATCCACCAGAACACAGGCACCAGTCCCCTCCACCAGGAAGCCTGCACAGCCCACTGAACCAACCTTAGCCACTGGGGGCAGACGCTAAAAGCAATGGGAACTACAAACCTGCAGTCTGCGAAAAGGAGACCCCAAACGAAGTAAGTTAAGCAAAATGGGAAGACAGAGAAATACACAGCAGATGAAGGAGCAAGGTAAAAACCCACCAGACCAAACAAATGAAGAGGAAATAGGCAATCTACCTGAAAAAGAATTCAGAGTAATGATAGTAAAGATGATCCAAAATCTTGGAAATAGAATGGAGAAAATACAAGAAACGTTTAACAAGGACCTAGAAGAACTAAAGAGCAAACAAACAATGATGAACAACACAATAAATGAAATTAAAAATTCTCTAGAAGGAATCAATAGCAGAATAACTGAGGCAGAAGAACAAATAAGTGACCAGGAAGATAAAATAGTGGAAATAACTACCACAGAGCAGAATAAAGAAAAAAGAATGAAAAGAATTTAGGACAGTCTCAGAGACTTCTGAGACAACATTAAACACACCAACATTCGAATTATAGGGGTCCCAGGGGAAGAAGAGAAAAAGAAAGGGACTGAGAAAATATTTGAAGAGATTATAGTTGAAAACTTCCCTAATATGGGAAACGAAATAGTTAATCAAGTCCAGGAAGCACAGAGAGTCCCATACAGGATAAATCCAAGGAGAAACATGCCAAGACACATATTAATCAAACTATCAAACATTAAATACAAAGAAAAAATATTAAAAGCAGCAAAAGAAAAGCAACAAATAACATACAAAGAATGCCCATAAGGTTAACAGCTGATTTCTCAGCAGAAACTCTGCAAGCCAGAAGGGTGTGGCAGGACATACTTAAAGTGATGAAAGGGAAAAACCTACAACCAAGATTACTCTACCCAGCAAGGATCTCATTCAGATTCAACAGAGAAATTAAAACCTTTACAGACAAGCAAAAGCTAAGAGAATTCAGCACCACCAAACCAGCTTTACAACAAATGCTAAAGGAACTCCTCTAGTCAGGAAACACAAGAGAAGGAAAAGACCTACAAAAACAAACCCAAAACAATTAAGAAAATGGTAAAAGGAACATACATATTGATAATTACCGTAAATATAAATGGATTAAATGCTCCCACCAAAAGACATAGACTGGCTGAATGGATACAAAAACAAGACCCATATATATGCAGTCTACAAGAGACACACTTCAGACCTAGGGATACATACAGGCTGAAAGTGAGGGGGTGGAAATAGATATTCCATACAAATGGAAATAAAAAGAAAGCTGGAGTAGCAATCCTCATATCAGACAAAACAGACGTTAAAATAAAGACGATTACAAGAGACAAAGAAGGACACTACATAATGATCAAGGGATCGATCCCAGAAGAAGATATAACAGTTGTAAATATTTATGCACCCAACATAAGAGCACTTCAATACATAAGTCAAATGCTAACAGCCATAAAAGGGGAAACTGAGAGTAACACAATCATAGTAGGGGACTTTGACACCTCACTTTCACTAATGGACAGATCATCCAAAATGAAAATAAATAAGGAAACACAAGCTTTAAGTGATACATTAAACAAGATAGACTTCATTGATATTTATAGGACATTCCATCCAAAAACAGCAGATTACACTTTCTTCTCAAGTGCTTATGGAACATTCTACAGGATAGGTCATATCTTGGGTCACAAATCAAGCCTTGGTAAATTTAAGAAAATTGAAATCATATCAAGTACCTTTTCCGACCACAACACTGTAAGACTAGATATCAATTACAGGAAAAAATGTGTAAAAAATACAAACACATGGAGGCTAAAGAATACACTACTAAATAACCAAGGGATCACTGAAGAAATCAAAGTGGAAATCAAAAAATACCTAGAAACAAATGACAATGAAAACACAATGACCCAAAACCTATGAGATGCAGCAAAAGCAGTTCTAAGAGGGAAGTTTATAGCAATACAATCCTACCTCAAGAAACAAGAAATATCTCAAATAAACAACCTAACCTTATACCTAAAGCAGTTAGAGAAAGAAGAACAAAAAAACCCCAAAGTTAGCTGAAGGAAAGAAATCATAAACATCAGATCAGAAATAAATGAAAAAGAAATGAAGGAAACGATAGCAAAGATCAGAAAAACTAGAAGCTGGTTCCTTGAGAAGATAAACAAAATTGATAAACCATTAGCCAGACTTATCAAGAAAAAAAGGGAGAAGACTCAAATCAATAGAATTAGAAATGAAAAAGGAGAAGTAACAACTGACACTGCAGAAATACAAAGGATCATGAGAGATTACTACAAGCAACTATATGGCAGTAAAATGGACAACGTGGAAGAAATGGACAAATTCTTAGAAAAGCACAACCTTCCGAGACTGAACAAGGAAGGAATAGAAAATATAAACAGACCAATCACAAGCACTGAAATTGAAACTGTGATTAAAAATCTTCTAACAAACAAAAGCCCAGGACCAGATGGCTTCACAGGTGAATTCTATCAAACATTTAGAGAAGAGCTAACACCTATCCTTCTCAAACTCTTCCAAGATACAGCAAAGGGAGGAACACTCCCAAACTCATTCTACGAGGCCACCATCACCCTGATACCAAAACCAGACAAAGATGTCACAAAAAAAGAAAACTACAGGCCAATATTCTGATGAACGTAGATGCAAAAATCCTCAACAAAATACTAGCAAACAGAATCTAACAGCACATTAAAAGGATCATACACCATGATCAAGTGGGGTTTATCCCAGGAATGCAAGGATTCTTCAGTATATGCGAATCAATCAATGTGATAAACCATATTAACAAACTGAAGGAGAAAAACCATATGATCATCTCAATAGATGCAGAAAAAGCTTTAGACAAAATTCAACACCCATTTATGATAAAAACCCTCCAGAAAGTAGGCAAAGAGGGAACTTACCTCAACATGACAAAGGCCATATATGACAAACTGACAGCCAACACTGTTCTCAATGGTGAAAAACTGAAACTTTTTCCACTAAGATCAGGAACAAGACAAGGTTGCCCACTTTCAACACTATTATTCCACATAGTTTTGGAAGTTTTAGCCACAGCAATCAGAGAAGAAAAAGAAATAAAAGGAATCCAAATCGGAAAAGAAGAAGTAAAACTGTCA
This sequence comes from Balaenoptera ricei, assembly GCF_028023285.1. Taxonomy (NCBI): domain Eukaryota; kingdom Metazoa; phylum Chordata; class Mammalia; order Artiodactyla; family Balaenopteridae; genus Balaenoptera; species Balaenoptera ricei. The sequence continues at coordinate 41,771,452 of NC_082652.1, forward strand.
CTGTTTGCAAATGACAGGATACTATACATACAGAATCCTAAATATGTTACCAGAAAACTACTAGAGCTAATCAATGAATTTGGTAAAGTAGTAGGATACAAAATTAATGCACAGAAATCTCTTGCATTCCTATACACTAATGATGAAAAATCTGAAAGAGAAATTATGGAAACACTCCCATTTACCATTGCAACAAAAAGAATAAAATACCTAGGAATAAACTTACCTAAGGTGACAAAAGACCTGTATGCAGAAAAGTATAAGACACTGATGAAAGAAATTAAAGATGATACAAACAGATGGAGAGATATACCATGTTCTTGGATTGGAAGAATCAACATTGTGAAAATGACTACACTACCCAAAGCAATGTACAGATTTAGTGCAATTCCTATCAAACTACCAATGGCATTTTTCACAGAACTAGAACAAAAAATTTCACAATTTGTATAAAACACAAAAGACCCTGAATAGCCAAAGCAATCTTGAGAAAGAAAAATGGAGCTGGAGGAATCAGGCTCCCTGACTTCAGACTATACTACAAAGCTACAGTAATCAAGACAGTATGGTACTGGTGCAAAAACAGAAATATAGATCAATAGGACAGGATAGAAAGCCCAGAGATAAACCCATGCACATATGGTCAACTTATCTTTGATAAAGGAGGCAAGAATATACAATGGAGAAAAGACAGCCTCTTCAATAAGTGGTGCGGGGAAAACTGGACAGCTACATGTAAAAGAATTAGAATACTCCCTAACACCATACACAAAAATAAACTCAAAACAGATTAAAGACCTAAATGTAAGGCCAGACACTATAAAAGTCTTAAGAGGAAAACATAGGCAGAACACTCTATGGCACAAATCACAGCAAGATCCTTTTTGACCCATCTCCTAGAGAAATGGAAAACAACCCAAAAATAAGCAAATGGGACCTAATGAAACTTAAAAGCTTTTGCACAGCAAAGGAAACCATAAACAAGACGAAAAGACAACCCTCAGAATGGGAGAAAATATTTGCCAATGAAGCAACTGACAAAGGATTAATCTCCAAAATTTACAAGCAGCTCATGCAGCTCAATATCAAAAAAAAACAAACAACCCAATCCAAAAATGGGCAGAAGACCTAAATAGACATTTCTCTGAAGAAAATGTACAGATTGCCAACCAACACTTGAAAGGATGCTCAACATCACTAATCATTTGAGAAATGCAAACCAAAACTACAATGAAGTATCACTTCACACCAGTCAGAATGGCCATCATCAAAAAATCTACAAACAATAAATGCTGTAGAGGGTGTGGAGAAAAGGGAACCCTCTTGCACTGTTGGTGGGAATATAAATTGATACAGCCACTATGGAGAACAGTATGAAGGTTCCTTTAAGAACTATAAATAGAACTACCATGTGACACAGCAATCCCACTACTGGGCATATACCCTGAGAAAACCATAATTCAAAAAGAGTCATGTACCACAATGTTCATTGCAGCTCTATTTACAATAGCCAGGACATGGAAGCAACCTAAGTGTCCATCGACAGATGAATGGATAAAGAAGATGTGGCACATATATACAATGGAATATTACTCAGCCATAAAAAGAAATAAAATTGAGTTATTTGTAGTGAGGTGGATGGACCTAGAATCTGTCATACAGAGTGAAGTAAGGTATAAAGAGAAAAACAAATACTGTATGCTAACACACGTATATGGAAACTAAAAACAAAAAGGGTTCTGAAGAACCAAGGGGCAGGACAGGAATAAAGATGCAGATGTAGAGAATGGACTTGAGGACACGGGAAGGGGGAAGGGTAAGCTGGGACGAAGTGAGAGAGTGGCATGGACATATATACACTACCAAATATAAAATAGATGGCTAGTGGGAAGCAGCTGCACAGCACAGGGAGATCAGCTCGGTGCTTTGTGACCACCTAGAGGGGTGGGATTGGGAGGGTAGGAGGGAGACATAAGAGGGAGGAGATATGGGGATTTATGTACACATATAGCTGATTCACTTTGTTATACAGCAGAAACTAACACACCATCGTAAAACAATTATACTCCAATAAACCTGTTAAAAAAATAATATCAAAAAATTTTTAAAATGGATCTATGAGGAAACAGCTTAGAGGAAAATCTTTGCACAATTACCTACATATATAGTACATGCTTTGAATCAAGGTTATACCATGTTTTATGATGAGATACCCCATCTTCTCCTTCCTACTGAGTTATATTGAATAAATGCCCAGAAAGAAAGAAAAAAAAAAAGACCAAGAGGGAAGAAATCAGCCCCAGGGTTTCACTAGGATAGTAGTATAGTGGAATAGATCGACCAAGACCATTTTAAATGCCCACAGCTTTTCAGTGCTGAGGAATGCAGCCGAGGCATCTGTTAGACCAGCATGGTGGTCTCCAGGTGCCCAGTGGTCCATGCCATGGCCCTGGAAAAAAAACCTTTGGGAGATAAGCAGCAGAGACCCACACACCAGAGGGGCCTGATTCGAGGCAAGGCTGCGTGGCTCACCCTGTTGTTAACTTGGATGAAGGAAGGAACTGAATGACATTCACAACCCGAAGTGATTCCATTTCATCATTTTGTACACATACATTCATGATGTGCTATATGTTATATATAATTTACTAAAGCATGCTTTTAAAAATAGATTTGAGGAGCGTGGAGACCCCAGAAGAGTATGTTATTGTACTGGGCTTGAGTTTCTCTTTCCCTCCCACAGGGGACCTCTGAGGGTCTATTTGAGGGCATGAATATGGAAAATTCAGCTCCAACTCCCCACCCCACTCCCCAAACAACACTGCAGAGCTATGCTAAGCTCTTGTGGTTTTGAAAGAACAGATGCATGAGACAAAATAAGTACAAAAGGAATTTGGGGAATGGGTCCTAAGAATCACCACATTTCCTATCACTCTCAGAAAACACATCTCTTTTCAGGGGTACTGTACATCTGTGTGGCTCCAAACCACCAATTATTTTTCCAAGAAACATAATTACAGCCTTCTCCTGAAAATGCCAAACGCTCAAATGAAATACAGCTTCAGAAATTTTCACTTAAGTTAATTGGTTCCAATTGCTCAGACCTGCTTTAGCCCCCCGAAACACATGCAAGCCAAGTTCTTTTTTTTTTCTTCCTATTCACTTTTTCCAGAGAAAGAAAGAAAGAGAGAGAGAGAGAGAGAGAGACAGAGAGAGAGAGGGAGGGAGGAAGGAAGGAGGGAAGGACGGAAGGAAGGAAGGGTAGAGAGCTACCCCTGAATTCTACATATTTTATTAGAACACAACCTAACGGGACAGGAAGTATAATTGAAGTAGGCAGGGAGGACACTTGTCCTGGTGGACACTTGCCCTCCATATCTGCACCAGCCCTGAGAGGCCACAGATGTCACAGGCCTTCCTCTTGAGCCACTCTGAATGTAATCTGTTGGCTTTGGTTTGCTGACTGTATATGCACGTCAAAGACTGCGGCCATGGATTATTTATAAGATGTGCACTTCCAATTCGCGCTGCTTCAGACGTGAGCTTCAACTTGGCACACGCGGCCGCCGCAGCCGCAGTCTGTTCTGAAAGGTTGGGCAGGTCGGGGCTGGTAAGTGAGCCTCTTGCTGAGTGGTTGTGCAAACGTTAGCTGAGGTAACATTTGGAAGCAGCCCTGTTTGCAGACAGACTCTTATTTCAGGTTAACAACGCTTTACATGACATCATAAGAGACATATAAGGGCGCATATTCAGAGGACGGATCTGGGAGTGATGCATCCAGCCCAGAGACCATTGGGTCATTTGGGCCCATGACTCTTCAAGTGCCCACTTGGAGAATTGACCGTGTCTCATTTTGGATCTGTGTCTGCCTACGTGGAAACCCCGTTTTCCCACTTGATGGAGACTCACAGACATTGCCTCCTAACTCCATGATCTGGTATGGTAGGAGAAGCAACTGGGAAAATCAGTTTAATTTACCATTTTAACCAAATTTAATTAACCCATTTGCTGAGGTTAATGAAACCCTTGTTAACTTGAGTCAGGAGGGGGATGAAAAGTAGGGCCTTTTAAGCTCACATCCCTAATAGGATCCATGCCTTAAGGAGCCGTGAACCTGACAAAGACAGGGCACTAGTTTGGTGCTTTGAACCTTTTCTCAGAAAGGGAGTCTAGGGGGCATTCTGCAGGGACATAGGACAGGAAATGTAGCCAGCACTCTAGTCTCTCCTAAAGTTATTCAGTGTTTGAAATTGTTATTTAGTCTAAAACAGGGGGATTCTAGGACAATTGCAGCAGGACACTCCAGTGCCCAGTGGAAACGACCTGGGGTCCATCCACATTCTCTAGTGGCTGACCTGCTGCTGCATGTTATCAGAGGCCTCCTTCTCAGTCAATGGTGTTTGCAAGGCAGCCATAAATACCCAAAGCGATGGTTCTCCTGCCTGGAGTTCAGCATCAGAGCGATGAACTGACAAGCTCAGTGTGTTTTAGTTGCCAGGTGTCACTGTCATAAAACTCCCCTTCATCTGGCATTGGCTGAGAGCCCCATCAGCTGACTCAGCTCAGAGGGTTTGAACACCATGCAGGCTGGTGCCCTTCCCTCCTCTTCAGTGGTATTTCCTTAGTGGTTCCTGAGGTCTTCTCACCCTTGGGAGACAGTTAGCTTTCTAAGCATGTCCTTGGCAGGAAGGTGATTCATTTTTTTTCCCTGAATGTCAAGCTTGTTCCTAAGAGGTAAAGAAAAGGGAAGACCTTTGCACACATACAAAGGGAAGAAGGAGCTGAATAGGAACCTTCCGCAGTCAGAGAACATCTGTCAGGACACAGAGGAGGTTGAGAGTCCAAAGGGCAGGGTCTCAGAATTCCATGGGAGTTTTTTCTTCTTGATTCAAAAGATGCTGAGATCAGTTCAGGACTGATCTGGCCAGGAGGAGAGATTTGGGGATCTCACACATCACTGAATGCAATGGGCTCAAAATCTAGGGTTGAGAGAGGAGAGGCTCAAAGTAGCATGAGATGCACTTTCCTCCACTCTTAAAGCTGTTGCTTCCAATCAAGCTCTCCATGTCTGTGACCTTGATTTAAAAGATCAGGAATGGGGCTTCCCTGGTGGCGCAGTGGTTGAGAATCTGCCTGCCAATGCAGAGGACACGGGTTCGAGCCCTAGTCTGGGAAGATCCCACATGCCGCGGAGCAACTGGGCCCGTGAGCCACAACTACTGAGCCTGGGCGTCTGGAGCCTGTGCTCCGCAACAACAGAGGCCGCGATAGTGAGAGGCCCGCGCACCGCGATGAAGAGTGGCCCCCGGTCGCTGCAACTAGAGAAAGCCCTCGCACAGAAACGAAGACCCAACACAGCAAAAATAAATAAATAAATTAAAAAAAAAAAAAAAGATCAGGAATGCAAGGTGAAGCATTTCTGTTCTTTAAAGGAATACATTCGTGAAGCCCCCACCTCCTTCCATCTTCTGAAAGAAAAATGTGCCAAATGCTGGATGAACAATTTTATTCCTGATCCACCAAACAGGGAAGGGAAGAAAGCAGCTGAGTGCTATGGAGGGATTTCCGTAGGATAGAACAGTGTCAGTGGGAAAGCACCGTAACAAGATTTGGATCAGATTTACTACAAGAGCAGAGCTTTTTCTTTATCGACTGTTTTAGTCTTTTTCAAAAAACTTTTCCTGGGGTGGTAGAAAAACTCAGTGAAAAGGCATCACTTATTCACTTATGGGTGGAGATGGAAAAAGTATGTTAAAAAAAAAAGTATAAGTAAAACTGACATTATGAAACATAGAAAATATTTTGGGAGTGTCTTCCTAAAAATTATCTAGGCTTTCAGAAAGTACTCTTTTCCTAAAAAATCTCAAGTTTTCTCCATCTCCCTCATCCATTATCCAGATAATTGCCTCCAAATAACTTTTAGCCGTCATTCTGAAGCTTAGCAGAATTGAAATAATTCGATGTTACTGAATTGATAAAGCAATATTCCTTGTGGGCTCCTCTTTATAGTCCTCTTAGAGGGTCAGCAAAGTCAAGAATTCATTCATGGAGCAAATATTCATTACTACTGTTGGGAACACAGAAGAGTACAAGCCATGGATTTTGCTGTCAGGGAGCGATTTAGTTAGTGAAATAGGACCAACACACACAAACAAGGTTGAAGTTCCTACACATTGCCAACCACAGGCAAGTCAAGTCAGGATTGACTTTATTATTCAGATCAGCACCAGAAGAATCACTTTTAGAAGGCTGACATCACGCGGGACAATCAAACACAGACAAGGGCCAAGCACAGAACGAGGATCCCGGAGGCACTTGGCGATCATCTACATCCTCACCTGATGCTGCTGACCCCAGAACTGTGAGGGGAGCTGACGTGCTCAAGGTCACAGGGCTTCTGGGTGACAGAGCTGGGCTCGAGCATACATTTCCTGACTCCAGTTCCAGAGTTCTCATTCAAGTTCATAATTAAAGGTATATATCCCCTCAGCTTTCCTTTGTGACATTCCCTTAAATGCCGGAAGAGCACTGAGATACGGAACAGAAGACATGCATTCCGCTCTCCGCGTTGCCCCTAACTAGCCAAGTGTGTTTAGGCAAGTCACAAACGTCTCTGGATTTCAGATTCCTCATCCATCAAATGGGGTAATTAGACTTTCTCAGTGCTCTCCACACTTCTCCGTCAAAGTACCCCTCCTAGCAGAGCAGAGTGGATGATAATCGGAGTAAGAGTTTGGAGGTGTGTCGATAAGTGGCCCCCTACAAGCAATAAATGCACTTGAAATGTTGGAATTTGTCGGTCGTAATGATTTGTGTGACTTCTGCATTTTACTTAATAAGATATCTGTGTTTGTTTTAATGTGAAAACAATGTTTGAAATTTCTTACCATCAGTTGGAGTTGATTTGCCAAGGAGAGCCTGTTTGTCCTGGGGTACAAGGATGGGGTGGTCTTCTGGGGCCATTTCCCTCTTCATGGATTCCCTGTTCGGCGTCTCTGTTTCTTATTTCACCGCACACTCCTATTCCTGGTTCCAACAATGTAGGCAGCTCTCTCACCACAATACCCATAGGGCTCTCAAGAACACCTGGTTGTTTGAGAGAGTCCCCGAAGGGGAAATTAGCACCCTAGGCAGAGAGTCTAGAAAGGGACACAGACATTTATGAGATGGCTGCTCTTCTAGAAAAGAGAGGTGGGCTGACTCATCAACTTGACCTCTGTCTGCAGGAGATCTGCTTTGGTGTTGAGCCAAATTTTGATCCTTTGCCTCTAATCTTTTCTGGAAAGAGGTGGGCTGTTTGGTTCAGAGGCACTAGATTAAATCTCTTTGAAAAATGCAACCTTACCTCTTATTCAGATGCAAATCTTTTAAGTACCTCAGCCTGTCCCCCCCTCCTACCTTCAAGTCAACACCAAAGTGGAGAACCAACTTCTAGTTTGGTTTCACTCCACCCAGCTCTCTCATCGCCTTCTGGATGTGTGGGGGGACTTGGAGCAGACAGGATAGAGGGTGCAAAGGGGGTTGATTCTCACCCAGTCCCTGGTCGGTGATCAGCAGGGACAGGGAGGTCAGCCAAATTCCTTGTCTGCTGCGGCAGCAAAGGCCTTCTCCCAAGTGGCTCTTCCAGATGCAAAAGTACTCAGAGCTTCTGACCATTTCCCAGAGGGTGAAGCGGATGGGACGAGGAGGGACTTTTGCTCTTCTAAATAACCGAGTCCGCATGCACCACGCTGCTTCAGGGCATCTTCAAGCACCTTGCACATAGTAGGTACCCAAGAAAGCTTTATCAGACGCACGAATCAGTGCTAGGTCTCCACCGAGGACGAAATCCTGGCACGTGGCTTATGAAAAAGAATATCCCCTTAAAACCCAGTATCTCGGCTCAGGTTTAGTTTCCAATCCTATAGATATTTAGCAAATAACAGATTTAGATGAATCTAGGTATTGGAGTTTAGGCTCACCAAGTGGTTTCAACTCAGGTTGAAGAGTAGTACCATGTGGCAAGCTTTCTAAAAATATTGATGCCTGGGTCCCACTCCAGAGTAACTGAATTAGAAACTCTGGGGAGGGGCCCAGGTATTGGCAATTAAAAAAATTTTTTTTTCCAGGTGATTGTGGGGCACAAGACTATGAATGACTCATCTAACCAGGCAGGTGAAGTGGTTTTCCCAGGATCTCACCAGGCTGGTGGCAGAGCTGGTTTCCCATCCAATCCTATGCTCTTTCCCACACACCACAGCAGCCCTCCTTTACCCCTGTGGCCTGTGGGATAACTTGAACTTTTCCACTGGGAAAAGGGAGCAGTAGTTGACCCACTAACCCCCTGGAAACAAGTGCTTCAGCACCATGGGAATTTTCCTGGTCCTATTTGTGGAAATGGTCCAACCTTGGATGTTTTTCCAGGAAAGGATATTATGAGAAGGGTCCCTTTGGTAACTGCCTATAAGCATTATTTGTGAGGCATGGGAAGATTCTAGCCCCAAAATATCCTCTTTGCCTTCAGTTACTTATGCTGAAAAGCATCTCTCAGGAATATTTTAGGGGGTTAAGATAGATTACTTATTAGAATATAAATGAGGCTGTGGGTGACCTCTATTCTCTCTGCTTATCTAAATGAAAAACTGATGGTTTGAGTACCTAGCACAGTGCTTGGCCTTAGTAATTTTACAATATGTATATGGTAACTACCTCTTTTTAAAATTTAATTTAATTTAATTTTTTTCTTTTATTGAAGTATAGTTGCTGTACAATATTATACAAGTTATAAGTGTATGATATACTGATTCACAATTTTTAAATGTTATATATATATAAGATTTAAAGTTATTATAGTTATTATAAAATATTGGCTATATTCCCTGTGTTGTACAGTATATCCTTGCAGCTTATTTTATACCTAATAGTTTGTACCTCTTAATCCCCTACCCCTATATTAACCCCCGCCATGGTAACCACTAACTTGTTCTCTGTATCTGAGAGTCTGCTTCTTTTTTGTTATATTCACTAGTTTGCTGTATTTTTTAGATTATATATATAAGTGGTATCACACAGTATTTGTCTTTTCTGTCTGACTTATTTCACTTAGCATAATGCCCTCCAAGTCCATCCATGTTGCTGCAAATGGCAAAATTTCCTTCTTTTTTATGGCTGAGTAATATTCCATTGTATATATAGACCACATCTTCTTTATCCATTCATCTGTTGATGGACACTTAGGTTGCTTCCATATCTTGGCATTTGTAAATAATGCTTCTATGAATATTGGGGTGCATATATCTTTTCAAATGTTTTTTGGGGGGATTTTTTCAGATATATACCCAGGAGTGGAATTGCTGAGTCATATGGTACTTCTATTTTTAGGGTAACCCACTCTTATTATATGTTATTATGTGTAAGAAAACCATGCTGGGCTTTAGGTACATTGTCTAATTTAATTATCACCCCAAACTTAGAGATAGTTGTTATTATCCTTGTGTGTGTGTATATATATATATATATATATGTGTGTATATATATACATTCTGAGGCTCACATTGTAATTCTGATGCCTACAGGTTTCAGTTAAACTGGAAGATCCTCTGAGCTCAGACTAAGCCCTCTGCTTCACTTATGAGGGAAATGGGACCTTGACATAGGAGGGAAGGGGCATGATTTTCTGTGTGAATGCCTAAGATATTCAATTTTTAATCAAAGATTCAAGCCCTGTAAATATTAGTGCATCAGCTTCTTTCCAAATTGGAAAAAGAAAAGTCTTTGAGTCTCTTGGTGTGGTGTTCAAATCCTGGTCTGACCATTTTCTTGCTGTATAAAAATTACTGAAGCTGGAAGATCTCCACTCTCAGAAGGAAAAGAAGAAGGAAGGAAAAAAAGGAAGAAATCAATGGAGGAAGGGAGATGGAGAAGGAGGAGTGTAAGGCAGAAGGAGAATAAAGAAGAAGGCGAAAGAAAAGAGAGGGAGCAAGTGGGGGGGGGCAGGACCCTCCGAGTGAGATGGGAAGGCAGGAGACTGACACTGCGGGGACCTCGTTGTGCTGCCACTGTGGGACCAGAGGCCACTCTGGAGTGGCTTTCTAAAGGGCACTTTTTTCTAATCCAAGACCGCAAGCAGAAGACCAGGACCTGCTGTGAGGAGGAGAAGGCTTGAATCAGGGACAAATAGATGGAGATAGGTATAAGGGAGGGTTTCTACAGACCCGGGGCAGAGGGAGAGTGGAATTTGTTCCAGAGAAATTCAGTGACAAGAAAGATGCAGAAAGAAAAAGAAAACGTTGGGTCAGTGAAGGCTCCGAAGGGCTTCTCTATAGGCCTGAATTAAAGACATTGTAAAAGTGAAAGGCGTAAAGTGGAATATTTTTGACCTTGAAGAATGTACTTTTTTGAAGTGTCGGCTTCCCCAAAAACGGTATGTCGTGGACTCTAGCTTTTGAAGAAAGGAGGAGGAAAAAACTGGTCCAAGTGAATCAAAGGAAGTGATAAATCTGTGACCCTCTCCTGAAACAAAGCACGTGGAGCTTAATTAATGCATTTAGCTACCTGACCAGAAAAGCCTCATTTTGAAGCCTGCCTTAGGGACCTCATCTATTTCAGGAGTTCTTGGGAGATGAAAATCACTTTTAAGCACTGAGTCTGACGATGACCATGAGCGCTGTTAACGCTTTGGGGAAAGACCAACACCATATACTCAATGTATTATAATGCTTGCAAGGGCCTCGTTGAAGGCAGTGCCCTCTAATATAGAGGCACATAGGCAGTGAAATAAAGAAAAGTAAGCAGGGGATGTTGGGAGGTGGAGAGGCACAGGCAGGACCAACAGGATTGTTCTTTAATGCAGACACTGGACGGAGGGAGAGGGAAGGTTTCGGGCAGGAGAAGCGGGGAGAGAGGGGGCAGAAGATGTGAGATGTCCACTGTGAGGCTCCAAGAAAAGGAAACGGAAGCTACTCAGAGACTGGGCCACATGAGAAGAAAGGAATTGTGTCATGCTGAATTAGAAGTGGTTAAATTTCTAGAGAAGGGACATAATCCACAGGTACAGGCATCAAGCACCAAGTCTTACTACTGACCTGGGAAAACCAGGAAAGATGTTGCGAATGAGCAAAAATAGGAAAGTCCACTGTTAACTCCTGGGTCGGCCTTTCTCTCCAAGTCTTTGTCTCTTCTGTCTCTCTCTGCGTTTCTGCTGTCTCTGGGGCTGTCTCTCTGACTCAAAGTTAGCTGAAATGGCAAGAGACAGTATTCAAAAAAAAAATTGTTTTTTAATTAATTAATTAATTTATTTATTTTTGGTTGTGTTGGGTCTTCGTTTCTGTGCGAGGGCTTTCTCTAGTTGCAGCGAGCGGGGGCCACTCTTCATCGCGGTGCGTGGGCCTCTCACTGTCGTGGCCTCTCTTGTTGTGGAGCACAGGCTCCAGACATGCAGGCTCAGCAGTTGTGGCTCACGGACCCAGTTGCTCTGCGGCATGTGGGATCCTCCCAGACCAGGGCTCGAACCCGTGTCCCCTGCATTGGCAGGCGGATTCTCAACCACTGCACCACCAGGGAAGCCCAGTATTCAAAATTTTTAAAAAGCAAAAAGGAACGTCATGAGCAAAGGTGGAAACTTATTTACATGGAACCATGTCTTTTTCTTCTTTTTTTTTTACTTAGGGAGATATCTAAGATGACAGATGGTTCATTCAAAGACTTAGAAAATGATGGCCAAACAGATGAATAAATGGCAAGAGTAGTGATTCTTGCATTGAGATACATTTCTCAGTTTCTTTCTTTTCATTATTTGATTTAAGAACATTGGAGCATTACTGAGGTTTACTCATAAATTTGGAGGAGATTTTTGCACATTGGGCCAACTCTGCAGAGCAAGGCAAGAAGAAGCCAAGGGGCATGGTAGAAAGAACACAAAAATGGGGATCCAAAACTCTGGCTCTTTTTCTTTGCTCTTCTAGAATATTCAGCCTTGGCATGTCACCAGATTCTGGGTTTCAGTTTTCCCCATTTGTATCAGGACTAGCATATCCCAAAGATCTGATTCTAAAAATCTATTTCTCTAAATTGGCCTGTCATCAGGAACTTGTTAACAAAAATTTAGAGGTTTGACATTTTAATTATCTCCTGATATCTGTTTCAAAAAACTGCTTTCCATTTATTGGCTTATGAATCCAGGAGAAATAGCATTGGTTGCACTTAAGCCTTACTTTTGCTAATTTCCTGTCAAGATGTGGTTGAGATTTATGGTTCTTTCTAAGCAGCCCCAATATAGTCTTCGTGGAGAGAAGTAGGTTCAAAGCACTCTCTCATTCCTGTCCTAATAAAATAAGTACAAGGAGCCACCTCTCAAGTACCCCTGGGCCAGCTCTTTCTGGGTAGTTGGTCACGTGTCCATTGGAAAGACAGTGGTGATTGGTGGAGCTAAGAGCTGGGTGCCCCTCTACCCACCCCAACTCACCAGCTATGTGATTAGGGCAGATTATTCACACTTCTTGAGCCACAGTTTCCTCATCTATGAAACAAATATAATAATTGTGCTCCATAGGGTTGTATGTATTAAATGCAATAATACACACACAAAAAAACCCTCTCAGCATTACGTCTGATCCAGAGTAAAAACAATAAATGTAAACTATCATTGTAATGTCATTGTCATTAATACAATCACCGGGAACTTTTTACATCATGAGTAACCTCAGATTAGATTCTTCTGACTGCTCTGGTGGTCTATGACTCAGATGCTTTTTTCCCACCCCTTTCTGATTCTCATTGCTGAGAAGTTTTTCCAATAAAAATGTAACAAGCCAAAAATCATTTAATAATAATAGTTAATTCAGGATAATTATTTTCTCTCTATTTTTTTTATCACTTTTATTCACTCCACCTACCTTACTGTTGGGGTCTTCAGGGTTAATTAGGAGCAGCTTTATACTTGGGTAGTTGGTTAATCACCAAGTAGAATGTTGGAAGAAGGCTACTCAGATGCTTTTCATCTTAGCATCCAATCCTCAGGAAACTGTGGAAAAAATTTTTTTACTTGTCTAAGGCCACCTACAGTATTAGGTAATTATTAAAGCTGATTGCATATCAGAGCCTAAATATAGTGTTATAGAACTGTACTTCACTCATGGTCCCCTCATGGCAAATGAATCAGAGGAACTGCCATGTATTTTTGAAGAGTAAATCTTTGCGCTAATTAATTATATCAATATCAACATGTTGATATTGATATAATTAGCACAGTGGATGACACTGATATAATTAGCACAAATATTTACTCTTCAAAAATAAGTGGCAGTGCATATGCATATAATAATAATAACGCTGAACAGTTATAGCACCACTTTCTCTAAGGAGCTTATAAAAATACATAAATAGCAAATTACTGAAACTCAGACTTCATTGAGAGCTTTGATGGCATCACTGAGCAAGGTTGAAGGGGTTGACGCAGCCAGGAGAAACCCCATGAATAGATCCTGACAGGGATCTTCCCCCAAATGGAAGTGAATCTCCAAGCCGCTCACGATAAGCCTAAATCTAAGAGATACACCAAATTAGGTAATGGAATTGAAATTGAATAGGACTCCTTTTCTTTCTTTATTCTAATTAATGTTCAGCTAATCTAAACCCAGCATGATCTGGTTTTAAAACTAAACAGAATTGGGTAAGAGAAGGGAAGTTGGTGAGTAAGACAGAAAATATATTTGGACCACCCTGCCTTCAGTGTCTTTGATGTAGAAAGACCACGGGCCCATTGTCAAGGAAATCTGTCCCTAGGTCATCTCTCATTTGTTTGATGATACAGCTTCTATGCCTCTTCATATAACTGTGACAGGAAGAGAGGGTTTGGGAGAAATGTGTGCGGTACCATGAGAGGAGAAGGTGGGCATGGTGCCTAATGGTTCCATTGGCACGCTGCTGTCGGGGGCCTCTGAGAACCAACCTTCCCACTGTGTTTGTGATGAGAGATATTAATCTCAACCAATTTCTTATTCCTTTATTTGAGTACAGGCTAACTGAGTTACACATTTTCTTACCATAACAACTGTATTAACAGCAACCACGGTTTTGAAGTCATGGTAGCACACACATATCTGCCCATACAGATATACAAACAACGCACACAACACCAAACATAGCCTTGAGTTCAGATTAACTCACTGATGAGCATGGAAGATGTGGGCCAAGAGACTTTTCAAGTATCTTATACTTTACAAAACTCTGACTTACTGGCCAACATCAGAAAAGTAAGCATGGTTTTATGGACTGACAGAAAGGAACATTCGTTGTTTTAACCCTCTTTTCCTCTGAGGACTAACTCCTATAATGGAGCGTCCCAGATGTTCTGCTTCTTACTGCCTCTTTGGATGTGAAGATTGCACAGCAGGAGGCAACATCTGGGAGAGAAAGGAGGGATTGTGAGACTTAGAGTATTGGCGTGTGCCTGGTTGTGATTCTTGGGTAGATTATTACTCTTTTGGAGATTATTATTTATAATTTCTGGGTGCATAGCAGAGAAGTACGTCAGTATTTCTTCTCAAGTTTTGAGTTTTTGAATTTTCAATTGTATAAAGAAAAGAGGTTTTCTTTCTTGCATTCTTGCAGTTTTAGAATTCCAACTGTAAACTGACCTTCCTCCTTACCCTAAACCATATTGTTTTGCAACTTCTTATTTGATAAAACTGCTTTGGTCCTTCAATAACGGGCTTCGTTGTTATCATGGTGAGAAGAAGTAGAAAGTCTCATGAGCGTCATTCCTTGGACGGTGCTTGGTTCAGGGGGGGGTTTGAACTTCAGTCCTAATGCTTATGATTGTTTCATTACATTTTGCCATCATAAAGGAGAGAGATCTCCACCGATTCCCCCCACCTCCCCGCCTCATCCTCACACCTCTATGTTCTTGCTTCCAAGTTTAATCTTCCACGGCAACTTGAATGTAACAGCACTGGAGTGGATGACACACATAGTAATCATTTTGCACTGTAGCCTCAGTTCATGACGTTTTGCAAAGCAGGTATCCAAAGGCACACACTGAAATCATTTTGCCAGAGTACTCTTGCCTTTTAATAGCTTCCTAACAGGGTATCCAAAGAAACACTCTGGAAACATTTTGCCCTCCTAATTTCATGTTGTAATGACATCAAAATGTCATAAAGCAATTACCATCCCAAGCACAAAGTGATCTTTAGAAGTTACTTTCTCCATAGGCTCATTAACTTCTTTCTAGCTTTAATATCTTGATTGTTTAAAGAAATGTTCAATGCTAATTGAGAGACTTCATTTAAAACTGAATACCATTTATTTAGCACAACCTCTCATTCTGCTTCTGTCTCTCTCTCTCTCTCAACCAAATTACACTAGGCTGACAGAACCCTAGATTTATAGATACACACACACCTTTTGACCTCTCCAGTTAAAATTCAAAGTGGAATTGATCTGTTACAACGCAAAAATCAGCATAGGGCATGGATTGCTTTGGGCACAAAGGGAACAGTAGATACTGAAGATGTCCTTGGTAGCAAGCACATCCCAAAGCTTCTGCAGTGCCCCCCAAATACCAGGCTGGGTCCCTATTATGAGACCTCAAAGAAATGTGAAATGCTTAACTAGAGAAATTCTGCATGTCAACACAGCTATCGGACTTCATCTCGCCCTGTTTCTAATGATTGCGATCTGCCAGGTGTATTTCTTCAAACAAAAACCCTAAATCAAGGGAACTGACAATGACAAATTAGATTCAGCCTCATTCTGTGATACAGGCTGTGATTTGCAGCTGTCCCTTCCTGAAACATCTGTAAGAGGAGTTTGAGCTTATGTTTTCCTGTGGGCTTGTATGAAATAAATAAGGAATGGGGAGTAATCTCATCAACTTTTTCTAGGCAGAAGCCTAAGAGCCAATTTGCTTGTCGCACATGTGCCAGGTAATATTCATATCTTAACCTTTAGCTCTCTGAGCACATTCTTATCTGGATAATGGAAGGGTTGGAAATGAGCTCAACTAATTTGCACAAAACAGTGCCCGGAGTCATGGTCTCTCTACTCAAATCAAGAGATAAGATGGCCTCTGACTTTCTCTATAGGGCTGTCTGTCCAAGACTAAATAACAAAGGAATGTTCTTGCCAAATATTTTTTTCTGTTTTGAGATCCCTCCAAAGTGACCTATAGAGCTCTTAGCAACTGGTTTGATCATTTGCTGATGGTGGAGAGACAGAATGATTGGTTCAGATGTGTGAAAATAAAGCTAAAACGGGGAGGGGCTATTTGGTTAATAATAAATAGCAAGAAAGATATATGAATAAAAATAAGCATCTTAATGATTTACCATTGCTGTGAAACCAATAGGCCGGTGATCCAATCCGATATCCGCAAATTCATGTAATCCTCAGGGTAAAACAATTTAATGGGCTGTCTCTTTTATAGTTACAAAAGGCCTTTCATGTGATCAATTATACATAAGAGTACAATAAATGTAACTTTCTTCATACTAATCACATCTAACTTAAATTCTCTTGTTGGTCTTTGGAGTGTACGTAGCATTCCCAATAAAGTTTTTAGTTCCAACTCTTACCAAAAGTTAATCTGCCCAGAACTTCCAAATAAATCTTTGGTACAAGGGATTTTTATCCACACTAAATAAAATGGCTCAAACAATACAGTTTGTTAGGAAACTGCCACCTCCTCCTGTTCTGGCCCCTTCTACAACACGACAATCCTGCTGCTTCAGTCGGCCAGTGGGCAGTGGGGGGTTGGTTTGATTGTTTTTATTCTGTTTGGTTTTGTTTGTATTTTGTCGGAAAGGCAGCCTAGCACCGTGTTAACACTGTCACCCGAGGATAACAAAACTTGTCTAAGAGATGGAGATTGCCAGTCCTCACTCTGGTGACAGGTCCCAGGAGGCCCCCGGACCCTCCCAGATTCCTATAAAGCCCAAATTCCCATCTGTTTTATGATATGTTTAATTGATTTGCTCCTCTATGAAACCGGAAAGTAAAATGAAACCCCTCATCATCTGCCACTTAAGTTAGAGGTAAAGGCCACAGACTCTAGAAGTTTGTGAAAAATAAGAAATGACTAAATTCCCTGAATTGCCTTAGCCAACCAATTGATGCTTGACTATGAGTTAGATGATTTAATAAATATTTTTTTTAGACACTACTAAGTACCAAAAACTGTTCTAAGTGATATAAATATAGTTGTGAGTAAGAATTAACTCTGTATTGCTTCAAAGAGTAGAATGAACTTCAAGGCGTTTCCCTGTACCTACACACAACGTATATACAATTTGTTTTGAAGTATGAAGCATCTCAGGACATAAGAGGATAGGATTGAAGAAAAGAATAGGGAAAGGCAGTGGATATTTTTCTTCAAGCTTCCAAGCAGAAAATGAAAGATTACTGAGAAAGGAGATTTCTTAAAGTCCCAGTTGGGAGATTAGTTAATCCCTTGAGGATTGATTTTGGGGCTGCACATCCTGAGAAAGTTACATGTATGTGAAAATTTAGGAAAATCTAGGTCTAATCACTAAAATAAAAGATGTGTGTGTGTGTGTGTGTGTGTGTGTGTGTGTGTGTGTAATTTGCCTGAGATTATCTAAGAAAACACATTCTAAAGACTCATTTGTTGCTGCCTTGCTCCATGATTTTGGCCTCTCAAGTGTGGTTTGCTAAAGAAATAAGACTGCCAGCAAAGTACAGCAAATTGAAAAAATGAACTGGAACATCATAATCTGCTTCAGCTATAGCAAAGAAAAAGACATCTGGTAGACCACTTGGAAGCCAGCCAATGATGAAGACTTCAATTAAAATAAAGAACATGTCCTCAGGAGAGCATCTCTGAGCTCAAGAAGTTATAAGTCCAGTGTGCTACTTGAAAGCCAACTACTAGAGAAAAGTCATTTTCAAATAAAGCAAGACAGAGCAAGCAAGCCTTGAATTCTTTCAAGGAACCTCTTCCTACATGTACTGTCCTAACTGATGACTTAATAGGAGCTTGAGGTACCACCACTCAATGCTGGATATAGGCTATCACACAGGAAATGAAGCTATAGGTCTGCTCATAATGTTTCTGGGGAAAATCAAATATTAGCACAAACTATAGAGGGTGCCATGGTGCAGCTGAGCATGTGCTGGACCAGGAGTTGATGGACCTGGTTTCCAGTTCCAACTCTGCCACTTTTGACCCTTGAACCTCAGGCAAGAGACTTCATCCCTGTGGGTCTGTTTTCCCAGCTGAAAAATAAGGATAATAAAACCTACCTTATAGAACTAAGGGAAGGAGTGCATGATATATTCTGTGGAAAGGCACTTAATACAATGCCTGGCATATAGTATGGCTATAATATGTTAGTTAAAAAGAATAAACCAGATAGAAGAGAAAAATCATCTTTGCTACGAATCAGGTATTAATTTTCATAGTAGAGAAATGGAATCTGATGTAAACAGCATCGATGTAATAAACACCCTGACCCACAAGGTATTGTTGCATTTTCCTGAAAGAAGAATCATGCGGCTATGGAAGAGATGAAGAGTTTTGTAGAGTCCCAGAACAGACTCAAGGATTGAACATAGAAACCACTGAACACCAAGACATCGAATCTCCACTTAGGAAAATGAGTCAGTTGTCAGTGTTTGCAAAGTAATGAGGGCTCCGTAAACTGAAGTTGCACAGAAATTCTTAATAGACTACTTACTAGTATATTTACTAGTTTCTTGGTATACCAATAACTGAGTGTTTTTGTTAATTAGTATTCTTGACATCAAATTTCTAACAAGAACATTTCTATACTGTAATTATTCCCAGAAATGCTGGACACAATGAAATCAAACACCTTGGTGATTCAAGAGAACTAGCACAGGCTATGCCCCTAACTCTTGAAGGGGTAACTTTTTTTTTAATTGAAGTATAGTTGGTTTACAATGTTGTGTTAGTTTCTGGTGTATAGCAAAGTGATTCAGTTATATTTATATATAATACATATATGTGTATATATATATATTTCATATTCTTTTCCATTATGGTTTATGATAGGATACTGAATATAGTTCCCTGTGCTATATAGTAGGACCTTGTTGTTTATCTATTTTATATACAGTAGTTTGTAACTGCTAATCCCAAACTCCTAATTTATCCCTCCTCTACCCCCTTCCCCCTTTGGTAACACCATAAGTTTGTTTTCTATGTCTGTGAGTCTGTTTCTGTTTCATAGATAAATTCATTTGTGTCATATTTTAGATTCCACATATAAGTGCTATCATATGGTATTTGTCTTACTTACTTCACTAGTATGATAATCTCTAGGTCCATCCATGTTGCTGCAAATGGTATTACTTTATTCTTTTTTATGGCTGAGTAGTATTCTATTGTGTGTGTGTGTGTGTGTGTGTATACACATATATACACACATATACCATATCTTCTTCATCCATTCATCTGTGGATGGACATTGAGGTTGCTTCCATGTCTTGGCTACTGTAAATAGTGCTGCTATGAACATAGGGGTGCATGTATCTTTTCAAATTATAGTTTTGTTTGGGTATATGCCCAGGAGTGGGATAGCTAGATTATATGTCAACTCTGTTTTTAGTTTTTTGAGGAACCTCCATACTGTTCTCCATAGTGGCTGTGTCAATTTACATTCCCACCAACAGTGTAGGAGGGTTCCTTGAAAGGGCAATTCTTAAAGAGCCATCAATTAATACCTTAGAAAGAATTTGTTCATTGGTCCTTTCTTATTTATTAAGTCAAAGAAAACCCAACATTGCTGAGCCTTTTGTGTTACTTTATTAGAGCATTTAAACTTAATCTGTATAAATTATGAAGAGACTGGCACATGGTATATATGTATATGTATATATATATATATATATATATATATATATATATATATATATATATATAAATGAAAGGATGTGCCTCAAACAGTTCAGTAGGAACAGTGCCTTGTGTGAAAGGTACATACAAGCAGTAAGAGCACCAGCAGAGCACCGGTTAGGACTGGGAAAGGAGAGGAGAAAAGGTTTAACAGAGGGTAAGTTAGAGAAACGAGACTTGCCTTATATCTCAGAATTCAGCTGGGAGGAGCTGGTCCTTACTCACCTTCCCAATTCCAGGCAATTGCTTTTTGGGATAGTGACCCCAGGAAAGCTAACATTCACTAGTAAACACTATCTTTCTATTTGGAAACTGATGGATGAACTCTGAAATGAACAAAAGCAAATGATGACTCCCCAGAACTAATGACTGCAGATTACAATAGAAGTCCCCCTCCATTGCTAACAGAGACAGCCAACCCCCCTGCAGATGTGAAGGAACAGTTCTCCCTCCCCACCCCTCTCTGAGACCATGGAGGAATGAGGGACTTGGGGGAGAAGGACCGGGTGTGGTTGCCAGGAGCCACTGGGCTCCCTTGGCTGTGGGGTTTCTCAGGCACTTTCCAGAGCAGCTGAGATTCCACATGCCTCGTTTTCAGGAAGCTTCTCAAAGGCGGACCCAAAGACTTCACGATTTCCACTGGAAACTCAGTCCTTTCTGCTCCCACCTGGTGTGTCAGTATTGTCATCCCCATTTGGAGCCCGTCTGGCACGAGCCTGAGTGTCCGCAGCCAGCCCTCCCCTGCTTTGTCCAGGGCTAGCCCCAGTCAGCTGGCTGTCAGGGAAGCTCATTCTTGCCTTGTCACCGAGTCCTAAGAAATCGATCAGATGCTTAAGAGGGTGTGTTACAACTCAGTGCTTTTTCGGCTCTAGTAACACCATTTCTGCAAAAGTTGTTCAACCTCAGGGTGATCTTTTCACCAACCTCAGTTTCTACAGGTTGAAGCTTTCTTGCGGCACGTCCCAAGCAGGCTGGAAGTCAGGTGGCATCTCCCTTAGAAGTGACCCAGCTTGCTAGGGGTGACAGGCCATCCCGTGCCTGAGTCCATTAGCTCTCTTAGCCGTGCTGATGGAAAACAGGGCGCTGTCTGCCTTCAGTCACACGTGGCTCTTGTTCGGAGAACACCGTGCCAGACCGCTGTGGAGAACCTTTTAGAAGAAGGAAGAAAACACTTTGCAGGAATGAGTAGTACCACAAAGCTGTGGAGCCTGGAATTACAGGGCGTTTCCTTGTAAAAACCAAGAAATACAGCCCCATCCTCCAGAGAGGGGGACAGCTGGTGACCTGCTTTATTGTCGTGCCTCTGAACCCAGAGAGTCACCATTAACTTCAGAGGCTCTTCCTGCCCGGTCGGTTGCACGTGTTGTTCATCTCTGAGCAGCTTCGTAGTTAATGCAGGGAGTTCACTGTGTGTATCTGGTGGGGAAGCAATATTAGGCTGAGGGGCTAGTTCTTTCTTCTTCTTTCCCTCCAATGTTCCTCCTGTTGCTGATGTGCTTGATATCACCTGCTGCTCTAGCCAGCATTACTTCCTACAAATCCTACGAATAGGAAAGAGGAGGCATCCAAGAGAAAACCATTCAGGTCTAATCTAATGCTCTGTGAGGGCAGGACTCTGGTCTAACCTGTTCATCACGGTGTGTTCAGAGCCTAGGACAGTGCTGAGGTCAGAGTAGGAGCTGAATGCAAATTTATAATAAACTAGGGACTCTCAAAACTCATGACCTGAATGGAAGAACTACCAAAAGGTACTAACACCACATCCCCTCCTTTTATAGACCAATGCCCTGTCTTCAGATGTGAATCACCCTCTGTAACAGTTAAGCTTCACTTTAGTTTACCAGCTAAAGAAGGTTAAAATTACAGCAAAATGATACTATGATTTATAATAAGAAATATAAATTTAGTCTTCGTCCCCCTTCCTGGCACAGAGCTCCTAAAACCCTTGGATTTTCCTAAGTGATGAGAACATAAAGATATCTTTTGTTATGTTAATGAGGAGACTTTTGGGCACCTGGGTAACCTGAGGATGGGGGCTGGTCATCAGAGGACCCAACCATGTGATTAGAGGGTTGGAGCTTTTCAACCCTGACCTTCTAGGAGGAGAGAAGGGCTGGAGATTAAGTTCAGTCACCACTGGCCAATGATTTAATCAATGGCGCCAGTGTAATCAAGCCTCTGTAAAACTCCCAAAAGGACAGAGCTTCTGGGTTGATGAAGGCGTGGAGACTTGGGGAGAGTGGCCCACTCAGAGATCATGGTGGAAACCTGGATTTGCGATTGGTGTCTGAAGTGGGGGGGGGGGGGAGGGGCAGTCTTATGAGACTGGGGCTTTATCTGTGGGATCTGATGCTATCTCCAGGTAGATAGGGTCAGAGTTGAGTTGAATTGTAGGACACCCAGCTGGTGTCTGAGAGTTGCCTGGTGGTGTGGGAGAAAAAAAAAACATATTGGAGTTGGTGTTATAATCAGAATACTTCATATTTTACTGGAAAAAAATGCTGCACTATCTCTCTAATATTTGTTATCAGCACACCCCAAAAAAGCCTTTGGAAGTTAGCCATCTTCTAACTAGGAGGTCTCTCCTTTCTTTCTCTGATTATCACAAAAAATCCTTCCCTGAGTATCACAAGCCCCGCTTTCTTCACTGAGAATAAGAGAATTCCCCATTTCTATTGACCAGAAAGCAATTCTTAGAAAGAGTCTTGGTGTATATAAGAAAGTCTGAAATTGGTGAGTGAAAGAACATATTAAGGTTGTCCAGTGTCTTAGGTCGGGTTCCCCAGAAGTAGACCCAGAGGTGAAGATTTGAATAAAATTAATATATTAAGGAATTGCTCCCAGGGGACCTGTAAGGAAATGGGGGAACAGGTTAGGAAAGGTGAGGAAACTGAGCAATGTGTGTGTGGTCTCAGCTGAAAAGTCCCGCAGGGGAGGACTTTATCCTGATCTGTCCAGGGAATTCTGGAGGTTAAGTCAGGCCTCAGAATCATCCTGCTCTAATTCAGGGACTTTCGTACTTCTGTCCCCATCAGTCATTGGTTAAGGGATGCCCCAGGGAGGATGTCAATCCCCTGGCACTTCAGTCTCTTGTGGAGTGGGTGAAGCAGGCTCTAGTAACCTGTGGGTCCCCCGAGGAGAACCACAGGTGTTCTGTATGAGTGGGGACGGTAGGTGTGAGGCCCACATTATCCATGGCACCCAGCTTCCAGTTAATGAGCACGGCTCTCCTATCGTCCTGCAAACACAGCTCTGAGAAAATAACAAGGGCCTTTCAAAAAGTCTGCCTCTATAGTTTTATTTTCTGTAGCACAAGCTGTATAAATACTTTTAGGTGTACAGTAAGAGTCATTTAAGTAAAATGTTTTGACAGGTCCCAGCTCAAAATGCCCCCCCTCCCCACTCTTTGCCTAACCCATTGCCTGAAATCCCACTATTAGATATTTCTCTGGCCGAGGGCATCTCCTATTAAAATATTTTGTCTGGAAGGAGCAATCCACTAACTTTTCACAGCCATTGCCCTTGTCACATGAGGTGTAATTGATCAGAGCTCTAGTCAGTCCCCTTTAAAGAGAACAGGCCTTGACATGGTTGGACATGACCTTGGGATTGTATAGTGGAGAAAGCCAGGGTCAGGAAGGGTCCCAGGGCTGGGTGCTGTCTGGAAGGCAGCCACAGAAGAAGGGGGCAAGATGCAGGTACCTAACGGGGGCAGGAGAAAGGGGATGTGGAAGGGATAGGATTTGGGGAGGGAGCAAGTGGAGTATGAGATGACAGGATGCCAGAGAGGCAGCACTTTCCCAAATACACTCAGGCCAATCTGCTGGGGGAAGCTTATCCCATATTTCTGACCTTCTCATCAACTGGGGGGAACATACGATCTTCACAGAGAAAACTCTGGCAGAATAGCTCCAGCCTTCTCCCACATATCTTCAGGAATTCTCCCCTAGGCCTCCAGATTCAGTTAGTTTCCTGTATAATATACATTCTCCTCTTCCTCCTTAGTAGGAGAACCCTGATTTTTTTGGGTGTGTCAGTATGCCCAGGAAAATATTTTCACCTCCCTAGACTTACTTGCAGCCAGGGGTAGCTACTCATTTGATTTGGTTCTAGTTACTGAGATGTAAGTGGCAGTCACTGGATGGGACTTCTGGTAAAGCTTCTTAAAGGGGGCAGACTCAACTGACAAGTATCTTTTTGGCTTTTGCTATTCCCCCTTTTCCTTCCTGGAACATAGAAATGATGACTGGATGGGGAGCAGCCATCTTGTGTCCATGAAGATAAGGACACAAACTAATGAGGATGGAGCAGCAAGGTGAAAGGCACTGGGATCCCTTAAGGGTTCATGGCCCTTCAGCTCTAACTCTGGATTGTCTACCTCTGGACAGTTTGTCAAGTGAGAACAAGACCATCTATTTGGTTAAACGATTTTTCTGGAGTTCCTGTTACATATGTAACCTAACTGCCAGAAGCCGAGGATGAAATAAGGAACTAGGTATTTACCTTTCAGTTCCTTCTGGGTTCCCTCTCTCTTTTGAAGAGGGATGTCCTCAGGATACACACATTTTTTTTGTTTGTTTCTCTTTTGCCTGTGCTAACTATGCAGGTGCTGTCCCTGTTGGTGGTAGACGGGTGTATGTAGCCTGTAGCTTGAGTGGGTAAGTTCAGTTCAGAGGGGAAAATAGGAGGAAACCCAGTTGTTGCCAAAACAGCCTTTTCAGAGACAAAGCTGATATGTTGTTCCATCTGCCTAACTTCTGTGTCTGTCTCTTAGTCAGTCTAGAATTTGGAGAAGGATCCCATTAAAAGGTGCTTTGGCCCCCTCACTCTGAAGGACTGTTTTGCTGACTGTCAAATTTGGTGAAATAGTTTCGTGAACCTGTTTCTCAGTGGTCCAGATCCCATGTAGCCAGGGAGAGAGGAATAGACAGTGAATACGAGTCTTAGGGCAAGGAACCCCTCCAGCCCCACTCCCCGAAACACACAAAGTCTCAAAGCACACAGAAGGCTCTCACACAAGTATTCTCTCATCTGACAGCTTAAGAGATTTGTCTCCCTGAAAGATACGTGCTTTACAAACCTGTGTATGGAATCTGGTCCACTTACTGATGGGTGTCTGAGTACCTCCTCATTCAGTTCTGTCCCCTTCACTAGATATAAGTTCCAGGAAGGCAGCTCTTGGTCTGTCTGTTTGCCACTGTGCGCCCAGAGGCTGGAACGGAGCCTGATTCAGAGTAAGTGCTCAACAGATTTTTTTTTTTATATTTGTTAAATTAATGAATGAATGAAGTCACCTCAAAATAAGCTAAATTATTTAGCTCGTCTCTATCTAAGTGGAAACTCATTTCAGATGATTTTCTCTACTTTGCAGTCAACTCAGCCCTATTCTTTAATGGTTCAGTCTCTTCAAAGTACCTTCTAATGGGTTTGGTTATTTTATTTATTCTGTTTTGTTCAATCACAGATAAATTCCCATTCGATTGGACCTAAATGGTTGGCAAAGACCCATCCTTGGCTAAGGCCCATCTAACCATAACAAGACAGGCTGAATTTGGACACATTTCCACAGAAGCAAAAATATTTCCCACATATATTCAATTATTCATTTATGGGTGGACTGTTCTGCTTCAATATTATCTGTATGTTTTAGTTTCCTCCTTTCTCCAGCTTTCCGGCATTTGAGCCTTTCTTCCAATAAATGGTTGTAAGGCTGAAGGATCACAAACCAGTTCATCTTGCTAGGCAAACGGAGCTCCATTATCCTCAGCTCCTGATACATTGAACTCTGAATTCCACTTTCTCCTGCTTCCAGGCTTGTTCCATGCTGTTCTCTCTAATGGAAACGCTGTCCTCTTGCTTATCTACATGTGCAAATCCTCTCCTCCCTGACCCCAGTCCAAGGGCTGTTTTCTTTGTGAAAACTTTCTGTAGACAGAGTTAGATGCTGTCTCTCTCACTGCTACCAAAGGTACCAAGTTTGAATGTCTCTTAGCTCTGATCACATTTTGATGGAAGTTCGTCCTTGTGACTAAACACATAGACTCTGATCCAGACTCCCTGGGTTCAAATCCTGGCTCTCCTACTTAATGGCTGTGTGACCCAAAACAAATTATTTTATTTCTCTCTGCTTCAGTTTCTCATCTGATTTATATGTGTGTGTGTGTGTGTGTGTGTGTGTGTGTATAGATAGATAGATAGATAGATAGATAGATAGATAGATAGATAGATATACATACATATATATATGGATAGTAGTAGGACCTACCTCATAAAGTTGTTAGCATTCAATGATTTAATACATGAGAAAAAAAACCTTAGAATAATGTCCAGCATGTAATCAGTGCTTGATAATTATTAGCTCTTCTAAAAATTATTATCCTTTTACATGTGTTTGCCTCACCAATTAGACGGTCATCTCCCACAGTGCTTGATCTATAAATCTGGCATCTTCCTACTTCCAAATCCTAGAGCAGTATCTGAAACACAGTAGAAGTTCTATAAATGCTGATCAATGGATGAAAGATAGCCATTGACTATGATGATAAAAGTGAGGTGTGGGCATTGTCTGTGTGAGTTGGATCTCTTGGAAACTCTGTAAGGGCTGTCTTCTATAACTGCATGGGTGGCTCCAGGCCAGTCCATCTGGGAAAGGCCCAGAGTTCTGAAATTGGATTAGAGTCACATCCAGGGACCGTGCTTCCGGGCCCACTCAAACTCGCACCCTCACTCATGGGTAATGTTGAGCTCCAGCCACTCCAAGGTAGCAGGAAGGATGACTTCATCATGAGGCCCACTGGGGTTGACAGTAATGCTCAGTGCACTCACTAAGGCAGCTGAAGTATACACAGAATCCAGGCTGGTGTTCAGAGGGGCTGGGGTGAGGCCTCTGCCTATGCCAGGGCTATAGCCTTGTGAGTAAGTGGGGGAGTTGACTGCTAGGAAACTACATTTCGTAGGTTCTTCCCATCCTCCCTGTGGCAGACTCCACTCTTCCTTCTTTATTGCCTGCAGTATACTCTATGTTACAGTACTGAACCTGGGATTGCCATTATCAAAATAGACATCTGTGTCAATATAAAAAAAAAAAATGCTGTTTTCTGCCCCTCATGTCTTACGACAGGTATAAAAAATTATAAATATTTGCACCTTTGTTCCACCCCAATATGGAAACTTGGGGGTTCAGCCTGAGAGAGGGGTCAGCATGGGGTCTGAGGGCAGGGGAGGCCCTTGGACCGATGAGTGTGGGATGATGAGTGGGAAAGGAGACAGTTAAGACTGGGGACCCCTCTTCCACCTTCTGGGGTCCCAGCATTAGAGGCAAAAAGAACTGTAATTTCCTTTTCAGGTCAGTGATATGTTCAGCCCAAGACATGTGGGAAGAAGTGACCATGTGTGTGTTCTGACCCTTAAGAGCATTGCCTTCTTTCCCTTGTCCCAGCTGACACTTAGTCCAGCTCCATGAGCAGAAATAACTCACTGGCCCCAGAATCATGAGAGGCACCTGGACTTGGGCTGAACCCCCAAGTTTCCATATTGGGGTGGAACAAAGGTGCAAATATTTATAACTTTTTATACCTGTTGTAAGGTATGTATTAAATCATCCACATCCTGGATCAGCATGATCCAGTCGACTCCCTGATTCACACCAGGGCTGGAGCTCAGACACCAGCCTAGCTCAGCCGAGTAGCAGCCAAAACTTAGACCTTCATCAGGGCCACCCAAAATGACTGCAGATCAGTGAGCCGGAAATAAATGCTTGTTGTTGAGGCCACCGAGATATTGTGGTTGTTTTTATGTAGCGCTGTTAGACTGATACATGAGGAATTAAGAAAGAGTAGGAAAGGCTGAAACACAGGCTAATTTTACCTTCCTGATACTTTAAAAAAATATTTTAATGCAATATTTTATTTTATTTTATTTTATTTCTGTAAGACAATTTGGAGAAATTTCATTGAAGCAAGTTTTTATAATTTATCATCATGTTTAGTAGGATTTGACAATGATAAACCATATATAATACTAATTTTTCTATACATTTGTCTAAAAATTTTTTTAATTGAAATATAGTTGATTTGCAATGTTGTGTTAGTTCCTGCTGTACAGCAAAGTGATTCAGTTTTATATATATATATACATATATATATATGTATATATATATATATTCTTTTACATTATAGGTTATTACAAAATATTGAATATAGTTCCCTGTGCTATATAGTAGGACCTTGTTGTTTATCTATTTTGTATCTGCTAATCCCAAACTCCTAATTTATCCTTCCCCCATCCCCTTCCCCCTTGGTAACCATAAGTTTGTTTTCTATGTCTGTGAGTCTGTTTCTGTTTTGTAAATAAGTTCATTTGTATCATATTTTAGATTCCACATATAAGTGATATCATGATATTTGTCTTTCTATGTCTGACTTACTTCACTTAGTATGATAATCTCTAGGTCCATCCATGTGGCTGCAAATGGTATTATTTCATTCTTCTTTATGGCTGAGTAGTATTCCATTGTATATATGTACCACATTTTCTTTCTTTCTTTTTTTTTTTTTTTTTTACATCTTTATTGGAGTATAATTGCTTTACAATGTTGTGTTACTTTCTGCTGTATAACAAAGTGAATCAGCTATACATATACATATATCCCCATATCCCCTCCCTCTTGCATCTCCCTCCCGCCCTCCCTATCCCACCCCTCTAGGTGGTCACAAAGCACCGAGCTGATCTCCCTGTGCTATGCAACTGCTTCCCACCAGCTATCTATTTTACATTTGGTAATGTATACATGTCAATGCTACTCTCTCACTTTGTCCCAGCTTACCCTCCCCTCCCCCGCCATGTCCTCAAGTCCATTCTCTACATCTGCATCTTTATTCCTGTCTTGCCCCTAGGTTCATCAGAACCTTTTTTTTTTTTTTTAGATTCCATATATATATATGTGTTAGCATACAGTATTTGTTTTTCTCTTTCTGACTTACTTCACTCTGTATGACAGACCCTAGGTCCATCCACCTCACTGCAAATAACTCAATTTCATTTCTTTTCACGGCTGAGTAATATTCCATTGTATATGTGTGCTACATCTTCTTTATCCATTGTACCACATTTTCTTCATCCATTCATCTGTGGATGGGCATTTAGGTTGCTTCCATGTCTTGGCTATTGTGAATAGTGCTGCAATGAACATTGAGGGGCATGTATCTTTTCAAATTAGAGTTTTCTCCCATTTCTTTTTTTTTAATATGATTTTTAAATTGTTTTATACAATTTCTAAAAGTTACATTGCATTTATAGTTATTACAAAACATTGGCTATATTCCCCGTGTTGTACAATACATCCTTGTAGCCTGTCTTATGCCCAATACCTTCCTTATACTTTTGTCTGGGCTGCCCCAAGCTAGGCCAGAAAGTCCTATGGCCCATGGCTTCTAGAACAGGGGCAACTGCAGCCTGCCTCTGTTTCTGTTTGTGACACATACAAGACTTAGAGAAAACTTGTGGAATTCCTCATGCATGTTTTCCCACAGAGTGGAGGGGGAAAGTTGGGAGAATCCCTTCTAATAATAAGTGGCATTTGAGATGTCTCAACCAAGTAGGATCCATGCAAGTTGGAAGTGACACCTTTTGGTTAGAATCCTGAAGGGAGATTGACCGCATCAAGCATTCTAGTTAAGCCCCAGTTCTTCTCCAGAGCCCATGAGATGGAGTGGAAGGTATAAATCTGAAGAACTGGAATCAATAGGGTTTGGTTGCAATCCTGCCTCTATTAGGGCGTGACCACCACCAAATTATTTAACTTTATCCAGACTCAATTTCCTTGCCAACAAATTAGGAGTAGCAATATCAACTTTGCACAGTAATTTTGAGGAGTAAATGAGTTAGTGTAGGCAGATTCCCTGGCTCACAGTATATGGTCAATAATAAGTAGTAGTGATTTGTATTCTTTTTCACCAGATTTCTCATTTCCCCTTTCCTACATTCAAGGACTACAATCGATCTGATGACAGAGAAATATGTACATGTTATAACTCAATGATTTCTGTTTAAGGTTTGGAAGTAGTCATGGTAGGACACATCCAGTTTTCCCAGCAGTGGACTAACCCTGCTCCATTTCAGATGGGTTTAACTGGAAAGTGACTGATACTCCTTCTCTCCTGGTTGTGAGTAGTGTGGTGGGAGTGGAAGGCCTTGGGCAAGCTGACAGTAGAGTCCTAAGCTTCCCAAGCACACAGAGGGTTTTGCCAAAGCCATGTACACTATTATTAAGATTAACCGTTTTCAGATGGAGTCAGACTTTTCAACTAACTCAAGTCAGACTGACTGGTAATGATGTTCATGAGATGCCATTTCCTGCCTAACAGTAAGATGTGGAATTTGTTAAATTAAGCCATGCGATGGGTCTGAAATGTATTAACTTAATCCATAATGAATGTCATTCCATCCCTTTTAACATGCTTCCCCAATTAAGCTATTTAGGCCTCAGATATCTAAAGAAATTGAGCTGTCCTACTTGTTGCCAATTGGTTAATTCCTTGATGATGGATAAAAGCTACTAACTGCTTTTGTTTTTATATCTATGTTTTCTTCAGTAATAGCAATCTTTTAATCAGCTGTTACAAAGAAAATGCTTAATGCTCCGTAAGCAAATGCTCAAGAAAGTCAAATGATTAGGAAGGTGAATGCAAGGAGGCTCTGTTCAGCCTGCCTGAGCACCTCCAACAGGACCCAGTGTGGCCACACGGAGGACCCAGCGGTCATTTTTATTTTTTAGCCCCGTGGTGGACACAAGGTGGATGTTCATAGATGTTTAGTGTTTATCAGGCTGAACTCAACTGAATTCCGAGGACTCTTAAGGTTTCTGACAAAATTCTCTCCACAAGATAAGCATTTCCAAATTTCAGGAAATTTGGCTTGACAACCTCCGCCTGTCAACAAGGACTTAGCCACCTTAGATTACCCCTGATTTAGCCACCGAGCTGGATATACCACATAACACGTCCACAGTTTCCTGGACAGTTAGTATACGGTTTGCTCACAAGTGCCCAGTGCCATCTTGCATGGTGCAGCCTATTAACAGATAATCAAGTGCAATATTTCAGTTTGTAAACCTCACTTTAAATGATAGAACATACCGATTTGAAGGAAGCTTTTAGAGAAAAAACAATCCAGGGTAAAATCAACCTCTGATAAGAAACTAATATTTTTTGTTGTTGTTGTTGTTATCTTTGAGGCCCACTTGATATTTCAAGACATGATCTATCACCAAAGTGTTTTATTATAGAAGAAGGAGCTTGGTGGGGAACTGTAGCTGTTTAGATCAGGGGTTGACAACTATAGCCTGTGGGCCAAATCTGGCCTGCCATCTGTCTTTGTAAATAAAGCTTTATTATAACACAATCATGCCTATTCATTTATGCATTGCCTACGGTTGCTTCTGAGTTAGAATGGCAGAGTTAAATAGTTATGACAGAGACCACGTATTTCACAAAGCCTAAATTATTTGCTATCTGACCCTTGACAGAAAAGGTTTGTTAACCTCTGGTTTTGATTTTTCAAATGTATTCACTCTCATTCTGTCTTATCTCTAGTAAGACTACTTTTGCCCACCCCATGATGCTGGCTTGCCATATCATGGTAGACAGAGGCTGTGTCTATGCCCCTTGATTTAGGGTCTGCAGTAGAATGAACTCAAGGTTTCTGCCCACTGGCTAGTCAATTAAACATGAATCTAGGCATACCTGTGGAGGGACTTTGCAGATGGAATTAAAGATATAGATCTTAAATGAAGGAGAAGATCCTAGGTTATCCAGTGAGCTCAATTTTACCACAATAACCCTTAAAAATAGAGAAATTTGTCTGAGTGGAGTTCATCAGAGAAATGCAGCCCAGGGGGAAGCTGTAGAGACTCAAAGCATGAGAAGGAATGTGGGCAGCCTCTAGGAGGAAAGGCGGGTCCCTGCCTCACAGCCAGAAGAAAAACAGGGGCCTCAGTCCTGCAAACACAAGGAACTGAATTTTACCAACAGTCGGAATGAACTTGGAAGCAGATTCTTCCCCAGAGCCTCTCGTAAGGAGCACAGTCCTGTTGATAGCTTAATTTTAGCCCCACAAGACCTGTGTCACACTTCTGACCTATAGAACTGTGAGATAATAAACTTGGGTTATTTTAGGCCACTGAGTTTGTGGTAATTTGCTGGGGCATCAATAGAAAGCTATTATAGGGTCTAACATCTGACCTGCTTTGGCCAAAGTGATGTTAAAAGGCAGGATTAAAGTAGAGGATGCAACTGTGCCAGGGCTTCCATCATCACCGTAAGAAATGTGGTTGAGATTTTTCCATCACCTGGCTAGCCTGACAGTCTAAAGAGGATAAGAGAACAGACCTGAACCCAACCTCCAACTTGGAGTTGAGCCCGACTGAGCCCAGTCTGGATCAGCCAACCCCCAGGCAATGCACAGATGCATAAACAGCATCGTATGATTGTTTCAAAAGCCATTGAATTTTGAGATGGCTTGTTATGGAACATCAGGGTGGATAAATGATGAATACAGAAATTGGTACTGGAAATGGGTTACTCTCATTAAAAAAAATCTAAAATATGTGGCAGTGGTTTGGGAAACAGACAGTGATTGATATACAAACTACTATGGGCAGCTAGAGTAAAATAGCAAAAAACAAGCAAACAAACAACCCAACCTCACAGAGGAGGCTGAAAAACTGAGAACCCATGTTACACAGTGGCAGACATTGATGAACTGTTGCCTGCAATCATCTGGAAGATAGATGGTGAGCCTAATGAATGTGTGGATTTGAGGGAGGAGATCTATGGCAAGATGTTGAAAGCTTGAGCTGTTGCTACAATTCCATTTGATGAGCTGTGAGAAAGAGAAGAACTCAGAAAAGATATGGCTATTTTTTACCAACAACATATTGAGGGAATATAGAAAGTCCAGAAATCTTAATGTTGGAAATAGAATGGAATCTCACAAAATTGAAGATGTGGCCAGTATGATAAAGACTCTGTGAAAACATCAAATTTGTGGTGCTGACAGAAAGCTATGTCCTTAATATGAAAACCAAATCAGAGGAATGGCTACAACACTCTTTTATTTGACTAATGAAAGAAATAATATAGCACTTAGTAAATCTTTGCAGCTGAACGGAAAGTCTTGCAGAAAGATCAGGGCACAGTCCCACAGAAGTCTGATGTGGTGGGAGTACTCATAACTGAGTCTATATATAGAGAGAGGCATGTGTTGGAAATAATTGTGGGTGTGTTTTTGGCACATGGAGCTGATGTGAATCAAATATGTAGAAAACCCACGCAGCTTTTGAGAGATCTATATTGTCAAAAGCACTGCTGGACATTTAACAATTGGTTGTTCAACTTATAAACTGTCTTCTGAGCCCCCAAGATTCTAGAGACAGGAAGCAGTTTGGGAAAGCTGCTCAGCTCTTGAGAAAAGTATGTTCTCTGTCGGCTTCATCAGAAGTGGCCAATGAGGATGTTGGAAAAGAAAAGACCCACCAGGGGGTGGAGTCAAGAGTGATGGTGAACAACAGACACAAGAGAAACCCATAGGGGGCAGAACTGGGGCCAGATGAAGGAACATTACTTACCTCCAAGGAAAAGACACTTGACACTATTTTCCCAGTAGAATTTCAGACTTGCTATGATTAGTGGCAACTGTGTGTCTCGCATTCTTCCCTTTTCAAAGAGGGCTCCTATCCCTGTTCCACTATTGTGTGTTACATGTGGAGGGGACATAACACTTGTTTTTTATAGTTCTTTGGTTTTCAAATCAAGTGCTAAACTCAGAATTGATGTAGTCCGTGAGAACCACCTGGGTTTTGAACCTGATGCCATGATTCAGTGACAATTTTGAGGGTCCTGGGATGAGATTCCTTCCCCTAATAGCTACCTCAACTTTTGGTTTGATCTTGCAACTTGCACTGATCAATAGAATGTTATCAGAAGTGTCACAAATGGAGAGTGAACTGTCCTTACATGGTTAATCTTCTTCTCGTGTGCTTCTGCAATTGCCATAAGAGAAAGCCCTGGCTAGCCCACTGGTCCAAGGAAGACGAGAGACATATAAAGCAGACCAGGACCCACACTGAAGCTTGAAGCCAATCCCAGGTGAGACCAGCCTAGATCAGCCCACTTCCAGCTGATCCACAGATACCTAAAGGTTGTTTTAATCCACTGGGTTTTAGGGAGGTTGTTATAGCATTACTATAGCAAAAGCTAATAGTACAGAGATTTTTCCCCGTCTTCTCCCAAGAATTCCATCATTATGAATACCAGTGGCAAATCCTATATTTCCTGTTCTTTTTAATATGCTTCCCAATTAGTCATGTAGCTGACAGAGCTCTACTTTGGGAGCCAGGAAACCTGGCTTTAAATACCAGCTCTGCCATATTATACTGGTTATATATGATCTTGAGCCCATAAATTAATACTCTTTGAGTCTCAATTACCTCACCAGTGAAATAATGATAATCATCCTAACTTCATGGAGTTTTGTAAGGATGAAGTGAGAGAGCAGATTTGCAGAAACAGTGTGCTGCCTGGGATAAAGCAGGATCTGAATATGAGTTGAGCCTAAATAATTGAAACGGACTACTGGAGGGCTTCCAACTTTCTTTCTAGACCAACAATATCATGTGCTGAGCGACTCCTGGTCTCCAGCACAATACCTACTCACTGATGCTTGTTTAATGATGACAGACATTTTTATTTCACTATTTGAGACAATCCTCACACTGGGAACATTCCTGGAAAGGTTAACACATTGGGACTTAAATTTGTACTCTCTTGTGAATGACTAACGTCAGAGCACATTTTAATTGATATCCATGGGAGATACACTAAGCATTTGGGTTTATGGTTGGGTTCCTAGTGCATAGAAGGTCAGCAAGTGGAAATGACAGAGAACACATCCAGTTAGTTCACAGCCAGGCAACATTTGTGTAGTGGCTGTAGTCCTGGAGAAAGACACCCAAAGAGTATCTGCACGTGACAGAGAAAGCACCATAGCCACTTGCCAAAAAAACAGTGTAATCTAAGCACCCATGCAGAAAGTCTAACAAAAATTGACCCAATTTATCGAAATGTATTTTTGAAATGTATTGTGTATTTCTAAGTACAGTAAAAACTTTACGTACCGAAACCAGAGCTTGAGATTTCTAACTTAAAAAGTTTTTCAGTCTTTTACTACAAACTTTACTGATGATAAACATGTATAATACATAAATTTGCTTTCTTATTGTAGGAAATGAGAATGAGTAGGCTTATTTTTATTTTTATTTGAGAATTCTGGGTGGTGCTTAGTCTCTGGGTCAGCATTACAAATGGGAAATCTCACAGTACAAGACCGAGGCCACAGCAGGTATCAGAAGTTGAGATAAACGTCTACTAATTAAATACCCCGAAAATGAACTTTTTGATGAAGCCCCTGAAATCACCTTATTTTGCCCCCAAAGTGTAACATAAATAGAAATAAACAATAACCAAAAAAAAACATGGTTCAGGTTATTTTAAGATAATCTGAGATTATCTTATTTTTTCTTTTAAGTTTATTTATATTTTAAGGCTCAATTGGGTTTCAGTTAATTGCAGTTTTGCTGTATTTCCTCACAATGCCGTTTTCCTTACCATAACTCTGTAGATTACCAGAGTGCACTATTTCATGCACAATTTATCGCAGAGACAGGCAGTATTTATCAGTTCCTTCATGGCAAAGAAGAATCATCTGCTTGAAGGCCATCACTCACGCTGCTGTCAGCAGAGTGGATGAGCTGCATAATAAAAGAAAAGAAAAGAGCTCCCACAAATGCTGGATCTGTGATAACTTCATTAATTTGAGAATTAGGAGACTTTTAAAAATGGGGGGGGGGGGGTGGTGGACAATACCCAACCTTTTAGCAGAACATCCTAGATAAGATCCAGTCCAAGCCTTGCCTCATCCATCATTGTTTAGAATAAGCTTTCATGCACTTGACCTTAACCATCACTCTTTTTGTCAAGCCTGGGTGTCAACACAAAAGAAATTGGTTCATGGATGAGAGTCCTGAATGTGCATCTGATCACACTTCTTTCAGGCATTTACCTTCTCACAGTAAGGGATCAATTAAAACCAAATGGAGCAGATTTCTCTGGATATCTGGGTCGTCGATGTGGAATGCTATGGTTTGGGCAAAGAGGCATTTAACTGGAGAAGAGAGAAGCTTCTGGCTGGAGCACAAACGGGCCAGGCATGTATGTCATAAGCTGCGGGATGTAAACACATTCAGCACCGGACACAAAAGGACAAGGACACAAGAGACCGTCTGTCATGTCATTACCTGAATATCTGGCTGTATTATTTATAAACCAACTCACAGCAGATGCTGTCTTTTTTAACACAAATTCTCCTTCCCGGGCATTATGTACGAGGCTTAATTGTAAATGCCTATATTGTTTCTTTCCCCTACTGATTTATTGTTCTATAGATATCTACATGGGAACGCAGTGTGGAACTGTGCTGTTTTCTCTATTAATTATTTTCACTCTTTGATTGCTAATTTCAGAAGACAAACTTCTCACTGTTGACCTCCTCAGGAGTGGATTGTTTTACAACGAGGCTGTATTAGGGAAATGAGTCCCCAGTGAAAGCAGAAGGGCATGAAAACCTTGTGTCTTATTTACATTAACCCAGACACAAGTTTCCCAGTCTCTTCCCTCTTAAATCTTTACCTACTCATAAAAGAAAACGTCATAGATCCAGGAACAGTGATTCCACCAGATTTATTGCACAATACTGGAGCTACTGTATTAAAATCAAAGTCTGCAAAAAAATCATTGCTGTTCGACAATACGGCACTATGCCTATCTCTGTACCAAGGATGCAAAACCACCAACCACCATACCGGGCATAGAGTAGGCGCTCAGAGTATATGTGCGTTCTTAAAATTTAGAATCTGATGTGGTTTCCAAAGTAAGCTTTCAAGATATAATGAGTTGAAATTTGGAAGAGAGGTTGGAATTCTCTTCCAGAGAAAACTTGGAAAGCTTTTGTTGTGCCATGGGGTTTGGTCGGTCCCCTTGACCAAATGCTGATCTGTACCTGTGATTTCCCACCCACCTGCCCTCTGGGAGAGAATTGCAATCCCTGGGGAGCTCTCAGGGAAACTGACCCTTTCCACTCCCTTACCCTCACCTCCACTCAACATGAGGATGCACTCTGTACAAGCCAGGCTGAAAGGCAGAATCCAGGGGCCGCTGCGGCCGTTGTCCTGAGCCCTGGTGGGGAGATAGGAATGCAGAAGATGGGGGAGTATCTGTTGCCTGTTTCACATGCTGCTGGTTCCTGCTTGGCCTCACACATTCCTCAGGAGTCCCAGCTGAACTTGGCAGAAGTGTGAACTCAGACTTGGGACGGTCAGGACAGACCGACCATGTAACTCCAGTCTCTATCCTGTGCAGCAACCTGTTCTACCCTATGCCACTTAAAAGACCATCCAGCTTCTGCAGGGATGCCCCCAAGCATGGCAAACACACTCCCTCCTGAATGAGCTGCTCATTCTATTTTGTAAGAGATCTAATCGTTAGGGAGGCCTTAATCGTACAAAGGCTCTGTCCAGAGCAGGCTTTGTCACTTGCACCTTTCTGTTCCGTCTGCTTTCTGGATCCACATTGAGGGAGTTTAACTTCTCTTCCACGTGACTGGTCTCTTGAGTTATTGGATGAGGATGTGCAAGACCATAGGGCCATATTTCATTCCTGAGCACAGGGGAGATAGTCGCTTTCTGCCCACCATGCCTTGTTCCTCTCAACTGGGGGCAGACGTCTTCCCATCCTGGGGTAGACTGAACAGGTGAGGCTGATGGGACAGGTAGAACTGTCCACCATCTGGAAGCAGGATGAAGAGGCAGGTAGAGAGTGTGGAACTCATGTTCCTTAACCAGATCAAGTGGACGGATCATCTTGATGCTTGGTTTTCCCTAAAGATGGTCTCTATTCTACACCAGTGGAGTCGTTCCATTTCAGGTACAAGTGATCTGGCCTTGTAGGGCTGCTTCAGGTCTCAGGGACACCACCTGCTTATAAAGGCTCAACAACGTCGTGTGCAAAAGATCTGGTGACCTCTCTTCCTTCGTTGTCAAACTTCTCACCTGCCCTTTAGAGTGGGGACCTAAGAGGAGAGATGCTCTCAGGGCCCCAGCACTGTGACTGTCATTATAATCATGCTTCGTTTATTGTTAAAGACCTATTTTTATGATGAAATGTACCAACAACCCTATCCGTGCGCCCTCTCTCTCTCTCGGTCTCTCCTCTCTCTTCCCTGTCTTGGGCTCTCCCCTCAAGAACACCGGCAAATACGGCTCTGACTGATGCTGTGGCAGTGACGACGGGAGATAAAGAGGATCTAGGATTTGTTACTGATGATTAAAACCTAGGCTTGGATCCAGTGCGAGGAGTGGGGGTGAGGCGGGCGTTATGCAAAACAAACAGGCTTTATCCCGAAGGCTGAGGAGAACCCAGTTTGCTAACCAGTAGAGTAAAAAAGGGGCATGAGGGAGGCGGCGGCTGAGCTGTGAGGGGCACATGCTCAGTCTTTCCCGGCCAGGTTAGATGTTCTGAGTCAAGGTTGGGGGGCTGCCTGGGCAAGAGACCTGCCTCCCTCTCCGCACAGAGAGGTAGACCCTACATCGCTGCTCCAGCACTTAGAGTTTGACGTCCCTGCTCGCCAAGCTCCCTGGATAAGGAGGCTCCCAGGGAGATTCTGGCACTGGGGTGGGAGGGGCAGGACAGGAGAGGGAGCTTGGGGTGGGAGAGTCCTCTCAGCCAAAACCTACTGCAGTTGGTCAGCCAGCCTCTGAATAGCAGCTTTTGACATCTCAGTGGGTTGTGAGGGAGGTGTGGTCATCACAAATGAAACACACCACAGGGGGTGGAGGAGACCTCTGCAGGGCCCCTAATCAATTACTAAAAACACAGAGAGGGTCCAAGGAAAATGAGTGAAGGAGACAGATGCATGCTGACACTCAGTGGTATCGCTGGGCACCAAAGGAGAAGTGGGGGGATTTTCAGCTTCACAGAGGACAGGGGTGATTGTTTTCTTTCATCAGTCGTTGCCCTCAGAAAACAAAACAGACACCAGAAGAGAAACAGTGACTATGGAAAAAAATACATATAGAGCTGAAAAGGATGAAATAGGAGGACTGGAATTCTGCTTTTATGAAATAATTTAAATAGTCTTGAATGCCCAAAGGGCCTAGGCACTAGATTATGTGTTACGGAGAGGCTGGTATCTCCCAGAGGGGATATGAAATGGGAGATGAATATTATTAATCATCCCTATTTGCTACATGTTAGGAAACCAAGGTAAAGTGAAAATGAGTGATTTTACCTCCTGACTCACATGCTGTGCAGCCACAGAGCTGGGATTGACAGGCGGAAACTAGATTCCCTGCAAAGCAGGCTGGTAGGGGTCATGCTGCTGACTGCAGCAATGCCCAGTGGCCCACATGGCAGAGGCTGGTCATCTACCTGAAGAACCCTGTAGGTGTGGCCGGGGACTCCCATCCTGGGTCATGTCCACAGGCAACTCACCTGCTTGGCCCAGCTTGGCCCCAGTTCACTTGGAGTGACCCTAAGGGACTGGGTTGTTATTGAACCTCATTGATCAACCTGAGGTTACAGAGAACAGACTAGAATATCAGATTCACTTGGGCAGGAATTGTCTGTTTATTTCACTTCTGTATCCCCAGAACCTAGACCAATGGCTGGGGCTCAATCCATATTTGTGGGATCATATTGACTGCTTTCTCGGTGCTGGGCAGTGAGAGGCAACAGGATCTGAATGATGATTAAGGCAGCCATTCTCAGAGTGGTCTTGTAAGGTATTAATAGGTGTTCTGAAGGGGTCGGGAGAAGGAAGTTCTTGGTCCAAAGAAGTATGGGAAATGCTAAGTTTAGCTTTACGTTGGAAGGATTTCTCATAGCCTTTAATAAGTGAACATGGTTTGTGAATTTCCAAGGCAGGGTTGGATTTGCATCATTTCCCAAGTATAATTGATGGTAAAAACCCCCTCCCATCCTTACATACACCTTTAGAGTATATTGCTAGCCATGTTTGTTCCTTGGAAAAAGCACAGTTCCTGCCCTCAAGTAGCTCACAATCTCTTGGTGGTCACATCCATCCAAGCTCTACCAAGGAATAACTGGTCTTATTGATGCTTATTGGCCTTAGAGATGACTAGGATCACAATTAAACTATGGCTGCCAATTATTGTACCCGCGCTGGACCCTACATACTGCTTCCTACTTGGTACCCCGTCAGCCTCCA
This sequence comes from Balaenoptera ricei, assembly GCF_028023285.1. NCBI lineage: Eukaryota > Metazoa > Chordata > Mammalia > Artiodactyla > Balaenopteridae > Balaenoptera > Balaenoptera ricei. The sequence goes on from NC_082652.1 coordinate 41,811,644, forward strand.
GCTGCAGCCGTTGGATTCCCTCCACTGGGCAGGCTGGGACACGAGGCAGAAGGTCTGGTCTCCCCGGACGGAATCAGATCTCACTCTAAGCACAAGCCCACGACCTGATGTTTAAAGCCAAGATTGAGTCAGACACCTGAAGCCAGTTCTGTTCTCAGTAACTCTGACCCAGTAATACAGGGTCTAAATCCTGCCACCATGCTTGTCCTAGATACAGAAATGAATAACAGAGAAAACAACTCTTTGGACCTCACAGCCTTCATCAGGCAGAGCCCAGAATCATCAGCATGTGGCGTCCAGAGTCCTCGTATCTGAGCCTCCGTGTCACACTTGGAGGGCTGTCCAGGCTCTCAGGCAGTGGACTCTACCCTCGCTGCAGTCTGAATGAATCACCGGTGCCCTTACTGAAGGGAGTTAATTGCATTTGGAAATACTCCAGGTACCAGGGTTTGTTTGGTCAAAGACGTGGGCAGGGATAGAGGAATGGATGCACCCAATTTCACGAAACACACATTAAGAATAACAGGGCCCGCGTTGCCTAATTTACAATGGATTCCCCCCACACTCCTCCCTGCGTTCCTTTCCAGGCGCAGAATGTGAGAGGAACCGTGGCCGTATTTTTCTTTCAGGTGTAACAGTCTGTCAGTATCAAATTCTCTCAGTCAGTGGGGAGCAAATAGTGTTGATTTACTGAAAATCTGGGATTATGTCTGCTCTGCAGTGAGTGTAGATTTAAGAGAGGAGAGGTAAGAGGTCTCTGAAAGGTGAAGAAAAACACAAATGAAAGCGAGCAAGGAAAAAAATAGCTTGACAGTTAAGACATAGTGCAGCCACCGTCCACATCTTCTGGAAAGAAAAGCCCAGAAATAAACGCGCACACACACACACACACACACACACATGCACACAAGAATGTGCATGTACATCGGCTTTGAGCCCATAGACTGGAAGGTTTGCAACCTTTTCAGTTAACCCCTTTCTCTTCGGGCATCACAGGCGTGTCAACGAGGCTCCAATACTGTCATGTTTCACGCTGCAGAGAAATTGTGACAACAGACTCAAAGTTTTGTTTCGGTTTTTCAGAAATGGCTTTAGGGCTTCCCAGATGGCGCAGTGGTTAAGAATCCGCCTGCCAATACAGGGGACACAGGTTCAAGCCCTGGTCTGGGAAAATCCCACGTGCTACGGAGCAACTAAGCCTGTGTGCCATAACTACTGAGCCTGTGCTCTAGAGCCCGCAAGCTGCAACTGCTGAGCCCATGTGCTGCAACTACTGAAGCCTGCACGCCTAGAGCCCATGCTCCGCAACAAGAGAAGCCACCGCAATGAGAAGCCCATGCACCGCAACAAAGAGTGGCCCCCGCTCGCTGCAACTAGAGAAAGCCCGAGAGCAGCAACGAAGACCCAACGCAGCCAAAAACAAAAAAAATAGAAATGGCTTTAAAAAAAGGACTTGTGTGGAGCAAAGAGAGAATTCTTTCCTTCAAGGGCCCTCTGACACTTGACTATATTCCTGGACCTTTTTGTCACCAATATTTCATTATCCTGATTGTATCCCTAGTCTCCTGGTCCTATTCCCCTTTACCTTAAAATAACTGTCACCCTGCGGGTTATTTTACCTTAGGAGTATTTTCTAGAAGCCCCTCAGAGTTCTTGTTTTCCCCTTATTATCTTATTCTTCTTCCTCTTAATCCTGTTTGAGAGGGAATGTGGTAACTAAATGGAATTAAAATGTGAAGAGGAAAAAAACAAACCAACCTCGGGACAGTACATGAGAGATTTTGAGAAGGGATGTTGGCGCCTTTTGCTTCTCTGGGATGAGGCTACAGGCTAAGGCTGGTAAGGACAGGGTAGTATAAGTGGTGGCAAGCGGCCAGTGTGAGGGCTGTTGGTGATTTCACCCCCTACCCCTCCCTGACCCCCACCAGCCCCTAGAGGTACCTCTGGACTTCAGGACAGTTGGCAGGTGAGCAGTGACTGTTACCATCGTGGGTCCCAGCAGTGTCACAGTGGGTCAGCCATTCTGGAAGAATCTGATGAGAAGGCAGGAGCTGAGGCCTCCCTGGGCAGCTGGAAGGGGTTAAATGTGGTACTTGTGCAGGTCCCTGGTAGCTACAGAGGAGAGAGACGTCAGGGGTGGGTGAGAGGAGGCATTAGTAACCCCCATCACCGTGGCCACCAAGAGACCTGGGCACCGCTATGTGAGTTAGAAAAGGGAGAAGGAGAAGAAGAAGAAGAAGAGGAGGAAAGAGGGGAAAAGAATAGTAAAGAAGATGCCACTAGCATCAAGTAATTCTGGACAAGAACACAGAACTATCCACCTGCGAAAGAAATGCCATTGTGCCTCTTTATTTTTTTAATCGTAAATCCTCAGTCTCCCGAGTTGGGATTCCCATGTTATTTTGCCAAGTGGACTCTCTGAGCCTGTGATTCTCCAAGACCTGCCTCCGAGGTTAGGATGGAGGTCATCTGTGAGGAAGTGTGGATCTGCCACTAGGGCCTGCGAGACCAGCTGCTGGGTTGAGCGGCCCTGTGTCGTAGCTTACCTGGAAGAGTCCTGGGTCATAGCTCATGTCCCAGAGTGATTATCAGTAACATTCCCTTTCACTCTTGAAAGTGTCCTGGTTTTAATGATGAATTATGTGGCCAGCCTACATACAGGCAAATGGTGGGCCTCTTTTATGGGCTATCAACCACTGCTCTCTGTTGAGAATAAAAGCTACCTGAAAAGAGTTAAGAGCAAAATGAAACTCCAAGGCAAAGAATGACTCCTTCAAGATCACTTCTCTTTCTCAGAGACCAGAGCAGTTAGACCTCAGAAGAGGCCCCCCATTCATGCATACTCGGGTCCCATTCGGACAGTATTTCTTTTCTTTTTTACTCCCTCTTTTTTTTTTTTTTTTTTTTTGGCACATGGATCCAGCTATTCAAGGCACAAGAACCTGGTTGTGACCAATGTGCTTCACGAAGCAGTGTGACAATGACAAGTGTAACAGTGAGACCCACATAACAGTGGGCCCAGCAATGGGACCCCCAAGGGAGAGCGGGGTCTGGGCTGGAAGAGGGCCCTTGAAAACGTTAGCCTTAAGGGTGTCTTTCACTTTATTCTCAAAACCCAGGAAGAATGCTGGAGACTCTGAAAGAAAATAAGTACAACTCCTCTCAGATTCTCCCCGTTCCACACAGAGCAACAAAGCCTGCCTTTTTTACATTTCAAAAGAGGCTGCTTTCTCTTTAAAAAGTAGGAGCTACTTGGTCTGTGGCGGCTGCCTTTATCAACCATGAAGTTCCCAGCAAGGTGCTGTTAGTGCCTGATTAAACCTCATACCAACCCGTGTCCCCCATGGTAACCCAGAAGACATCCGCTGAGACCGGGAGCGCTGATTCGGTTTAATTGCCCCGGATCTCTGTGATGGCCGGATTTCTTGTCTCTCAAGGCCCGGAATGGAAATCCATGTGATCAGATGAACTATCTGGGTGTCTTGACAGATCTGAAATATGAATATGGAGATGGCATTGTGCTCCACAGCGACTTCTGAAACCCCAGTGGTAAAATATGATCTGCCACTGAAATGATTTCAGGAGTGTGTGATTCACGTAAAACCCATTTTCCAATGCAACACTAATTGTTAATAAATCAGACCAAAAAGAGAAAGAACAAGTGTGTGTGTATATGTGTGTATATAAATACATGTAAGATACTCATATGTATATGAGATACGCATATGTATATACATCTGTGTCTATGCATAAATGTATAGGACTCCATTTGGACAATATCTCCTTATAAATATCTGTCTTTGGATTCTTGCTTTTGGTGGGATTTATAGGATAATAATAACTTGTATTTACAAAACATCATACTCCAAGGAATTCACACACTGAAAATACCTGGTTTATTCTCCTTCTTCTACAATGAATGAAGAAATAGATGATGCCGCGGTGTCTTTTATTCCCTAGAGAGGGAAAACAAGGCACTGACGGAGGCAGCGATGAGGCAGACTTAGAGCCAGCAATCCCCTGGAATCTGCACCCCATTCCTGCTCTATCAGAAGGAGGTATGCAAGGGAGAAATCAGACAAGACGCCCCAACAAACCCCAGGGTCACTGGATTCCTCGTAAACCTTCCCTTTCTTCTGGAAAGTCATCAAAAGCAAAGACAGTGACCCTAGAAGATGGAGGGGTCACTTAAGGAACACTACAGAGCTAGATTCTTGACTTTCTTCTCCTCAAACTCCCGCTTAGAAATTGCCCCTCCAACCACCTCCCACCTCAGACTATTTGCTCCAAGATTTTTAATCTACCAAACCAAGTAGTGGGGCTACAGTTACAACTTGAGATCTACTGGTCACACCGACTAATCCCTGTCATGACCACAACATCGTTCCCATCAAGTTAACCATCCTTAACACACGGGACTTGCTATATTTCTAGCCAAATCAAAGAAATTTTACTGATTTCTTTTGCAGCCCTGTTCTGAGTAAGTATGTGATTTCCATTAGGCTTTTTGAAATATGTAAAATATATAGTCTCCCATTACTACCTTCAGGACCTCTAGGTGTTTGGGGATCCCTTCCTGGGAATCACTCCTACGCCCAAAATGAGTTTGAAGATGAAAATTATTGCTAAGGGGAAAAGAACTGTTGGTGTAACAAAATATTTAAAAGCAAAATTTTTTTTCCACCTGGCCTGGTCAGGGCCAAGAAACCAAGAAAAGGATGTTTTCAAAATAAGAGTAACTGCTTTAGCAAAATGTGTAAACCTGAGACATGAGGCAAAAAAAAGAGAAGAGCATTCACCTAAAAAAAGAAGAAGATTCTCTCGTGTTAAGCTGTTCCTCCTGAAATAACATTTCCATTCAGCTGGGCAATTTTCTGACCTCCCCAAACTTTATTAGGTTTTTGGCGATTACCCCGAGGAGATCCAAAGAAAGGCAGGTAAAAGTGACACAACTGACCTGCCTAGCGTGACAGAAATAAAGGTAGCTGCACACAACTTTTCATTAATTAACGTATTTTTTCCTCAGTGCTATACGGAAGGAAATTGTAAATTTGTAATCAGGCAGATCTCTAAGTTTTCCAAGAATGGTTGTTCCCCCGCCCCCAACTAGAGCAAAAAAGACAATATGTTGCACTCTGCGCAGACCCTGCTGTGTTTCCTATGTTACTCAAGTAAGTTTTCAGAAATAGTCATAAATCTCTCTCTGTTTATTATTAATTCATTTTGAGAAACTTTCTTTATTCTAAACCTCCAGGATCTGTTTGAAAGTTTCCTGCGTGTAGAGTTTCATGGAGAAAGACTGACTGGGAACCAAATTCCACCAGTGGTTTGGTGGCGTCGGAGCTAGGCCATCAGCCAGAACATTCTACCATGTCAGCAGTGAGCACTGTTTGGGGCCCTTTCTGCAGAGAAGGTTCATGGACACTCCCCGCTCCCACCCCCCGCAACACTATAAGGACCAGTTCCTAGAAAGTGGACAGAGACACCTAAGTCACCCTGGGGATAAAGCCAATCACCTTGTTAATAACAGAAAGCATGGTTATCAGTACTACTTAATTTCCACTAACTAGTTAATGCAAATAAGGATAGCTAATAGGCAAAATTTTGACTTTATTCCATTTATAGAGTTTCTCCACCCCGATTGTATATGTAAAAGCCTCCTGAATGGAGTCCCTTATCATTTTAGTGCACTGATGGATTATGCAGAATCCGATTTGCATTTCCCTCAAGGAGAAGCCATTTAAAAATAGCTGTTGCTCTATAAAGATGTCAATTACGTTTCTCCTGCAGGGGGCGCAGTGGATGCAGGAACCCAAATCCGCCTCTAGGAGAGGAGGCCTGGAGGAGTAGCATGAAACTAAGGAAAGGAAATTTGACAGTTGGGCATTTGGAAAGTGTTCCTTAGAGTCCAGTCTCGGAGGCCAGGGAGGTGTCTCTCAAGGGGGGAGTGGTAGGAACCCCACAATCAGAGGCATTTAGAAGGAGGCCTGGCTGGAGCTATGGAAAATTCACCATAGGAAACAACCGAGCCCTGGCAGGGGAGAGAGGAGACAAGTTTAAGACTCTTTCCAGCTCTAATTTCTAAGAATCTGATTAGAGTACAGAGAAAAAAAAAAAGAGAGAGAATTTGAAACAGGGGGGGGGAAAGGAACAAAAGCCAGAAAAGAGCCTAATGTAATAACGTTAAGGCACACAGTTGGCATACACACTGCTAAACCCCTAATCCTCACCCAACCACTGTCCCATTCCAGCTGCCACCGACCGGTGGGTGTCTTAAGAGAGCCCAGGTGGGCCGAGGGGAGACCTCTCTGAACTTACTCTGAAAAACACGGAGAACTTGAGAGCCATTTGTCTTAACAAAGTGCCGAAAGAGGAAGCCCGTGATGGGGCAGCGGCTAAGGCTCCTTTCCAGGTGGAATTTGGCTATGCCTTCTCACTTTTAATCAATGCAATACTGTCGAAACAGTCTACTTTCCTTAGCAGAGAAGTCTGGACTTAAGCTTTGGGCTGGCTTTTTTTTTTTTTAAGGACTTCCAGAGATACCACAATGGCACGTGATTTCCCTGATTTTTAGCATGCCTAGTCATAGATAATCTGAATATCCAGGGTGCTAGCTACTTCACGCTCCTGCCTTATTGACCTTCATTTAAATCAGCCCAGGTTAAATATTTGAGTCATATAGTGTTCCAGCATAAATAAGCAAGGCCCATATATTTATAACTGAGTATGTGTGTGTCAAGAAGAGTAGATATTTCCATACTTGTGATTTTATAAACTGGTCAAAAGAACTGTGACCCCAACTGAGAGGGAACCAGGTTCCAAAAAAGCAGTTTTCCTGAGCATGTACAGACAAAGGAAATAGTTTCCTTACAGAAAGAAATCACTTGAAAGCTTTTAGGCCAGACCCTGCTCCGGCTCAGATTTCCTTTCTTTTAGCCCTTTGATGAACCACTCATATGGAGATGCAAGTGTCTTGTGCCTGGTTTGAATTTAAGCTGTTGCTGACTTTAGTGGAAAACTCTCATAAACTCATAAAGAAACAGGCTTTCTTCCTTTCCTTCACCACTGTCGACCGATTTCTGATATGTCCTTGGATATTCATCTTGAGTCATTCATGTCATCAGCATGGCAGAAAACAAATTCGTCCCCAAGAGAGATTGGATTCATTCTGCTGCTTTCTCCTGGAGCTCTGGGCATTGCTGTTTCTCCTTCAGGCGTAGGTGGAAGGTGGGGTAGAGTGGAGGACAGCTGGATTCAGGAAGGTGAAATGGAACAGGAAAGATGCTTTGTGACACCTGCTGAAGATCTCATATCTTCATGGCAGACTTAGGACCGGAACAGTACCACATGGATCCCATCCAGTACCCCATGCAAGAAGCTATATTCTCCACGTGCCTTTCTTCAGGAATGAGCTGGGTATGGAGTATAGTTTTAAAGAAAAGGTTTTGCTTTCAAAACAAGACTCTTTTTTCTGGTCACTTGAGAATAGCATTCTGAATAAGTCGCCGCCCCCCCCCCCCAACACTTTGCTGGGCTCTTTGGTGGGAGTTGAGAGGCTGGGATGCCCAAAGCATTTTGTTCAGGAACCTGTGTTGCCTTCAGGATTGTGTGGTAAAAACCAAGAGCCTTGGAATCAAGCCAGTCTGGATTCAAAGCCCAGCTCTGCCCCTTAAGTGGGTAACTTTGAGCAAGTAACTTAAGTCTTCCTGGTCTTCAGCTTATCTGTGAATTTGAGAAATTGTCCTCAATTTATAGGTAATTGTGAGGATTAAATGAGATTGCATTTCTAAATCTCCCTGTCTTGGCTTCATTCTTTCTCTCTGACCCTCTGCTCTCGTTGATAACTTTGCAAATTCTCCTGGCCCTACATAACTACAACAATTGTGTCCAGTCCAAGAATGGAGCATCCAAGAATATCCGTAGGGTATATGGGGCCCAAGGCAAATCACACTGTGTGTCCCTGCTCCCATCATGCTTACAAAGACACGATCAGATTTAAGTGAATTTAAAAGGCAGTTTTGAATTGAAGAGGAGTTCATCACCAAAGGAAAAGTCTAAGAAATACTTGTGGAAGCAGGAAAAGGGGACATCAGGATGGCAGTGTCGAGGGCTGTGACATACCTGTCCTGGATTTTCCATCCGAGTTTCCCCACCCCAGGCTGCACGGATCCCCAGGGGCTCCCGCATTATGCTCAGAGCTTGATCACTACAGCAGTACCCAAGGGTCCCCTGGCCCAGTGTGACCACCCTGATTGGCCAAAACCTCCAGGAGTGATTGCCAGAAACACTTCTCACCTCTACAAATGACAGTTTCTGAACTTCAGGAGGCTTGTTTGCTACAGTTCCTTCAAAAAATGTGGTTATAAGTGAGCCAAGTAGAATTAGGATGGAGCAAATATGACAGATCGCTACCCACACACCTATTTCAATTAAAAAATATGTAATCCATTAAAAAAAAAAAACATAGAGGATGTCACTATATAGCAGAGGCTTCAGTGTGAAAGTAAGCCACTGAATGTGTTAAATGCTGTATTTGTTTCCTATGGCTGCTATAACAAATTGCCACAACCATAGTGGCTTAAAACTACACGAATTTATTCTCTTACAGTTCTGGAAGCCGGAAGTCTGAAATCAGTTTCACTAGGCTAAGGTCAAGGTTGACACTGGACACCAGGGCTGGTTCCATCTAGAGCCTCCAGGGGGAGCATGTGTTTCTTGCCTCTTCCAGCTTCTTGTGGCTCTAGACTTCCTTGGCTTGAGGCCACATCCCTTCAGTCTCTGCCTCTGTGGTCACATCGTCTTCTCTCCTGCAGCAAGTCTGCCCCTGCCTCCTTTTTATAAGACCACTCATGATGACATTTAGGGCCCACTGTATAATCCAGAATAATCCCCCCATCAATCACATCTGCCAATCCCTTTGCCTATGAAGTGACAGTCATAGGCTCCAGGGATTAGGATGTGGATGTCTTTGGGGGCCATTACTCAGCCTACCACGAATGGGAATCCTCTTCATAAACAACTGCAAGCAGCTGTCTTATTAAGATGTGTCCTTTGCCCAACTGAATGGAGAAACAATTCTTAGGCACCCTAATTTTCTTTTCTTTTTTCATTTTCCATCTATAATCAGCTTCGAGGCCAGTATATTACAGGAGCATCATTTCCTGCGATTGCCATTGTCTTTGCCATCTCAGGAAAGGAGCTGAGAAGTGGCTTCTAAAGAAATGAACCACCTAAGACCTTCCTCTCCTCTATGCAGAATTACCGTATCTCAGTCATTTTCCTTCATATCAGAATTGCCCAAGTGCTCCAGATCTGGCAAGAAAGCATATCCTTTTCCAGACACATACAAACCTAAATATATACCCCCTTCAGGGACAGATACATGGCATTTACGCCCGGAATGGTTGTCCAGTTGAGAAACAGGAGGTTGAAAGGGGAAGGCTATTTAAAAGTCACTCTGATATGACCTGTTCCCCAAACAATTCATCTCTGGGTCACAACCATTGTTGCTAGGTGACATAACATTTATTGCTGTCGTGTCCTGGTCTCCTTGGATTGGTAACAGACATATCTATTCCTCAGAGTATGAGCAAAGTTGATAATGTCCTCTTACCCTAGGCGAGCTGAACTTCAGCCTCCAAGATACTGGTTGACATTAAGACTTCGCAACACCTATCATTGTCTGTCACCTCCCGAGATAAACTCTCTTGTGATGGGTTTCTCCCCTCCCCAGCCACTGATGCCATTTTATTCAATCTCTTTTGTAGACTATCTCTTGGGTCCCCGACACTGCCTGGCTTGCTAAGTTCGGTCATATGCTCAAAGTTAAATTCACAGACCTCAAGACCTCAGAGTGTGATGGGATAGGAAATAATCAGAGGATCTGGACAGAGTAAGACTGTCAGGGAAACTGCGAATCAGCAAAAGAATGAAAGCCCCTTGACCCTGAGCACATCTGCCACGTATTTAATCCCACGTTCTTGCCAAGCCCTGAAAACCCAGGCTGGGGAGACATGTGGGTGGCATGGGGTTATGCATTCTAGGAGAGCTAGAGGTGAGAAGCCTGCCAGGTGGCCACGCTGTGGTCCACTCTCCGGGAGGGAACCGTCGGTGGCGGGGGAGGGGACGCTGTGAGCCGTGAGGATAGTCTTAGACGCAAACCTAAGGGGCTGGGGGAGTGTCTGGGTGACCAGCCGCCAGTTGTACTGTATTGATTTTACTTGCTGGTTACTTTGCCAGCTGGCTCTAGACCAAAGGAAGGAAAAGAGGCTTTAGCTTTTCTTTGGGGTTCTGATCTCGAGGTGACATTAAGAAAATCCCGCCATTTGGGAGGAAGTCAGCCAGTGAGACCCTGAGTGGATCTTCATCTCCACATTCCAAGGTCAAATTGAAAATAAGCCAGGCACAGAAAGGTTTTGTTTTGGGAAATGCCAGAAGGACCTTTGTGATAGAGCTCCACCTACTTCTCCAGCCTCATTTTCACTCCTCCCGGCCCGCCCCCTCCATCCCCCTCAACGCACACACAGACACTTTTAGCTCCAAGAAGTCAGAGGATCTACTTTCAGTTTCTCTTCATTCTTCGCATATTTCTCACCTAGGTCAGATGTCACTGTCTCTTGGATTCTTTCCTGGATTTCCCATTCTGGGTTAGTTTACCCTTTCCAGGCCTCTCTCAGCATCCCTCACACTGTTCATTACATGAGGTACTAGAATACATAATTTATCTATCTTTCTTATTAGACCTGAAAGTATTTGAGGGTAGAATTTTATCCTTATATTCCCAGCTGGTACCTGGTCAGCATGCAATCGGTGTTGGTGAGGAGATGGCATTGATATATCAGACATCCTATTTGTACGTGGAAGAGACCTTTAAGCATGAACCTTTGGTGCCAGAGTATGTGTGATGGATACACTAGAAGGAACAGGTACGAAGCCACAGGGCTTCACCACACATCATTTTGTTTAAAGAAAAGTGGCCCTGACTGATTTTTAAAATTTCAGTTGCTATAGTATATTCTTTCGGGGAGGTGAAACTAGGGTGCAGGAGGAGCAGCAAGATAACCACATATGTTCCGAGCCCGGGAAACTTGGCCGTCTTGGAGATACCAGCAGGAATTCCGCCCGCGACAGTGCTCCATACTGAATGCACCTATGCCAGCTCAATCAGATCTCTCCTTGGCAAGAATAAAGGAAAGTCAAAGACCAGAGAAAATGCTCTGAAATGCTCTGAAATATTGCATAGACTCACCTACATTTCTTAGACTCTCATTAGTTAGGCTGGAAGCCTGTGATTTGTTCTGGTCAATGGACTGCAATTGGAAGTGACATGTGTCACCTCTGGGCCAAAGCATAGAAAAGTAGGTATGAATTCTCTCAACACTCTCTTCCCTACTGTGGTGGTCATAGAGGACTCATGTTGTCATGGCAGAGCAAGAGGATCAAAGTAGCTTGGATGCTTGAGTCACCGCGTGGAGAACAGCTGCCTTGGAGAGGTGCCCAAACCCACAGAGGAGTCTGCATCAGTGAAATATAAATGTGTGTTGCCATGAGCCACTGAGATTTGGGGTGGCGAATGGCCCATCCAACTTTAGCAGGCAGTTGTCCTAAAACACTCTCTTGCATACTTATGAAGTAGACCACTACTCAGTGCCAGAAGTATTGACATGAGTGTGACTGTCTCTTCTCCTTCATGGGAATCAGCCTGTACCTTTCGTTGAGAGCCCAAGGAAACTGGCAGGCTGATAGGCCCAGGGTGAATTCACTGAGTGTGTTGTGGGCCATATACATCTGTGCACCTTCCTTACACAAATTCTTGAATTATAGCCTCACAAATCAGTCATCAGATGGCAGGGAGAGAGGTAAGGGAGGGTAGTGGTGGCATCAGATATTTAACACTTTTGGATGTCTTCTCACAAGCCTATAAAAGAACCCTACCTCTCAGAGCATTGTTTGACCTCCTACATGTGTTCTTTACTTGATATTTATTAAATGCTTAATAATTACAAACTCCTATTTGGTGCAGAGATGTTTTCTTGGCCAGCCTCCTGAATATGTCCATCCCATATGGATATTGGTTGGCATTCACGGGCCACTATTTACTGATTCAAACGCCAGACCTCTACACAGAGCAAATGTTCAAGGCAGTCTGAACGAACCAATTCGTTGCATTCCTGTCTTAGCCTACCTACGATTTTACCAGCACAGAATCCTCTAGCCTGAGCTAGAGAAAGCAATCCCCTTTTAAGTAAACACCCACCTGGTTGTTTACAGCGGGCTCCATCAGAAATATTCTAGAATTTCTTTTCCTAAGAAATAAGTGATTATTACATAGACCTCGAAGGGAAAATGAATTTGATTTGCAAACAACCTTAGAAGATACAGTCCTCTCCCCATCTTCCCTTTCTCTCTGTAAGCACCGGGAGGCATTTCCTATTAAAAATTTCAGCTCTGCTTCTTATCACCTTTGCCCTCTTCCCCGCTCTGACTTTAGATTCAGGAGATGGTTTCCCTGGGGAATATAGATCCTGGTGCCATGTGATCTGGCCTAAAGGGTAGTATGACAGAGCAAGACAAAGGGGCACGCTAACCTTGCCTTCTCCCAGCCGGGTCCACGCCTCCCACTGGATGCCGAGGTCCTGCAGCGTGTGGGCTCAGCAGTCTCTAGCACCCGTTAGTTTGTGTGATTCAGTCTTTGGCAAGGCCGGTTCCAAGTTGGAAAGGGGACATGGAATTAGCAAATTTCTGGTGTTTAGAAGGGACTGGTGAAAAATGTATTTTTTTATGGCTTTTATTGCTTTAATATTTTTTTCTTACTGTAGAATTCATACTTGCTCATTATGGAAAAATTTTTTTAAAAATACAGAAAATTGAAAAGAGAGAAAAATCATTTTTTAATCTAGCCATGCAGATGCTGCTATTAACATGCTGGTTTGAAACCTCTCTCTATGTGAGTGCGTGAGTGCGTGCGTGTGTGTGAATTCATGTGTATTCAAGTATATTTATATATAATTGTATATACTTAATAGTATCATCATAACCTTATATTAATTTTCTTAAGAAATCAGAATTTCCATTCTGAAGGCAACCGTATAAGGGAAAACAATAAATATAATACAGTTAGGAAAATATCTTGATGTATTGCTCAAAGTTGGGCAGTGTGACTTGAAAGTCATGATTGACAAGAGACCAGTAGACCAAAGAGGTGGCTGAACAGAGATCAGAGATGGAGTTGCAAAAATGGCAGAAGGACATTTTGAGACATTTTAGGAAAATCTAACATTGATTTGGATTTTTCTTTTGTGTGGCAGTGAAATGTAATCCTTCTCACTAGTTCCCCAAATCTCCAGTGCCTTTTGTGATGCTTTCTGGAAGACATCAAGGAAAGACGCTCTGTCCCACTTCTGGGGTGATATGCTGGGATGTCACCCCTGGATAGCACAGGGAAGGACAAGATTACTCACTGACCTACTTCAGCGCCAGCAGGAGCTCAGAGCCAGAAGGAATGAGGAACACAGTAAGCTTCTGCCCCCTCCATGAACACCTGGACCTCAGCAAGAGCCTCTAGAGAGAATAGGAGAAGAGGAGAGAATGCGGAATGGGGTGGGGGTGAACTTAATGTGAATTTCAAAGGGTCAGGTGCTTTGGCCTTCATCTAGATTATATGCGTTTAGTTTTAAAAGGTGGCATCATGCTATTTCTGTTATTTCACACTCTGTGGATTCTCACATAACAAATATTTCAAGACCATCCGTGAAAATTCACCCCATAAACATCATCATGTTAGTGTGGCAGTGACAGAGGTCAGCTAGCTAGTTATGATCGATGTTACTGATATTCTTCAGTACTGGTTCTCTCTCCTTCTAAATATCAATATATGAAGACCCCACTTCTCACCCCCTTGCCGTTGGGCATGGCCGTGTGAATAATTGTGAGCAGAAGCGACAAGTGCTGCTTCTTGGTTGAAGGAGTGAAAAGACAGCAACCGAATCCCCACTCTCCCTCTTCCTTGTCTTAGCATCAAGGAGGAGGCCTCGTCTTGAGATGATGGTGCTAAGGGTTGACGGTGGTCTGATTTGCCGAGTCATCACATGGAGGACCGCTGCTTGTAATGCTGTCCACACTGTGTGTGGGCAAGAAATACACTTGTGTTGGTGGAGTCACTGAGATGTGTGGAGTTGTTACTGCAGCATTAGTAAGCTTACCTTGACTAATATATTAGTTACCAAATCCGTTTCCTCCTTTTCCTGGGTCCCCAGCCAAACCGTCTTTCCCAGACTTCCTCGACTTTGTGGCTGAGTTTTAGCCAATGGATTGTGAGCAGAAGTTATGCGTGGTACCCTTGGCTTCAGATTGGTGAAATTTGGGACTACCTTCTCTCCTCTTTTTCCCTTTCTGCTGATGACCATGACGCCTAGGAAATGAAGGAGCCCCATGTTTAAAATGATTATGGATCCTTGAAATACTGCTTGGAGGACAGCTGCCCACCATTTGGAAATACTTGTGTGAGACTCTGAGTGAGAATAAATTTGTATCATGTCTGAGCCATTCCACATTTTTGGTGCTGTTTATAACAGCAGCTAGCATTACCTTAACTTTTAAAGAAATTGATGATTTGAATGTGTTTCCATAACCAAAACCTAAAATAGATGTCATCTGGCTTAGGTTAAAATGGCGAATGGCAAGGAAACTAGCAGTCTAGAGGGCTGAGTACTCCATCACGCATTGGCAAAACACTTGGTAAAATTGTTGTCTGCAATAACTTGGAAGGCTGACCAGCTCCATACCGAGACTGTTAACTCAGGGAAACTGTTGGGAAGTGTCCGTTTGAGTGTGTGATGGCCACTATTATCTGATCCTAACAAGGTCTTATGAGAAAAAGATGTGCTGATGCAAGAGCCGGCTAGTTTTCCAGCAGAGATGAAAGGGAAAGGAGAGAGTTCATGTTGGACTGAATGTGAGGGAGAATGAAACTTCTATCATGTGGACATTTTTGGTTTTGTTTTTTACAACAGTTGTCATTACTTTAACTAATATGGCTGCATACTATTTTATTGTATGAATATATCACAATTTGTTTAAACAAACCCCTATTGATGAACATTTGGGATGTTTTCAGTTGTTTGGCCATTGTAAAAAGCTCTACTTTGAACATCCTGATACTATATACTTTATTTATTTTTGATTATTTTCTTAAAATTTATTCTTGTATTTGGAAGTACAGGGTTAAGGATAAGAATATTTTAAATTTGATATATTTTGCCCAAGTTCCCATAACTAAATTTACATCATTTTGAAATCCTACCAGGATAGCCTCATCAGAAACATTATCAATATTTTTATTTTAAAAGAAATAAGCAAAAAAATATAAAGTCCCATTCTTGTTTTTTTTCTTTTGTTATTAGTGAGGTCTAACATAATTTCATATGTTTACTTCCACTTGCGGTTATTTATGTGCACTTCTCTCTTGAGATGCCTGTCTTATAAGAACCCAGTTTAGTTTGTCTGTGAAAGTTCTACTTTCTGCCTACTCTTCTGGCATAAGTATAAATAGCACGCTCTTTCACTCCCAAAGTACCTTGGTTTGGACAATAAATTATAAGATATAAGCCTTGAGTGTGGCAATATGTTGCTCTTTCCCCCCAGATTGTCATTTGTCTTTTAAGTTTGTTTAAATTTTGATGTTGTAAATTTGGCCATTTTTTTCTTAATGATTTCCAGCTTCCTTCTCATGTTTTGAAAAATTTTCCTCATTCTAAGATTGAAGAAAGAGCTACCTAGTCTATTTGTTTTATGACTTTCTTATTTACATGACAGTACAACATCCCTCTCATCGTCTTCAGATCTTTACTCAAATGTCACCTTTTCCATTTGAATTGAATCCTATGCCCGCCTGTTGGGGAAATGCTAACTCTATTTTTTGCTTTATTTTCCTCCACAGCACTTGTCACCATGTAACCTACTACATATTTCACTTATTTAATTGTCTTATTGTCTCTCTCTCCACCATTAAAATGTAAACTCCGTGAGGGTGGGAATTTTTGCCTTTTTGTTAACTGTTGTACCTCTAGGAGCTGGAGCAGGTGTTGGCATACAGTGTTCAACAAAGACTTGTCGAATGAATGCAATTAAATCTTCAATCCATCTGAAAAAAATTTTCGTAAGATATAAAGTACGCACTCAATTTATTTCAACTTGTTGTTTCCCTTCTTGAATTAAAATTCCCTTTAGCATATATTGGCTCTATATTTTGGTACTATTTGGAATTCTGTTCTGTTCATCGGTTTCTCTATTCCTTCATCAGCATCACATTATTAAAGAATATATATAGCATTGATCTATTTCACAATGTCTTGTAGGAAAAATTCTTCAATAACCTTCTTTATTCTTTAGTTTTTCTTATCTTTGTTCTCAAATATTTACTTTTATAGATAAAACATAGATCCAACTGTCATGTTCCCATACATACCCTATTGGGGATTGTGATTAGGATAGTCTTCCAATTATAGACTGATGTAAGGAAATTTCACATCTCTATAGTGTTGTAATCTCTTGCCTAAGATAAAGTGTGAATCTCCATTTTTCTTTGTATTAGTATGGTAGCACTAGCTGCTGAGAGAGATGACTTCTAAATGCAGTGGCTTAACACAAAAAGTCCAGTCAGGGGTTCATGTGGTGGCATTCTATAATATTTACTAACTCAGGGATGAAAGCTTCTTCCACGTTTTTACCCTGCCTTTCCCCTCCCACGCCAGAATCCTTTGCCAGCAGATGGGGAAAAACAGTAGAGAGAGTATACCTGTTTCTTAACTACCTTGGGCAAAAATAACATATTCTTTCCAACATAAGTCCTTATCAATGTTCTAAAGAACTTAAAGGGAAAAAAAATCAGAGTAAGAACTGGAAAGGTAAAGACAAAGCAGATATTATTTGTAAATAATAGGATCTATATATAAAAAAAAAAGAATCCATAGATGTTACTAGTGTAACATCTATGTACAATTTGCCTGATCTGAGTTCAATTTATAAGAATCAGTAGCATTTATTTCTACACCAGTCATAACCAGGTAGAAAACATAACAAAAAATTATGTTTCATAATAGTAAAAACAAAACGAAATAAAAACAAAAACCCACAGAACTACAATGAATGTAAGAATACCAGCAAATACATAAGACCTCTATGGAGAAAAGTTCAGAACTCATAAAAGAACAAAATAAAAAAGATCTGAATAAAAGAAAGTCTTTCCATGTGCTTGGATGGAATGATTTAATATTACAAAGAGGCCAATTCTGTCCCAAATTATTATATAATATCACCATTCTGTTAAAAATATTTTCTAAATTCCCTTGTGATTTCTTCTTTGATTATGAATTATTCAGAAACGTGTTATTTAATTTCCAAATATTTGGGAAATTCCTAGATATTTTTTCTAATTTACTGCCTTCTAGTCAGAGAACATACTCTCTATGATTTCAGTTCTTCTCATATTTATTAAAAACTTGTTAACTTCTCATAATATGATCTTCCTTAGTGAAATGTTCCATGTACATTTGGAAGGAATATGTATTCTACTGTTATTGGGTGTAGTGTTCTATAAATGTTAATTAGGTCAGTTTGGTTGATAACATTTTCAGATCTTTTTAATCCTTAGTGATTTTCTATTTCTTCTATCAACTGAGAGAAAGTATTGAAATCTCCAAATATAACTGTAAATTTGTTTATTTCACCTTTCAATTCTATCAGTTTTTACTTTATGTATTTTGAGTCTTGGCTATTTGATGCATACACATTTAAGATTGTTATGTCTTCTTGTTGAATTGACATTTTTAATCATTCTGAAATATCCCTCTTTATTTCTGATAACATTCCTTGTTATGAAGTCTACTTTGTCTGATATTAACATAGCCACTCCAGCTTTCTCCTGATCAGTGTTTCATTGTCATTTTTCATCCCTTTACTTTTGTTATTCAGGGTTTCATATTTAAGGTTTATTTCTTAGACAACATATAGTCTGGACTTTCCTTTTTATTTAAATGACAGTTACTGCCTTTTAATTGGAGTGTTTATCTCAGTTACACTTAATGAAATCATCAGTATGCTATTTGTTTTCTATTTGGCCAATCTGTTCATTGTTCTTTTCCTTTCCTACTTTTTTGGATTAATTGATTATTTTTAGGATTCATTTTATCTCCACCATTGACTTGCTAGCTATGTATCTTTGTTTTATTTCTTTAGTGTTTGGTCTAGGCTTTATGATATGCATCTTTAACTTACCATATCTACCTTTAAATGTAATAATATTATGCTTCAGGTATACTCTTAGTTCCCACTCTTTGTGCTATTGTCTTCATACAATTTAATTCTCCATACCTTATAAACTCTACAGATCATTGGTACTATTTTTTCATCTGAAAAGTCAATTATCTTTTGAAGAAAGTAAAGAAAAACGAGGAAAAAAGTATTTTATATTTCCCATTTACATACTATGTCTCTTCAGTTCTTTATATTCCTTATGTTCTCTCTGTTGTCTTTTATTTCAGCATAAAGAACTTCACTGCGGTGGGGGTAGAGTTTATGGTGAGATTGTTGTGTCCCGGCCTCTCCTACCTACTTTGATGTGGTTTTCTTCTCCTTTGCCTGACGTAAAGTCATCCTCAATCAGCCCTTAGGTTGTGTTTCTTGTTTGTTTGTTTGTTTTAAAGTGACAATTGTTCCATAAGTAGCTCTAAACTCAGTGTATCTGTGGGAGGAGGTTGAGTTCAGGAGTGTCCTATGTCACCATCTTGAAAAGAACCCTCAACTTTTAACATTTCTTGTAGTGCACACTTCCTATTAATAATTCTCTCAGCTGTGTTTATCTGAAAATGCCTTTGTTTCACTTTCATTTTCAAAGAATAGTTTCACTGGATAAAGAATTCTAGGTTGATGAATTTTTTTCTTTAGCCTTTAAATATATCATTTCACTGTCTTCTATTTGCACTGTTTTTAACCAGAAGTTTGTTATTTCTTATGTGTGTCCCTATCTATGTGTTTTTTTTCTGAATATTTTGAAACTTTTTATTACTGGGTTTTCAGAAATTTATTTATAATGTGTTTATATGGATTTTTTTCCCTTAATACTTATCCTGCCTAAGGTTCTTGGAGTTTCTTGGTTTTTGAATGTATAGTTTTTAATAGATGAAAAAATTTTTTCAGCCATTATTTCTTCAAATATATTTTCTGATCTTTTCTCACTCTTCTTCTGGGACACCAATTACTTGTTTATTATGCCACGTGATACTGTTCTATAAGTTACTGAGGCTCTATTCAATTTTCTCAGTCTTCTTTTTCTAAATTTCATTTTGCAGTTTCTATTGCTATGTTTTCAAGTTCACTGATCCGTTATTATGTAGTGTCTATAAATTCTATCTAGTGAAATTTTCCTTTCATATGTTATAGTTTTTAATCTCTAGAATTTTTGGAGGGTCTTTTTCCCAATATGTTCCATTTCTTTATTCTTTATGTAATGCTTTCTTTTAAATCCTCAAACATATTTTAAAAGGTTTTTAATTCCTTTCCTGATAACTCTATCAACTCTGTCATTTCTAGACTTATTCCTATGCTTGATTTTTTTTCTCCTCATTATGGGTCACAGTTTCCTGCTTCATCTCATATCTTGTAATTTTTTATTGGATGCCACATTGTAAATATTATTGCGGTTCAGTATTTGAATTTTTAAATTTTATTTTAAAGAAGATTTAAATTTTGTAGGAGAGACAGTTAAATTACTTGGCTTAATCCTTTTGAAATTTGTTTTTAAGTTTTATGAGAGCAAGTCTAGAGTAGCTTTTATGATATGTTTTATGTTATTTTTCTTCTTTAGCTTTTCCTGAACACTTCGTTTATTTTTCTCTTCATAGTTTTACTGTGAAAAAGTTTAAATGTATAGAAATGTTAAGAGAACAGTACCGTGAACAACCATATACTCACTGCCTAGATATGCCTATTACTAAAATTTTGCCATGTTTAATTAGTCTATAATATCTATATTTATTTAATTTGTTCTTACTATTTAGAATGTGTAGATTTTGTCTTCAATTTTCTAAGTGTTACTTTTACGTCTTCATATACCTACTCAGATCTATGAAAAGATGCTGCATCTTTTCATCTATTTCCTGAAAAAAATAAGAAATGCATGTATTCCATCATGAATTTAACATTTAATTTTTGTTTTTAATCACAGTGATCACATTACTGAAACTTAGATTGTTGTTTAAAACATCAATCATCAATAAATAAATAAATCATCAATCACCTAGGGATTCCAAAGGAGGCCATGGATTACTTCCCATAGATTCTTCAATAACCTAAGATATTAAGAACATTTCTATGTATAGGTAGTATGTACCTTTTATTCTGAGAAGGTCCATGCCTTCCTCAGAACCTCCTAGGGATTAGTTGTTGATCCTTATTCACTCACAGTCCTTTAATACTATAATTTCCCCATTCTTTTTGGTTCACCTTTTCCAATGCTGGAATACATCTGCAAATGACCTTTATCATGAATTGTTCATTAGTGATATACTTCCCAAATTCTTGCTCTTTTGAGTATGCTTTTCTTTTGTCTTTACAAGAATAACAACTCGACTGCTTGTGAAATACTTGGCCACAAGCTTTCGGCTTTAAAATTCTCTAATACTGCTAATGCAAATTCTGGACTAACTTGATGATTTCTATTGTTGGTTATATATTTATTTCCTCTGGCTGAATGTTTGTAATAATAGATGGCATTTACCAAGTACTTACTATATGCCAGGCAACAGGCTAAGTACCTTTGCAAAGGTCTTCATGTTTCATCCTATGATAATCTTCTAAGTTATGTACTACCCGTCTAACCTCAGAGCAATGCAATTTGTACCCATGTAGTGTGACTGCAGTCTTAAGCAATGCTAAGGTTTTTGGGGTTTTTTTTTGTTTTTGTCCTTAAAGTTCTGTACCTTTGCTCAGAGAGACTTTGGGCTTTGACAAATTTTTATTCATTTTGCCTGTTATTGTGAGCCTTGCAAACTGCCTGTTCTCCCTTTTGTGTTTTTGTTTATCATTTCTGACTTCTTCAGGCATACGAACTACATGCTGAATCTTCCTTGTTTGATTTCCACAGCTTCATCTTTGCTCTGATCAGTTTCTTTTCTTTGTCCTTCTCTCTTCCTTTTGAGTGATTCTCTCAAGACAGTTCTCTACTGATCCAATTTCTTTAGTATGAGTTCTGTGTTTTGGTTCTTCTACTGTAGTTTTAGTTCTATAATAACATTATTCTCCCCTTTGTCTTTTACTTACCTGTGGCAGTTCCCTTTTCATTCTGTGATCTTCTCCCATCTCTTGTTTAATAGGTTCATTTATCCTTTCCTTTTCTTAGGAGTGTGATGGAGTTGTATATTTTTCATTATACCTTCTGATGTAAAATTTACTTCAAATTTTGCTTTTTATCTCTCTTTTCTCTCTTTTTTTTTGCGTGTTAGGCTCATTTTCTCCTTTTGCATTGTATAATTTTTCTAGGTCTTAAGCTTCTGCTTTTTGCTTCAATCTCACCTTGGAGGTAGGACCTTGTAACACTGAATTTACCATCAATATAGAGAAAGTCAAATCTCCAAAACTCTCATTTGCTAGGATTTAACATAGGGGTGGGGGCTGGAGCTTGTAGAGTTAAGTATCATTTTATTCACTCATTTTCCCGAGGAAGTTAGAGAAGGAGCTAAGATCATGGACAATTCTGTCCATTGAATTTTGATAGATATAAATAGAAACCCCTTCACTGGGGCCAGCACTTGGAGGGAGAAGGAAGGAAGTGGGGGTCCTCAGGTTGCTTTTTGCTCACCTACTACCGTGTGAGTGGAAACTTCAGCTATTCTGTTATTTAGCACCCAGGCATGTCACTTGGTTGGTCAGATATTTTCTTTACTCAATGACTCTTGCTTGTTGCAGCTGATCTAAGGTTGTAACATTGTTTCCTTGGAGATTGTCTCAAATTTGTCATCTGTTTTATTAACCTGCTTCCAAGTCACTCTCTCAACCTTGAGAAAACACTGTGGGACCTGTGAACACTGAGCATTCTGCTGGCTTGGTGCCCACTGCAGATCCACAGGGAGGGAATAGACTCCTGGCAGTACGGTCCCATCTTTTCTGTGGTCCGCTCATGTCTCTGTTCCCATCTCTCCAAGCCGGGAAGCATTATCAGGGACTGACAGAATTGTCTCTACCCACTTGCATTAATATTCTGACATTCTCACAAGTATAGGAATTATATATTGGTTCTTAGAATCCTCTTTTCATTAGGTATGGAATATTCTTTTAAACTGTAGTATATCTGGCAGGTATCTCTCAAATCTTAGCAAATCCTTACCTTTTAGAGGCAAACGGATGTGACTAAGAGGGATTAATTAGAAAGATTGGAGAGTGAGATCAGAGGGGACAAGCAAGGCAACTATTTTTAAGAAGGATAGTGTGGTTATTAATTTTAAGCGCTGCAGAGATAGCATATAGAATGAGAACGGAGCATCCATAGGATTTAGGCAACAGGGAGGCCACTGAGTAGGAGAAATAGAGGAGGAAGTTCCAGTGCAATGCCCAGGGTAGGGGAGAGATTGCAAGAAGGTATTAAATACATGACGAATGTGAAATAAGTGTGAGAAGAGTATGTGGCAGAGAGATGGTCAGTGATCCCTCTGGTCATCAATTCCCCTTCCCATAAAATAAGTGCTAGACTAGGAATCTCTAAGGTACCTTCTTCTGTAAGGGGCCACCAAGGTGAAGTAAGGGCTCACGCTCCCTTGATGCAAACTACCCAGGAATTTCCCCATCAAATATGTAGAAAGAACACCGACTATAAGTTCTCTTGCTGAAACATTGAAACTTACCCTAATCAAGCCTTTAGATCTAACTTCCAGTGCACAGGAAACATGGGGGGAGAGAAGACCGAGGCTAAGATACCAACAAGGAAACAGTAGGTCATGTCCAGAATGTGGAACATTTTTACAGAATAACAAGTCAATGGCACCAAAAAAAGGGAGGAAAGGGGAGGTGTGGCTGGCTCTTACCCCACCCGCGCTGAGTCCTCCGCGGCCACGGTGGACCGTTCCTGTCCATGTTGGCAGGGTCCTCCAGGGTCACCTGGTGCTCTCTGCTTCTCTGTCTCAGGCCTTCTTCTGGTATCACAGGAGCTCGCCCAGCCACTGAGCAGGGCAACCCAGAAGTAACACATGAGGGGTGAGAGTCAGGGGATAAAGACCCCACTTTCCTCAACTTTTGGTGGGACAACTCTGAGAAGCTTGCTACACACTTCCTCAGAGTATCCCCTGCAGCATTTAAACCCCGTTACCCACAGTCATAACCTGCTCATCGGTGCATCTTTTCTTGGCCTTTTCTGTCTCACTTTTCTTATTCTATCATTTTTGCTTCCTAGCACTACCTCCCAAATAAAATACCTGCACCCTGGTCCTTATCTTAAGGTCTACTTTTGGGGAAGCCTAAACAAAGACAAGGGGACTATTCAAAAATAGAAGAGACTCAGGAGACAAAAACGCCCAAATACATCAGTGGACGTCAGTTAGATTGGGCTTGAACAAACCAACTATAAAATGATATATTTATGGTAATCCAGGAATTTTGAATACAGACTTGGCATATGATGATGTTAAGAATTTTTCTGTTAGTTTTGTTGGTTATAATAATACTATCATGTTTGTAATAAAACGTCTTTATTTGGAGATGCATAAGGGTGAAATCCCTTATGCATAGGACTCAGAAGTCATCTGATATGATGTCAGAATTTATTTTTAAGAAGTACTTAAAAGAAACAAAAAAAAAAAAAGAAAGAAAAAAAAATGAACGAATGAAAGAAAGAAGCAAGATAAATGGAATAAATAAAGCAAGTGTGACAAAATGTTGACTATCAAATCTGGATGATAAGTATATGAACTATATTATATTCCTTATTTTGTGCATTTTCAAAATCTTTCACAATAAAAATTTTAATCCTTCTTTTAGAAGAGAAAAATTTTAATTCCCAGAAAATACTAAGTTTGATAGGAGGCAAAATTCCTCCAGGATGGCTGACTTTCAGAGACCTAAGTACAGAAAAGACTTTCAGACAACTCTTTCATACAAGACAAGAAACAAACAAAAGACCCTCCTACTCCCTCTGCAAAATAACATCCACTAATTCCTCAACTCCTGTATTCCCTGCCTGCAGCCCTGCCAAGCGCCACGTGTCTCTCTCTGAAGTATCAGAAACCAAACAAACTCTCCTGAAATCAGCATATTCCACTGCAAGAGGCCAGCCACTGAGGAATCACATGAACAGCCCTCTGAGCACCAGACCGGGTTTTCAAATATTCTGGCCAAGAATAGTTCCAAGGGCAGAGCTCAGGCACGCCATGCAGCTCACGTAAAGAAAATTCCATACGTTTTCCACGGGCTGATTCAAGATACCCACAGAAACAGACCAAGGCGTTGCCGAAGAATCAGTTCTCGAGACAGGAAGGAACCCCTGAAAAAGAAAGAGCTCTTGGTCTCCTGCAAGGTAAAATGTGTGCCTCAGATCTGCCAATGAAAGAGGATCACAAACATATGCTTAATGACTCATCCCAAATGGAAAAACAGAGTTTGTTATATTTTATGGCGATTTTACATGTCGAAGGTACATCTGTTGCTATTTATGCTGACATGTATGTAGAGATTGGCAGACTCAGTTCTCTGTAGGGATGAGTGAAATCCAAACCAAACCACAGAACTTTCTAACTTGGAGGCTGGCTCCTGGGATGGAAAACGGTTTCCTGATCCCTTGAAACACTGCCCGGTGGAGCAGGGTGACTGGGAGAGGCCACATCACAGGACTGCACAGTTGGATGAAGCAACAAAAAGTCCCGCTTTGCACAGGGCCTCCAGAGGGACCAGAGCAAACACAGGAAACACACGAGAGGCATCGCAGAGCTCAGGGAACGTCTAATGGGCTTCTTGTTACCGAACGCCTTCTCTGGGTGACAGTTTCAGGCCAAATAGACCACGTCTCTTCTCACACAAACACGCCACTCGCCACCCAGGATCACACAAAAGCCTGCTCCCTTCAGTTTTGGTAGTAACATCCTCCAGCAGGGCAGCCAGGTGCTCTGGCAGACATTTTTTTCCAGTTGGGTCATTGATAAGTTTGAAGACTTTTCCTCAGCTACGTACACTTGCACAGTCTGCTATTTTATAGACCGTTGGTCTTTATTTCTGTTCTGTTGCATGGTTGTTTACCATCTGAAGAGTGTGGGTCACGCCTGTTTAACCTAACCTCTGTCTTTCTCCCCCTTCCCCCTCCCTCTCCCCTTCTTTGCGGGCGTCTAACGGAGGAGACACAGAAGTGAATAAGCAGCTGTATATACGCCACGGCTGAAAGAGAGAAGGGCTGGGAGAGTGTTATTGGCTGAATTGTGTCCCCGCCCCTACCAGGTTCATATGTCGAAGTCCTAACCTCTGGTCCCTCACAATGTGACCGTATTTGGAGATAGGGGTTTTTTTTTCTTTTTCCTTTTCAGATTCTTTTCCGTCATAGTTTATTACAGGATACTGAATATAATTCCCTGTGCTCTACAGTAGGTCCTCGTTGTTTATTTTATACATAGTAGTGTGCATCTGCTAATCCCAAACTCTTTATTTATCCTCTCCCCGCTTCCACTTGAGTAACCATAAGCTTGTTTTCTATGTCTGTGATTCTGTTTCTGTTTTGTCAATAAGTTCATTTGAATCATTTTTTAGATGCCACATGTAAGTGATATCCTATGATATTTGTCTTTCTCTGTCTCACTTACTTCTCTCAGTATGATAATCTCTAGGTCCATCCATGTTGCTGCAAATGACATTATTTCATTCTTTTTTTACCGCTGAGTAATATTCCATTGTATATATACACACCACATCTTCTTTATCCATTCAACTGTGGATGGACATTTAGGTTGCTTCCATGTCTTGGCTACTGTAAATAGTGCTGCTATAAACACTGGGGTGCATGTATCTTTTCAAATTAGAGTTTTCTCTGGAAACTCAGGAGAGTTTATGCCCAGGAGTGGGATTGCTGGATCATATGGTAGCTCTATTTTTAATTTTTTTAAGGAACCTCCATACTGTTTTCCATAGTGGCTGCACCAATTTACATTTCCACCAACAGTGTAGGAGGGTTTCCTTTTCTCCACATCCTTGGATATATGGTTTTAAAGAAGTGGTTAAGTTAAAGTGAGGTCACATGGGTGGGCCCTAATCCAATATGATTGGTGTCCTATTAAGAAGAGGAAATTTGGACAAACAGGTACAGAGAAAGGGAAGGCCATGTGAGGACACAGGGAGAAGACGGTCATCTACAAGGCAAACAGAGAGACCTCAGAAGAAAGCAATCCTGCTGACCCTTTCACCTCAGATTTCTAGCCTCCAGAACTGTGAGAAAGTAGATTTCTGTTGTGTCAGCCCTCCAGGCTGTGGTACTCTGTTTTGGCAGCCTGAGCAAATGAATACAGAGAGTCAATCAGATAAAGTGCCATGAGAATCCAGCAGTGGACGAGAAGGCTGTAGTTTAGTGGGATCAATAAACACCATCTGGAAGAGGGAGAATATTAACTATATCTGAGAAATGGGTAGAATCTACTGCTGCACTAGGGGCAAGGCTGAAAAAACAGAATCAGGAGCTCAACTTGCTTACACAGACCTGCCCAAGGCCTCAAACCCGGTCCCCAGCAAGTTCCCCGGCATCATCCATGGAGATGTGTGCTCCACTCTTGCGGCTACGGCGCCTTCACAGCAGTATACACAGTGCTTGCTGTCTGATCCTTTCCAACAGTCAACTCTACTTTTGAGTTAGTAAACCCACGTGAGAATTAAAGTGCTTGTTAACCCCTTGCTCGTCTGTGGGTTATTACCACTTAACGTTGGCTGAGAGCCAGTGGGGAGGTGGCAATCACAAAAACTCATCTACCCCATGATAGAGGTCTCCAAAGATGCAAACTCAGTATGAAAAATGGAAACTTAATAGACTATAGTAGAGTATCAGGGAGACCTCTTCAGTTAACTCACTCACTACTTGTTTCTAATCACCCGTTGTGCAATGACTGCTGTTGAGTGTTGTATCACCCACATACAGAATTAACCTCCGGTGCCTCTGACTATTGTCTGAAGTATTCTCAATGAAATCCACTCCTTCAAAATCTGCATTATGAAAGCCCAAGAACGTATTACTGACAGTCATGGAAAATGTATTTAACATTCTTATAAATATTATAACTCCTTTTCTGGCAGTGGGCAAAGTTGCTCCTTCTGCACTGATTCAAGCGAGGTCTGGCTTCGTCTCAGAGAAGCTCAGGGTGTTGGGCTGAGAAGGTTCAACAGTGTCAGAAGCCAGGTTTAGTCTCTGGCCTCTCCTCTTGATTAAAACCTTCAACTTCAGAAAGAAGATTGCAAGTGTCATTCAGCCACAGTCGTCAAAAAACACCCCAGGTGTGGCAGGCGTTGTTTCTGAATGTTAGGGAGATGTGACAAGAAGAGACATTTTGGGTCATTAATGAAAACCTTTGAGTCCCAGCAGCACTAGATAGATATTGGTTGGAATGTACATGTATTTGCTATAATGAAGACCAAGGACAAAGCCATCTCCTTTTAAGGACCCCAAAACTTTAAAAATCTTAGCTGCAAAAGTTCCTGTGTTAGATCCAGCTTCCTCCCATTATAATAGCTATGCACCCACATTCTTGATGAAAAGGGACACTGGGACAATTATCCCAATGACTCAGGCCATGAATTTTTTATCTGAAAGTATCAAACAGTATGAGAAAGGGGAAAGATTCCACTTTGGGGAAGTCAAGAAATTTCATTTCTAGACCTGTGTGTGTGTGTGTGTGTGTGTGTGTGTGTGTGTTGGAAAAGGGGGCAAGGATTATTATCCAGGGATTAAGGGCTTTGGGATCACACCTGGGTTTGGGTTTGTCCCTGTGTGGTAGGGAGAATAATGTCCCCCACACACACACCCACACAAAGACAAACACATCCTAATCTCTAGAACCTATGAATGTATTATTACCTTACAGAGCAAAAGGAACTTTGCAGATGTGATTAAGTTAAAAATCTGGAGATGGAGAGGTTATCTTGGATTATCTGGGTGGGTCCTATCTAATCATAAGGGCCCTCATAAGGGCAAGAGAGGACAGGAACATCAGAGTCAGAGATGTGATGATGGAAGCAGAGGTCAGAGAGAGATGAGAGTTGTGAAGAGGTCGTGCTGCTGGCTTTGAAGATGCAGGAAGGTGCCAGGAACCAAGGAAGGTAGGCAGCCTCTAGAAGCTGGAAAAGTCAAGGAAATAAATTCTCCCCTAGAGTCTCCGGGAGGAACCAGCCCTGCCAACCCGCTGTAGACTTCTGACCTTCCTGGACTGTAAGGCAATGTCCTTATGTTGTTTTAAGCCACGAGGTTTGTGGTCATCTGTTACAGCAGCAATGGGGAATGAGTGCACCTGCTTCAGCACTTAATAGGAGTTACGTGCTCTTGGGCGTGTTCCTTCATGAGATGGAGACTCAGTTTGTGCATCTATAAACGGTAGTGATAATAATACACATTTTACAGGGTTGTACAGTGAGGACTGCACGAGGCCATACAATGTGAAATACCCAGTCAGGGTCTGTGGAATTATTACCGTCTCTACCTCAGATGCTGTATTGTCAACCACGTCCTCAACAACTGTATTTCCGTATCTTCACTTGTCCAGTATGACTCTAGGCCTCTCTTAGACAGCTCGGGCTGCTATAACAAAATACTGTAGACTGGGTGGCTTAAACAACAGAAATGAATTTCTCGTGGTTCTGGAGGCTGGCAGTCCTAGATCAGGGTTCCAGGTGATGGGCTTCCGGCCAGGACCCTGTTCCTGGATGGCTGTGTCCTCACATGGGAGAGAGAATAAACTCTAAGGCCCTACCTCCCAATACCATCCCACTGGGGGCTTAGGGTTTCAACATATGAATTTTGGGGAGGACACAAACATGCAGTCCACAGCAAGGTTATAACTACTTCTCAGGGTGGTTGTGAAGATCAGATGAATGAATAATGTAAACCAGAGTGTTTAAGGGAAGATTCAGTTAAGTAAGAGTGGTTTCTTCGGCTTTTGCTTGGATAATACCCAGGGATGCTTCACTTTCCTGTCACTTGTGGACAAAGCCTGGTGTCCCTTCCCACCCCTGCCCGGATGGCATGTAACACCCTCTACTATAGTCATGAGCTTTTGAGTCTCCCTCCCTCACGATCCATGAGATGAGCCCCTGGGGGCAGAGCCCTGCCTAATTCATGTTCGTACCTCCAGAACCTCACTGTAGATGTTTGCTAGAGTTATAGAAGCCCCATAAACCTTCCTGTACCCTGTCACACTCAGTCCTAGGCCCCCTTTTTGCTACTGCTGTATGGCCAAGACTATCTTGCTGTAAACCAGTAGCTTTCAACCCTGGTACACATTAAGATCACCCAGGGAGCTTTTTAAAAATTACTGGTGCCCAAGCTCCACCCTGGACCAATTAAAAGAGTTCTCTGGGGGTGGGGCTTGGACATCCATAATTTTTTAAAAGTTCCCCAGGTGATTCCAATGTACAGGCAGGGTTGAGAAGCCATCGGACCCTCAGCAAGTCACATCCAAACTCTAACTGAACTCAGAGCTCAACATCAGAAGTGAGAGGTCACTTGTCTATTCTTCTCACCAAATCAGAAACAGCCCTCCTTCTTAGAGACACAGATTCCAACTCTCCTGTTGACAAAGGTGAATGATAGAACTGTACAAACAAAACCGACGGGTGTTCTGTAATCAGGGTGAAGGAATAACGTCCCCCGTATCTTCCAGTTGGTTAGAATGGTGGTCTGGGGCTACAAGTACGCTTCACAGATCAGAGGAGTGTAAGCACGCACTTGAACAAATTATTACAGATCATGGTGAGAATGCTATTAAGTCTATGTTTTCATTTTGCTTAGAGAAATATTCATCTCTGTTTCCGAATACGACCATGGTTCGCCCTGCCTGCCATGAGGTACGCTAACCAGCAGTCTCCTGTGAGACCACTATGGCCCCAGCACCACTACAGCCCCAGCCGGACATGAGGGCGCACAGAGAAGTCGCAGAAACCAGGTGAGTTGACAGAGACCACACAGGAAGTTGCCCTGGGCCCCCGCAGGGTTCGTTCTTCCTTACCACTCCCAGGCTGGGCTGAAACAAATCAAACCACACCCTTCTTTTCTTTTAAGATGCAATTTCATTTAAAAGCACCTTTTGGTAGTTCTGTTTTGGTATGACATATTGACACAACTATCAAAATGAAAGTTTCTGACTTTCATTAATATCAGAACTGAGACACTTCTGTGAATTTCAAGAAATGTGTGCACAAATATTGGAGAAAAAAGTTGTGATATGGAAGCTGAAAGGGTTCATGACAATTTCCATTTTTATTTCCTAGTCTACTGAAATTTGACCAGTGTTCTAGAACAAAGTATAGTATTAAAAGCTCAAAAACTAACTACAGTTTTTGGAATAAACTTCACCATAGCTAGACATTCATTCACTATACTTAGAGTGAGTTTTTGTAGGGGGCTTTAAAAATCCATTAAAACAATGTGTTTAAGTGCTACTGTATGTAACTGTAAGAGAAGTTTAAAGTAAAACTCTAATAACCTCAAGAAAATGCTCAGCCTTTAATACCAAGTCATTGAATGATAGCCCCAAGATTGTCATCTCTCCTGATATATGGCTCTTTTCTGGCTGTTAGAGGGATATTTATGATCCCCATTACATACATATGAGTAAATGATACAGATGGCTTGAATGCCAATTAATACACATGAAAATAACCAATAATATATCTTCTTTTCATAAATGACAATAATTTGACATACTTGAAATAATTTCTTCCAGTTTTTCAAATTATGTTAATTATGCTTCCTCTTTTGCTTCCTCTTTTATTTATCTGTGTGGCTTCGTACCCATACACACATTTACAAACTCACACACAAAGGCAATTACTATCACTTAAATTTATTTGAAAACAGAATCACCTATAGATGTAGACATATAAAGACTCACATGTGTTCTCTCTAATTATGCCAGTCCATAGTTTTCTTTACCTTTTAAGATAAATATTTAAAAAGAAGCATGTTTTTTTCCTATTGTATTCCATTTCTGTAATAAAACTTTTCCCCCAGAAGTTTGGTAATAGGAAGAAAAACATTCTGTGTTTTGATATTCCAAATCATGGCTTATATAAATTGTAAAAAAATTAGTACAGTTCAAATAACATGAAACATTTGAAATGTTTCTGATGGATTTCATTTTTTAAAATATGTTTGACTGTGCATTTATTCCTTAATCAATTTGCACCTTTTGTATATTTTTCTTTACACTTTTAAGGTATAATTTATACATAATAAAATACACACACAGGAAGTGTACCATTTTGTGAGTTTTGATGAACGCATACAGCTGTGTAACAAACACTGCAGTTAAAACACAGCACATTTCCATTGTTCCACTAAGCTTCCTCATGCCCCTTTGTAATTAATCTCCCCACCCCCGATCTCTAGATGCAACCAGTGTTCTAATTTCTATCACTATAACTAATTTTTGCCTATTCTATAACTTCACATAAGTCGAATCAGGTTGCATGTGCTCTTTTAATCTGGCTTCCTTCGCTCAGCCTAATGTTATAATGGTTCGCGATTCATCTGTGTTACATGTATTGGTTGTTTGTTCCTTTTTATTCCTGAGTGTTATTTCATTCCATTAACCTGTTGATGGACGTTTAGGTTGTTTCCAATTTGGGGCCATTATAAATAAAACTGCTATGAAAATTCTTGTACACATCTTTTGGAAGGCAGACGTTAATATCTAAGCATTACATATCTAACTGACATACTTTATATGGAGGAATCAAATCAATATATTTATGTCTCCCAACCACAAACCCCAGTGCATACCAGGATCTAAAGGAGATAGATAGACACATTATTATGTGGTGGGCTGCTGGCCAAAGTAATGTCCTAGCTCCTCCAGGACTACCTATATCCCTTACTTAGCATCCTTAGTATAAACAGAATTGACTTAGCTTTCTTGCTGCCTGGTATGGTGCCCAGTACCCAGAAAAAACTCAGTGAATTCTTATTGAATTTAAATGATAGATGAATGAATGAATGAATGATTCCTGAAGTTCCATATAAATGAGTACAACTTCAGAGAGGATCATTGCCACTGTGATAAAATCTAGAATGAAGCTTTTCTTTCTCTCACCCAGATAAACGTGGTCCTGCCCTCCAAAATTCAGTAAAGAATAAAAAACTTTGAACATACCATAGCAATAAAAATCCAAGAATATAATACTGGGGTGAGTTGATTGAATGCCTTCTCCTGATGCTGTTTTAAAATCCCAGGAAAGACTGAGATATCTCACCAAAGCTGACCTAGAAGGTGGTTAGGAGTTAGTCAACATTGCCTCCTCTGGGGGAGCTATAAAAACAAAAGGTCTTCTTGAAAATACACAGATACCCTCCAAGACCACCTAATGGTAGGAGGCCATGCTTTTTTTCCATTCTTTACGTTTCCTTCCAAATGGAGGACACATACACTCCTGGCCTCTTTCCACCCTGTTCCCCACCCTTCCGCTGGTAGGAGGGTGGAATCAGTGATCTGGGAATGAGTTGGGAAGATGAAACAGGGCGTATTTCCCAGACTTTTCCTCTCTTCCTGTTCTTGAGAGCGAGTCGTCCATAGGAAGCAAATATTTGCCCTGCTTCTCCTTGCCCCACGTTTTACAGGGCAGCCTCCCATGTGTAGGGGATAGTGGTGATCCAACCAACACGATCCATTCCAAAGTCTGTCTAGTTCTGGGTCTCTCTGTTACACAGCCTTCCTCCCTGAAGGTATAAACCATATTCCCCAACATCAGGGTAGAAAGGTAATATTTTGGTCTCCTGCCATACTTCTAATCTTATCTCTCAAGCTGTTTCAAACTCACGTGGGAAAGAGGGTTTTATTTGCTTGGCATCTTCATACCCTATTGAATCTTGAAACTATTTCTTGCCCCCATCCTTACATGGCCTTAGAAACGTATCTGATACATTTTTTTTTTTTCATCTTGAAGGACTCATTGAATTACTCCAAAGCATTTTGTCGCCTAAATATATAAAGTAGTAGTTGCATCACATGGTAGAAAAGCTGAAAATTAAATAGTCCCAAAGATTTATGGCCCAGATTAAATACTGCCCCTATTGTCACCCCACAAACAGAACAGAGGATCCAAGTGTAATCTGTTTTACAGATTAAAAAAGTCAAAGACACAGGCAAGATTATCCAGTGAGTCTCTGGCAGAGAGAAGTTGGACTATCCTACACTTTACAGCTCATGATGATGGCGCATCCCCACAAATATATTTATACAGGGACTTTGGGTAGAGAAGCAACTCAAAAGGGAATTCACACTCTCCCAGAGAAAGCTTGAAATTAGCCCCAGTTTCCCAGATCTGGAAGGTCAGATGAGTCGGGCCAATACCTAAGCTTAAAAACCATTTTTGTGCTCATTTCGAGAGTGAGGCTGTGAAATGGCTCATCCATTTAGGGGACCTTCCTAGAACATTTTCAGCTAATGATGTTGCTAAGTGAATCTGAGAAAAGGGGTAGAGGATGGACTGAGCTCCCCTCTTCCCGTGTGGTCACTCACACGTCATTTCCACATTCCTGTCCATGGTGCTACTTTCCATAATGTTAGCTCTGGAACGATGCCTTCACCCCAAGGCCAGGCCTTTGAAATTGTTGGGGTCACGGACTGGCTTTGGCCAGCAGTCATTTTCTTGTCACAGTCTGGCACATCCTTAGGTTGTAAAATCTCTCTAATGCTGGACACTTACTAATAGCTTTAAAATGATTCCAGACAGATGTGCACAGAGGCTCCAGGATGCCTCTCCAAGCACCAACAGGAGCTTGGAGGTGAGTCACAGTCTCAAATGCTGCCACCCTATCAATCCTAGTGTCAACCTTTCTAGACTACACCCCACATACTGCCACGATCCTTTTAATTCTTCTTACCAGAAGGAGTACATTTTTGAATTCCTTCATTTTCAGTGAACTGGATCGCAGCATCCCCAGCCAAGCATCCCCACCACCTTCTTGGATACTCTAAATAACACAAATTGCAAACAAAAAGAGAAAAAAAAAAACAACTTTGACATTAAGAAGCATGGGAACAACTAGCCACATTGGTTTTGATCTCTAACTGAGGTAAGGTGAAGTGGCGATGTTGGTGGTTTTGTTTTTATTTTAACCTCCCTCTTTTTCCTTCACACTCCATCGCAAGAGCTGCCCGCCCAGGTCAGGCAAACACGTTCAGTCATCTCTGATCCTTTCTCATTTCCACCTAACAAGCTCTGCTTTGTGACTGCAATCCTCTGCTTGTACACACATTTATTCCTCTGCACTGGCTCCTGAAGAGTAGCCCATGTGTGTTAAAACCGCAAAATGGAGCTCATAATGATTTTGCTGCTGCCTTATCCATACGTCTAGCTGCAGGCAAGGCACTGAAAACCAATGAAATCAGGCAGCTTTCCTCAACACAGAAATTAAGATGTCGGAATGTTAACAGAGACCCACAGACAGGAGAACAAGAGCACTTGTTCATTGTTGGGAAGAGAACACTGCCTTTCTGCTTCTTCGGTAAATAAAAGCTGTGCGTCTGTCAGGAGGTGATAGCTTAGGACATTGTGAGTGTACAGTCAAGCTCCATCTACCAGCACATTCTTTAACCCAGAGCTTGCAAGGAAATTTCCAGTGTTCCTCCTTCTTTATCATGTTCACAGCCTCTTTAGCACTGACTGCCCTTTTGCTTTTCTGGTGCTGTTTACAAGCTGAAAACACTTCCAGAAGCCAAATCCCCAACTTTCAAGGAAGGTGCAAAATGCTGTTTCTTGCTTGAGGCTCTCTTTCAACTGCCTTTCTCTTTGAGGAATAATAATGACTCCCTTCAAGAAGGCTCTGGCAGAGAGGGTGATGAAGAGAGGTAGATCCTTCTCTCTCACAGAGGAAATTGAAATTAGCCTAATTAGATTTTCTGAGCGCTTAGATACCACGGTGATAGACGCCATCTAAATACATAGACAGATCGGAGGAGAGCACAGATGTTGTGTGAGACCACTGATTTAGTTCCAAGTCAATACTCTTAATTAACTGCAAACTGTTTAAATATATAACATTCCCAACATGTAGCCAGTAGCACCTATATAGAACTCTTCATGTCAGTACCTTAAAGCAGAAAGCAAATTAGGGATCACATCCAAAAGTACAAAACTGTAATAATAATTTCTTCTATTTAATGTAGATACACTGCCTCTAAATCCAGGTCCCCTAATGGTATTACATGCTTGGTAGATAGTCAGCTCTGTCCAAAATAGGAATGCAGCCATCAATGAGGTGAAAAAACAAATAACAAGAAATTGAAAAAACCAAAACAGCTTCAATCTAAAAGACACCAGCTATCCATATAGAGGGAAGTTTTTGGGGTTTTTTGTTTGTTTAGTGTGCACCTGACCTAAGTAAAATGCATCTGATTCCTAAGTTGGTTGGTGCCTAGATGTTGTGGTCTTGGTTGTAGGCCGAACACCTGGAGATTAGAGGGGGGCTTACTTCTCACTCAAGGAAATTACAGTATTTAGAGTCAGAGCATTAAAGTAAGCCTTAAGCGAGAAGTAAAACGACTCTGAGAATCTCCAAGGCCACTGGCAATACTCACAGGTGACATATTCCTTTCTCTAGAAGTTGAAACAAAGTGATTCACTTATAGTTTATTCTCTTATTGGTTTATTCCCTTTTTCTCTTATTGAATTATCTTATTCTCTACAAGAAAACTTCACTTAATAAATATAGTACCCACATTTGTTGTCCTAGACTGCAAATAGTCTGTTTAAAAAAAAAGAGGTCTATTTCCTCAAGGGACAGACCCTGTGACTGGGACTATGAGAATTAAATAAAAGCAGCAAATATTTGTGGATGCACAAATGAGGGATTCATTGTATGATTATGGTAGAAGTCTGAATTTTTATTTAACCATATAGCAAATATTTATTAAGCATTTATTCTGTGTTAAATCCTGGACGGACAAAAATAAACAAAGGATTTACCTGCCCTCATGGAGTTCACAGTACCATAAAGAAGATAAAGACTAAAGACATAAACACAGGCATTACTAGTAATGATGGTGGAGGAGGGTGGCTATGTGAACCCTCCCATAGATAATAATTATAAAATCGGTACACAATATAAAAAACAATTATTTATAGGAATAGGAAAACATCCAAGAGAAGAGAGAAGCCAGAGGAAAGTTTGCTTTTAAAAAACTGCAGCTAGGGGAATTCCCTGGTGGTCCAGTGGTTAAGAACCTGCCTTCCAATGCAGGGGACGCAGGTTCGATCCCTGGTCGGGGAACTAAGATCCCATATGCTGCAGGGCAACTAAGCCCGCATGCTGCAACTACTGAGCCTGTGTGCTCTGGAGCCCACGCACCACAACTAGAGAGAAGCCCACGTGCCACAATGAAAGATCCAAACTAACACCTGACGCAGCCAAAAAAAAAAAAAAAAAAACTGCAGCTAGAAGAAGGAAGAATTGGGAGTTTATAGTTTTCTTGCCTGAAGATGTTCCCTGACTGGCTAGGGTGATGGAAAACATCAGGCACCTTACAGGCTCAAGATACCAGAGAGCAGAGCACAGGGGAAATTTTAAGGGGGAAATCTGTAAGCAAGAGAATGGCAAAAGGATTGAAGCCAGAAAATCTGAGCATAAATTTTGCCCAATCACTGGCTGCTCACTAAAGTGTGCATCTATGGGGGAGAATCTGCTAGAGGCATCAAAAAAGCAAGCAGTGGCCAGAAAGGAATCTAGCCTTAAAAGACAGAGCTGTTTTGGGTGAATTCTCTGGATTTACCAAGAGTCAATTTAAATATTCAGCAGCTGGAAGTCAGAAGAACTGAATGGAATTATCAACAACTACACAGCACAGGCGACACAGAGTTTTCAGTTTGACTCCAAGCAAATTAACTGCCTAATAAAACAACAATAACAATAACAAAAATACTCTAAGTAATATGACAGAACCCAGAGTCAAAACATTGTATTTTCTACAATGTCCACTTTTCAAACACAAATTACTAAACATGCTAAGAAACATAAAAATGTGACCCATACTCAGGAAAAACAAAGAAGTCAATAAAAACCAACTCTAATTGGGTCCAGATGTTGGCCCAATTAGCCTTCAAATCAGCTATTATAAAATGTTCAAATAATTCAAGAAAAATGGTCTTAATGAATGAGCAGTTAGAAAATCTCGACTGAGAAATGACAACCATAAAAAATTGAAATTCCAGAGCTCAGAAGCACAATAACTGAAATAAAAAATTCACTAGATGGGCTTAAAGGCAGATTGCAGTGTCAGGAGAAAGAATCAATGAATTTAAAAAGAGATTAATAGGAATTATCCAATCTGAAGAACAAAGAGAAAAAGGATTGAAGAATAATGAACAGAGCATCAGAGATATATGGGACACCATCAAGAGATACAGCATAGAAAACATTAACTTATAACTCCAGGAAACTCAGTAAACCCCAGGAATGATAAACCATTATAGTCAAAGTGCTGAAAGTCAAAGGTAAACAGAAAATCTTTAAAGCAGCCAGAGAAAGATGACATGTTACATATAGGAGAATAGTAATGTGATTACCGACTGACTTCACATCAAAAATAATGGAAGCCATACGAAATTAGAATGGCATGTTTCAGCTGCTGGAGAGAGAAAAAAACTGAAAACCAAGAATTATGTATCCAAAGAATTTATGCTTCATAAATGAGAGAGAAATTAAGGCATAGCCAGACAAATGAAACTAAGATAATTCATTACCAGCAGAATTGTACTATTAGAAACACTAAAGGAAGTTTTTGAGGCTGAAGGTAAATGACATCAGATGGCTACTCAGATTTGCAGGAAGAAATAATGAGTACCAGAAACACTAACACTAAGGGTGGTGGGAAGGCCAGGGAAATGAAAATATACTGTTGCAAGATTACTATGCTTTACTTGAAGTAATTGAACATGAACTCTAAATAAATTGGGATAAGTTAAAGATGTATGTATTGTATTAACCTCTAGAACAACCATTATAAAAATGCATGAATTGGCTCGAGAGTAAAAAGCCAACAGAGGAACTAAGGCAAAATATTAAAAAATATTTAATTAACACAAGAAAGGTAGGAGAGGAGGAACAAACAAACAAAAAAACCCAGATGATCTGAAACAAATAAAATAAATAGCAAAATGGCAGACGTAAAGTCAACTATTTCAATAACTGCACCAAATTTATATTGATGAAATATTCCAATGAAAAGGCATGATTTTCAGATTGAATAAAAAAAGCAACCATTTATATACTGTTTATAAAAGATACTCTTTAAATACATAGGAACAAATAGGTTAACTGTAAATGGACTGAAAATAATATAGCATGCTAACATTCAGCACAAGAAAATGGGAGCAGCTATATTAACAGGAGACAAAATAGACTTCAAGATAAGGTATCTTGCTGGAGATAAAGAGAGAAACATCATAACGGCAAAAACATTAAGAAATATAGCAATTTACAATTATACATATTTATGCATATAATAACAGAGTTTCAACATAATCAAGTAAAACTTGGCAGAGAAATAAACAGACCCACAATCAGGAAGACTTTAACATACCTCTCAGTAATTGATAGACTAGCTAGACAGAAAAAATAATAATAATAACTGAGGAGCTAGAAGAGCTAAATGAAACTATCAACCACTTTTGCTCATTGTGATTTACAGAACACTGTACCCAAGAAATGAAGAATATATATTCTTTTAAATTCATATAGCAGGTTCACAAATGTAGAGGATATGCTGACTGAAACAAGTCTTAATATACTTCAAAAGATTGCAATCTTACAGAGTGCTTTTTCTGGCTACAATGAAATTTAATTATAACTCAACAAAAAAATTTCAAGAAAACTCCAAATATTTGAAATTAAATAATTTACTTCTAAATAATCCATGGGGCAAAGTAGAAATCATGAGGAAACTTTAAAAAGTATTTCAAACTATATAATGAGAACAACATATCAAAATTTGCAGAATGCAGCAAAAATGCTGCTTAGAGGAAAGTTTATAGTTTCAAAGGCTTATAGTAGAAAAGAAGAAAAGTGTAAAATCAACAGTTGAGGCTTCCATTTTAGGAAGCTAGAGAAGGAAGAGCAAATTATATGCAAAGTAATTAGAAGAAAGAAATAATAAAGATTAGAGTGAAAAAAAACAAAGAACTAGAAACAACTGAGAAAACAGAGAAAACAAAAAAACAAAAAGCTAGTTTTTTGAAGGAATCAATAAAATTAATAATATTCTAGACAGACTGATCAAGAAAGAAAATGAGAGAGGACAAATTATTAATATCAGTAGCAAAAGAAGAGATACCACTATAGGTCCTACAAACATTAAAATAATAATAAGGAAATATCATGAACAATTTTATGCCAATAATTTCAATAATGTAGATTCAATGGGCAAATTCCTTGAAAGACACAGATTTCCAGAATAAAGAAAGAAGTAGAAAAATCTGAATCTATGTCTAGAAAACAATTTTTTAAATTAATTATAAAAATCTTCCCACAAGGAAAGTTCCAGTTTCAGATGGCTTAACTGGTGAATTCTATCACATATTTGAGGATGAAATAATACAACTTTTTATATAAACTCTTTCAAAAATTACTTTCCAACTCATTTTTTTGGCCAAGATCACTCTGGTACTAAAACCAGGCTGGAAACTGTTAAAAGAAAAATAAACTACAAATCAATATCCCTCAAAAATATAGATACAGTGGGCTTCCCTGGTGGCGCAGTGGTTGAGAATCTGCCTGCCAATGCAGGGGACACGGGTTCGAGCCCTGGTCTGGGAAGATCCCACATGCCGCGGAGCAACTGGGCCCGTGAGCCACAATTGCTGAGCCTGCGCGTCTGGAGCCTGTGCTCCGCAACAAGAGAGGCCATGATAGTAAGAGGCCCGCGCACCACGATGAAGAGTGGCCCCCGCTTGCCGCAACTGGAGAAGGCCCTTGCACAGAAACGAAGACCCAACACAGCCAAAAATAAATAAATAAATTAATTAATTAATTTAAAAAAAAATATATATATATATATATATAGATACAGAAAATCCTTAACAAAATGTACCAAGTCAAATAGAACAAAATATAAAAAGAGAATACCTCTTGGGCAAATGGATTTTAAAGCCTGGCTTAACATTCAATATTCAATTAATATAATTCATATATTAAAATAATAAAGGCAAAAACAATGACCATCTCAATAGATTCACAAAAGCATTTGACAAAACTATAGGAGAAAACTTAATAATAGGAGAATAAAATAACAGGCAAAACCTTCCTCACGCTGTTAAAAAATCTATAAAAATCCCACAGATAACATTATCATCATCATAATAAATGGTAAAAAATTGAATCAGTAAAAGCAGGGGGATTTTTACTCTCAGTGTTTCAATTTAGCATTGTACTTGAGCTTCTAGACATTGCAATAATGAATGAAAAGATACAAAAGTGATTGTAACATTTTCTATTCCCACCAACAGCATATGAGGTTTTCAACTGTTTCACATCTTCACCAAAACTTGTTATTGCAGATCTTTTTCATTCTAGCCATTCTAAAGGTTGTATAGTGGCATCTCATTGTGCTAACTAGTAATTTTGAGCATCTTTTCATGTGCTAATTAGCCATATATATGTGGAGGAAATATGTCTTTACTAGATGATTCTATGATCATGCACATAGAAAATTCTAAAGAGTTTACCAAAAGAAAGTTACTAGGTCCAATAAATGAATTTTTCAAGGTCAATATACAACACCAATTGCATCTGTATATGCTCTCAGTGAATAACTGGAAAATGAAATAAAAATGACAATTCCATTTTACCATAGCATCCAAAACATAAAATAATTAGGGATAAACATAACAAAATATATGCAGAGCTCTTATATCTTTTTATTTCTTGAATTCCCATAAGCATTTTCACATATTAATTACAGTAATTTGTTACAGTAAATTGTTTATTTGTAATAATTCTGGGGCAAAAACTGTGTCTCATCATCATCTTACCACCAGTGCCTAGCACGGAGCCCAACTAAATCAATTAATAAACATCTATGCATATATTATCCTAAACACACAACATACATACATGGATGAAAGTTGTGAAAATGGAAAACGTACAGAATATATCATCCACGGTCCCTTCACTGTCAATATTTTAGATTGTTTTCTTCCAACCTTTTTTTCCCCTATAGGCAGAGTTTTAGACTTAATGCGTTATTCATAAAATAACATTTGTTTGTAAGTAATAATAATGGTCAAAGTTCTACCTTATTCATGTTGAAACTTCCTCTAGTTGCAATCTGCTGTTCTGATTCACTGAAACAGAGTAAAATGTGGTCAGCTACTAAAAACTTAAAGGAGGCTGCCCCCATCATAAAAGCGGCCAATTGATGTTTTAATGCAATCATTGGGCTGACTCTCTCACCTCAACCCTGCCCCACATTCACATGTGTTGTATTAACTATGAGAGGGTTTGATCCAGGTGTTCTTTTGTAAGATTCTGGCATAACTACTTTTTCAACTCATTCATACAAGAGTGTGTTAAAACCAGGAAACAGCAGATGGAATGTATGCCTATTAGAGGAAAATTCGGACCATGATATGAATATCTTCAATCTACCAGATGGAAACTGCCCTGGAAAACAATGGCGTCCCGAAAAAGTACCTAAATACTAAGTAAAATGAGTTCCTGCCCCAGTTCCTTGTGCTTCAAGAAACAATTTAGGTCACAGTAGAAACATGAGGTTCAAAAACAATAAATTCTGTACACCGAGGAAAATAAGATTCAAACAGGGAAGTACTTTTCCAGATAGACCAATACAAGTGCTCGTCAGCCACAATAAAAACGCGCAGATAACAGTATCAAACATCTGAGAAATGTCCAAAAGCAGTAACAAAAGAAATAGAACTCTGGTCATTATACACAACAGACCAATGGGATCGTTGTCATGGAGCCGCAAACAGAATAAAAGCTAGACTGATTGAAATTTCCTATATAAACTCAGAGATACATGGGCCACAGACAAATCCTCATTAGCCGCTGTAAGGAGCAATCCTCCATAAGCTATTTCCTTGACAATTAGATACCGTGGTTCTAAACTCTGTGCCTTCACTTCGAACAGGATAGAGATAAGCCGGGGGAAAACGAAAGGCAGAAGGGTGAGAGATAATCAAAAAAT
Source organism: Balaenoptera ricei (assembly GCF_028023285.1). Lineage (NCBI taxonomy): Eukaryota > Metazoa > Chordata > Mammalia > Artiodactyla > Balaenopteridae > Balaenoptera > Balaenoptera ricei. The sequence continues at coordinate 41,854,057 of NC_082652.1, forward strand.
TGCCCAACAACCCTTTGCAAAACTCAGTCTTCCAGACACCTGAGGGGAATGGCTGGCTGTGCAGAAGTAACCTCCCGGTGACACTGGATGAAGGAGAAATCAGACAGGAAAGGAAAGGAAGTACTAGGTGAATGAAAGGGGCCCACCGAAGTGAGAGAGAAGTGAGTCTTCTGGAAACCAAGGTACTTGGCCAGCCATGCACCAGGGTTTTCCTCAGCCTTCTCACAGCCTCCCCTGGTGGCCTTGAATGTTCTCCCTCATTTACACTGTCCTGGAATTAAAGGTGTTATTCTTCGTCTCCCCACCAGCAGAGCAGTTTGTTGCAACGGACTGTTTACCTGTGATGATTCTAGGGAAAAGACCACTTTGTGTGCATTGCCTTGCGTCAGTGCCCAGCGTAGAGCCCGGCTAAGTGAATTGACAAATACACACGCAGACCTTACCCAAAACTTCCTGAGAACTGCGTCTTTTATCTCTTGTTCTCTAGAGCTTAGTGAGATGCCTGGCACATAGCAATCACTCAGTACCTTCTAAATGAAACCAAACTTCGATTCATGCTAAGGCCAACTTTAAACACAGCACATGACACTATCTTAATTTGACAAAATAGGCCATCACCAGAATGAAAAATCATACTCTACACTGTTCCTTGGGCAAGGTCATCTCTCAGGATTTTAGAAAATTAGAATATCTTTTCAGAATGAAGGCAGCTAGATTCAGTCTTAGTGGTACACCTCCTGACTCGGTGTCACCATTATCCTGCTCAAAAGGGCCTGCTCGTGACCCAACACTCACCCTGTTAGACAAACATAAGACATCTCCTGAGTCAGTCTGGAAGCAGCCATCATCGAGGGCAGACCTCAAGAAAGGCTGGGTTGCAACATGTCCTAACAACAGAAGCTGTCCTTGATCTCACATTCTCTCCAACCACGAAAGGAGAATTAGAGTTTTTCACTATAGCTGACTCCAAAGAAGAGAGACCTATTAGAATAGGAAAGAAAGTTAGGGACATATTTTCAGAACAAGAAAAGAACAGGAAAGTAGGTGATCCGCCCCACATAAATCTTTATAAGAGGAGAGTACAAAGTGCTGAAAAGATTTCAGGTGTGAAATAGATTCTTTCCAGTAGAAAATGGGGCTCCAAGCACAGAGGCTTGAACAAGTGGGAAAGAGTGGAATTTTCAATATAAGAGACTTGGGTCAGCTCTGAAGGGCTGGTTCCTCAGCCCTGGAGATAGTTGAAGACTCAAGAGGTAACGACTCCAGATCTCACCTCAGTTCCACCTTCCAATGTCAACAGACCTCTTCTGATGGCTTGTTCAACTCTCCCCTTGGGTGGGAATCATTCATTAGGCTGGGAAGCCTCAGAGTCATTGCCCTGCACCCGGTCACCAATCACTACCACCACCACTGGCTCCACTCCCATCAATGGCGGCTCCACTGCTACAATGGCCCCGCGAGTGTTGAGCTCCTACGATTCCACTGGAGCCTCTGCTCTTGCTGCCTCCAGTGGAAGGACATTTTTCTCCCAGGCTGACAGTCCTTTAAATAGAACTTACATTCTCTGGTCCCTAGGTGAACGTGGCTTTTTTCTTTTTAAGCTTCCTAAAATGAGTATTTTCAGCTTTCCATTGTCTTTTGTTGAGGAACTTATTTCAGATGCTGAGCCATGGCCTCTTTGAAAATCTTGCTCTAAGTTGTTAACCAGCCTGCTTCCCAGACCTCCACCTTCGCTCGCCAGATATCTTACATGTCCTTTGATTTCCCTCTACTTCAGGGTGCTGCTTTCTGATGCATGTCCTTTCCCCCCACATTTTCTCCTCCCTTTTCAGCCTGAAGGTCCTGATACTGCTATTTAGTCTGACTTATCTAAATTCTTCTTCATTCTTTTTTTTTTTTAAAAGGAAAAACTGTTCTTAAATTTATTTATTTATTTATTTATTTATTTTTGGCTGTGTTGGGTCTTCGTTTCTGTGCGAGGGCTTTCTTTAGTTGTGGCGAGCGGGGGCCACTCTTCATCGCGGTGCGCAGGCCTCTCACTGTCGCGGCCTCTCTTGTTGCGGAGCACAGGCTCCAGACGCGCAGGCTCAGTAGTTGTGGCTCACGGGCCCAGTTGCTCCGCGGCATGTGGGATCTTCCCAGACCAGGGCTCAAACCCGTGTCCCCTGCATTGGCAGGCAGATTCTCAACCACTGCGCCACCAGGGAAGCCCTCTTCTTCATTCTTTTTCCCGGGGAAGAAATGGCATGCAGCTGGCATGTGTACCACTGCCTCTCCCCACCTCTGACCAGGGCAGCCACTGCCGTTCAGTCATGGTCCAAATGCATCTTCCTTCTCCATTCCGCCAGCCCTTTCTGCCAGGCAGAGAAGGTGCACCACTTGCAGCTTCTCTGTCATTCCTGGCACATGGGGCTCCATGCCTCAATGTCCCAAAGATGGGTTTGTAGCTTAGGGTCTAACCCTTGAGCAAAAAGAAGCTTTCTCATCTCCTTGGTTATTTATAAGAGCTCTCCAAAGAGAACCTGGGGACTAACAATGTTAGTTTTATGAAGAGTCAATATGTCTATAGGTCTGAGATGCTTAAGGATGAGCCTATTTGGGGAGAGGGACTTCTCAGTGATTACCACAGACTTTGCTCCTAGGAAGACACATTGTGAAGAAAGCCAGAAACGCTTGAGAAGTTTGTTCCGATTAGTTCTGCCTGGCCCTTCTGAAAATTATCCACTTGCGGTGTCTCAGCCAGTCAGAGGTACCTGCAAAATTATGTGGTTTAGAGAATTATGGAGCAAGAAAAGAGCCTTAGAGGTTATTGAGTCTAACCTTAGAAGAACATGAAGCCCAGGTAAGTGAAGTGACCTGCTGTAGATTTCCAAAACCAAGTAGTAGCATGGTGGGCCTGAGCCGAGGCTATGTAATCTTGTGGTCAGGGACACCCCACTGGGCTTAGTCATCTTCCTCTACAGACAAGTGAGGGGCCTGCATCTTACCTTTCGCTCCCGCTTGCTGCTGTTGGACATTCTTCAATGAAGGGCACGTTCGTGTGGAAGAGGGTGGGCGGTGACCAAGAAAAACACCACCCATTGTACATTTTGGTTGATGAACGGCCCTGAAAATGAATAATTGAAAAATACAGTAAGATTGGGTTTGTTTTCCTTGGCTAGAGAAGGGAATAAAACTCCAGATAGCAGTCTTTTCATACAGAAGATACGATACAAGAAAGATAAGATGCAAGAATGAGTCAGTCCATGCAGACAGCCAATGGGTACCTTGTCTGCTAACACAGAAAGTGAGACCAAGACACTCGCTCTCCTCACCAACATTTGGGCCTCCTGAGGAAAGACTGGGTGCCCACGTGATAATGCACAAGCAGAGGACAATATCGTAATCCCAAGCCAACCCTAGTTCTTTTTCTCCATATGCCTCAAAGGAGATGAAGACTCTGCTTTGAGGAGATAGAGTCCAGAGCAAAGCCCTTCACCTCTCCCTTCAGTGACCCTGCCCTTGGGTGGGAGACATCACAGATCTCTCATTCTTCATGATAACACCTCATAACTCCAGGCACGGAGTAAGGAAATCTGTCCAGTCAAAACTGCAGAAAGGAATTAGGTAATAGAACACTTTTTCTTTCTCTTCTCCAGAAACTCTGAGAAATGCACCGATTCTCAGAACGATCGACCCCCAGTCAGTCCCGCTGAATTGTTGCTTTTTGCCTGGGGATTACATATTTCCTGGAGCAGTGCATTTTCTTCTTTCCTTGTCTTATTTCCATCAGTACTGTATTTATTTAGAGCACAAGATAAAAATATCTATATGGCTAGACTATCAGCCCTTCACATGGAGAGTGTGACTATTCTATATTTGTTTGTCTATGATGTAAAGATATCCTTAAGAGACATATGCTTCCTCCATTAAGGCAGCATGTCCAGTAACCCAAAAATTAAAAGGAGGAGAAGATAGAGAAAAAAAGAAAGAGATGGATGAAGAAGAAGAAGGAGGAGGAGGAGGAGGAGGAGGAGGAAACTAGCTTCTCAAGAAAATAGCATCCTGGAGGGAAAAGCACAAGCTGGGGACAGATCTGGCTTCAAATCCTGCCTTCATGAAACTTTGACCAGCCTATGCTGAGCTTCACTTTTCTCCTTGGTGCATGAAGATGAGAATACACATTTCATAGGGTCATTGTGAGGATTAAATAAGAATTGAGAAGGACCTGGCACAGAGTAGGCACCCTTATTTCCTGCAAATGCTGAAAACTGAGATGCTTTGTGCTAATGGAGAAGCTACTAGATGGTAGGCACTTTGCATTCACTGTCTCTTTGAGATGTTTGAAACCCACCATTGAACTTGAGCACTTGCATTTCATTATCCATTGATTCGCTTGCTCCTCCACTCCTGGCTGGCTGCTCTTCATTGCCAGGCATTGCGCTGGGCACTGGGATCGCCTAGTGGGAAAGCGCCCCCTGCCCCAGGAGCTTCAGGCTAGAGAGGAAGTGAGAAACAGGAAGCTCATATGGTGCGTTAACATGAATGAAGCATCGGGCACTGCGGCACACTGGGCAGAGGGGATACCTAGCCCAGTCTTGGGTGTGTGGGAGGAGCTGGGATGTGTGGGGTGTAACTTTGCCTTGCCTCTCTTTTCATATCCATAAATCTGCCCCCAAGGCAGTTTCTTTACATTTCCAGCGTTTAAAAAATTATTATTTATAAAAGGCAGAGGGTCTAAGAGAGCATAGCAGTAGTTCAGATTTTAGCTAAAAAATGGATTGCAGAAAAGAATAACTAAGTGACCAATCCTGGTAATCAATCCATCTTTCCACAGTGAGTTGATCTTGATGAACCTCCCAAGAAGCTCTAAAAAGATCCAAGTCCTAATTAAACTCAACCATTATTCACCGGTGAGAGTCATTGACTTAGGGTGGGCCAGCCGGGGGACATTCATCTTTTAAGACAGGGGTAAGCACCTATGCGATGGACGTGACCATGAGGCCCAGGAGGTAATTATAGTGGCGTGCTGCCCTTCCCAACCAGATGCAGCTGCTCTGCCTTCTCTTTTCTCACTCTCTTTATTTCTCTTTCCGGTTCCTTTGCTTTTCCCATTTTTGCCTTTTCCTCTCTCCCTGATCTATGCTGAGAGCCTGCAAATGGTACCAAGGGGCACAAACCATTCTGTTAGCACCCACGTCTAAAGAGGTTGTTGATTTCTGTCTTAAAATATATGATCACAGCCTTTCTCAGTGAAGATGACACCAAGAAAATGTTGGTGGAACTCCAGCAAGGAGAACGCTGAACATAGTGCAAACCCAGGGGTATTCCTTTAATGGAAAGAAGATGCACAGGGCCTGAGAGCTGGTCCCACTGACCTTAAAAGCAAGCACATTAACATTCAACATTCATTCAACAAACATCTCATTGAGCATTTGTCAAGTTTTTTTTTCTGGGCCCTTGGGATGCAAATAAAAATACAACCCCCAATCTGATGGGGAGGGAGAGAGATATAAAAATAAATAATTAAACTGCAATGTAGTGATAACTAAATCTAACCTGGCTGACTCCCTGCAGGGAAAAGGGGAGTGGGTAGAGTGGTATTCTGGAGCCTTCTCTTCAACGTCATTCCCACAGATTTCTTTTATGGCCTTGGATAAGTCACTTAAAATCGTGCTGCTGTAAGATGTGGGCAATAATGATGAGTCATAGCTGGGTTATGGGAATTACCATGGTAATGAATGTGAAAATAGATTGTTAGGAAACAAATCCTGTGTAAATCCAAGGCATTACTACTCCTGCTACAATGTCAATTTGCAAAAACTAATTTATCCATAAAATTCAAGTGTACCCTTGGACTATCCATAGCAGACCAGTTTTCTCCCTCTTTTTTTGTGTCTACCTACATCTGCTGTCCTTCTTGTCAACTAAGAGAACCACCCCATCAGCACACATTGAAGCCTTGCTCTGCTAGGCCCTGGGACAGAGTAGGGAATGAGGTAGATGCATTTTTATAAAAGAAATGTCTCTTCCCCAACTATGAATGTAGACTGCCCCATTTTTTTTAAATTAATTCATTTATTTATTTATTTTTGGCTGTGTTGGGTCTTCGTTTCTGTGCGAGGGCTTTCTCTAGTTGCGGCGAGCGGGGGCCACTCTTCATTGCGGTGCCTCTCACTGTCGCGGCCTCTCTTGTTGCGGAGCACAGGCTCCAGACGCGCAGGCTCAGTAATTGTGGCTCACGGGCCCAGTTGCTCCACGGCATGTGGGATCTTCCCAGACCAGGGCTCGAACCCGTGTCCCCTGCATTGGCAGGCAGACTCTCAACCACTGCGCCACCAGGGAAGCCCTCCCCCCCCCATTTCTACATGTTGTGTTTTTTTGGGGTTTTGTGTTTTTCTCGGAAAAGGTATGTTTGGGGCTGCAGAGCAGAGGGAAGTTGAACAGGAAGTACCTGAGGTCGGGGATGCACAGGCCTCTGGGTAAGACATGAAAGGGAATTTTGCTGAGCTGCATGCTTGCGAGGCGTATTCAGGAGCGGAGCTTGTGTCTCATCTTTGGGGACGGGGCTCAGGGCCAGTCATATGCCTGCAAGTCATGGTGGAATTTCCCCTGGAAGAAATGGACATTCCACCGGGAATCATTCTGGGAAGAGACGTGTGTATCCTGGGACAGGAAATGAAGACTCAGGAGGTGGGGCTCAGAGTGGGATAAGGAGAAAAACATCCTCCTTGTTCTGCAGCCTGAGGATCATGGGAGGGAGAGGCCTGCGGGTGGTGAGGCACACCTGGGGGTGGCGGAGCTGTGGGTGCAACGCCGGGAGGGCCGGGAGTGGACCCGGAAGCTGGGTCACCGCTCACACGGTGGCTCCACTTCGCTGTCTGCAGTGCGCTCCTTGCCCCCAGCTCTGCAGGAAATAGCCTGCGGGGAACGATGGGAAAGCGCTGTTGTGGAAAACTCGGGAGACGGGCGCGTCCACCGTCGGAGATGGATCGCCGAAGGGAGGGCAGTGGTCACCCGTGGAGGGTGACTGTCCTGCTGAGTGTCAGTTCCTCGAGGCTGAACGATGACAGGCCTGAGCAAGAGACGAAGGACACGCAGAGCCACTCGGTGCTTGCCTGAGCCGTACCCTGGGGTAGACGGGGACACTTACCAGGGGAAAGCCAGCTAGGGCTCGCGCCATCGTTATTGAAACCACACAGATACTATCTAACAGGTTACGGTAAAAATGGTCAGCAAAGCAACCTGATGTACCAACAGACAAACGAAAGGATGGTGTCCTTTTGCTCCTCATCAAAGAACGTTTCAAGGAGGAAGGGGACCTGAGAGAAGCTCCGAGGGAAGGGAAGGGTGGCCAGGTTCTAAGGTGAGGCAGGCGGGGGCTTGGGAAGGGAAAGCAGAGGACCAAAGGCAGGGGCGGGGGGCGCATCGGGAAGCTGTCCTTGGGCTGAGGCTGGGTGGCAGCGGGAGACCAGGCAGCCAGCTGGGGAAAGATGGGGCTGAGTAGGCAGCGTGAGGTCAGCATTTTAAACTGAGGGGACCCCATTCCCCAGGCTCCGGCTCCCTTAGGCTGTCTGCCTCAGGCCAGCATGGTGCAAAAAGGACGTGGTTTCCAGGGAATTTGATCTACATAGAAAGCCAATCAGGAAAATTCAGTCTCTTCAGAAACTCCACTTATTCCTCATTAAGAGAAGTTTGGGTTTGAATTATGTAGATAACTGCCTCAACTCTCCACTTCATTTTGCCTGTAGATACTTGCCCTCAGAGGGGTATTTTGAGGATAAATGAGAAGCGGGTAGAAGGCTTTGAACTCCTTCCATGAAAGGTAGCCTATCAATACAGGCCTCATATACTGAAGATGCTTCAAATTGCCAATGCACATGTATTTATAGCACCCATTATAAACACTGGATATCGTTTCTTCCCTTTTTTATTTTTTACAAGAAGAAGGCAGGAAAATCTAATTTTTTTTAACCACACTGCTTTTCTGCGCTTAACATTAACATTTCCTTCTGAATGTCATTAGCAGCTAATTAAGATGTTGATTTGCAGATTGTATATCCTGCAATAGAAATGATTTGTGAATGCTTACTAGGTGTTTCTCAACCTACACCACTCATGTTGGTTTAGCAAGAGCCTGGTGCATTCTAATGTACTGAGCAGTTTCCCCATTCTCCACTTATTTCTGCATGGGCATAATGAGAAAAAAAACGATAAGAGAGAAAAATGGGAAATACTATAAATAGTTGCTAAAGAAAAAAGCTGTAGGAAAGAGTTACGGCTCTAAGAGGGTGCTAAAAGAGCAAACAGATTGAATTTATTTTCTCTTCTTAATGGGGTATTTTAAGAAATAAAATTTGCACATTGCTTAGGTGAGCAGGTGTCTACATGTACCTGAGTGGATGTGCACACATACCAACTGATTATAGGAAATGGCGAGGGACTGAATCTTCTGGAACGCACATGCTCTTGTTTTCCAAGGCCGCCTACTCCTTTGCCATGTTCATGCCTTTAAGGTTTCCCAAAGAAACTTCTTGCTTCTAAAACCATCCTTAAATCAAAGAAAGGCCTTATTCAGTTACTGCAAAGGATTCTGCAACTTAGGGGACATCTCCACAGGACATTTTAATATAATTAATGAATATTTGCTAGCAACATAATTGTCTTTTCTGCTGACATTTTCAAAGCAACACTGTGATTTGTTGGGTCTCTGGAGAGTCCAACTACAAAACTGATAATTATATTAAATATACATAGACAATAAAGAGTGTGTTTACATAACTATGCCCATAAATATCTGATTGAACAGTCATTGTTCTCAAACCCCTTTTAAGCAGCTCTCTGAGGCTTTCGGTTCTAATGACATGATGGTTTAAAAGATGTTGCTCAGTCTTGTTCCATATTTAATTAACTTTCCTTTTTTAAACTTGTGATGGCAGAGACAATAACAAACAGCCCTGAAAAGACGGAGCGCTTTGAAACATGAGTGAGACCTTGTCAGGCTTTGTGCAGCAGGGACAGGAGATGGGCGGGCAAACGTGGCTGGACCGGGACCTCCCACCCTCCACTGGGAGTCTATTAGGTGGCCAGGCAGACTCTCCATCCCCACACACCTTCTCCCACACTCACATCCCTGGAGCCACGCCTTGTGCACGTGCCCTTGCCCGTAAGCAGCTGCATCCCTAACGATCTCTTCCTCTGGAAAAGGAGAAAGCACAGTGAAAAACCAACAAGCCCTGAGAGGCAGAGGCAGGAGAGTGTAGTGGAACGAACAGGGCCCTGGACGGTCTAGATACTTAGATTCTGGCCTTGGCTCTGCCGTTGCTCTGTGACCTTGGGAAAGTGTATTCACTTCCTCTGGCTGCTGTAACAAATTACAAACTTGGTGGCTTCAGATGCCACAGGTTACCTATCTTGCAGTTCTGGAGGTCAGAAGTGGGTCTCCCAGGGCTAAACTCAAAAGTGTTGGCAGGGCTGGTTCCTTCTGGAGGCTCTACTGGAGACTCTGTTTCCTTGCTCTTCCCAGATTCTAGCGGCCACCCACATTCCTTGGCTCATGGGCCCTTGCTCCATCTGTAAAGCCAGCAATGGCCAGTTGAGTTTTTCTTGTGCTGCACCATGCTGACACGGACTCTCTTGCCTCCCTTTACAAAGACCTGGGATTACGTTGCACCCATCCATGTAATCCACGCCCACCTCCCCATCTCAAGACCCTTAACCACATCTGCAAAGTCCCTTTTGCCACGTAAGTTAACATATTCACAGAAATTCGGGTGTAGACCTCTTTGGGGGCCATTGTTCTGCCTGCCACAGAAAGTCATCGAACATCTGTGAATGAGGGAGCTGGTATGACCTCCTAGATTCGATCATCCAACAAGTTAAGGTCCAGGTGACACAGTAGTAAACATGTGAGACTCAATCCCTGCCCTCTACAGAACTTTTGGTATGGAGGGAGAGAGAAGCATACCAGAAAAAGTAAACATAAGTTTTCAGGTGGATTAAGGGCTACAAAAGGAAGTATGGAGTATAAGGAGAGTGTTTTACAAAGTGATCTGGGAGTGGGAGTAGTCAAAGAAGGCTTCCCTGAGGAGGTGGCAGGGACGCAGAGATGAAGTCAATGACTTGCAGTTGTCCAGCAGAGTGTGTGGGAGCTGGGGCCGGCAGAGGGGGCAGATGAGGATTTACAGTCAGAGGGATCACCTCTGGGGCGGGAAGAGGGGGTGGAAGAACACAGTTTGCTGGAGAAGAAGCCTTTGGGGCTGAGAGCCCAGGGTGTACAGGGAGAGAGGTTTGTGATGGGCTGAGAGAGGCAGTGAGCCGAGAAGTGAACCCTCAGCAAGTGATCAGCCCCTCCAGGAGGTTTGTAGGTAATTAGTTTTCAAAAGTTAGATACTGCTATGACCTTCACTTTGTAGAGGATGAAACTGAGGGTCAGAGAAGCTAAATGACCCCCTCCCAAGAGTCAGGACTTGCACCAGGTTTGCTCTTGTCCCTATGCAACACCATGTCTCAGGCAGGACTGTGGGACCTTGACATTTAACCCTTATGCTGAGAGCAGTTGGGAGCCATAGAGGACTTTAGAAAGATTACTCTTGGTAATGGATTTAGAGGCATCTGGCCAGGGAGGAAGCTCTCAGGCCAAACAACACTGGCTCAGTCTGAAGTGGAGTAGTACGGGTGGTAAGAAATGGAAAGATTCAGTAAATATTGAGGAGGTAAAATTGATGTCTTGCTGATTGATGTAGGGTGAAAGGAAGAAGGAGATGACAAAGATGAGGCCTTTGCTTCCGGCCAGGGCATCTAGAAGGACCCATCAGTTCTATCCTAAAATAAGGGGTTCATGTGAGGCTGTGGACCAGAATACAGACATACACTAAAGCCCTAAAACTATGAAGGCCCTTCATCCATTAATAGAAAAAAATAAGCTATGAGTGAACAGGTTTGAATGGATTTCAGGGTCTCAATAAGAATTCAGCAGAATTTCTCCATGGCAATCCTCTCCTTCTAAGAGATGAATCCTGCTTACCATCACGGCTATGATTCTGTGTTTGTGCTGAACTCTTTCTAATTGTCATCAATTATGATTCATTTACTTTCAGGTGTCTTGCCTGTCATAATATTATCATTTGTAAGTCTTTCCCTTTGCAGGCTGTGCGAATCTGTTGTGACATCTCAATAAAGCGGGATTCAATCAAGGTGTGAATGAATTGTTAATCTTGTTATAAATAGAAGGTACCATATGTCAGTATGTAAGGGATGTCTCCCTCTTTGTTGAAAACAATGTTAGTGAAACAAAATAAAAGAAGTTTCAGAAAGAGTTGGTTCAGCTCACCAAGCTTCCAATTATGTTATAGCCGACAATTCTCTGCAGCTGATTCAGATTTCTGGAACTAATATTCACACATATTTACTTAGAATCATCATCTGAGAGAGAAAATTAGTGTCAGCTTGGGACACCAGAACCCCGGGTACGGCTGCTTCTCCTGATTGTGACTGTGGAGCTAGCCTTACGCTCTCCATCTGTATCCTCAAGAAGTGCATCCTAGGAGCCATTTGATCAAAACCTCTTTTTCCTTCTTCTTTGCATTTCTATATGGCTTGAAGATTTCTAAAATATGGCTACATTGGCTGAGCTCCTGTCCAAACTAGTTTGTGAGAAATAAACCCTGAATCTCCTTCTCCATGTACACTCTCAGTGGCGACAGAGAGGGCTCTGGCCCATCCCGGCCTGAATGTGGTGCTGAGGCACTTGCGGGCAGTGTGTGTTCTGAGGTCCAGCAAAAGCCAGAACCAATAAAGCTTAAATTAGCACCCCGTCATCTAGAGCTACTTCCCCTCTGCTCTTCCGGAGCCCTCCCCAGCACCTCCCCTCCCCAACTCCTAAGCGCATCAATGTGTGCTTCTACCTTGTTCCGTTTCTTTGAGGCCTCACTAAGTGACTAGCTTGTTAGTTCAAAATCAAGTTAATGGCTAATAACAGTTCTCCCCCAGTGACCTGTGGCATTGCCACGGAGAATCAATGCAGAAGTGTGAAAAGAGCTTGGATTTTGGAATCAGCCAAGGTTCAAGTTCTGGCTGTTCTATTCAATTTTGAGTGTGCGGGGCAAGTTGATGCTCTTTTGCGATTATAGCCGAGCCTGTAAAACAATGATTCATACATCGTGAGGTTACTATGAGGATTAAAGAAAAGAACAAGTGTTCAGCATCAAGTACAGAAACTGGCCTACTGATTGACCCTTGGGTAGAGGTCAGACGCAGCCCCCTGGAGACCCATCTCAGCCATGGTCCACCACTGATGTTCTAGAGACCATGATTGCCTTTTTCTCTTTCCCTCTGGCTGTCTCTCCTTCTCCTCGCCCCTTCCTTCCTCTCTCCTTTCCTCCCCAATGATTCCTTGAACTCTTGCTGGGTTCAAAACACTTTCTTTCCTTATTTTTCACTCTCACCAACACAGGGTACAAAGGGCATTGCTGGTGGCACATAATACAAGAAAAGCAGGTGGGAAGCGCACGCCAAGCCCCGTAAAGAGCCATTCAGAACGACAAACCTCCCGCCCTGTCCCTCCAAAATTTGTTGTAAACTTGTTCCACCATAGTCATTAGAGACACAAAGGAAGTGTTGATAAGCTCCATGATTCATTCAAGGACCAAGGTTAATTTTTATTTATTCCCAGGTCATCACAAACAGAGGCAGATGGTGGTGGCATTTCCTTCTTGCCGGGAGCTCAGATATTATCTGGATAGCTTTCAGCAGCCTTTTGTGTCCATTCCCTCTCGGCGTGGGCAGCTTTCCTGGATAGGGCCCCAGCCACCCAAACTGCAGACGGATTTGATTTAATTCTGATGACTTGTGGTAAGTAATTGAGGTCACTTGGGCCCGGCTGGAGGGGAGCCAGCATCGCCAAGGAGAAAGGTTGACATCGTTTACCCTTTAGCAGCTCTTTCTTTGGAGGATTTATTTTTGGTGACCCATTTAAGCGGTAGCTTACTAAACTGTTGCAAAGTCACTTTTTCTCAGTTATACTAGTATCAGGTGACTCTGGGATGGTTTAAAAAAATACATACTTCAATTAAAAAATTAAAAAAAAAAACCAACCAAACAAACAAAAAACACAGCACCCTGTGGGATGTACTTACACAGCCCTATAGGAATCATCATAAGGGACCAGACCCATGGTTTCTCCAATCAGTTTTCTGCTACATGCAGGAGTAGAATACGTAGCCCCTCCTCTCAGAGCTCACATTCTGGGTGGAGAGGGCAGTCACATTCTACGCCTGAAAAGAAACTGAGGCCGCGAGACAGCGTGTGGCTAGTGCATTTGTGGGTGATTAGTGAATGCCAATCAACTACCCATCCCGCTCTTTTAGGTTCTTAGAAAGCTGAGAACAGCACAGGGAGGCAGACGAAGAGCAAAATAGTATCGGCTTATCTTCTAGAGGATAGTCTGTCCCTCGGAGACTACTTTACAAACTCAGAAGTTTTCGATATTCCATCTAAATCCATGTCAGTTTCTTCTTCAAGAAGACAACTTCCTGCCACTATTATATTCTGTATCCTCATGAAATCCATCAAGAATTCTCTTTCTGGCTCTTATTGGCATCACCTTTGCCATCATCTCCGTAGCCAGGAACCAAACCTGACTTAATCTGGCCTAAATTTGTCTTAAAGTATCAATAACTTAAAGGCAGAAAATATGATTCTGAACGTCCAGGCCCTGACCGTTCCTATCAGGTTGGCATCACCAGTCTTTCCTCTGTCTCCTTGGTATGTTGTGAGGATGAAGTCGTTTGTGCAATGCTGGCACCCAGTGCGTGTTAATAAATGATCGATGAGGTTCTTTTTTTTTTAAATGTACAATTTCTAGAACACATTCTATCACCTCCCTAATCCTATTTCCATTATCACACACATAAAAAAATCTGTTCTGCCACCAGCACATCTAATGACTAGCTGATATTAACAGGAATAACCATTGGAATCTACATGATAAGAGTTGTTATGAAGATTAAATGATTTGCATATGTAAAGGACTTAGAAAAATGCCTGGCAAGCAGTACGTTTATGTAAGTATATATAAGTGTTAGGCGCTAATATTATTAGTAGTAGTAGTAGTAGTTGTCATGATCGTTATAGTAGTATTTTATATTAGAAGCTCCTCTCTATTGCTCACCACCCTGCAGAGCAGAGGGCTAGATTTCTGAGATGATTCAGGAAAGGAGAAGGTGGTCGTATTGGCTGGAATGCATCCTGCCATCCACAAGATAGGAACCCACCTCTGCTTTCTCTATCACCCTCATGTTGTCTAAGACGTCTTTCTGGCGACATACCCACCTACAGCTCCACTGCATTAGGTCCGTGTTCACAAGCATATCTTTTCCTACATCTGTTTACCACTTCAGTCAGTGTTCAGATGCCGCCTTTGTAAGTAGGGAGATGAAGACTGAGTCTGAGGGGCGAGGGTTTTATCTTGGGATATTGAGCATTTATTTCAAGGGACCCTTACATGATTGCATTGACTAACTTTGCTAGACTGGGCTCAACCTAATTATTACTTTCCCACCACTACTCAGCAGACGGGCACTCATGAAAACGAACAGATCAGTAGGGAGATGGTGATGCTACATAGACCCCGTACACCCACGTGTGACGTGAGTGACATGACCCTGCTACATGGTGTGTGAGCAGTCACACTTCGGCCATTTAGCATTAGCCGTGAAAAAGAACTTTGGCTCATGTCCGCCAAGTGGTGACGTCTTACTAACTTTATTAATAAGCATATTTGGTAATGCTTCGGGGTTCCCAGCCATGGAGCATATTCATAACAGAACAAAGAAAGTTAAATTAAGATCCAGAGACTGGGGTGGCTAGTAGGCAGCTGTGTGTTCCAATATCAATCAGTGAAAACACTGTCAGCTATTGTCACACTATTGGATCTACTGAGTCTGCTTTACTTTCCCTGCCTCTCCCCTGGTCGCCATCCCCTGAGGCAAGTGGGTAAACTTTCCAGGACCCAGATCACTCACGACTGTGGGCAGGTCTGCCCAGGCTTGGGTGGTGGCTTAGTATTGAATCATTTTCCTGTTATCTGTTGATTTGGGACAAGGGCCCCAGTTTTGCTCACTGGAGCCATGAGTCTCTCTTGATATACGTTGGCTGCTCCCCTGTTTCTCCCAGAATCCAGTCCCCTGTGTCCTGTTACGCCTCACTCTGGTTTGCATGTGATGTCCAGAACTTTGATCCGCCCAAGTTTGTGCTCTGAGAACTCCCCAAAGCCGCTGGCCTGCTGGTCTACCTCTTCACACTCCATGTGGTCAGTCTGTGTCCCTCTGTGGCCTTGCCAAGGACTGATGCATGTCACTGATCTGAACTGAGACAAGGAATTGCCAGGTCCTTGGACAGGGAACCCAGGCAGATTGACCTTTTGTCGGCTTCAGCTGGGTCCACCCTGCCCGGAGGGTGGGTCGCACATTTACTCTCGAACAGTTTTCCCAGCTCCCAGTCTGTGCCGGCGCTGTGATGGGTGCTGGCAACACAAGAGGGACAGGACGGCTGTTAGCCCCTGTTCTCTGCGGGGTTTCGGTCCAGCTCACAGATGAGGGGTGGGTGCCTGAGCCCCTACCCGCACTTTATCCTCACACTGTTTTGATGACTATGAAAATATGACAAGAATTGTGTTCTATGAACAGCAACATTTATTTTGAGAATTCCAACAAAATGACAGAAGCTCACCTTTATTCGTGCTCAGGCTGTTTGCTCTGTCTAGGCTTGACAACCCAGAGGACTCTTACTGATTTTCCCACTGCATCTCCCCGCTGAAGCCGTCATGGAACTCGTGTGTACAGATGGACGCCTCACCCCCTGGACTCTCACAGCATCTTTTCGACACCTCAGAAGAGCACTTCCTCACGTGGATGGTCACTGTGTGTGGGGTCTTTGCCTCCTGAGCCTTCAGTGGGCTCATTGGTTGAACGATGGCCTTACTCAGCTCTGCAATGCTAGTGTCTCCCATGGCACCTGACAGAAAAATTGAGAGTAAAGAAAATTAACAGTTGCTCCTCAAACTCTCAGTTGCTCCTAGGCTAAAGGAACACTCTGCAGACGAATAGGGACAAAATTTTATTGAGCACCAACTGGTGGCAGACATTGGGCTGGATGTTTTATATCTGTGTTCAGTTTATCTTCATGACAGCTTAAGCGACAGGGACCATTTCCCGTGCTTTAGAAATAAAGCACCTGAAGCCCAGAGACCGTGTTCCATGTCCAAAATCACACAGCAGGACAGGAACTTAGGACTTCATCATCTTGCCTCCCGGGCCCCATTACTTTATAAACTGACCCCCCCACTTAGCTTCCCTCGGAGCTCTCATGGCCCCGAACCTCCAAGATTTCCTACATTGGCTTTCCCAATGCGGGAAAATCCACTTAGGTGTAACTAGGAAAAAAACGATCAAGTGTATTATAAAGGGGGCCCCATTACATCTACCCACCTATAGATAACTGAAGCATATGGTTGCTTAAACTGAGTTATTCCCTTTGGCTATTATACTCATTACCTCCTGGCAGTTAGAATTCACCTGCTTCAATTTCACCAGAACGTGTGAATTGCACATTCCATATCTGACTTAGCAGGAGCGCACCCTGAATCCATTTTTATTTTCACCTAATGATAGTTGTAGGGCAGTCAAGAGGTCTTATTTGGTCTTATGGACGATTATCTTTCTCAATGGAATGCCGAAGAGGATGCTAATTAATGCTTATAGGTATTCTGTATTTAGGGACGTAACTCTAAGTTGGGTCTTTAGCTAATGCATAAATCAGTATCACATAAACATACCCTTTCTCTTCCTTTTTTTCTCACATATATTCCTCAGCTTTGAATCATGCCTCCGCTTAGCTATGAGACCTTGGGCGGGTTGCCTTACCTTTCTGAGCCACAATCCTTTGTGAAATGGGATACCACATTTTCTGGAGTTGTGTGGATTTAGGGAGATGCACGAACTTCCCAGGCATCTGGCTGAGGACACATCAGGAGCTTGGTGTCCACTGGAAGCTGAGCAGCTGTAGCATCAGCCACTCCTCTGTCACCCAACTCACACTCTCGGTGAATCTCTTCTTCTCAGGGGTGCTTTCACAGGAGTGCTGCTTAGCGTGGGTCATCCAGGCGCCAGCCACTCCCGTGTTCTCTGCCTCCTGACCAGGTGTCTGTTTCCACTGTGCGGGGCAGAGACGGCAGTCTGAGCTCTCCAGGAAGAACCCACTCCCCCAGAAGTATTAGTGGGAGTATTAGCGCAGAGGAGGTTTGCCTTGCTCGATCTTCAAAGAACCAATGCAAACCAAACAAAACCTAGAAATATGCCACAGACGCTTCTGATCTCTATAGTCTTTACTTGGCGACCACACAGCTGGGGTTGTTGCCTATTCTGGTCCTTTCTTCTCCAATGCAGAGCCCAGTCTTGCTGGTTCCTCCTAAAGAACAATGCAAATTCCTTTTCTTGTCTTATCTCCAGAAATTTGATTATCATCTTTTGTTATATGTGTAGACACTTGGACCTTCACCCTTTGATAAGTAGCTTATCAAAAGATTTCTTGCTTTAAAATGCAGCATTCTCTGGTACACTGAAATTTCCTCAAGTGATTCCCTATGGAGATTGAAAAGTGGGGCTGACCTTTGTGTCTTTGGTATCGAGTGGACCAGAGAGGCAGCCAGTGTTGAAGTAGGACCCTGGAGCCAGAGGTGGTGGCAATGCTGGCATGAGAACACAAGGCCCACTTTCTACCACTTCTTTCCGCCCCTGGGTACTTTGAGTGCAGAAAAGGGAAAGGGAAAGATGGGGGAGGAGGTCAGATTTGAACTTCCATTGGGTGCGGACTAGTCAAAGTGATCTTCTCTCCATCTCAAGAGGCA
This sequence comes from Balaenoptera ricei, assembly GCF_028023285.1. Taxonomy (NCBI): domain Eukaryota; kingdom Metazoa; phylum Chordata; class Mammalia; order Artiodactyla; family Balaenopteridae; genus Balaenoptera; species Balaenoptera ricei. The sequence continues at coordinate 41,871,941 of NC_082652.1, forward strand.
AGAGGTCTAATTTGATGTGACAGCAGTATAGTACCTGGGCCATAGTAGGTGCTCAATAAAAGTATCTCCATTTTCCCCCACTCACGATAAACATTGCCTTCACTCTCTACAAACCCGATCAAAAATTAACCAAGACAATAAGAAGCCCAGGGCTGACCTGTGGTCAAGCTCATTCTCCAGGGCCATCGAAGCCTTGCCATCCCGGGGTCAAAGAAGCCTCCTTGAAATGAGATTGACATATACAGAAAGCCTTGGGTACATTTTGTTTTCACAAAATAACACTCACCCTCTTGTTTCTTTGAGCTAAATGACATGATGATTCTCAAAGGAATCCTTACAATTCTCTCTGGTAAGTTTGAATGCCTCCTGTAATTTAGTTAAACAGCTTTTGGGTATCACAGAGAAACTTGTTACTCACGGAAGGAGAATGGATCCCCATACTTGAAGCTGGGGACCTCTTAAGGTCCATCCGAGGCTCCTTGTGACCACATGACTTCCTCTTTCCCCAGACTGCCATGAAGGGGCAGTTGTTACATGAGCTCTCACACCATTTGCTGCTGCTCTGTTTACTGTTCCTTTATTTACATAACTAGAGATTCAACATCCTAACATGTTTTGCAAGCTGTCATGACATGAGAAGCTAGTAATCTGCTCTATTTTGCTTGCTAACATATTTTTGACATATTTTAGCTTTTGATTATAAGATTGCCTCTTTGCCTGCTACCATCTGTCTCGACTCAGTGGAACTCTGGCATTTACAAAAACAGTGGGGTGTAGTATTTCTTATCTACTTGAACTCTACCAGAAACATGCTATTTTCAGTCTTAACCAATATGTCATGCTTTCACACACAAAGTCTGAAATGTTTGATATCTTGTGAGATCTGCCAGGGATAAGGAACATATCTTCATATCCAATTTGGCTGAGATGAGAAATGCCTTAATGAGGAGAAAGGAGCAGGATCCAGCTTCTAAACAGAGGTGGCTTTTTTATCTGGTTTACATCCTCTTGACTATGCTTATCCCTTTATCAGCATGATTAAGATCTTCTGTGGAAATACATCTTCTTTTGGACTTTGTAAGCTCCCAGCGGCCAACATTCTTGAGGCATATTTTTCAGTATGAAATAGTTATCCACCAACATTTGGCAACAAGACATCTTCTACACGGTGTCCCTTTTTCATTCCTATCTTTACTCATTAGGGAAAGTTATCCCAGGTTGGACCCAAAGGATTAGCGTGGTTCCTGCCTCTGCTGACAACACAGAGGAATGTGACACTGTATTCAAACAACATGTTGGAGGAAAGGCCAAAAAAAAAAAAAAAAATACGCACAAGCCTAACATGCATCTATTCAACACTAAGATTAAATGAATTTATTATGCTCCTGGATCACACCCCATAGGCCAAGAAGCTGTCAGCTGTTGACATTTTCTTTTCTCTCCATGTTCTAAGTGTAAATATATTTGTCAAGGGAATATAGCGTACGCCTGGTTCAGTATATGCCCATTTCATCAGAAGGAAAGCTCTGATTATCTGTAATCACAGTCAACATCTTTGTTGCTTTAAGAAAGGAGTGGGCTGAAGCTTGGATTTACATATGGATCTGGTACCTTTTCAGATTCAGTTGTTTTTTTTTTTTTTATCATGTAATTATATTCACCATACTGTCTAAAGCCAAGTGTTTTTTTTTGTTTGTTTTTAAATTTTTTTATTTATGTATTTATTTTTGGCTGTGTTGGGTCTTCGTTTCTGTGCGAGGGTTTTCTCCAGTTGCGGCGAGCGGGGGCCACTCTTCATCGTGGTGCGCGGGCCTCTCACTATCGCAGCCTCTCTTGTTGCGGAGCACAGGCTCCAGACGCGCAGGCTCAGTAGTTGTGGCTCGCGGGCTTAGTTGCTCCGCGGCATGTGGGATCCTCCCAGACCAGGGCTCGAACCCGTGTCCCCTGCATTGGCAGGCGGATTCTTAACCACTGCGCCACCAGGGAAGCCCCTAAAGCCAAGTTTTTAAAAAAATTTTTGTACAGTTTTTAAAGGTACTCTCCATTTACAGTTATTACAAAATATTGGCTATATTGGATTTTGGTGCTAAACACATCAACTGAAATCATTACCGTCGAAGAGATCAAAGAAGGAGGCATTTTGGACATCCAACTCCAATGTGTTGTGGCTGTAAATTGAGTCCATGCTGACCCGGGTCCTTGATGCCCCTCTTTACCAGGTTACCAGTGGCAACTGTGGAACTGAGAAAAAAGGCTGAGGTTGAATCTCTGGGTAATTTTAATTGTGAGTTTCTGGGGAGCAGGGATCTTGTCTTACCCCCTCATCCTTTGTTGAACTAAGAGGGACTGAGGACTATAGTCAAGCTCTTAATTCATCAACATGTGCTTAACTGAACTTCCATGGTGACATCACTGCAGGTGGATTTTAAAAAAATACGGAGAGCAGATTCCCCATGCTTGAAAGATTTACAATCCAGCCAGGAAGCCATGAATTGCTAAGCTAGGCTATAAGGGCAATAGGAATTTAGAGAAAGGAGATAATGGTGCAGATTAGCCTGGGATTTATGGAAGAGGGGCTTGGTCTGTGACCAGAAGACTGACCAGGATTGAGGTAAGTGGAGGGAAAGAAGGAAGAGCGTGTGAAGACGAGGAATAAATAGACAATAGATGTGAAAAATGATGTAAGGGGATGGACTTAGATGTGCAAAGGAGGATGACTTGGATTCACTGACAGAAACAGGTTGAAGCTGAACGGGTAGCTCGGCAAGATTAAAACATTCTTGAACGTCTAAGGAATACTCATCTTTTTCTGGAAGATAACAGACCATTACTTCAGGTTCTCATAAGCAGGAGATAAGGTAAAAGTGGTGCTTTTTTTAGAAACACTATAAAGGAGGGAATCAGATGGATAAGAGGTACAATGGAGAAAAAGCAGTGATTCTAGAATCAACATAAAAAGAGCCTGGATTAAATAAAGGTAATAATACTTAAAGCAATAACTTTCCTGTATAGGGCATCTAATATATTTCAGGTGTTTTTAGCCACTGATAACAACACCAGCAAACATCCTACAACAACTTGTAAGTACACTTACCCTCAAATTAAAGAAGGAAAAAGAAATTTCGGAAAAGCCAAGTAAGTTGGTCTAGGCTACATAGCTAGTAAGTGGCAGAAAAGGATTCAAGTGCCATTTAAACCACGCTCTTTTTCACTACATTACTCTGGGAGTCACTGGGATTTACTGAATGAGGCAATGATGTGAAATCACATCATTTCATGATGTGAAATAATTGTTTTATAAGGATGAACATGGTGGCCATATACGAGAGGAATTAGAGAGAGGAGAGACCAGAGGTAGTAGATGAAAAGGACCTCCCTAGGGTCCTGTCATTGGAAATAGAAAGGAAAGAATAAACATAAGAAATACTGCCAAGCAAGAACATGGGACCTGGTGACTGATGGTGTAAATTATTGAAAGGCAGAGGAGAGTGAGGACGGGGGAAAAAACCCTTCTCGTTGGATGGTGAGAAGGCCACTGGTGACCTTCGGAACACATTTTCAGTAAAAGGATATTGATGGAAGCCAGCCGGCTGGTGAGGAAGGAGCGAGTCAGTGGTCAGGAAATGGAGGATGTGGGAGCAGACCACAGAGCTGAGAAATTTGGAAGAAAATAAAGGAAATAAATAAAACAGTCTTGGGAGGAGGTTTCAGAGTCAGGAAAAATGATTTTTTTTTTTTTTTTTTTTTGAAGAGGGGAAAACCTGTGCACATTTGAAGACAGAGAACAGTATGAAGATAGGTGGGGAAAAAATTAAAGGCGCTAGAGAAAGAGGGGCCTCTGTACATTGAAGGGGTCAAAGGAGGTGGGAGGGGGTGGGTTAGAATTTTCAAACTGACCAATAGAACTTTCTGTGTTGAGGAAAATGTTCTGTATCTGTGCTGTTTTATACGGTAGCCACTAGCCCCGTACAGTAGCTGAACACTTGAAATGTTCCTAGTGAGAATGGGAAATTGAATTTTAAACTTTGCTGAATTTAAATTGATTTAAATCTAAGTAGCCACATATTTAGGTAGCTAGTGGCTACCATGTTGGACAGCACACTCCCTTAGAGAAACAAAGGTTTTGTCTCCTGGACAAGGAAACCAAACTCTCCCTCTGATTCAGTAAAAGACAGCAGAGAGCGAGACAAACCAGGGATGTTTCACATGCAGCGGAGGAAAAGTTTGTCCCTGCCACGTGACCTTGATTTTCATCGGTTATAACTTGGTGATAGCCACGTTGTTAGAGCATTAGATGAGGAGAACCCACCTGAGTGGTAAGGGATTTGAAATTCACATCCCCGTGTAGATGTCAAGGTCTGAGCTGTAGTCTGTATTGACCAGATGAATTGAAGAACTGCCGAATCTCACGTGGCACCACCAATACTCAGTCTGTCTGCAGTGCCTGATCAAGTTGCTCCTTGTTCACGTGAAATGGAGATGGAGACGACGCTGGTAGGTTCCTTGGGACGAGGACCATTTTTGGAATAGGTTTTCCTGGTGTCTGAGTGACGACAAAGCCCTCCTCTGGTTTCCTAGTCCCCGTCCTGCTTCCACATCTCATGGGCACTTTGGATTTGGATATTTTAAAGCCAAAAGGAGGTGATTCCCCTCAGAATGATTTCACTTTGGACATAGTAAAAGTTTTCTCAAAGAATTTCCCACCCAGAGAAGGGAGTGTGTGTCCTGCCCTGGATTCTGCAGGTAAACAAAGAGGGAGCCCCCGATGGGCGCCCACTGCTTCCCTGAGACAGCTTCACCCATCATCGTTTCACCGGCGTGCCATCCCCTGGATCACGGCATGTGTTGTTTGGGCTGTTTTTCATAGCCTCCGCAGCTGGGAATTCAAGATGCTATACTTAGGCAGAAGTCCATGAAGGAATTAATTGATATGAGCCAGAAGTTGATTGCCATTTAAGTACTCAGCCTCCGCCATTGCCAAGTTTCCCTCTTTGCAGAAAGAACTGAGCTTGCCTGCAAACTGGCTCATTCAGGATGCGAGCACAAGATGGAATTCAACCTTTAATATGCTGCATCACCTGCTTGGAAATAAAGGGACTCTGTGCCTTTCCCCCAGTTGAAAACTGACTTCATTACAAAGGGATCTGGCGGAGACGGGGCTCCTCCTTGGCCCCGCGAGGTGCTCACGCGGGAACGCAGTGCCAACCAGACCTGAGCCTTGGGATTCTGCCAGAAACCCACGCCGGGTCATTTTACCCTAAATCGTTCCTCTTTCTCGAACTCTGGGCGTTTGCAGCGCCTTTGGTAGTGCTCCCTCCAGACAAGGGAGATGGTAGGAGGCCCCGGCCTGCTGAAGCTGAGTGGAGACGCGTCTGCAGGTATTCTCTAATGGGAGCTGGAGTTTCAAACGTCCTTTCTCAAGGGTTCTGCGGTGTTGCACCCCGACGGGCACAAAGCAGGGCTGCCATGCTCTGTAGAGTGGAACTTGAGGGTTCATCGGAATCCTTGTCCCAAGTTCTGGAACAGACCCAGCGCTGCTCCAAGGAGCCTAACCCAGCCTGCAGAGGACCCCTGGGGGCTGCCTCTGGTGTCTTGACCTTCCATTTGGGCTGGAACACTGGTTAAGCTTATCAACCTTCAAAGTAGAATGTCAACCCTCTCACCCATTTACATGATTTCCAAAGCATATTTAACCTAACCTCCATTAGCCACAGAGAATATAGCATATCTGACTTGCAACAGAGAGTATTGACTTTCTGCTATTTTTTATCCTTCATCGTTAAAAAAAGAAAAAATCCATCTGAAATCTAAATATCCAGGAACAAGGGCGGGCTTATATAGAACACATCCATTTGGTGCATTACTGTTCTACCTGAAGCAATAGAAATACGAAGGCCACAAAGGAACATCAAAACTGCATATGATGCTCATATACTCAAATCGTATAATAATTTTAAACAAACATTTTAAATAGTCTGGAATGAAAATAATTGGAAAAAAATAATACTTGATGCTGAAGGTCAAAACTGGCAATCCAAGAGTAGGGCCTGGCCCGAAAGTCTATCTCATATGGCCTGCACAGCAGGGGGTCAGCAGAGCTTGAATAACAAACGGAGTAGGCTGCCAACATTCAGAAACTGGCACATGGCACATAACCACCTGGATTGCTGGCTTCTCCTGAGACACTGGGTGACCTGGCCTTGGCAGGTGATGGGTGATTTGCTCTCTGGGTGGCCAGAGTTCCCATGGGGCCAGATTTCTCACTCATAAAGTTTGTAATCCTGAATCAGGGGTAAGGGTGCCATGTGGGGTTCTGGGTCATTTTCCCCCTTTCCCTTTCTTCTGAAACTTGCCATAGGTTATGTTACTTTAGAGTTAAAATAAGCATTACACGCCCAGTTGTTAAAAAGTAATGTTGAGGAAAGACAGTTTGAGGCCCATACTTCTCTACTCCTTGGATGTTATTTTCAGATTTCTAGTCTTGAACCCAGTATACTTACGTGTGAATGTAGCCTGGCCTAGTGGGTCTCAGACGTGGCTACACTAGGATCACCGGGGGCACGTTTGCACTCTAGACCAATTAAGTCAGCCTCTCTGGGGGTGGGATTCAGGAAATAGAGTTTTTTTTTTTTTTTTAAGCAATAGAGTTTTTTAGGAGAATTCCCTGGCGGTCCAGTGGTTAGGACTCGGTGCTTTCACTGCTGGGGTCCAGGGGTTCAATCCCTGGTCAGGGAACTAAGATCCCACAAGCCACACAGTGAGGCCAAAATATACATATATATATATATATACACACACACACACACACATACACATACATATATATATATATATATATATATATGTATATATATGAATCTTGCAGGCAATAGAGTTTTTTTTTACAGTTTTCCAGATAATTCTAATGTAAAAAGGTCCTTGAACAATCATAGAGAATTTTACATTAGAGCAGTTTCTCAGAGTCGGCACTGTTTACATTTGGCACCTGATAATTCTTTGTTCTGGGGACCTGTCCTGTGGACTGTAGGATGTTCAGCAGCATCTCTGGCCTCTACCCGTAGGTGCAGCTACACTCCTCCAGGTGACAGCCACTGCATGAGATCATAAAATTAGGGTCAGGAACAGTGGCCATTGTATTGGCCACCCGACTGCATATAAAGTCACTGAGAAATTTCTTTTGGAATTGAGTGATAGGGAAAAAGATCTCTCGTAAACAAGTGGTATAATCCTTCCTTTCCGTTGTTGTTTTTCCCTTTACTACCAGGAAGCTCAAAGCCAGTGCAAAAATGCATTCAAAACCAAAATTAAAGCAGAAAGCAAGCCAACTGCTTTACTGTATTTTCTCTTCTCTGCACGATGCTGCTTTCCCTATTAACGTTTTGTTAATCTTTATTTAAGTTGCCTTATAGTCTTAGGGAATGAAGCAGGAAATAAATATAAACAAGGTAATAAGCAGAAGGAAGGAATGACTGTTCCACACACCGTTCAGTATTTATGATCCAAAGAATGGTTGGTTATAAAGAAGGGCCTGCTGAATCGGAACGATCTCATAGTCACTGGAGGATCAGGCAGGCATATGGGGCAGTAAGAGTCAACCTCTTTGGCCTCCAGCTTTACCTGGGAAGAGGCTGAAACATGCTTGTATTGAAGGAGCCCAATGGCCAGCCATGTGACGGCCTCTAGAATGATAAGCACCAGCCTCCGTTGCTTCCTAGGAACTCCAACCCTTGCTGTTTACCAGGAGGCTGGGAAGTCTCTCAGAGGTGATGCTGTTAAAGGCAGCTTAGGCTCCATCCCTGGATAATACCATCACCTGCTTTCCTTTTCATGAATGAAGAGCAGCTTCCTTTTAGTAAAATATAACCCACTCATTAATAACCTGAGGTTTTAAAGCTTTTTAAAAAATCATCGTGTGGCTATTTCATTTTAAATGCAAAATCCTTGAACAGACCAGAGATCTTAATTTTTTAAAATATAGCTGAGTATTTTAATTATGAATGTACTTGCATATTCTTAGCATACTTCATTATTTATGTAGCTGGTGAAAAAGCTTTTTAATTAAATAGCATGCTGGCAATCCATTGTGAAATGTATAGATGTAGGTTTTCCTAGCATTAAAAAACTAAACACACACACACAATACATTCTGGCAAGCAAACGTACGTTAATTACCAGGAGGTACCTGTTTCTGAATGATCCTATAATTTGACCAAACTTTCTTTTATTGGTATCAAAATAAGTAATATAATTTGCCAGCACTCTGCATGGCTATTCACATTCAATGCACTCAACTAATTTGGAAATGGGGTAGAACAGTGGGTCTCAAAGTGTGGCCCTCCAAAGTGTGGAACATGAACCCCAGCTGGGAATGTCCTAGAACTGCAAACATTTGAGCCCCACCAGGTCTACTGACTCAGCAATTCCGGGTGTCAGGTCCAGTACCCTGTGATGTAACAAGCCCTCCAGGTGATCCTGACGCAGGCTAGGGTTTGAGCACCATGGGGTGAGGCTTACACCTTGCGGGGCTGGTATGTTGGTTTCATTCATGGTTCCCCTGGTGACAGGTGGTCACAATAAAGTGAATCAGTCCATGCTTTAGCTTCTCCATCAAAAAAAAGTGCTATGAAGATTCTCGCTTGTTTAAAGAGCTGCTTGAGGTCCTCAGAGTTTCAAAGAGGGCGAAAGAGTCACAGTGGGTGAAGTATTTTAAGCAGGATGTGGATCAAAGTTGCCCACTAATATCAGGTCTATATTTACTGATTTTGGCTAAACATGTATATTAGGGCTCAACATACACATCGCTATTCTCTTCCCCCCCCCCAAAAAAAGCCTCTGAAATTCGAGTGCCTATTCATTCACCATTTTGTGGCAAGCCATGGTGTGAGCAACCAGTGAGCAAACGTCCAGGCAACATCCCGTGCCTGTGTGGAGGCCTATGACCAAGCCACATCACCTCTCCGGGCTGGCGTCACCCTCTCCGGGCTGGGGGACTGAGGCCTGGAGGTGGGTGATGTGGAGAAGATCACACTGAGAGTCTGCGCTCTGTGCCAGTGCAAGGCTCCCTGCTCTGTGCTTTGTCTTCTGAATGAACAAAGCTGCTTCTTAAGTACACATAAGCCAAACTGCCTCTCAAATTGCAGCCATCTACTTGGAGTTCAGATTTGCACAGCATGACATGAATTGGGCTGCAAATTATGCAGAAAACAGCCATCACATCCATCTGTGATGTCAAAATCCTCCAGTACAATGTGACCTGGTAGGATCTGCAAGAGGAAGAAGTACATCGGGTCTGATTCCTTCCCTATGCGATGTGATGAATCTCCTCCCAGCTGCTTTTTGGCCCAGTGTGGAAAGGTTAAATATGACTGAGGTTATGCCTGGGATATTCTCAAGAGCAGAACTCATTTCCAAGGGTGCAGGCAATTAGATTTTTTTAATGGCAGAGTAACTAGAAAAAGAAAACACACAAATACACTCACACCTAATGGTAAACTGAATTTATTTCCTCTTGGAAAACAATTCCAGTAATCTCCAGGTTCAGACCGCAGAGTAAACATTAATAACAGTAACATACAGGTTAGTTCAACTGATTCAAGAATTTGGCTGTGTGAAATCATTAAGGAAAACCTTGAACACTCAAAGCTTCAAATGTATCCAGGAAAAAAAAAATTCTTTGACAGTCTACATAACAACTATTGCATATATAGTGATGCTAGCTGTCACATTGCAAGGCTTACAAATATATATACGGGCCTTATCCAGCTGTGGGGTTCTGTGAGAACATCTCTTCATGGTTTGCAAGAATCTTCAGCAATAAAAAATAGTCTTGGGTTTAACTGTTGATATACCAAAAGAGAAATTCTAGGCTTAAGTGTTAAGAAAAGGAAGTCCAAACATAGTCTCCTGTGTAACAGGGTTGTTTTAATCTGTCTTCCTTGAAAATACTTTCTCTTAAGCCATTTTGCTCACATTTTTTTTTTTTAAATCTTGCCTGAATAGGGCCCAAGTCCACTTGTCTTTATAAGACCATTTTAGTATCAGACGACATAATACATGTGAGACACTTTATATACAGGGGGTCTATCCGGTGCTCAAAAGTTCAAACACATGAACATCCAACAGTTTTGATAATACAAGTTTTATGGTACAATACAATGTTTCTGAATAATATACATTAACAATGAAAGTTTCGTGCAAAGAGTAAAATATGTTCCCTTTTTGTGCCACAAAAGTCATTCTCCTTGAGAGACCGTGCTTGCACTAACTGCTGTGTTGGGTCATCGTATGATTCTGTAATGAAAGAGGGGGAAAAAAAAAAAACCTTAAGTGATTGTATTTTCATCAAACCAAGTATCTATAAATGCTGATTGATTTATAATGACCTAAATACTGTATTTCTGCACCCAGATGAATTGGTGCTCATGGGACCGGCTCCTCCCTTCCCCCAGTGGGAGCCAGGATGGAAGGGCGGGGCCAGGGGTCTCCCCTTTCTCTGCCTCTGTTTTGCTTCCCTGGAGACATACCCCACCTTCCACCATCTCTTCTTATCAGAATACGACCGTCTTTTCAAATGCCTGGGTAGCACTATTTTAACAGTTATATTTATCTGCACATCATTTCCATTCATTACAGATGCTTTTGTTCTAACTCACTCTTAGAAGGTGAACGTCTTAACAGCAGAGGCTCTATCTGTCCCTGAATATAGACTTCACGGGCAAGAACAGCCTGGCCGGCCACTGACAGGACAGGAAGCTTCTCCAGCTCCTCTCCTGGGGGTGGGCTTGGTGCTGGGTCCCAACCTGGCGCAGGAGCAGATCACAGCAGCCTGCAACCTCCCCCGTCCCCAGCGGGTGCAGTCCTTGTTGTATTCTGGTGGCCTCCTCTCCATCCACACAGCATGTCCCCTTTCTGAGCCAACATCCCGGTTCCAAATTGTGAGCCGGTAACGGGGATTCCTGGGTAACGTATAACTACAAGCCAGGCCCTGGGGGTGAACAATGGGCTCCAGACCTGGGCCTGTGGCCTGCACGGGGGATGGTCACAGGACCATGGGACGTTCATTCGGAGCAAACGCCTGGAGATGGCCTGATGTGCACCTTCCCTCCGCTGTGCCTCCCCTGAGCCTCGTTCTCCCACCTCTCCCAGTTGACCCCCTCCCCCATCCCTTCTGATCACAAAATACTACCATTTCATGCTCATCCCATCTAAAACTGCTTTCCCCCTCCTCTGATTTCCCACAGCGCTTTATACTGCTTATATTGTATGCATCTGAGGTCTTGTGGTTATTTGTAATTTCGGCTCTCTCCCTGTGTGTAATTTGGGTCTTCATTCATTTATTCATTGCTTCACAAGCATCTCTTGAATCCTGGTATCACCACCAGGCATAGCCCCCAGGATTGCAGCGCTCAGCAAAGAGGGTCTGGCCAAATGAACGACTGACAAGCTAGGCAAGGGCTACAGCAGGGAGAAGGACGGTCCCTGCCTTCACATCTTCAGAGTGCTCTCAGTCTCAAGAAAGTCATGTGGGCACATGATGGTAAAGCAACCTGGTGGGATTATATTAGAAATGACCATAGGAATATCATGCACGCCTAACCCTGCCTGGCCTTTGGGGAAGGCTTTGCAGTGTACGTAACTCGTGACATTTTAGTTGAGGCTGGAAACATGAAGAGGCATTTGGGGTGCAGGGCGGGCATTCCAGGCCAAAGACCCACGTGGGTAAAGGCAAAGAAGAATATGCAAGGTATGTTCGTGGACCTGCAACTCGTTCAGTTTGGTTGGAATCTTCTCAAGTGTCCAGAACCAAGCATGTGGATGAGAAATGAAGATAGAGAGAAGTTTGCGGCCAGATTATGAAGAGCCCTCTGTACCTGGCTAAGGAGTTCAGGCTTTGTCTTGTAGGTAAAGAGGAGCTATGGAAAGTTTTCAACAGAAGGCTTTGTCTTAGAGATCTTTGTTATCTTTTCATCCCCCACCAAACTAGCAAAATGCCTGCCCAATGAGTAAAGGATGAAGGACCGGAGGCTTGGCTGCTCAGGGTTGCCCAATTGGGGCTAAGAGCACCAGTGAAGGAGACATGAGTCTCGTGAAAAGGACCCAGGTCTTCCGTTCCCTATTTCAAACTAAGCCCATTTTATAAGCAGATTGACAGCAAATAATGAGGATGTTATTTCACTCAGCCTTATTTAAAACATACCATTTTTATTAATTCAGTAAAAGACAAGCTGGATTTTTAATTTTTCTTTAGTAGTACTAGCCTAAAAGTACATACAGGAGCAGACCAGTTTTATGCCAACTCTTTTTTTCTTTGTATTGATTCTAAATAACTGCTTCTGCAAATTATTTTTCACCAACACGTAGACATAAAGGGTAATCAAAATACTGATGGGGGCTTCCCTGGTGGCGCAGTGGTTGAGAATCTGCCTGCCAATGCAGGGGACACGGGTTCGAGCCCTGGTCTGGGAAGATCCCACATGCTGCGGAGCGGCTGGGCCCGTGAGCCACAATTGCTGAGCCTGCGCGTCTGGAGCCTGTGCTCTGCAACAAGAGAGGCCGCGATAGTGAGAGGCCCGCGCACCGCGATGAAGAGTGGCCCCCACTTGACACAATTAGAGAAAGCCCTCACACAGAAACGAAGACCCAACACAGCCATAAATAAATAAATAAATAAATAAATAAATAAATAAATAAATAAATAAAAATTAAAATAGTTTGGTTTAAATTAAAAAAAAAAAAATACTGATGAGACTAAGAAACATTGCTATCCCCTTAAATATCAACATAATTATGATCAAAGAGGTTACAAACAGTAAAAAAGTTCAATTACTCAAAATGCACTGTCTAAACTTTCTCATGCATTTTCCTATCTCAAAGAGTCAAGCCTGATCTTACAGAAAGGTGCTTTTTTTTTTAATTTAAAAAAATTAAGAAAATAAATACAAGAGCTATGACAATAGTTATCTAAATGGTAGAACGTTGACAGGAGGATGTGTGATTACTTTTTATCATAAAGTAAAAAACAGAAATCAGTTTAATAACATTATTTAAAAATATTTAAGTGCTTACTATAGACATTCCACATTCAATCGAATTTTAGTGGTTAATAAAGGAAGCTATACTGCAATCTATCCTGTGTTCTTCTATGTGCCTATATTAAGATACTGCAGAACAAAAACCTAACACAAGTTGGCCATAATAGTTGGCAACAGTTGTTTCTTGGATGCTTTCATCCTAAACCAAAGCCCTACAAGTCTCTTCGGAGGTGCAAAGAAATGAACAAATACATATGAATCACTTATTGCAACAGATTGAAGTTGCTACTATACAGGATTTATGCTTTGCATATTAAGAGAAAAGAATATATATCATTTGAGAGAAGGACAAGGGTATGGCCTGCAAAATTCAAGATTCAACAAAACTAAAGAGCTGTAATACAAATAACGGCTAAATGGGAAATCTGGCATGAAACATGGTAAAGGCAGAAAGTTCTCTTGGTGTGGAGATACTTGCATACCATTGAGGTCACTTAGTGCCCTTCTTTTTCTTTTTTTCTCCAGATCAGCTGAGGGTGAGGTCAGGCCTCCCAGTCCTGGCGTTCACCATTGTCTGTGATTCTCAAGGTGGGAATTGGGCATATTTGCATTGAAAACAAAACAAACAAACAAACAAAAAACTCAGGTGATTCTGATCCAGTCCTCAAGGGCTTGTCCTCACCACTTTTGAGGATCTTTGGGATGTGACTGTTCCCCTCGTCCACGTAGTACATTGAGTCACTGAAAATGACAAATGGCCTGATTTCATCTTCTGGAGGAAGGAAGGAATGTCTGAGCTGCACAGGTTACTGGGTTGGTTTTTAGGGGCTGGAGAGAAAGATGAGGAGTGTTTGTCTCCAGGCTTCACTGAAGATCCAAGGATAAGAGAAACAAGAAGTTGCTTCATGGGAGCTTTCCACCTATTTGGTGTGTTTTTAAAATCATAGACAGAAAGGGAGACAGGAAGCGAGTGGGAAAGATGAAAAGTAGACCAGAGAAGCGCTAAGCCCAAGGAGAGGGCAGGTGCCTGCCCTAGCTCCTCCCCACCCCCCGCCACACCACAGAGCCCTTCCTGAGCCCCTGCAGCACAGACAGGGACACGCAGGGCGAGAAAACGTTGCCAGGCCACGCGCAAGCAGCCTTCTCCTATACGAGTTTTCTGTTCTTTGGGTCTGGAGGAAACCACTACACTAGAACAAAGCAGTGGGTAATCTCACCAATTTTACACAGCAATTCACAGTCCCCAAGGTACTTTAATGCAATGACAGGTTATGAGAAAAAATATCTGTTCCAATGAAGGGAAAGTGTTTTACATAATCGGGGAGAACATCAGTGCAACATCGACGCGGGTTGGGGGGGTGATGACAGAAAAGGAAGTAGGAAGAGAAGAAAACTTCTGTAATCCCACAGAGAGCCATATTCTACTCTGCAAAAAGCCATCTCTTGGAGACCCCATGTCTAAGTAACTGAAAATTGCAAACCATTAATCCCAGTTATGAACAGTTGTTTTACACGAGGGGGGTTTGTGTTAAAAAAAAAATCAAATTCACAACACACCTTAAAGCTTAAAAGACGATCCATCTAGGTATGATACCTTAATAGCCAGGTTTTTAAAAAAACAACAACAACAAAAACACTCTTTACTGTAAAGGGCCCCATTTAGAAGGAGTTTGCTCTATCTTTTTTTCTCTAAAATGTGAAATTAAACTTAGAAAGCTAAAAAACAGATGAGGACCTTAAAAATTCCCTTCTAGCACTATGAATTTCTTTTAAAATATGAGATGCCTTTCATTTTACAAGACTGGAATTCTCATTTTGGGCTTGGCACGCTAACACATGATTAATTCAGCCTCCTCCTTTCTGAGAGCTGACCACATTTACTGGTCAAACGGTTTAATCCTATTTAAAATGCAATCCAAGCAAAATATTTTTAAATAAAAAAAAAAACAACCCACCATCCCCTGTAACTGTTCACCTTGGCCAAACTATCCCATTTTCCTGTGATCTTGATGTGAATTTGAATATTTACACCTATAACAAAGATGAAGTTAAGCTCTGGAGGAAAGCCAGGGGGAATCTACCTTCCCAGGGTGGAAAAATTAAGTCCCTAGCCCCCAAAGTGGTGCCACAGATTGCCCTCGCTTGTCCAATATTTTGACAGACCACGTCTCGTTGTCTGTGCTTTGTAGCCCTCTGTTGGCATCGGCAAAATGTTACATAGCAGTGATAATAAAAATAAAAACTGTGTCAGAATGGAAGTTTTGTGAGATTTGTTGATTCAAAGATGTTAATCATTTTTACCATGAGTTGTCTATTTATAGCCTTTTGTCTCAAATTCTGACAAGCTTTTAAAACTAAGAAAAAGAGCCAGCATGCTATTTTAAAAAGGAATGAAAAAAAAAAATAGCAAGCTTTCCACTAATTCACCATGCCATTAGAATCCCAAATTTAAACTGCAGTTGTATTCAATTTAAATGAGATGTTTTCCAACCAGAAGAAATAGTAGGCAATTGTGGCTTTGCAACAATGCAAGGCGGGAAGAAATAAAAGAAATAGAAGGATTAAATGTGGCTGTTTCTTTCAACAGATGGTGACAGCACCATGGCAGCATGTTGTTTTTTTCTTCAGTTGAAGAACGCAAACATCCGTAATCAATCATCACTGATTAACTAATTATATTACCCTTCCTTTTATCACGAGGGTTGGACCTTTATCTGTAAACACTATAGATAGTCTGTATGCTCTTATTTTTCTAGAAGCATATCCCAGTACACATACAGTCGTGCAGTTACAGGCTGCAAACAGAATTCTACATTATCGTCCACCTTTAAGCACTACTGCTTTTTTTTTTTTTTTTTTTTTTTAAACAAAAGCAATTGGTTTCCAACAGCCTAGATAATAAGTCTTTTGACCTGCATTCTTCTTTGACCCATTAAGGTCACCCTGTGCTCGGGCATATAGCTGACTTAGGAAATGCCCGCGAGTCCTACATTTTATCTCCTGCCCACTCAAAATAAAGCTTTCTTTAAATGTGTCTGCACGGGTCCCTGAAGGCCAAAGAGGCATCCCTGTAGCGGGCAGTGGAGGGACAGAAGCTTCTGCCTTTATTAATGAATGCAGACCATTATGAGTCTGGCTGGCTCCTTCCGTGTTCCCAGAAGCATATACTGTACGTGACTTAAAATGCTAGAATATTGACACAAAGCGAGCCAGGCACCCCTAAGGAAAATTACTCCTTGGATATAATGTAGGCTCGTAACAGCTATTAGAGTACAAAATAAAACCCTCCGGGATCAAACTGACATATACCGCATTCTACCTAGTCCTCAAACATTAGAAGAATTTCTTTGTGAAGGCACTCTCAAGGACAGCATTAAACTGACTTTTGTAGCAATCTGCAGCAGCTTTTTGGCTTAGAGCTTTTAGTACTAAATCTCTGGTTTGAATCAATATAAGTACTATATCTTCTACATTAATCAATACATTTGGTTCAATACATGTTCTATTAAATTATACTTTCTAATCAAGATTTTTACATTTCCACCCTCTCTCTATTTTCATTCCCAAGTTCTTTTGCTAGTAAAACAGCTTTAGGAGTGTATCTAGCTAATGCAGAGAGGATACTGGGTGATCTCCCCCATAGGTTAGAGAAAAAAACACAATGGCAAATGGTAGCCTTTGTCTTGATAAGGTTAACAGGATGTGAAGGCAATAAATTAACATTTTCAAAGTCCACATGATTACCAAAGTACTCATAGTTTTAAATTAATTAAAAGTGAATTGCTTCAGCTTTGGAAGTACTGTTAGAATGTTCTAAAAATCACCCAAATCATCCAAAATACCAATTAGACCCCGTTTTACCACCCCAAAGTTTCCATTGTCTACAAATTATATACTTCTTAGCTGGAGAAATTTGGGGTAATTGTGTTTTCATGGGCCCTATTTCAGGAACATATATGTGGGTATGTGCATTTTGGTGAGATATATTTTAATGAATGTTCTTAAAAGACAAATGTATAGTATTCCCCAAAGTGCTTTGACAGTCTAAAAAACATATTCATATGATGGATTTTCATGACCAGGGTGGTTGACTCACAATTTTTACTTTGGCAGAATTTACTAAAATGAGGCTCTACACTTTTATTTTGATAAACAGCAATGGAATTTCCCAAACTGTCATGATATGCTTTTACCCCTCTCTTTAATGCCATGAATGTTGCATTTATGATCATGTTTGCACTGACAAAATTTCCCTTTTTATTTTTTCTTATGGTAATGTCATCACTATGAACTTAGAGAGACACTGATGCATTTTCTTTTGACATTTAACAGTTCACATGGGCTTGGCCTGACATCTCAAAGCATTTTCTGGATGACACTAAGCTATATTAAAGCAAAAGGTGAAATGGCATCATCAGAAGTGATCAGAAAAATACACGATATTAAGGGCAGAAAAGGACTATTAGGTTATTTAGTTTGTCCCCTTGCTGGACAAAAATTGTTTTATAAAGTTCACACTCTAGGCTAGTTTTAAATGGTTTTGGCAATGAAGCTTCTATCACACCTCCCATAGGAAACGATTTCACATTCTAATAAACCTCACTGAAGGACTTTTTTTGTATTTGCTGTTCTTTGGACATTCATGCTAAATAAGCCTAGAAAAGGTTGGGCTGAGATAACTCTGAAGCATGTGGACACTGGCATGTTTATGAGTTTATGTTCAGAAGCCTTGACCATGTATCTGTAGTATAAAGTTCTTCTATCTCATCCAGAAAAACCAAAAAGACAATCCAGTAAGCTATTTCTTAGTCATTATACAAAATATGTCATTCAATTGCTTTGTTCTAGAGAGAGATGCCTACAAATTAAATAGATTCTAGAAGGCCGGTGGGACCAGGTTTCCCAACCTCAGCAGTACTGGAATGTTGAAGGGGACTAGTCTTTGTTCTAGGGGTCTGCCCTGTGCACAGTAGGATGTTAGCAACATCCCTGGCTTCTGTCAACAACATGCCAGGGGCACCTTCCCAGTCGTGACAGCCAGAAATCTCTAGACCTTGCCACGTAACCCCTGGGGGAAAAATCATCCCCAGTTGAGGACCACTGCTTCCAGTGTTTTGAAAACACATTGAGCTTGCTGCGCCTGCTTGAGGCTGCGACCTAGTCTTCAGTCTCTGAGGTATCTCCCCCCGTCAAATTACAAAAAAAAAAAAAGGATAGCAAAAGGGACACATATATGCCACACGGAACTGTGGCATGGCATTTAAAAATATGGTCAATGGTGAGAATGGGCGTTTGCTGAGAAATCAGGGAAAGGATTCTTCGAGATATATAATAAATGGCATTGCTTGTATAAATAATCATCTCTCCAAAAATGTCCACTCCCTCAGCAGTTTAGTAAGACCTTCCATGTACCATCAATGAACAAAGGTGGTACATTTTAGTGGCTCTTCATCAGTGCTGCTTTAGAAATATTTACAAACTAATAAAGTATAAAGGGACCCAAATATTAAAATCTGGAAATTACTATTTAGGCTATGGAAACAACTCCCTACTCTGAACGGACTGCAAAGCCATCATCCCTCATTTGCTGGTCGAGATTCAATAGCAGGAGCCAACGACACCTGTAAGTGATGCTTCAGAATAAAAAAGAGATGGTTTCAGAGCTGGGAGAGTTCTAGCAGCATCTGTTCCAACATCTCATTTTATAGGTGAGGAAATTAAGTCCCAGAGAGTTTAAGCCAACTTTCAAGGTCTTATAGCCACTCCAGTGGCTGAGCTGGCTGTTGAGCGGTGCAGGTTGCTATGTTCTAATCCCCGGGCTGGGCTGGGCTGGCTGCGGAGACTACAGCTGCTCACCGTCAGGGCACTCACCAGGGACAGGAGGACAGGGTGCCATGGGCCACAGAGAAAGGGCGCCTCACCTCCTGGGCTTAGTTTTCAGAGGAGTCACACTTGCCCGCTGCTGGAGTGATGAGGAGGGGGAGGTTAGAAGAGAGTGACGGGCTCCAGGGGGAGAGACCAAGCAGGAGCCAAGCTGAGAGCGGCAGAGGGCAGGGTACTGGGTCCCTGTGGGGCTGGAGATCCATGTGGCTGGGCAGGGAGGTAGGGGTCACTTCAAACAGAGCCTATTTTCACCACAGGTGCTTTTTTTTTTACAACAGCAAACCAAGCTGGGAAAGCCAATGGTGGTGAACAATATCTTGAGAATACCTACCTATAAAGTAGCCTAGCCTTAGTCTAATGTGAGTCTTCAGAAGCCTAAGCAAAGACTAATTTTTAAAGGAATGCCATGTCCAAATTGCTAATGTAGAGCAATTTTTAGTATTTTGACAATTAAACATTTCAGAGAAATAAAACAAGCCACGCTGGTCCACCAGCTTCAAAAGGACAAATACTGCTGATGGGTCACACGTGACAATGTTAACTTCGTAACCATTTCAGTTCTCTTACGAGCTTAAAAATGGTAGTAAAGGGGATTCCCTAGTGGCCCAGTGGTTAGGACTCTGCTTTCACTGCCAAGGGTGCAGGTTCGAGCCCTGGTTGGGGAACTAAAATCCCACAAGCCACACAGCATGGCCAAAAATTAAAATAAATAAATAAATAAAAATAATAAATAAAATGCATGAAAAGAAATGGTAGTAAAATTCCAGTCACTAGCTGACCCCTATCTGTTTTGCATATAGGGCAGGCTTGAAATTTCCCTTTTTTGAACTGATAGGAGCATGCACTATCTACTACATTGAGGAAAAAGAAAAAAAAAAAAAAGGTGCTGAATTGGAAGAATAGGTTAAAAAGAGCAAAATGGCCACTGGGAGATACATTAAAAGTACGAAGTTTATTTTTAAAAGAGAGCAATGAGTTGAGCTACCTGTTTACATGCATGGAGCCAACGGAAAATTTAAATCAAACTGCAGAGAGCCAGCAAAAATGAAAGAGAGGCCAGAGCTTAAAGATTCTGCTTAGATTCTAGAATTGCAGGATCCAGCGTATTGTGGGACAGAAGGCTTTGATAGGCAATACAGTCTAATAAGATATTCAGGGATTAAGTCGGTGCTTCACAGACAGATGTGTCCATGTGCCAGTTGTTGCTAAGCTTTAATTTTTCCCCCTGTAATGTTTAATTTATCACACTGGCGCTTTCTAAACTAGAACACCTGTAAACAAGGTTAAGAATGACCTCCTTCCAATTTTACATCCGTGAACAGTGCCCCTTCTTCGTGCTCTAATTGTAGATACCTTAAAGATAAATAAATCTGTGGAATGAAGGAAAAAGAAGGCTGGGCTGACACTGAAATGTGTTCATCTTGGGTGAATGCAAATTTCCTCTCTGCCTGGCTCTGTGTGTACACACTGACTCATGATGCTCAAGCCATATTCAAGCCCCCCGCCCCATCCCAAGTCAAACACAATTAAACAAACTTCTGCTAAATATTTAACAGCCTCGTGTACTAATTAGCAGCAAATAATGGGAGCTTACATTGATAATTGCTCAGAAATGTCCTCTTGCACACATTACACATTTCCTGCTCCTCCCTTTTCTCTTAGATTTTGAATCCCAGAAGGTTTTTCGTAAAGGATTTAGTTAGTGAAATTACCCATCGTCACATTACTTGGCCCAAGATCTTGCAGTCAAGTTAGGTTGTTTGACCATCAGCAGCAAGATTCCACCTGCATTACTTACTTCACGTCTGTTTTTGAAATCCATTGAAAGTTATGTACCTGAAAGCTGTTGGAACAGGGCATTGATGTAAAAACTGACCGGCAGGTTTAGGATTTAAACTCTGTCCACCAGACTCAAAAGGTCATCTGATTAGAATGGGAGAAGCACAAGGCACAGTAATTTATATTCAAAGGGTAACCTTTCTAGGGAGGGGGAGGAAGCAAGAACTCTTCCTGCTTTTCCACTTGATATGGACAAGGATTCCCTTCAACCAATTCCCAATAATTATGAAAAAGAGTTTATTGAACTTGGGCAAAAAGCAAAAGAAATGCCACTTCCTTGTAGTGTATTTTTTCTTTTATTAAAAACACTGCCACACTCTCTAGGAGGTAAACTCACAGTAAGAGTAAGTCAACATGTTATAAATCACGAAGAATAACAGAAAACAACCTTTCCGCATCATAAGCAACCAAATGTTTGTCTACTAGGGCATTTGCTTTAGTAAATATACATACAAAGAATAGAACTGTGAAAAGACAATGTGTTGGTTTCCCAAATTTCCATAATGAAACTGCAGAAGAATGAGTGTGTGTGTGCACATGTGCATGTGTGTACACTCGTGCCTACGCTGGACGCTGGCATGAGTGTGTGGTGCGGAGCCGGGAGAGAGGTACATTCCTGCGTGCGTTCTACAGGTAAAATCCCTGGTGTTTGCCTTTGATCTTTGGGTCCCCCAGGGCTCATATTCCCGCATGGAGAATGCAATTTAGAAGGAGCCCCAAGAAGGCCTTGCTTTAAGTTCTAAGAAAGTCCTTTTAAAATGCAAATATTTCACAAGCCCAATTCCATTTGGGTGTCTCTCACTTTCAATTAAAAAAAAAATAATCCTGGCTTGGAGAGAAGAGAAATAATTCTGTACTTAAGTTTGGTGCTTTTTTTTTTCCTTGCTTGCTCTCTTTCCTTTCCCTCCCCCTTGCATGTTTTGTGTCCTGCAGAAAGCTTCAAGCCCCTTTCTTTAATAACGTCCTGCCCCGCGTCCCCTGAAATCACCCATCTGTTAACCAGTGCACACAGGCAGGAAGAGAGGGAATCAGGAATGCCAAGTGCATCCCTTATCCTACATGGAACCTTGTTGGGTCTTAACATATACTTGGATTCCCTCTTGCGCCTCATCTCTTCTGGTCCCAGAAGCTTTCAGGTCTTAAAACGGCAGAGCTGCCCACCACTCTGGCCAAGAAGAGCCTCTATCCGCTTCATAAACCCGCACGTTAAACTCCCGTTCTCTCCCCATTTCCTGGGCATCTTTTCTGACGCTGCTTCCCGGTCTCTGTGGAACAGTTTCCCCACCCCTCATGGTGTACTGAGCTTCTAGAAAGACAGCCCTTGAGTCCCCCTCCGACAAAGCTGTAGCTATGGTGAGAGTAATCTATAACCCTCACATCCTTAGATAATTTGCTGCTCCAAGTTAATTTTAATTCATTACAATAAAGCAATATAATTAAAAAAATAACTCCTTAAAGTGAAGTATTTAACATGATCCTGGAAAGGAAGACAGCTTCCGCTAACAGAGGCCCAGGCAGCAGGCATGGTGCACGCTCGCTGTCTCGTGCAAATTCAAAGGTGAGCTGTAAACAAGCCCACGCACCAACGCCGCCGCCGCCGCCGGGCAGAAAGGACTGGGCGGCAGGAGGCCTCATTCTAATCAGTCCTCAAAGGAACCTGCCACACAGAAGTGGCACTTATTCTAATTTAAAGCCCTCATGCTTGCTTCAGTGTTGCAAAATTTATAAAAGAATAACTTCATTAAACCGCCTGGCACTTCAAACACAAATGCAAACCAGCCACAACATAGAAGGAGCTGGCCAAGAGGAAGAGAAATATTCCCAGAAGTTGTTAACTCAGATATTCAAATCCAGTCTGCATTTGGGCGCTTCTCTTTCTGAGGATGGGTTTGCCCTGGAACTTTCCTCCACCAAGGATTTCTGCGCCATGGTCCTTTACTTCTATCCTGAGGGCCAGTTGCTCCTGTTAAGTCTGCTTAATAACACTTAAAATCATCCAGCGGTTCGGCAAGGCACGTCCCTTGCAGAAATACATCCGGAAGAACCTAAATGAATGCTATTCAGTGCTCCTCTCCTGGTCTGCAGAAAAGATTGATTCTGAACATGCCACGATTACAGTCCCCATTTACTTGGATATATATTTCAGACTCACCTAAGTTGTTGAAAAACTAATGCAAAAACATTTTTTTCCCCTTACCCTAGGTCTTCCAGAAAGCCGGCAATAATAAGGGTTAAGTGGAAACATTCTGCTGAATTCATGCACAGCAATGGAGAAAAGTTATTGTCACATCCTAAAACACACACTTTTAAAGAAAATTCTTTTTCTCCCCTGAATCAAAGAAATGCTACAATAAAAGAACTTCAGGCTAGATTCCTAAGCTACAATGCAGTTTGTGTCAGAACACACATCATTTCATGCTGAACTGTCAGCATTTCTCCAAATCATTTTTCTTTTTTTTTTTTGGATGCAATGAAAAGACAAACCTAGAAACCTGTATAAAACCTCCAAGTCTCTGTGCAAGTATGCATCACACACAAATTGGTCTATTCATTGAGAGCCCGGGGTCCCAATGATGAAGAACTCCTTTCCTGTTCCGTGTTTCTCATCACCCAGGTCCAAACGTGTGCTAAGATTTTGCTTCAAAGAGAAGAGAGTAAGCAATCAAAAAGCTTGCAAATGGTAATCCATGGATGGATAAGAGGTAATGACCTTAGGGTGAAATCTCTTAAGGCGGATTTCTCCAAAGGCGAGTACCAGAAGACTGTTTATCCCAGCTGTCCTTCAGAACTGAGGAGGCCTTCTTGCTTTTGGTAAGAAGAGAGACCTATTATAGGATATTTGTGCCGGGCTGACTGGAGGACAGATTGACACAGTAGATGTGAACGTTAAACTTATCACCACGTAAATGCAGCATGATGTGTTCTGTATTATTCCTATTCCTAGGATAAACAAATACTGAAATTAACTCTCCATCATCTTTATAAATTTGTTTTACAGTGCTGAAGGCTCTTTTACATTCACATCATGCAATATGTTGGAGAAGGTAAGTTTGTATTATTTTTCCTCTCCATGAATAAAACAGGGCTAATCAGATGGAATGAATGAGCTAATTCAATTACAGGCAGCCTTTATTATACACTAAAATATGGATTATTGATCTTGTTGAGTTGGCAATGCAGGATGCAAATTCAGTGAGCAAAACCTGCAGATTTGAGTTTGGCTGTTTTTATTCATGCCGAAGTCCGCTAGAACTGTGCTCGCTTTGGAAAAAACCACCCAAAGAAAACAACCCTAACTACTTAAACCCAGGGCTTCACAAGGGAACAGATGAAAGGTTAAGCCAGAGGGCTGGCCTGGGAGCCTGAGCAGGCCCCAGAGTGGGAGTGGGGATGTAAGCTCTGTCATACGCCGACAATGGAGGGAGGAGAAGTGGGCCGGCTCTTTGGGCCCGTCTGTGCAGTGGTAAGCGAAAACTTATTTGGGAGACTGAAATGTACTTCACAGGCATCTTGCTGCAGATGCAATCAAGTCGTGTAGGAAGCAAGAACGCCTTGTGGTGGCCCTGCACTTGTGAGACGGGCTTGTTTGAAATGCAACGCTGCACCGTCCTAGCAAACTCCTTTTGTCTTTCATCTTTGAAAAAAAAAAAATGCAGTAGCCAACCCTCGTTCGAAAGAAGGCAGCTCTGAATATGAGGTCACGTGGGAGGAAAGCCTATGGCAGCAAACGCTAAAGGGAAAAAAGAAGGTGAGCTCTGATATCAGTGTCTATTGATACACCTCTGTTGTGCCTTCCCATTTCCCTTATAAACCTGCCCCGAGACTCTATGGCCTGCTGGGTGCTATTTGTACTCCGCTCCGGAGTGCAGACCAGACCGGCTCCTGGATTCCTTGTAAACTTCTCCCAGCTCCTCCTTCCCAGCGCCAACACTCCTTCTTTTGACGGGGTTCACATCCTCTCTACCTCTTTATGGGCCACAGCTGAGTGCCCCCCACATGGCAACACAGACGAAAATATGCTCTTTTCTCCTCTGTTTTTAAAAAAAGCCCAGAAACGGGTTCTGTGTTTTGGTAGGCATCCCTCCAAAGCATAGGTAAGTGTACATGTGGCCTGTTTTCGAAAAAGCTTCCAATGAAAGGGAGGAAGGAGGGACGCCTAACAATACTGCACAAAGTTGCAGACTGTTCGGCTACAGTCCAGAAAATGAATCCAATTTTTCATTCTGTCATTATAAATATTTCATTGCAAATGGTACTGATTTTCTGCAACTGTGGTTAAGCAAAGGGCCTCTGTGTGGATATTTAAGAAAAAAAAAAAAGGAGGAAGACAACGAGGAAGAAGGGAGGGGGAATGAAAGGTTAGCAACCAATTAATTTCTTACTTTCAATGTAAAAGATTCTGGGAGAAATTCAGCAGTGATGTAGTGTGTGACTCAAAGAAGAAGAAAAAAAACATTTACTCTGCTCTTCTTCTGACAGTTTCTCATAAAATATCTGCAGTCCATCTATCTTTTAGTACTCCAGGCTCCTCGGGAGAGCAGAAAATGGTGGTTTAAAGCTCTCTTCAGTGCCAGTCTGCGGGAGATTGCTTTCCACAGGACTCCCGCTGATGGAGGCCTAGGGGAAGAGGCCCAGGAGTTATTCAATCAGCCCGAGACTCTGGGGCGGCTGGGGGTCCTTTGAGGGCTGATTAGAAAGCTGCCCTCCTGTTGCCTGCCTCGGAACAGAACGAAATGAGCAGCCTCTTGCTGAGCAGATTCTGCAAGAAGGAATTTCACCTGTCATGGAGTTTGTCAGAATTTCAGGATTTATCTTGGTGCAAAATTAATAAAATACCAACCAGGATTTCAGGCTGACTACTCAGCTTTGTCATCTCCAAGTGATCTTTCACCCAAGAAAACCTGGACAGTAAACACAGCCATCCCTGCCCTACTTTTCCTTCGGAGGGTGAGCGAGATGATGGGACGAACACCAGCCAGACGTCAGGATGAGATTCTGAACCAATTACACACAAGGCTGAATTACAGTATGGGTGCTACTGTCTTCGTGGGTGACCTCTCACCTCACCACTGGAGCTCTGAAGGCTCTTTGGAATAAGCCCGAGTCTGAAGTAGAAAAAGGCCATTTCTGCAGTTTATAACACAGT
Organism: Balaenoptera ricei; assembly: GCF_028023285.1. Taxonomy (NCBI): domain Eukaryota; kingdom Metazoa; phylum Chordata; class Mammalia; order Artiodactyla; family Balaenopteridae; genus Balaenoptera; species Balaenoptera ricei. The sequence goes on from NC_082652.1 coordinate 41,897,840, forward strand.
AGTTTCCCTATGGCATCACATCTGTTAAATTCATACACCGGTGTCCCAGGCCTGGATTTGATTTATCTTATTCAAGGAGGACTAACAATGGACTCTGTTAAGAGCACATATTGTGAAACATTACACATTAATCTTGGCTCAGCCATGCTCGAGGAGGTGCAGGGTCATCTTTTGTTTGAACCCACACTGTCCTCCTGCCCCATCACCCTCTGGGCTCCCAGCAGAGTGGGGAGTGGGAAGAAGCGGGGAGGGGAGGAGGGAGGCAGGGGCACGAGGGGCTGGGACAGGGTGGGAACAAACCACTGCTGGCTCCGGGCTGCAGCGAGTGTGGGAGTTCGGCAACCTCTGCTCGTTCCGCTTTAGAAGGTGGCTCACACCACACAAACGACCACGGCTATTTTAGGTGGCGTTCTGTAAAGCCCAGGGCTTGATCATTTTGAGCAGAGGCTTTAGGTAGCCCTGAGGCAACCAGCTCTGGTTGTCAGAATGGGTAGCGTCACATCACAGAGGGGCCAGTGCGTGGGGACTGGGTTGGTGCCCACGCCACCAGCTGGTCCAAGCCCCTGGGAAGAGTGGGCAAACATTTCTCAGATTCGACTCCGGACTCTGAACTCTGGTTCAGAACAGGATTAACCTGAATCGTAATGTCCACCTTGTGTTGCATCCCTGGCCTCTCACCATGGACCACAGGTGCCTCGTACTAATCGGTGATTGGCAGGGCATCCTTGGCTCCCAGAGTCTGCGATTGGTTTAAGGCCATTGCTGCTTCCCTGCCCATTTTCTAATCGACATTTTCTAAATGAGACATTTAACAACACTGTAATGCCTCCCTTCCAGCTCTTCCCCTAGTTAAACGACAAGCCCGTTTTGGAGAGCCACTTTTACAAAGCAGTTAGTCGCCTGGCAATATCAATACCAAGAGATCTCAGGAAAGAGTGAGTAACAGAGATAGAGAGAGAGAGAGAGAGAGAGAGAGAGAGAGAGCGAGCTTGCAAGTGAAGGCACAGATGGTGGGCGGGGACGCAGGGTGCTCACGGCAGGCTTCAGTGGAGATGCATTAACTCCACAGAGGGATGAGGGCTTCCCACCAGTCCTGTCATGAATTATAACTGAGCATGGGGATGAGGTCTTAGTGCCTGGCTCACGGCAAACAGACTGTTCTGTTTTCCTGCACGATCACCTTTCACCCTCATAAACTCCAAGCACAGCTAAGCATACTGCTGATATCTAATAGTATCACAGTAGCCTTTTATTTGTCTAGAAGGCACACAAACTTAGCAGATGTGCCCAGTGGTGTAAGTCAGATCATTATAAAATTAAGTTTTGGCCAAGTGAAAAAGGAAACCTTTTATGGGCGATTCGGGTTTCCGGCGAGAGATGGTCTTCTGCCATCTGAGGGGCCGCATCAAAGCAAAAGGAGGGCACGAAAGAAAGATGCCAGCCTCCCAGACACGCTGGGTACAAGGGAAAAGCCTCCCCTTTGCAAACTTTGCCCTCCTCTTACGGGAAAGCGGGTCCTGCCCAGTGACCTCCCCCACGCCCTCCCTCCCTCCCTCGATGAAGTTATCAATGAAGGAGGCCTGTTATTTTAGGCAGTTTAAAATTTCACCACTTGTAAAGGACTCGTTTACCCTGCCTTTCACTCCCGTTTAAAGCGTCGGAGTTGCTGCTCTAGATGACAGCACCGCGAGCACCGCTTTTAAGCGCTATTCATCTCACCCGCCATATCTCAGGCTTTCACAGAGCACTGCTCTCTCCCCAATGAGGGGAACTCACTCCTTCATAGCTGCGGGGCAGAGCCTGTTACAGCTGTAGATTCGCTGCAAATATAACAATAAAGGATACAAATGTGAATTCCTCTGAAAATACACGCTCGGCTCTGAAGCCGCCCGGCCTTAGCAAACTCAGTGAAGACCAACCTATCAATCTTTCCCCAAATGTGCAGCAACAGCTCACTTCATGCGGCTGGCCAAGGGATTGCCACATCGACGGGTCAGAGGATGCTGGAGTGGATTCTTTGCCCATTTCAGGGGATTGAGCACTGAAGCCCGTGACTACCTTCTCTCTAACTGCCACAGCAGGTGGATATGGAAGTGGTGTTTTCCAAGAGTCGATTGAAGTTTGTAAACACACAGAGTCTCTTCTTGGCACCGTGTCTCTGCTAATGTGAGGAAACTGATCCATGTGTAGAGCAAACATCGAAAATAGGAACACACGGGGGACTTCAACGTGCCTCCCTGGATTGCAGAATGTTCTAGAAATGTGGAGGTCCAGCTCTCGCCCAAGGATCTGCCTGCAAAGGTGCTGAGACAGAGTGCTGTCTTTGCAGGACGACTGTGCCCGCAGTTTCTCGCTCCTAACAGAGGCAGATCTTCCGGTGCTGTGGCAGCAGGCTGTCTTGGTGACACAGGAGCCGGCAGGGCCAGCAGAGCCCAGCCAAAGCGGAATGTGGCAGAGGTGATGAACGTTTCCAGGGGGTGGGGGAGGGGAGGGAGCTGCAGCAATGGCCGCAGTGTTTTTCAGTACACACTAGCTGAATGCTCCATAAGGTCGCACTGATGGCAGTTCGGAGATGGCCATCTGTCGTCAACTCTGGGCCAGACAAAAAAATAATGTAATGGCAGATCGCTAACAACAGGGCTGTTGGAGAAGGGAATGAGTCCTAGAACGGGGAGGTGGGGCTCCATCTCTTAAGAGCGAAAACCAGCCATCGATATGAACATTAAGAAATTAATGGATGGAGAACTTTTAAAAACTGAGCTGGGGTGTTGTAGAAATGATTCAAAGTAAGTAAAGTGGTTTTCGCTTATTGCAAATACCTCTGTTGCCCCTCCTTCGGTCCTATTACCCGCTTGACTCTTGAAAATGTGACTGGTAGGACACATGGTGAAGCAGTGAGGGCCAAATGTAGAAAAAGGTGAGCCCAGGTTGTGCCTCCAAGCATGCACACACGGATTAGGGATTTATTGGTACAAAACGGGTAATTGAAAACGCATTTACTCATGTAGTCCCAATGAGTTCATTGTGATAATCGTGCTTATCTTTCGGTATGCTTGCTTAATTTCTAGGTGCAGTTTTATTAAAAAGCAAAATAAAGCTACCTCATCTTTAGATGCATTATGAATGCTATAAAATTTTAAACTCCCTTCTTTGCTCAAGACAAAGGGCAGCTTTGATAGGTTTTTTTACTACTGCTTACATGTTAGGAAGAGAGAAGGTGCAGGGAGGGAGGAAGGGGGTGAGAGAGAGAGACTAACAGTCAAACTGAGGTGAGCCGTGCCCTATTTCTTTGTCCTATATGATTAACTTTCTGCCTTCAGTGGTAAGGCCAATCAATCCTGATTGAATTATCCAATATTAACAGCTGAAAGTGATCACAAGTAATGGTGAAAACATAGCTCCAATCAATAAATCAATGCAAACGATTCGGTTCCCAGAGATCCGATCAAATAAAAGAGATAGATCAATTTAACCACTGAGCAAATTAAGTGGAAGCTGCCGTAGCACCAGTTTGCTTCAAAAGCCCCGAAGGCCCACAAAGCAGAGAAATGAGGCGGGGTAGAAGTGGACCAGTTCCAGAGCCACATGTTCCCTTGATACAATTTATACTCCTGCAGCCCTCTGAGTCTGTACGATGCGTTTAAGGACTGCGAATTCAGCCCCAAGAACAGGAGATACACAGAGGTCCAGTGGATCGATGGCAGTGGAGAACTAAGGTATGGGGCACAGACCACCCAGGAAGAGGCAGGAAGCACACCCCACCACATGACTGTCGATCAATATGGAACCCGGCTATGGGAGGCCCAGACATGGTGATGGGCAAATCGTTCCAATCTGAGGGTCCCAACGGGAGACCACATGATAAGAGACAAGGCAGGACAGGGTTTGGAGTCTTACAGTTGGAGTGGGGATAATGAAAGAAATTTCAAGCTCTGTTAGAAATAAAAACAAAACAATTGACAAATATAGAAAAGTTGTAAGAAGATGAGTTATGAGGGGCAAATAGTTTTAGAGGCACTTCTTATAGATGTGCTGTGAGCAGTTAAGACACACTTTTCCACTCCTCTTGTTTGCAAAAGAGAATTTCAGCCTGACTCCGAGAAAAATATGAAAACAAGCTAAAACTAAAACAAACCTTTCCCCACACTACACCCCAATCCTACCTTGTCTTTTGTGGAGGGGCAAGATAAAACTTTGTTTTGGCCACTCATCTTTAATTTCGGAGGTGGTGGTGGGGGGAAGAAGGGTTAGGTTGTTTTGAAATACATTTCTGAAAGCAAATTTAAATGTTTAGTTTTACAGTTATGTGCTAAAAAGAAAAACCAGAACTAAAAAGAAGCTCAAGACTCTTTAATGCCTTGAAAAAATGAATGTTTAAAAATAAGAATTTTTACCTGGAAACCAATTAACATGAAACTATGTCAAGGTATGATTAATTGGGAAATTGTTCCAGTGAACTAGAACAGAGAACTAAGGAAACATCTGACATGTCTGGGATAGAGATTTTATTTCCAAGTTATGATGGATCTTGATTTTGTTTACTGAGGTCAGCAGTAGGGAGAGGGAGGGGGTCTGGAAAGCAGAGCTCAGCCAGTGCTTCCCTGTTCCACACTCTGCACTGACGGCTCAACATCGGCTACTCCACTGCACGCTCACCAGGACCCTGGGGGTTGGGCAGGATGCTTTGTTGTCTCCTACATGCCCATTTTACAGATGATAAAACGGAAGCTAAGAGTCCATCGCTTGTGAGCGGCAGTGACCAAAATCAAACTCTGGTGATTGTTCTCTGTACTTCATGCCCTTTCCCTTGTACTAAGCTGCCTATGCAGAAATCAAAGCAAAATAAAACAAATGAAAAAAAAACCCATAAAAACTATTTTGAAAATAACCATTAACTATTTGAGATTTTATGGATGGCTAACTAACTCTCTCACATCCACAGATACCGGAAGCATATCCATCCTTCAAAACCAGCTTGAATGCTTCCCACATGATGGCTTTCTCGATTCCCCCAGCTGGAGAATAAACATTTTCTCTTGGAATACTTAGAACAATTTATCACATATTACCTCATATGAGAGTTAATCATATGTAAATCTTTTCTAGTAGACTGTAAATATTATATATTTCTAATTATTTGTGATATGTCATAGAGAGCTTGGGGCCATGGTAAATTGAAAATGATAAAATTATATTTTTATAAATATTTTTAAATTAATAAATATATTTTCTTACCTCAGAATGGTACAGGGATGATAGCAGTCTATAGTATGGTATCTGTGGTTTGGCCATTAACAAGGACTCTTCTTTTCTTAAAGGCTCACTTTTTTTTTTTTAATACATTCAACCTCTTATTTTTATTTTTGGCCTCACCATACGGCTTGCAGGATCTTAGTTCTCTGACCAGGGATCAAACTCATGCCCCCTGCAGTGGAAGCGTGGAGTCTTAACCACTGGACCGCCAGGGGATTCCCAACAAGGATTCTTCAATGCCTCAGCATGTGTTACTTAATACTTTGAGACACAAACTTATATAACAATTATTAAAAGGCTAGTTTACGTAAGGAGCTAAGTTAGTGAATGACCCAGTCAGCCACATAGCAGCACATTGCAATGCTGTATTGTTGTCCTGTACGTCCCATCCCATATGCAGTAATTCATTTTCCTTTCAGAAAGGTGACCATAAAACTTGAGCAACAGTGACGCTGTGGTGTGAAAAATACGCATCAAAATCAGGCTGATTTGGCGGGAAAGTGATTTGAGAAGAAAATCAAACAGCTGTAGAGACAATTACGTATTTAAACTTGAGCGATAGCTGAAAGTTTTGGCGTATCCCTCAGAATGCCAAAGCACTACTTTATTTTGTATGTGGAAAATACTGCATCCATGAATTAATGAAGGGAAGGCCAAGTATCAAAATAATCTTTGACTCAAAAGGAACTTAATACCAGCATCTCAGAGCCTCAAGTTCATCTAGGCCAATTCCCCCTCTTCCCACCGCTGGAATTCCCTCTATGTCCATTAAATTCACAACATGATGCCTAAGAGAACTCTCTATGGGGACACATTGGAAGAGGATGATTTGATCACTGCCACTGAATTGTAGTTTTTCTAGAGGCACCAATTAAACAGTAATTACTGTATTGAAAGAAAGTGGCCTATTCAACAGAAGTTTTACAAACACACCACTTGCCCACACCTGTATAAACCACTTCGGATACAAATATGCATTGTAGGATATTATTCTTGGACCATACTATCCTTCTCTCAAAGCAGCTTCCTTAAGTTCTGCAGAAAAAGTTTTGAGGTCTATTAGGAAAACATGTGAAACATTCAAGATATTCATTTGCTTTTAAAATAACAAAATGTTCACTTAGTTCAAATAATGCACTCTTATTCCAAAGCACATCTTCCCTACCAGCATGCTAGGTGGCCTTTGAAGTATATTAGAATTCCTTGCAAGAACGGGGGAAAACTCTACCAGAAGAAAAAAGATGTTATCCTGCCAGGAATTATACATTACACATCCCTGGACTGGCATTTAGAACTTCTGGTCAGAAAGGTCTAGAGGTCATGCAAAGACAATAGCTTTCACACTGGCAAGTCCTAGATGGAGTGTCCCATAGAAACAGAGGTTTCATCTTGCTTAATTCTAAAAGCAACTGTGGTCTGTGATGTCAAAGGATGATGCCTAAGTCCTTGATTCCTGAAGATGGACAGTGTATTATGAGGAATTATTTGAATTCTGACTAGTACTGTAAGTGATGTTAATGAAAATAACACATCTTCGTGTGTGTGTGTAATTTTATATCCAACAAAGCACTTCTATCCTCAAAAAGATGTTTTTGTGCTTTTAACTGGGTATAAACAGTTACAGAAATGTAAATTACTTATTACGGTCATGAAATCGTTTATGCACCATTAAAAGATACACCACAGTGATGTTCCTGGGCAATTCTGAATGCTCACCCTAAACCTACCCTATTAGTCTCACTCTGGTATAAGAGCCAAATAAACTATATGCTTTCAAATCTCCAATCTCCAGTTCTTGGGCATTTGGTTTATAAAATGCCTCTTGTGAAAAGTCCTTCTTTCTGAACTTTAGTGGCATAAAAAAGTAGATGAGTTTAAGTGGTATGACATGGATCAATTTCAAAATCTGCGTTGATTTTCATACCGAGGCACGAACTACAGTGGGCTGGTAAAGGGGCTTCATTTTTCTACTCTGTTATTATTTTGGTTACCGAACTTATTTTCTATTGTCACCTTAATTTCACTTGATTTCCCCCCTTATTCTAGAAATGCACAAAACTGTATTTTTTGTATACCTACCCCGACCACTTTCTATGCAGGAAATAAATCAATATATAAAAGTCATATTAATTCCATCCTCTAAGCACAGGTATAATGTGATGTGGGTAATGAAGACAAACGCACAGGACTGTGAACCTCTAAGTTCAAACCATAAAAATCAAAAAGGTCTCAAAACCAGAAGAAGTAAAGTTAACTCTGATCCATTTTTCTTAATGTATTGAAACTAAAAGCCATTGTTATTACTAGGGATTTTAGAAAACAGACCTACATAGATATTTCAATGACTGTGGATATTAGCTGTAATGATTATCACATTTTAACTATAAATACTGTTCTTATCAAAGGAATGATGTACATTTTAAACCTGAGTATTCACATCAAGGCCAAATATGTATGATTCTGAGTTGTAGGATTGGAAAAATAAGGCTATAGCTTCGGATTATGAAAGAAGTCTTATTTTGGCCCATATCACAATTTGAATGAATGAGTCAGAAATGTTTTGAGAGATGTTTGACCTCATAAGGTCTTAAAGACTCAGAAACAGTTTTGTGTTTGGTACTATGTCTTCTATACCAGCAGTTCACAAAGTGTGGCTGGGGAACCTCCGGGGGTCGCCTAGATCCTCTCAGGGAGTCTGTTAGGTCAAGACTAGTTTCATAATAACATTAAGACAATGTTTGCCCTTTATACTCTCATTAACTAACTAACTCATGAGTGTACAGTGGCATCTTCTAGGGGCTACTTGACATTGGAAGATATAATTTCTCCAACAGCTAGTAGAATTGTGTATTTGTGTATTTTTGCGTTTAAAACATTTCTCAATTTTGATTTCTAATATGGAAGATATCAACAGATAGTAACCCATATAAATCACAGCCCTTTGTGGTCTTCAATAATTTGTGTCAAGGCATCCTGAGATCAAAGAGGTGGAGAACCCCTGGTCTATACAGTAATGGAAAGAGAATACTGTCCTTTCCATGAAACCCTAAAATACGCCATAAAAGAAACTTGGAGTCCTGAAGGATGTGCTTAATTGCTTAGTTTTGTCTGCTCGCCAATGGGCCACAGGCCACCACTGCTGGAGTGTGGGGTTCTTTTAATGAAAGACATTGAAGTGACCACCAGGTCAGTAGCATTAGAACCTACTACTATAGTACAAAAGTGGATTTGTTGCAAACTGTTTTCCAGGAACATTAGATAGAAGCCAGTCTCTACAGAATCTCTACAACTCTGATTTTAAGCTATTATGAATTCTGCTTCACAGTTTACATACTAATTAACAGCATCATTTAGGTGTACTAGCCATATCCTTTACAATCTTAAAAACTCAAAGGACTTATCCTTCCATACCTATTGCAATAAGAATACTATATTTTCCAATAGAAATTTAGGTTACTTTCATGAAGTATACTTTTAAATAATAGCCTAACTTGGTCTATCTTCTATATTCAATTCACAAACAGATGTGACAGAGTAGAATTCTTTTTTGAAGTGATGAAAAGTAATATAGCAACTTTAACATTGGTGCATTGACACATTATAACACTTAAATAGCATCACCCATTCTTTCATATGTATTTTATCTGATGTCCTTATTTGCTATTTGTTCACTGGTAGGATGAAAGCTGAGACGATAAACTGTAAATTCCTTATTTTGATACAAAATTCACATAAATATGGCTTCCTCAGAGCCCAAGGAGGTCCAAAGCTGCCCCAGGGTCCACAGCGTGGGATGGGAGATGAAGGAGTGGGTGGGGCTTTGGGTCCCTTAGTCCTGCCTCAACCACATCAATCACATCAGACCCTCTTCTGGTTGTTTAGGGAATTCAGTACCAAAGGAAAAAAAAAAATCACCCCCACCCTATTTTAGTCTAAATAACTTTACTGTTAATAATAATGCTCACAATAATGAAATAACTTTGAATTCTGATCCATTCTCCTCCAAGGGCACCAACAAGATTTAACAAAGGCATGTTACTCTTGTATCATTCCATCTGAAAAATGAAGATATATATTAGGCCCATTTTTCAGATGAAGTAAAAGGGGGGAAAATAGACTTATTTTCTTTTTACAATAAGGGACATTTCTGGGTTAGGATCCAGGTCTCTGACTGACACCAGTCTATTGCTAAGAATCATCAAACTGACCAAACATTTCTATTATAGTTTAGAGTTTATTCCCTACATTCAGACCTGTTATTTCATTTTTACCTAACAACAGCCCTGTGAGTGTTACATCTGTCTATTATTTCTTCATACCCGAGGTTCTGAAACATTTTGGACCAGCGCAAGGTCACACATCTAGCAAGTGGGACATTCAAGGCTAAAAAGTCTTTGGGTGCAAAATTTGCAACTATAAGGCTGTCACTAAGTAATAATTATTCTATTCCGTTAAGGAGAAGAAACACACTGGACAAGAGTATAGCTTCTTTCTTCTCTTCCCTTCTCCCTTCCAATTTTAAGCCCCTCAGGACAACAATAACCTGGACATCCATCCAGCTTGTAGCCCAGTGGGAACGGAACATGAATAAAACAGGGTTTGGGAGAATGGGCCCTGACAAGTGAGGTGAATGATCCTACAGTCCAATAAACCTGACCCCTAAGTCTATCACACTGGGTCAGAAGATCCAATTATAGGTCTGTTCTAGTTCTTTTTATGATTGACAGCAGCCAGAGGCAAAATTACTTTGGTGTCTGTTAATCCAGCCTCTAATTTTCCCTTTGCCCCAGTACACACGAAGCATCATGGTGGCCCAGGGTGACTGATACTGTGACTGCAGATCTAAAATGCCCTTGTTTCCTATAAGACGAGCACCTGAGTTCAATGCCAGCCCTCCTCATGGGGATATTACCTGCAGCTCTGTTTGGAAGAAAAACTTCTGTGGACATTGTGTGCAGTCATAGATCTTGTCTTCTTGACCATGGGCAGAGAAAATATGCTGCTGCAACTTGTTTGCTTGAACAAACACTGAAATGATAAAAGAAGAGTGAACTTGGGGTTATTTTCATTCCGAAATGCCCTCCGTCCATGACTCCCCGTGAACAGCTGCAGACGGAGCAGAATGAATGGCGTACCTTCTGGGTGTGACCACTGCCAGGGGCCTGGGGAGAGCTGAGTCACACGGGCTCGTGGTTGGGTCTCTGGCTTTTGTTAAGATGCACTCTACCGAGCGAGCACCTAATTGAACCCAAACCGCTCCAAAGTAAAGGTTTATCGAGGCCCTGCCCCCCATAAATCTTTTAAAACGAAAATTGTCAAATGCACAGCACTGTCTGAACAGAAATGATTCTTATTTCTCAGCAACCCAGAGGTTAAGAAATCATAGATGCCAAAACCCTGTTTACTGTAATTGCCTAAAGTCATAGCTACCAAACAGTTCTCTATTTAAATGTGTTAATGCTAAAAATTATATCCCACAGCTACTCTGGGGCACTGTCTATAAATGTGAAACAGAACGGCAGGTAAATTCTCTTTGGATACTTTAAGATCAACTCAGCCTATACACTGAATGCAAGGGTTTCAATAATATAAACATGTTCAATTTTAATGACTACAAAACAAGGCCCTAAGACTGTGTAACAGTTTACCTAGGAGACATACTATTAATAATTAAATTGTATATGCCAGAGGCAGTGTTTGGGTTGGCAGAACTGACTTCTGATGGATGCCTGGTGCACTGTGACCTAAAAAAGTTTGCATCTACAATATTAATCTGTATAGGCAGGGAAAGGATTTATTAAAGATGCTGGCATTTGACTTTGACTCTAATCATTAAAATTATTCTAATTGCCAGCCAACCTAAAATATTAGAATATTGTTCTTGTGAGTCATACATTTTAATCATATTTCTCATTACCTTAAAAAACTGCTCAGATTTCTTCTTCCCCCTAACATGCTTTATATTGGAAGGTTGTTGTTTTTTTTTTAATTGCTTTTTCTAAAATTACTTCAAGATACACTAAAACAATTCAGGTCTGTCAGCACAGGAAAGGCAGACCGTTCATGATTAATGCATTTTTGTCTCTTACCTACATCAACCAAAAGAAATGGGGTTTTTATACTGATCTGCAACAAATCTCTATCTAACTTAGCACATTTTACAAGGCTCCTGGCCACAAGATGAAAGGGCTGTTTTATTAGGGGTCTTAATCATGAGGAGATCTATGACCCATTCCTCCTTATAAAGACTTTTTAGGAGCTTTTATAAAGAACCCAGACTCCTGACTCATTGTATTAAGACAAATACTACGTTATGGTGAAAACATAATACATATATTTTAAATACAAATTTGGAGGAATCAAAAAATAGTTCCAAAATAAGGAGTGGCTGATGGCATTATTGAATGAAGGAGCCTCACAGGCAAATGGTAAAGGCAGAACCACCAGCATAGTCTGGTACTACGTGTGCTAACTATGGCCTCTCTCTTTTTATTTTATTACAGGACAGAAATCTACAGGCTGAATGCAGTGAAGGTTAATACCAAGGCTTTGGGATTTTACACCGCAAACCAGGAAGTCACTTTTGAGAGGAGATGTTTTGTTTTGTTTTGCTTTTTCCGACAAATAAGAAGGAAACATGGCCTTGAGGGGTTTGACCAATGAGTCCAAGACACAGGCAAAATTATCATAAAGGATTTTCCAAAATAACTTTGTCATTGTCATGGGAGCAGCAGAAACGTGTGTGATCATATTTCAACCCCTATGGGCTTCAACTTATAGTTTCTGATTTGCATTTTTTCTTTTTTTCTTTTTCTTTTTGCTGCTCTTGCTGAAAACTATAATGCTACAACGTCTCATAAAAGTTTCTTCTTAAAAGTGTAAACTTATATCAACTTCTATTTTAAAAATCCAGTGACATAGGAAATAAAGGCCTCATCTAATGTGTTCATTTAATCTGTTTTCTAGTTCAAAGAATTGGGAGAGGGTTTTAATAACGCCTTTATATTTCATAGGGGGAGTGTTATAAAATTCTCCACGTTAAAATAACAGACGTGTTGACAACACGGCTGTACTTCTTTTAGTCCCATGTCTTAGGATGAAAAAGCCACCTTTGCCTCGCTAACCTCTTAACACCGAGAGGAGAAAAGTGAACGAAACACGGATGTCATTTTACAAATGGAAAAGTGCAAACTTCTGAGAGAACCTGAAATGCCATTTGTTCATCCTGACAGTTAACCTTCCTGACCGTTTGAGCCTCTAAAGTAGGTGGCGATCGATAATGCTAATCAGCAGAAATCAAACGTCTTCTTCCCAAATTGAACTGAAGTCAGACCTGTAAAAGGCCATAGCAGTGGGAAGTATGCCCTGGTAGGAAAGACAGGATGTGGCTGAGAAACTCTCCAGAGTTTTCCAGAAATAATCTTCCTACCTGTAAAGCAGACGGGACACTTGAAGGTACCGCCCATCCCTTCGAAGCTGTGCTCGATCAGGTGGCACTGGAGTTTGGCAGGGGAGTCGAAGGTCTGGCTGCAGAGTTTGCACTCATGGTTCAGTCCTTCATCTGTTAAGGAAAGTGCGTGAGCAGAAAAGTTGACACCCTTCACATCTTTGACAGACTAGTGAGTTAACTATAACTGCATACATTAAACTCTTTCCAGCCCCAAATATAAATGTGTAGTAGTATATATGGTTACTTCACATTATGAATGAATTTATATCAACTGGAAACATTTCTGGAATTTAAAATCGAACGATAATCACAAGGTAGGTTTTATCTTGGGGTAGTGCATTTTATTAAGCTTTTAAAGGAAAATTGGTGTGTCAATAACGAGGCATCTCCTTTTCTCTAACTAGCAAGATTTTATGGGCTGTGTATTTCCAAAGTCCTGAAATAAAGGACCCATAGAAAAATGAACAGCTTCTCCCCAGGCCTCTCCTCTGGTTTATCTAGAAGGTTCTAGATGTTTCTATTACTAACCCTAAGGTTTTTAGTGGTTTTCCCATTGAAGACTTCCTTTTTCTACTTCCAAGATTTTCTGGCAATTTTAAAATATTATTAATGCTCATAGTGTTTTATAAATGCTCTTTTTTCCTGCTTGAAACTCCCAGTCCCCCATATCTTCTCAGTTCATTGCTCCCTTTATTTTGTAAGACAGTTTCAGTTTTACCCTCAGATCTAGACTCTGCCTGTCTTTCTCCAAAGGCACTTTCATGAGCTCCAGGCTCACTTTTGACTAGTCCTGGAGTTTTCTTTGATACCTCAGGAACAGGTAGAAAAATATTTTGATGTAATAACACTTGCTATATAAAATGAAAAGTTTGTGATATAGACAGAAAACATTATTTTTAAGTTGTTTTCCTCATCAAAATGTTTATGAGATTATACATTTAAGGATTATTCTAACTTGTTTCAATTTGCAGTTATAAGAAATGAAAACCCATAGCACTAGAACGAACAACCTAACACTTCTTTGGTGCTTACTGTGTTCCAGACACTGTTGTTCTAAGTGCTTGCAGACATGAATTCATCAAATTTAACAACAACTACTATTATTCCCATTTTACAGATGAGGAAAGTGACGCCCAGAGAGTTGAACTGATTTTGCTCTGAGTCATAGGAGCAATACTTGGTGGAACCAGAACTTAAACCTAGGCAGCCTGGCCTCAGGGTCCATGATCTTAGCAGACATACTATGGCATACACCAGCTACTCCCAAGACTCTCATTAGGAAAAGTAAGGGCTAGGAGGCTTCAGTTTAATCTGAAATGTTATCAAGTTATACTTTTATCTTCTCTTATTTGCAAAGATTAGAAATGCTACTAAGGAACATCTGTGTCAGATAGTCTAGGTCTAGGGAATGAAAGACATATTTACACCGTAGGGGTAACGAGTCTACACTCCAAAGCTATTTCCTTTTACTCAACACCACATGCATTCAGAAGTCCTTCACCAGTTGATATTACTGGCAACACAAAGGCCCAATTACAAAGTGAATTATTATTAGCTAACTGGAGTAAAATCACTCTATTTGTATTCCTAATCTTTCTTCTCACGCAAGTATGAGTCTTTAGAAGCAGAGGATTGGAATTTGTAAAAAGAGAAGCAAAGCACTAATTAAGCCACCCAGTACTGTCTACATTTCACAGGAGATAAAAACCTACTCTGTATTTGGGTGGCACAGTAAATTCCTTGATTATAATTATGTAAGAAGGAGTTTAATTGTGCATACTGACATGACTAGGGGTTATACAAAAAGCTTTAGGGATTATATAAGATCAAAGGTTTTTCATCTGTTCCTTTCTCTCTCTCTTTTTTTTTTTTAATCCTAAAGGCACCAAAATTTTTCTAAATTTTGGATATTGAATAATATAAGAAACACTATTTATTGTAGGGAATTGGGTCAGTAAGTTAATCGTCAGAAATACTTGCCAAATTTAAATGTTTCCTATTTCCTCAGTGCTGTATACCTTTATTGTGATAGTAAGAAGGTACCTAAGACTTCTAATTTCATCTTTAAATTATGTGTTTTGCACAAGAACCAAGATGTGGTCTATGGGTGTGAGAAGTTATACACATATGTTCCAGAATTCTTAAACTTGCCACGTTTGTCAAGGAACATATATAGGCCTGGTGGGTTTTCTTGGGGATAATGATTGACTGTTACATGAACATAACGTAAATTATGCACGTTAAGGTGATCTTCAATGTGATGTTATCTTTCTTGACTATGAGTATTTTGTTTGGAAAAATAATAGAAGGGAAAATACATAAGATATATTTATATGAGTATAAGGAAAATGTCTTCATCGATTTTGATTTATTTCCTATCCAAAGAACAGAGAAGTTCCATCACAAAATGTTAAATAATCAAAATTTAGTCCAGTGAATTCACAAAAAGGTGACACACACTCATAAAGTATTTATGCATTATTAGCGCAGACTTCTTTTCCATGAATTCCATGCTTTGTGAGGGCACCAATAGCAACGATAATAACAATAGCACCCAGCATTTTCAGAACTCTTTATAGTTTAAAAGCACATTGTAATATTGAAAAAAATGTTGGACGTTCTATCTGCCTTTTATTTCTAAGTTACATAGAGGTCTGTTCCAACAAATAACTTGTCCTAGTTATTTGAGTGGGACAGAAAATATATCTGAATTATTACACAGCAAATGATAGATAAGCAAAAGTCAGGATGCTCCAACCTAGACAATGGACATACCCACCAATTCCTCTCACTGTTGTTAACTTCTCTGCTCATTTCCCCATGTTCACACTTACTTATCACCACAGGGTCAAATGATAATGAATGAGAGAGAGAGGGGGACCCAAAACATGGTTACAGCTGGTTAATAGAATTTATTTTGTACTTTTAAAAATTGAAGTGGGGGGGATAGAGAATAATGGCAAACTAATGAAACTTATTTATAATAAGAATTTCCAAAGTTTATACTTAGTCTCTGTTTAACTCAGTTATCATTCATTCTATATTTGCATTGTGTGGCAAAGGGCAGTGTCTTAATTTTCAAAAAATTTCGAAAACACCCTTAGTCCTGGGGGATCAAGCTCAGTTAAGCTCTGTTTCCTTTAAAAACTGAGCTTCCCTCCTTCTTTCTTCCTATCTGATAGGTCCTCAAGAACAGTACAGAGGAACCATGGTTTCCATTAAACGTCCATGTTCATGAGGTGGCACTATCAACACCTCCAGCTTCAGGTCAATTTAAGCCTTAGACTCAAGGACTTTACCCAGGAAGCCACAACTCTCACCTTGTTTCCTAAAGGTGCCAAAAGCTTAAAAAATTCAATCAAAGTAACCATTTCTGCTCTCCGGAAAGGTAGCAACTGACAGTAATTGGATAATAATACAGTCTGACTCATTTATTAAAAAGAGATTCTGAGTCAACTGATTTAATAACCATTACAATATTCCATTAAGAATATAATAGGCTAGTGCAGCCCTATTTTTTATTAAGAGTTATAGGTGGCATCTATGGAAGAAACTTCTAGACTTTTCTTCCTCTTTTTTGCTTATCTATCTTCTTCAGATTTTCTACAGTAAGCATAATTTGCCTTTATAGGTTACTTTGAAAATTAAAGAATAAAAAAACACTATCTTTCTTATACCCTACTAATAAAGATCGATTACAACACTGAAATTTTGAATGCCAGAAGTTAGACAGAAAATGAGCAATATTATGAAGTACAGAAAAACTCCAATTCTGAACATTAGACTGAAAAGTATTCTAGCCAAATACATGTGAAAGCAGAAACTAGCACATGGAAAGAGAGAGAGAAGCATCACAGTGTGTATTAACCCACTGAATGAGAAGAATATGGAGCTTTCAGTATAAACCCACACCTTTCCAGAACAAACAGAAAACCCCTCTCTCTTGTGTCCTGGAGCAGGGGAACATGCATGCCGCTAGCACTGTGGGTCCAATGTCAGGAAAGGCAAGAGTGAAGCTCTTACCACAGAGAATGTGTTGGCGGCCAGCAACTTCCTGTCCTGGTCAACCGCTTTAAAGCATGACCAAAGATGGTTTGGGTATAAATGAGAACACTTTAAAGCATGACTAAAGATGGTTTGGGTATAAGTGAGAAATAATGTCACATGTATATAAATTTCAGCTAAAATAATTATTTCCATTTGTTAATCTTCATTTAAGTGTGAACATAAATGTAAACAGGAATCAAGTCTACATAGAAGAGACTGATGCTAATGTAAATATTTACTCTAATATTAAATGTTGCAAAGGAAAGAATCTGAATACATAATTGCAATACAACCTCCTTGCCTTAGAAGGGAACGTGATAATCATTTACTATAATCATGTGCTACAAGAACAAAATCTGTTTGTCTAAGGCCAGTTCAAAGGGGAATGATAATTTCTCTCTCTCCAATTTATAAAACCTGGATGAACACAACTATTAATCAGTCAGTTTCATAACAGAAAAAATAATAGTTACCATTCGGGTGCTCAAGTACAACCCACGTTATAAGCTCCAACACGGCAATTGTTAGCTGAACACAAGACACTGACATTTCAATATAAGCTTTAAACAAGAGAAACCCTTTAAGCAGCCTCTAGACTGTGTGTCTCACGTTTATACTCCTTTTCCTTCAGTAAAAACAAAAATCTAGAGCAGCTACAAGCAAATGTTCAGTGGTTGACTTACATGTAGCTGTTATCCAAGGAATCACTGGGGGACTCCTAATATCATCTGATCAACACTGCAGCCATTACTAAGGACCAATTTGTAACGGTTTATAAGGAGAACTCCTTCTCTCACTTACCCTCGAGACTGGCCAGAAGGGTCCTCCAGCCCCTTCCACTGCATAAATCTATAGACTAAAGTCCAAAGCTAGAAACCCCTCCTGGTGCATCATCACGTGGCAGGGGCCATACTTAAAAGCTCTGAACTGAGTGAGTAAACTCTGCCCTCAGAATACAAACAGAGGAATCAAATGCCCTGCAGTTGCAATTTTTCCAGTTTGAATGTGTGTACCACTGTATCCTTATATATATTTTTAAATCCAAGAAAACTATGCCCTAAACCAATTCCCAACCCCCAACCCTTTACTTTGCTTCTCCTCTTCCTTGAGTTAATTTCCAAGCACACATTTATAAGCTAGGGGTCTGAGGAGTAACAAAGAAAAGCCGTACATGACAAAACTCACCCCTTGGCTACGTTGGCTCACCCTAGAAACCAGGAGTAGAAAAATAGGCAGACTGTACTGCAATTTACCATGCACACAGCCATCACATCTTTCTAGGTTCATAGTGCTCAGGCCACTGTAATCTGTTGTGTTATATACAGCACATATTTCACAACTGTAACACAAACACACTGAAGTGCTAATTTGGCAATGGGAAATATTACTCAGCCCTCAAAGTCGGCCACTAGATTAGTCATTAAGCCCCCAAAGTAAGGGAGCATTTGAAAATACTGAATATTGTGTGAACCTTTTCCTTACACTTGTTAAAAAGTACTGCCCTATCCTTCTGAACAATTCAACATGAAAATGAATGTTGCCTGAAGACTGTCACAGCACTTTCTTGGATTTTTCTCAATGGCAACATGAGAATGTCTGGCACTGTCAGTATTTCTATGCCACATAAGAGAGAAGTACGAGATACAAGCATAAGACTCCCAATAAGATAGGAAGGGCACTGACTGGGAATCCCAAGAGTAAATGAGGCTTGGGTACCTCAGCTTTGTCTATCCACACACAAAATGTCTAACCCTTAGGTATGTCAAGAAAAGCAAAATGATAAACATCCCCTATGCCTCAGCCAGAATCTTATTTCAAGGAGACCTCCAAGGTGCAGGTCTGCACTGAACTCAGTTACTACCTGCTTTTGGCCAGTGGTCTAAAGACAATGATGTTTTGGACTTTATAAGCAGAACCACTGATACTGACACTGTTATTTCCTGTCTTGAACTTCTCATTATCAGCAGGGCTGGAGCAGGAAATGATTCAACTGGGGTAGGCTGCATTGTACCCAGCAGATTTTAAAGAGCCCAGGGGCTGCCTAGAGCCCCATAAACATCAGCAGCTTGGAAACTAGCAGGAGGTCCAGGTGGGTTGGGATGGGAGAGGCAGGCAGTGGGAGTTTAGATGCTCTGAGATGCAATACTGGCCAATTCCTTGGCTATTATTATCAGTTGTGTTAGCAGTTGGGTAGCAGTTATTAGAATATTCTCACATAGGCGAAAACATTGGAAAGCTGTTCAAACAATAAACAATAAAACAAACAACCCACTGAAAAGGTGGCTTTCCTCCACCTGTGGGGACTCCGCAGCGATATTGTGGCTCAAGTTCGGAATCAGGGCTAAGGATGCAGACTAAACCTGACCAGTATGTAGGCACCTCCAGGTCTGCACCCTTTTCTTCACTTTTCTCATCTAAACACGGACGGACGCATAGCTGAAGTCTCAGAGTGTGTATTATACAGTGCTGGCAAGTAGCTTTAAAGGCAAACATCTGGGGTTCAAATGTTTTTATTAAAACAAACAAACAAACATCAGTTTTTGGTAAGGCACTGATGAAATCACTTTGAGCTCCTCTCACCCCATTCCCCAAGATAAAACATTCTTAACCAAGAAAAGAAGAAAGTAGTACATGTTTCTTAGTAAAAATGTTGTTAACTCTGAGGAAGCAAGAGTGGGGATGGGGTGGGAGTGAGGATGGAGACCAACTAAGCCTGAAATACAATCTCTAGTTCTGTTTAGAAGTTAGGGTTGCTTTCAAAAAATAGCTCCTTGTATAAAGCTTTGATTTCACTAAATGCCATTGTGTTCCACGGAAAGAGGTCCAGTTTATTTGAACAGTCCATTTCCTCCTTATTTATGTTCACTTGAATTCATGAAAGCAACCCTTTCTCTTTTACAAAGTTTTTGTCACCTGATCTTTAGTGCTGCTCTGCTCTCTGCCTTGACAGAAAGTTTGTGGGTGCACAAGACAGTATAAAAAAATTCAGTTCCACTTCACATAATAATTAGACATACAATATGATTGGAAACAGCATGCTCCCAATTTCACAATTCAGTAATACATTTCAGCTCTTGCCTCACCTGTTAGAGAGAGGCAGGGACCAGCCCCAGACATCTTCATACCAAGAGAGTGCCAAGAACTAAGTTTGGGGTTACTCAACAATTCATGCTACAAGGCCCATTCCAGGAGGGCAAGGACATTTGCCTGTTTTGCGTATTGATGTTTGCCAAGTACCTAGAATAGTGCATGGCTCAAAGTTGAGACTCAATAAATACTGAATCTATGGGAAATATATACTTAGCTGGTCCTACATCTAATTTCACCAGAACAAACTGCCAAGACTAACACCAAAACAATGTTAATTATTTATCAATTGAGCTTTAAAACTTTGTTCCATTCCCTTGTACACTAAAGCCTTTGCATGTGACAAATTTGGACTAGCCAAATTTACCTTATGCTGCTTGCCTTCATTATTTTTTGAAATAAGATTAAAATGCTCCGGCAAATGAAGTATTAACAAAATAACTATCTTACTTGCCAACTTATCTCTGGCAGGAAACTGATGAGTCAATCTTATCCCTTATTTCAAGAGAAAAAATGTTATTATGCATTTTATTTCTGAGATACCAAAAAAGAGAACCATATGAAAGAAGGGATAATTACCTTTTATTTGTCTCAAGTCACAGAGAAGTCTCTACAGCATACATCCATGATGTGCAATTCATGTTTTAAGCAATTTTTAATAGTTATGCATTCTTATATTACAAAGCTCTATTCTTTTAACTAAATCAAATGTATGCATTTATTACCCTCTTTGTTGAAATTTCTTTTATTTGATATTAAATACCTATTAATGCCCTCACATCTGGGACTTTTGGCACTGGCGGAAGTACAGGTATATTTACCTTCAAGTACTGTACCAAAAAACCACAGAAATTGGTCATATTGAAAGAGTCCATGCAGTATAGACTAAACG
Source organism: Balaenoptera ricei (assembly GCF_028023285.1). Taxonomy (NCBI): domain Eukaryota; kingdom Metazoa; phylum Chordata; class Mammalia; order Artiodactyla; family Balaenopteridae; genus Balaenoptera; species Balaenoptera ricei. The sequence goes on from NC_082652.1 coordinate 41,918,569, forward strand.
TAACCTGCTTTAAAGTTCAATCTATTGGGAAAACATCCTGGAGAACTGAGATGGTGCAACCATTAATATGAATTCCACACAGCAGTAGGCCAGCAACTCCAGCCCTGCCCTGGACACAGCTCTCGTCAGGTGTGTTTCCGTGTTCCTCTGCTGAGTTGATGGCAAGGGTCAGGGCCTTTTCTTTCTTTCTTTTTTTTTAAAATCTTCTTCTTGGCATAAAGCCACTAGTTATCTGAAGGAGAAAGTCTCTCAACACCGAAAATCTGTCTATTCTTGCTAGAAGGCATAGGTTGCTATTGCTGATGATTTAAAAACAAAACAAACAGAACCCCCCAAATCAAACAAAAGAAATGGAATGAGGTTTACCAGCTTCGGTAGGTATTACGGATTCCAACAACCATGGGGTTTTTAGTGCCTACAGGTTTAAGACAAGAAACTAGACAGACATTTCCAAAGAAAATATCTTTCTAAGAAACTTACATTTTTGATGACTTATGGCAAAGATGGCATCTTTTCCCCTAAACCGTGGTGTTTAGAATCAGGATTCAACACCAGAACACAGGTCAAATCTGCAATGGAGCATGAGGGTATAAAGGGGGCCAGAAGCCCTCAGATTTCCAAGGGACCTTCTCCAGGCCCTTTCACTTTGTCTGTAGCGATACTAAGAAAGTCCTAAGCAGCAATGCAAAAATCACAATACTGCACGTTATTTGCAAATGACTCACATTGTTATTGTTCTATTGGTGTGACCTTAGAAACTTGGCCTTGAAGAATAAAAAAAAAAAAAAAAAAAAAAGGTAATGGCGCAATAAATGCAGTAAGATTTCTAAAAACAGTTTATTGGAACTGTGCTGTGAAACTTGAATTCTTCTAATCAGACCATGCCGCCCCTTAGAGAAATTTTCCTGTGCATTATTAAAGTGATATACTGCAGTACCAGTTAGAGCTCCATAACCTTTAAATTGCCCGATTGTAATTAAGGCCACTAGTTTTATTTAGGAAGGTTCAAGGAGGCTCAATTTAAGTTGGCTTAACTAGTGTGAATTTAATGTCATGCTTCCAGGAGGCAGCGAGCTCTCTGGCCAGGCTGTTCTGTGGCACATGCAGCTGCGGGGGCATGAATTCTAAATTAAGCCCGGCTTTAAAGAACCTACAGATATCGGAAGTAGCTGGGTGTGTGAAAGTACACATCCCCACGGTTGCATATGTACATCATACATTCATTCACTACACTGGCAGCTGCCTGATTTGGGAATCTCAATACATCTGATTATTTATAGTGTGAATAGAAGGGGGTTAAATTTACTCTTAAAGGCATAATGACCACTTTCATTGAAAGGTGAGGCCTAAGGCAATGTCCAATCTGCATTAATGATTTAAAAGAAGATACTTTTTTTATTTTAAAATATTAATTAACCTGGAACTTATGTTATTGTAGACTATCAGATGATGGCTCTCTAAATGGATTTTCTTTTCAAATTTCAAATACCTAAACAAAGTATATATATATATATATATATATATATATATATATATATAAAATCAACTATATGTCAATAAAAAACTATCAAATGATAAATAAAATAAAATGTGCATATAACAAAGTTGTAAAGGCAGGAATGTTATTTGCATTATAAAAGAAATTCTAAGAAGGAAAATGTACAGTTGGGTATATGAGGAGAAAATAAAGCGAACTATTTGGACAGGCCACTAAATGGAGTGCTGAAAATAATATATAAACTTCACTGAAAGGGCAGCAAATCAAGGACTGAAAACAAAAGATAAGAGAAAATGAAAGTCCTCAATGCAGAGACTAGCAGAACCAAAGGGTAGCAGCAGAAAGAAAACACTTAAGGATTTGACCCGTGTTCAAAATTCTACTGGATGTGAGCTCAAAAACATTCATCTCTGGATGGAATGCTGGCAATTTTCTGTAGCTCCAACAGCAATAATGATAAATGAATTTCTTTACAGCCAAGTGGCTCAAGCAGCCAACTACGTTACCACTATATAATTAATAACAATAAGCAATTAAAGAGAACAGTGGGTTACAACTATAAGGTGTCAAAATATATTTAAAAAACTGCAACACACTTAAAAGAAAAATAAACATACAGGGTGTGAATCTAGGTACAGTTTCTTCTTCCACATTCTGTTTTAGATAAAGCTTTTTATGCTTGAAGGAAAATAGAGGATGACATAAAACTACTGTAAGGTGATTAACATCCCTCCGAAAGCACATAACACTCCCAATGCTCAAAGAAATCTGAAAAGTGATATGGAAACATGATTGTGAAGGCACGGGAGAGCTGGCTGACCACGATTTGCCATTATTCTTTTACTAAGAAATATTCTAATAAATACCTCCCTCTCCAAACTGTATTTGTTGGCTCAAACATTTTCAAAGATCCCAGAACACTGTGTTTTTTTTTCATGTAAAATCAAGAAGCAATAAACTAGGAATGTGTAGGTAAAAGGACAGGGTGAATGTATATATTGATATTTGGCTAAATGCTGGAATGTTTGATAAAGATTAGAAGGGGCTTTGGAGACAATCTCATTAACTATGGACTTGTTGAAAAGATGAGAAAATTGAGACTAGAGATAGAAACTGACACGTCCACCCTGTCAAAGCGCTTTGGTCACAGCCAACCAGAATCCAGAGTTCCTGAATCCAGTACTACACTGTCCCACCGAACTATCATTTTAAAAAGTTTCCTCCCTCTTAACTACAACAACTTAAGTCATCAATTATGCAAAGCAAAAGTTATTGTCTCTTTAGATCTCTTACTGATGTGCAAAGAATTATTTATATTTCCATGCCATCTGGTCACTCCTTTGCTCCTTGACAAGACAAAGCCTAAATTTATTCCAATCCACATCATCCCCTACTTCCTAATCAACTAAGTACATACTATTAAGGCCTGTTGCCCTTGTGAAAGTGCTCCTCTCCCTTCTGGAAAGCAGAGCCTTAGCTGACATGCAGTGCCTGTTGGTAATGGAAAATTAAATTCCCCGTATCTCATGATTCTGCAGAAGTGCTAGGAACACCATCCTTGGTAAAGCACGTTGGGCTGAGCTGTCAATCTGAAAGGAACACCCATGATTATACAACTTACGGCATAGAAGGCATTCATGGCTGAATGCTGATGCTTTCTCCCAATGGCAATTACGCACTGATTTGGTTAAACTGTCACCTGAAACCCTGTGGTGACTGGGCTAGAGGCTCTCCTGTATGGTATTATCATTATTCAGAAACAAAGACTGATTCCTTAATTCTATTCTACCTATAGCTAATTATACTTCTTCAAGTGCCTGAATCATTCCCTGATATGGTACTAAATGGAGTATTTGGGAAGAAACTGGGACTCCATGCATATCCTAAGTGTGCGGCTTACTAAAAAGGCAATGCCATGCTTATGTATGGAAAATAATAGCTCACGATGTTCCTTACCTACATTTCTCTCTTGGGCATCATTCTGGATACACCAGCACATCTAGACACTATAAGCTGAAGCCAGGATGTTACTGGCATACCAATGAGTTATACTCATTCCTAGTTCCTTCTGTCTGTTTCCTGTCAGTCAAGAGTAACATAAGTGAGAGAGTTACTATCTATTGAGAGATGGGAAAAAAGAAGGAAGAGAGGAAGGAAGGAAGGAAGGAAGGAAGGAAGGAAGGAAGGAAGGTCGAAAGATTCACGTTGTAACAAAGATTTCTGTGTTATTCTCCTTAGCTTGGAAGTACAGTGAAGAAGCAGATATTCCTGTATGTTTTGTTAGGTCACAGACCAAAGCTAAAGACTAACAGAAATGAGCCTAACAGAAACCATGAATTAGTTAATAAGTGTATCTGTTAAATAAAGAATGAAACATAAGAGTCCTTGTGAAGATGGCGGAGTAGAAGGACGTGCGCTCATTCCCTCTTGCGAGAGCACCAGGATCACAACTAGCTGCTGAACAATCATCGACAGGAGGACACTGGAACTCACCAAGGAGGATACGCCATGTCCAAGGACAGAGGAGAAGCCACAGTGAGATGGTAAGAGGGGTGCAATCACAATAAAATCAAATCCCATAACCACTGGGTGGGTGACTCACAAACTGGAGAACAATTATACCACAGAAGTCCACCCACTGGAGTGAAGGTTCTGAGCCCCACGTCAGGCTTCCCAATCTGGGGGTCTGGCAACAGGAGGAGGAATTCCCAGAGAATCTGACTTTGTAGGCTCCTAGGATTTGATTGCAGGACTTCGACAGGACTGGGGGAAACAGAGACTCCACTCTTGGAGGGCACACACAAAGCAGTGTGTGCATCAGGACCCAGGGGGAAGGAGTAGTGAGCCCATAGGAGACTGAACCAGACCTACTGCTAGTGTTGGAGGATCTCCTGCAGAGGCAGGGGGTGGCTGTGGCTTACTGCGGGGACAAGGACACTGGCAGCAGAAGTTCTGGGAAGTACTCCTTGGTGTGAGCCCTCCCAGAGTCTGCCATTAGCCACACCAAAGAGCCTGTAGCCTCCAGTGCTGGGTCACCTCAGGCCAAACAACCAGCAGGGAGGGAACTCAGCCCAACCCATCAGCAGACAAGCAGATTAAAGTTTTACTGAGCTCTGCCCACCAGAGCAACACCCAGCTCTACCCACCACCAGTCCCAACCATCAGGAAGATTGAACAAGCCTCTTAGATAGCCTCATCCACCAGAGGGTGGACAGCAGAAGCAAAAAGAACTACAATCCTGCATTCTGTGGAACAAAAACCACATTCAAAGAAAGATAGACAAAATGAAAAGGCAGAGAACTATGTCCCAGATGAAGGAACAAGATAAAACCCCAGAAAAACAACTAAATGAAGTGGAGATAGGCAACCTTCCAGAAAATAATTCAGAATAATGATAGTGAAAAGGATCCAGGACCTCAGAAAAAGAATGGAGGCAAAGATCAAGAAGATGCAAGAAATGTTTAACAAAGACCTAGAAGAATTAAAGAACAAAAAAACAGAGATGAACAATACAATAATTGACATGAAAAATATGCTAGAAGGAATCAATAGCAGAATAACTGAGGCAGAAGAATAGATAAGTGACACGGATGACAGAATGGTGGAATTCACTGCCGCAGAACAGAATAATGAAAAAGGAATGAAAAGAAATGAAGACAGCCTAAGAGACCTCTGGGACAACATTAACACTGTTAATGCAACATTTGCATTATAGGGGTCCCAGAAGAAAAAGAGAGAGAGAAAGGACACGAGAAAATATTTGAAGAGAGTATAGTCGAAAACTTCCGTAACATGGGAAAGGAAATAGGCACCCAAGTCTAGGAAGTGCAGAGAGTCCCAGGCACGATAAACCCAAGGAGAAACACACCGAGACACAGAGTAATCAAATTGACAAAAATTAAAGACAAAGAAAAATTATTAAAAGAACAAGGGAAAAATGACAAATGACATACAAGGGAACTCCCATAAGGATAACAGCCGATTTCTCAACAGAAACTCTACAAGCCAGAAGGGAGTGGCATGATATATTTAAAGTGATGAAAGGGAAGAACCTACAACCAAGATTACTCTACCCAGCAAGGATCTCATACAGATTCGACGGAGAAATCAAAAGCTTTACAGACAAGCAAAAGCTAAAAGAATTCAGCACCACCAAACCAGCTCTACGACAAATGCTAAAGGAACTTCTCTAAGTGGTAAACACAAGAGAAGAAAAGGACCTACAAAAACAAACCCATAACAATTAAGAAAATGGTAATAGGAACATACATATCGATAATTACCTTAAATGTGAATGGATTAAATGCTCCAACCAAAAGACACAGGCTTGCTGAATAGATACAAAAGCAAGACCCATCTATATACTGTCTACAAGACACCCACTTCAGACCTAGGAACACATACAGACTGAAAGTGAGGGGATGGAAAAAGATTTTCCATGAAAATGGAAATCAAAAGGAAGCTGGAGTAGCTATACTCATATCAGATAAAATAGACTTTAAAATAAAGAATGTTACAAGAGACAAGGAAGGACACTACATAATGATCAAGGGATCAATCCAAGAAGAAGATATAACAATTATAAATATATATGCACCCAGCCTAGGAGCACCTCAATACATAAGGCAACTGCTGACAGCTATAAAAGAGGAAATCGACAGTAACACAGAAATAGTGGGGGACTTCAACACCTCACGTAAACCAATGGGCACATCATCCAGACAAAAAATTAATAAGGAAAACACAAGCTTTAAATGACACAACAGACCGGATAGATTTAATTGATATTTATAGGACATTCCATCCAAAAACAGCAGATTACACTTTCTTCTCAAGTGCACGCAGAACATTCTCCAGGATAGATCACATCGTGGGTCACAAATGAAGCCTTGGTAAATTTAAGAAAATTGGAATCATATCAAGCATATTTTCCAACCACAACGCTATGAGATTAGAAATGAATTACAGGGAAAAAACCCATAAAAAACACAAACACATGGAGGCTAAACAATACGTTACTAAATAACCAAGAGATCACTGAAGTAATCAAAGAGGAAATCAAAAAATACCTAGAGACAAATCACAATGAAAACATGATGATCCAACACCTATGAGATGCAGCAAAAGCAGTTCTAAGAGGGAAGTTTATAGCAATACAATCCTACCTCAAGAAACAAGAAAAATCTCAAATAAAAAATCTAACCTTACACCTAAAGGAACTAGAGAAAGAAGAACAAACAAAACCCAAAGTTAGTAGATGGAAAGAAATCATAAAGATCAGAGCAGAAATAAATGAAACAGAAACAAAGAAAACAACAGCAAAGATGAATAAAACTAAAAGCTGGTTCTTTGAGAAGATAAACACAACTGATAAACCTTTAGCCAGAGTCATGAAGAAAAAGAGGGAGAGGACTCAAATCAATAAAATTAGAAATGAAAAAGGAGAAGTTACAACGGACAATGCAGAAATACAAAGCATCATAACAGACTACTACAAGCAACTCTATGCCAAAAAAATGGACAAGCTGGAAGAACTGGACAAATTCTTAGAAAGCTATAACCTTCCAAGACTGAATCAGGAAGAACTAGAAAATATGAACAGACCAATCACAAGTAATGAAATTGAAACTGTGATTAAAAATCTTCCAACAAACAGAAGTCCAGGACCAGATGGCTTCACAGGTGAATTCTATCAAACATTTAGAGAAGAGCTAACACCCATCCTTCTCAAACTCTTCCAAAAAATTGCAGAGGAAGGAACACTCCCAAACTCATTCTATGAGGCCACCATCACCCTGATACCAAAACCAGACAAAGATGTCACAAAAAAAGAAAACTACAAACCAATATTGCTGATGAATATAGATGCAAAAATCCTCCACAAAATACTAGCAAACAGAATCCAACAACACATTAAAAGGATCATACACCATGATCAAGAGGGATTTATCCCAGGGATGTAAGGATTCTTCAATATATGCAAATCAATCAATGTGATACACCATATTAACAAACTGAAGAATAAAAACCATATGATCATCTCAATAGATGCAGAAAAAGCTTTTGACAAAATTCAACACCATCTATGATAAAAATTCTCCAGAAAGTGGGCATAGAGGGAACCTACCTCAACAGAATAAAGGCCATATATGACAAACTCACAGCAAACATCATTCTCATTGGTTAAAAACTGAAAGCATTTCCTCTAAGATCAGGAACAAGACAAGGATGTCCGCTCTCACCACTATTATTCAACATAGTTTCGGAATTCCTAGCCATGGCAATAAGAGAAGGAAAAGCAATAAAAGGAATCCAAATTGGAAAAGAAGAATTAAAACTGTCACTGTTTGTAGATGACATGATACTATACATAGAGAATCCTAAGGATGCCACCAGAAAACTACTAGAGCTAATCAATGAATTTGGTAAAGTTGCAGGATACAAAATTAATGCACAAAAATCTCTTGCATTCCTGTACACTAAAAATGAAAGATCAGAAAGAGAAATTAAGGAAACAATCCCATTCACCATTGCAACAAAAAGAATAAAATACCTAGGAATAAACCTACTAAGGAGGTCAAAGACCTGTACTCAGAAAACTATAAGACACTGATGAAAGAAATCAAAGATGACACAAACAGATGGAGAGACATACCATGTTCTTGGATTGGAAGAATCAATATTGTGAAAATGATTATATTACCCAATCTACAGATTCAATGCAATCCCTATCAAATTACCAATGGCATTTTCTACAGAACTAGAACAAAAAATCTTAAAATTTGTATGGAGACACAAAAGACCCCGAATAGCCAAAGCAATCTTGACGGAAAAAAAACGGAACTGGAGGAATCAGACTCCCTGACTTCAGACTATACTACAAAGCTACCCATGCACCTATGGTCAACTAATCTATGACAAAGGAGGCAAGGAAATACAATGGAGAAAAGACAGTCTCTTCAATAAGTGGTGCTGGGAAAACTGGACAGCTACATGTAAAAGAATGAAATCGAACACTCCCTAACACCATACACAAAAATAAACTCAAAATGGATTAAAGACCTAAATGTAAGACTGCACACTATAAAACTCTTAGAGGAAAACATAGGAAGGACATTCTTTGACATAAATCACAGCAAGATCTTTTTTGATCCACCTCCTAGAGAAATGGACATAAGAACAAAAATAAACAAATGGGACCTAATGAAACCTTAAAAGCTTTTGCACAGCAAAGCAAACTATAAACAAGATGAAAAGACAACCCTCAGAATGGGAGAAAATATTTGCAAACGTATCAACAGACAAAGGATTAATCTCCGAAATATGTAAACAGCTCATGCAGCTCAATATTAAAAAAACAAACAACCCAATCAAAAAATGGGCAGAAGACCTAAATAGACATTTCTCCAAAGAAGACATACAGATGGCTAAGAGGCACATGAAAAGCTGCTCAACATCACTAATTATTAGAGAAATGCAAATCAAAAGTACACTGAGGTATCACCTCACACCAGTTAGAATGGGCATCATCAGAAAACCTACAAAAAACAAATGCTGGAGAGGGTGTGGAGAAAAGGGAACCCTCTTGCACTGTTGGTGGGAATGTAAATTGATACAGCCACTGTGGAGAACAGCATGGATGTTCCTTAAAAAACTAAAAATAGAATTACCATATGACCCAGTAATCCCACTACTGGGCATATACCCAGAGAAAACCATAATTCAAAAAGACACATGCACCCCAATGTTCATTGCAGCTCTATTTACAATAGCCAGGTCATGGAAGCAACCAAAATGCCCATCGACAGACGAATGGATAAAGAAGTTGTGGTACATATATATATGATGGAATATTACTCAGCCATGAAAAGGGATGAAATTGTGTCATTTGTAGAGACGTGGATGGACCTAGAGACTGTCATACAGAGTGAAGTAAGTCAGAAAGAGAAAAACAAATATCGTATATTAACGCATGTATGTGGAATCTAGAAAAATGGTACAGATGACCTGGTTTACAAGGCAGAAATAGAGACACAGATGTAGAGAACAAACGTATGGACACCAAGGGGGGAAAGTGACAGGGGTGGGTGATGAATTGGGAGATTGGGATTGACATGTATACACTAATATGTATAAAATGGATAACTAATAAGAACCTGCTGTTTAAAAAAAAATTTAAATTACAAAAAATGAGACATAATTAAGGATAGCTCTTTCTCAGATAGCAATTCCTTACATTACCTTCTGCAAAGCTATTAAATATTTCTAAGACTATAATGCCAAATTATAAAGATGCTTTGGGCACAATAAATTTTTAAGCCCCTATCTTTATGACAGTTTTTCTAAAAACTGAACCAGCTCATTCCAGATCCATTTAAAAAATTTAAATATTGTATACTCTGTCAATGTAAAGAAGGCTGATAATTTCCTAACAGAAAAAAAAAAAAAATCTATTGAAAAAAAGTCACTAAAATATCTATCAATGGCTTTAAGCATTTTATATATTTAAAAGCTCTGCTTTGCCCCTCTGCACGATGTGATGCAATCAGCATAGAATTACAATGCTGTCTTAAACAATCTAAGTAGAAATCTGATACTCAAAACTATAAAATTTTTATCTTTTCTGAAAGCAAATCATATTTAGCTCACTTATCAATTTCATTGTTAATAAAGGGAAATGTAAAATTCCAGGATAAAAGGTGACCTACGGTGATGTCTTGGCCTCCTACTCTTCCTTTGCTTCTGAAAAGCAGTAGCAATGTCTCTTCTCACAGACTGAGATTAGCATGAGAGTTTCTATATTTGACAATCTGGAGAAAAGTAAATACAGTGTATAATTTTGTAGGATAGTAACTGTTGGGTAAGATGGAGGCGAACGGTGTGATATGAACTGGCAATGAACAAAGTACTTCTTTCTCTGAATATTGGAGGGAAGACATTTCAGAAATTAAAATGAGAGTGGGTAAATATAGATTAGCCTTGTATGAATGTGCAGAAAGGAATAAAGTGCGGTCACTATTTTTTGCATATTTTCAACCAATCACAATAACTGACCATGGCATGGATACTTATATTTAGAGAAAAAAGCTTAGTAACAAAATAAATTTTCTTCCCCAGAATGGGAAGAGAAGTTTCCTTAATTAAATATTGGCCCAGCTATTTCAAAGAATTAAAAATGAAATAAAACCTCAGAGAATTAGATGTAGCTAAAACTATCACATTACCCTTACGAGTGAGCACATGATCGATGAGGAAGCTATAGATTGGCATCTTGGCCAGACGAGTCCATTCTGAGCCTTTTTACTCTACCTAATGGCACCCACAATGCAAGCGGACACCCCCTCAAAAGGGAACAGCATGAGAAAGGAGAATGCAATCGAGTAACATTCAGAGGCAGAATCTGTGCCCCTCTTTAGATCTGTGTCTCTAGAACCTGAGCATCTCTCTTTTGAAATGAATATTAGAAAGTCTGTCTTAAAATGATAACAGCAGGGAAATTCCAAATCAAAGTAGTCACTGTGGCCTTAACTCACCCGATTAGGCCTACATATTACCTCATTTGCTGCAAAAGATCATACTTTGTGCTCAGGCCAACACGACTTTTAAGCACAAGAAGCTGAATGAAGTGTCTATACAATTCAAACCCAGCTCCCCCTGCCCCCCACCATTTTTTTTTTTTTTTTTTTTTTTTGGAAAGCCCCATAAGAAGGAGGTTCTTATCAATACTAAGCCTATTACAGTGGTACATTTTCCTCTGCCTGAGGACGATTATATATATATAACAACTGATTATATTTATAGAGCATTTCACAATTTTCAAAATGTGTGGTTGTGGGTGTATATACTTCGATTCTCAGTTAATCTGCTCAATAACACGGATTGGTCCAGGTTAACCCAAATCCTAGGAAGAGTAAAACTCAAAGTCACATGGGTAGAGAGTGGTAGAACCGGGCTCAGATCTGGGTCTAGGCTCCAGATTACCGGGAAGAAAATAATTACATTTCAACATGGAACCAAGTTTTTAGTTTAATCATCTATGATATTTAGTTCACTGGGTCACTATGCTCAGGAGGAGGGGAGATCACCCAGCAGTTTGTGTTGATAATGCGTTTAGTTAAGGCAGTGATTCACAAAGGGAGGAAAAATCAGAAAAGTATACTTTCAGCATGGACCTTTCTGATTATCTTAATGGTTTATTTTAGTGCCCTTTGAAGGTTTAAGGCCAAACATAAGATGCTCTTTTTTTTTAGGTTATTACTTTTTAATTTATCAAGATTGAATTCAAAACTTGGCATTCAAAAATCTGACTAATTCCTGAAGAAATAACATACCTCAATTTTGCGGGTATGGGTAAGGAAACTGATATGATTCATTTTATTAACGAATCTGTTTTTAAAAACCAAAAAAGTCATTATTTTCAAACTGTGTGAAGCAAGGCAGAATGAGTTGTTTCCCATTACAAATGGTACCAGTTACAAGGCTGTTTTCTTGTCCGCATGTGGGATTTTCACATAGACTGTTAAATATAACTTACTGAGTTGATTTGGAAAATACCAAGAAAACCATACACTGTATAGCTCAAATGATTAGAGTTAACAAAAACAAACAAACCCTCCCTGGCCCCCAGAAATGTAAATAAAAAGTCAGATTTCCCTGTACTGCATTTGATTGCATTAATTGATGTTTTAAAAAGTCCATTGAAAATAAAGCCCAGCAGTAGCATTTTTCTTTCCTAAATCACAATAGCAGCACATTACAAACACTACCAAAAGGTCCCCTGGTACGTTTGTAAAGTTCCACTCTGGCAGTAAAATGTGTGTTCTCCATTTCCATCTCTACCCTCCCAAATATGTATGAAAGCAGGTGACAAATGCAATTAAGCCTCCTTGCGCATTGTTTATATATTTATTTCCAACGAAGACTCAGAACCTGAATGGTCAGCCACTAAACTCTTTTTAATTTGTAAAAAAACCCCACAAAATCTTATTCTAATACAGGGTTTGACCTCTGATAGCAGGCAGACCTTTACTATCAAGTCTAGTTTTTGTAATCTGTCATGTTTCCACAATCCTGATAAGTGAGGCATGAACTTCGGGGGGCCTAGCATATTAGCTAACAATAGACCTCTACCAGAGGCTTCAATGGGCTTACACCATAGTGGGTAGGACAGATAGTGTTTATAAAAGTCATCACAGACATCATCTGTAAAGCTTCTCTTCCCATGCACCATGAGGGAGTGATTTTAAAAACTCAGGCTTTGGCATCACTTGGTGGTGGCGGGTGGGATGCCCAACGCTGCCCCTAACAAGCTGTGTAGTCTCACCTACGTTACTTAACCTTGCCTCAGCCAAACTGTCTAGTGAATGGGGCTATAAGGTACCCACATCAGAGAGCTGAGAAGTGAGACTCAATGGGGATGATCCACAGCAAGTGTCCAGCACGATGCCTGGCCTATGGTAAGTGCTCTGTAAGTATCAGTTATTTTTGTTAAGCATGAAACACACGTTTGCTCCATTTGTTGAAATACCTTATATCAAAGGGTTTTACTCTATAGAGTTCATTTATTGACTCTGTGCCTCTATATTCTCCCCCTCCTCTCCATACAAAGTGCTCTGTTAGCTGCCCCAAAGTAGTTTTGCTTCCCCAAACAATTCAACATGTAACCAAAGAGATCTTTTCAAATTCACACTATTCCTCTACCAGTGACATGCCGCTTGCCTAGTTTTCTTACTTCTGATCAGCCCCAAAATTTAAAAATAAAAGCAATTGTGTGTTCAGCCCTGTCCTCTGTATTTATTTCTTTCTATCTCAAGAAATAACAATATTTTCCCCGTTTTCTAGCAGGGCATCCTTACTGGCTACTGGTCAACTTCATTTTCTCTTGATGAGCAGGAAAATGATGGCCATGTCCTGCGCTGTGCATTATACATCTAGCTGCTACCATTTCCCAGGTATGGACTTCTGCTGAGCCCTCCCTGGACATTTTTCTCTATTTTACATTTTTAAGTCTCACGTAGAAGGAATGGGATAAAAAGAATGGACTTATTAAGCACTTTCGATGCTACCGCACTCTGCTTGTGCCACAACGTCCCTACTAATCTGTGGGCGATCACAGTTTTCTTTCTTTAGAATGCTTCCTCATTGTAACCTCTAGAAATCAGAAGGTATCAGAAGTCATGGTGTTTCAAAATATTCTCAGGACTAGTTTGATTTTTAAAATGAAATTAACAGTTGCTAGGGCAAAAATACGTTTCAAAAATCGAGTGTGAAATATCTGCCTTGAGTGTCAGCATTATTGTAGTCTCTCAAGGCCTTTCCCCTTTTAACCGAGTGCTATGACATCTGGCCAGCTGTTCTTAGTAAAAGGGACACCCCTGGTCAGTTGGTGAACAATGAGCGGGTAAGGAGGTGCACAGCACCCCGTGTGCTGCCGCGATGCTTTCCCTGGTATTAAGGGGCTAACCTGCCCCTTCATTAGCCTTGGCAACTCTCCCTTACTGAGGCCCGGGCTTGGGTCTTCTCATTAGCACTGAATTCCCCGCCTCTGAGCAGAGCACAGATGTCAGGCGAGTCTGACCCAATATCTGGCTGATCAGATGCTGTTTACTTTCCTAAGCCCGAGGTTTTAGGGCATCTTGAGACGAGGCAGTGGGATTGTTCCCTGGCCCTCCTTGTTTGGGGGGGCAGCAATGGAATTCACAACAGGCCCCCAAATGGCCGAGCCCATAGCCACAAATCCGTGTTAGGCGCCGGCTGCTGTTTTCCATGGGAAGCTTCCCTAAAGGACAAAGGGTCCAGACTGCTTGTCTGCAAAGGAGATCTGCAGGAGGCTCTGGTCCCCGGAAACACCCAGGCTTGCGCTGGCACATCCAGCCCAGGGCAAATGGCCAGCTAGCTTGTCCTCTTTGGAAAAAGTTCTCTGTATGGAATTAAATAAATAAATAAGCACACGCATACATACATGCATACATACATACAAATATGAAATGAATCTCTTTAATAATTTGAAGAAATCGTCTCGGCTCACGTATGAGGCAGTCGTTAGGGGCCTGTGACAAAGGGGCCTTTGGGTTTTCTCTTTACCTTTGATGTGCATTATGAAATGTTAATGTCCATCCCATCAGAGCCTCTTCCAGAAATACACCCATTCTCGAAAGGCTTACCCCTGCCCTCTGCAACTTCCACTCAGATCATCCATTGATACTGAAGTGCTGACTTTGAGCTCAACCCAGAAGCACTGACATGTTCTAAACATGGCTAGCTAAACTGCTAAATAAAATTTACTGATGATAAAGAGCGTGGCTCTGTGGCGATTTAATCACACACAGACACGCACGCACTCCTATCCTGTGCATCTTGACATTACATATATACCTAATGTATGAAACTTAACTCCAAGCATTTCATCTATAGTAGGTAACGTGGGGTGGAGGGAGTGTCCACAGAATCTATAATTTTGTGTTGATTAGGTAGGAAACCACCACAAGCACATATTTTGATATCTCTATTAACAGCCTGTTCATGTCGAACTGCAAAACTTGGTTGTACTTCTTTCACCATCTTTGCCCAAGACAGACCAGTAAACACAATTCCTCTCTCTATAATTAGCCTTTTCTCTGAGGGCCCTGAAGTAAGTCTGCATGCCGTAGATTTAATATCCAGTGCTATATCCATATGTGCTGCCCTTGCCTGGTCCCAGAGCATATAAACTCCCCTATTAGCAGCCTTGACTGCTTAATTATGCAGATTTTTTTTGTACCCGCCTGCCTGTAAAATTACTGTGTCTAACCTTTTTTTTTTTTCCTCTTTGCACCATGCTGGCCATTCTAATGAAATCGGCATAGGGGAAAGGGCCTGATTTGCAGTTATGGAGGCTGGATCGCACTGGCAATCTGTCCTTGGTGGGAGTTACAAAAGAAGTCAAATGCCTTCATCTGGTTCTACCCTATCATCCCCAAGGTGATTGAGTTCACTTCCCGATGCTTCCCAAGTTTTCCTCAGGCTGTCCAATCAGCATGTCCACCAGGGAGCCCAGCCTAGCTTGCAACAGTCTCTGTATCTAGTTACAGCCCCACCAGGGACAGTCAACCATCCACCCCCAAGCCTTCAGATGAAAACCTTTTCTAACAAGGCCGCCCAGCGCCAATGAAATAACACACATCTGCATATCCACTGGGTCCCATGTTTCTTGTGCTCATGGATTATGTATCTTGCAGCCTCTAATAAAGAAATGCAGTTCTTTGTTTAATGTTTATCTTGTGCTTGTTAAGCAAATGCTAATGTTGTATCAGAATGCTTTAGTGCTATTTGGGTTTTTGGTGATTTACTGCAAGACAATCTGCTGTGAAGTAAATTTAGAGAGAGACAGAAAAGAGGAAAAAAGAGCCTTCTGGTTGAAAGGGAGAAAAAGAAAACGGTTTGACAGAAAAATCAGGGAAAAGGGGATGAGAGTGTGTGGGGAGAATGAGAGTGAAAGTGCATTCCGGATACAGAGCAAAAGCCTGACACAGAGAGATAGACAGGCGGACAGAGGGACAGACATACACGTACACACATGTGGAGGCGGGGGCAGACAGCAGGGCCTTATATAAATCCCCTGGTCCCAGGCTGACATCCCCACTTTACCACTGGACAGTTTGAGATTTGAAGCTGGAGAATAAACCTAGTACAATTTCCAAAAGGGATGAGATGATAACTTCCCCTTCGGTGATAAGGTAAACAGTGTCCTGAAGGGTAAACAAAAAATAAAAAAGCCTTTTTTTTGTTGTCTGCCTTTGTGCCCTGATGGTTAGCACTGTGCACTGTTATTCACAGACCACAGGGAAGCCCTAAATTTAATTGTTCATGCCTAGCTCTGCTAGAAATAGGCAAAAAAAATAATCAGAACCTCCCTCCTCCCAATTTCAGGGAGAGGTGAGGATTGGGGAAAAAGAAAAGAGGGTGGCGGCTTGAAAGCTGATGAATGAATGCCCTCTATTTATCCTTTGGCAAGATAGGATATGGATATCCACAGTACAAACCTTTCCCTCCTGCTTTCCAATGCCTGCAGTCCTGTTAGGGGAAAGGATGTCATTTTTATACCGAGAGATCACATGTTTCCACCCTATTCACATTTTTGATAGGAGAGGTCAAAATGCAATTCTCTAAAAGTAAAGTCGAGGGATCTATATACTTTATAATTACTGTTATTATAATTTGTTGACAAATAATGAGGTTAACGAGGTCTTAGATTTCTGTGTTTTACAACATGCAAAGACTATCTGATAAGAGGCAATGATCTTGCAATATATACAAATATCAAGCCATTTTGGTATACACCTGAAAATAGTATGTTAATTGTCAATTAGATCTCAGTTTATAAAAAGAGATAATGATGGAGAGAATAGAAAAGTGATTGGGATAAAAGTATTTTGCTCAGGAAATACACTTGTCACAAATCATAGTTCCTCTCCTTCCTCTGTGCATTTCACAAAATAAATCAATGAATTTCCAAAAGGATTATAAAAAAAAACCTCTAAGTGGATAAATGAAAAGCAAACATCTACCATACGAATACAAGTGAAAATTACATCCACGCAGAAGAATGCCATGCTAGCTTTCTTCTTGGGTAAACATCTCTATCCTTAACACATTATAGAAGCTGAGGATAAATTTAGTCTTCATGATTACTACAACTAATTCTAAGTACTTTGGTTCTTTTGAAATACCTCAGTGATGTCACAGAAGTTTCCATTAAAAGTGTTAGCTACTGCTTCAGAAAATGAATATCCAATGTACCATCCTCTTTACTGAAAATATTTCTTAAACGCTTGTTTTATTTTTCTCCTAAACATAATTTTCCTTGATAAATATCCTGCTTTCTAACGATGCCCTATTAATACAGAGGTTGAACTCAAAAGACATTTAGTGGCCAATGGAAGAAAGCAGAACAGACTGTGAAGGCATTCATTGCTATGGGAATAACTGGAAATCTAAAGTCTGGGATTCTCAAAAGTACTGCCTCTTAAGGGACCTGGGGCTCTCTGCAAAGTGAAGCTTAATTACTACCAGTGGGCGTGATATGGGGATGTGACACTTGCTCTTTGGGGTCCCACCAGAAGGAATCAACTTCCTTCCATGATTTCATTTTGCTAAAAACATGATCACAGCAGACTTCATTTAGGCTCAAAGCAAATCCTACTGTTGAAAGGTCTCCCTTCCCCATTGTCTTAGCCATTTGGTCCCCACTGGAGGCTATTATTAGAATTGGAATTTAATGTATCTCTTTTCCCCTTTAAATTTAACGGAGGGTCAAAAAAGACAGAAAAAGGAAATCAATGGTACATTTCATTAGCTGGTTCTTATATCTATGGTAAGCCATGCATCATGGGATTTGCTGTTCATAAAGTATCACAAAGCATTCCAAATAATAAATAAAAACAAAATATGCATGTTTGGATTTTTCCTCTCTGTGACTTATAGGATATCCCATTGTCCTAATTCACATTATACTCCTATGAGGTAGCTATGTTCTGTGTATTATACTTAAGAAAACAGAAGTACAAAAATACTAAAAAAAGAGTCCTCAAGGATGAATGTTTAATTCCAGACCTCCTGCCTTCCCCAGGGGAGTGGGATTTGGGAGAATTCAGGCTGCTCAAGAGCCTGGGTAGCCACAGCTTGCCTTGAGAGAGTCTGACTCCAGTGGGTTTTCAAAGTGCTTCACCTCACTTTCCCTGCCCCAGTAACTTCAGTAATGCTCTATCCATCCTGGCCTAGACACCCAAGCATTCAATGTAGTATATTTTCCAGAGATAAGCACTTAGGATTTAGGTAGTGAAAATGGCAAAAACTTGAATATAACCATATTTTCATTCTGGAACGTTCAGTGACCAGGGTGACCTAAGAGCAATGGGCAGATGTGACACTGTGGTCTTCTCCAGTGGCACCAGAACTCTGTAGATTCAGCTGCTGAGACTTTTAGGCACTCCATGGAGAAGAGAATGCTATAGCAGTGGCATCACCCAGAAGCCACGCTAAATGATCCCGGAGCCCCTGAACTGCAGGTGAAACAAAATCCAGAATGAGAACTAGACAATGGGTTGCATGAAGGCTGAGAAAGATTCCAGTTGAAGAAACTTATGGGAACTACTTTATTAAACAAAACAAAACAAAACAAAAAACTCAGAAGGCAACCCTTTAGAATGATAGAGTACATTAATACCTATACTCTCAGGAACCACCCTACACACTAATTTTCTAAAACCTGTGGGATAGGGGTTCCAATTTGGATTGGCATAATAAGATCCTACTAGATTGAAATTCCTGCAGATAATAACTATAAATTCTGGACAAAAGACACAAAAAAACCCCCAAAACCCCAAACCCAAAAAACCCACAATTAACCTGAAGGCACTGGCAAGTGAATACAAGCAGGCAGAGTCTGTAGAGAGTCAACACTTGGAGGAAGCTAATAACACAAGATGAATTTCCTACTTTTTATAGATTTTAGCTGCACATGGAAGCTAACGGTCCAATAGAAAAATATAGTATTTCTGGCTTAAAAAAAATACCCAGAATTTGGAACAAGCAAAGCCACTAGAAAGTAGAGGAAAAACCCTGGAAAGGAAAGAGCCTGGAGGGAGTGAGGAAAGCACAATCCTGTGTAAAACTCTGCCCAAATCTCTGGCTGACTTCTGAATCACACAAGTGCAGGACTGACTGAAAGCAGCCCAATTAAGGATTTAAAAAAAAAAACCTGAAGGGACATTTGACCTACAGTCCAAGAGATAGGGTTTGAAGTTTAAGTCCAGTCGAGTTACTTGCCTTCTAAAACAAAAACATCAGTACTCTTTGGAGAAGTATATCCAGAGTATCTACAACATAATATACTTTGGAGAAGTATATCCAGAATATTACAACATAATATTCACTATGTCCAAGATACAATCCAAATTACTGGGCATATGAAGAAAATGGAAAATGTGATCCATATTCAAGAGAAAAGACAGTCAACTCAGATGTTAGAATTAGCATCGAAGGATTTCAAAGCAGCCATTTTAACCTTGCTCAATGATATAATGGAAAATATATTCCTCATGAATGAAAACACAGAAAATCAGAGCAGAAGAAAAGAATCTATAAAAAGGTACCAAATGGAAACTCCAGGATTAAAAATTACAACTTGTTAAATAAAACAATCAGTGTATGGGCTTAAAAGCATAATGGATATGATAATGGAAAAAGTCAATGACTGTGAAAACAGATCAATAGAAATGATTCATTCTGCATAACAAAGAGTAAAGTATTGAAAGAAATAAACAGAGCGTCAACAACCTGTAGGACAATATCAACACATGGGTTAATTGTGGTACCAAGGAATGGAAAAAGAGAATGATGTGTAATAATAGTTTAAGAAATAATGGCTGAATAGTTCCCCAATTTACTGAAAGACACAACTCTACAGATTCAAAAAGCTCAGCAAACTGCAAGCAGGAGAGGTTTTAAAAAAACAAATGAGCATATCCTTAAAAATGAAGAGAAAGGGAAAATCTTAAAGCAGCAAACAAAACAAAATAAAACAAAAAACCTCACAAAAACATATTACTTAGGGGATAACAATAACTTGAGTGACCTCTGACTTCTCACTAGAAACACTGGAGCCCAGAAGATAGGACCAACACTTTGCTGGTTCTGGAAGACAAAGAAAACTGTCAGCCTATAAAATAGCAAAATATCCTTCCAAAAAAAAAGGTGAAATAAAAATATCTCTATATAAAGAACACAAAGAGAATTTTTACCAGAAGAGAAATTATACCAGATGAAAACCTGGATCTTCAAAAAGAATGAAGAGAAACAGAAACAGTAAATAAGTGGTAAACACAAAAAAATTATTTTTCCTTTTAATTTCTTTAACACATATACAATTACTTGAACCAAAAATTATAACATTGTTTTGTGGTATTTACTACACATATATATATAATATATATATCATAGATGGATCTATATAGCTACGAAGTATCTACATTTTATATAAAGTGGTAAGGTATTAACTCTGACTGTGAAAAGTTAAGGATGCATATTGTAATCCCTAGAACAACCACTAAAGAAATAAAGGCAAAGAGGTATAGCAAAAAAGCCTAGAGATAAATTACAATGGAATGCTATAAAATATTCAAATAATCTAAAAGAAAGCAGGAAAAGAGAAAAAGATAATTAAAAAAAAAAAAACAGAGAGAGGGTAAATAGCAAACAAATAAGAAGTGGTAGGCCTGAACCAAACACATTAATAACTATGTTAAAATATAAGGGACTGAACACTAATTAAAGGCAGAGATTGTCAGAATGACTAAAAAGAAATATACAACTAGATGCTGTCCACAAGAGATGCACTTTAAATATGGAGACTGACCAAGGGGGTAAAGGAGTGGGGTGGGATGAATTGGGAGATTGGGTTGACATATATACACTAACATGTATAAAATAGATAACTAATGAGAAACTGCTGTATAGCACAGGGAACTCTACTCCACTTTGCTATACAGTAGAAACCAACACAACATTGTAGAACAACTATACCCCAATTAAAAAAAAAAAATGGAGACTGGGAGGTTGAAAGTAAATGGATAGGAAGACTATACACCATGTGTAGAACAAGCACAAGAATGTCAGAGTGGCTAGATTAATATAGGCTTCGAGATAATATTGCCAGAGATAAAGAAGCACATTTCATAATGAAAAATGGGTCATTGATCAGAACAACAACAAACGTGCATGCACTTAATAAGAGCTTCAAAATACATAACAAACTGACAGAATTTAAGGAAAAAATAGACAATTTTACAATCATAGATGGATATTTGAACACCTCTCTTAGCAAGAGATAGAACAACTAGATCCCCCCATCACTAGTGACACAGACCATCTGGATAACACTATCACCCACCTTAGCCTAATTGATAGCTATAGAACATTATACTCAACATCTGCAGAATACACGTCATTTTCAAGTGCACAATTATGTATTAACATTCACCAAGATTGACCATATGTTCACCCACAGAACAAGTGTCAATAAATATAATAGAATTGAAATCATACAGAGTATGCTATTTAATTACAATGGAATTAAATTAGAAATTAATAACCATTGATATCTAGAAAAACTCCAAATATTTGGAAATTAAAAGCATATTTCTAAATAGTCCATGGATCAAACAAAGAAATCACAAGATAAATTAGATTATATTTTGAACTGAAGGTTACTGAAAATTCAACATTTCAAAATTTGTGGGATGAAGCTAAAGCGTTTCTTAGAAGGAAATTTATAGATTTAAATGTTTATGTTAAAAAGGAAAAACAAAGTCTAAAACTGATGACTTAAGTTTTACCTGAAGCAACCAGAAAAAGAAGGGCATATCCAACCTAAAGTCAGTATAAGGAAGGAAATAAAGATAAGAAGTGAGAGAAATAGAAAATAAAACATAGGGAAAATTAGTGAAATCAAAAGCCAGATCTTTGAAAAGATCAGCAGAATTGATAAATTTGTCTAGACTGATCAAGAAAAAAATACAAATGACCAGTATCAGGAATGAAAGAGTACTACTGTTGATTCTATACATATTTTTTTTACTATGAGTTCATTATATTTTCTTTTTTTTCTATAGATATTTAAAGGAAAATAAGAGAATATCATGAACAACTTTATACCAACAAATTTGCTACAAAATTAAACAGAAAATCTGAAGACCCTTTTATCTATTTAAAAAAAATTGAACTCCTTAAAGAAGGAAGAAAAAAGGAAGGAAGGAAGCAAGGAAGGAAGGAAGGAAGGCTGTGATAGAGTCACTGGTAAATTCTAAAAAGCATTCAAGGGAAAATAACACCTGTCTTAAACTCTTTTGGAAAATCTTTTATGAGGTCAGAATAAGTCTAATACCAAAACCTGAAAAAGACCTTATAAAACTGGTAGGATTGGCCTACATCCAAAATGGATTCATTCAATCAGGTTAATGTACTAAAAGGGACACTGATGGATCAAAAAAGAAAAAAAAGAAAAAAGAGGAATGAAAACTAACTGAAATATTTTCCCTTTTCTTGTTCTTATCCCTGTTACCTATTTAATAATAAATAGATCAACCTCTTTAGAAATGAAAACTGATCTGTGCACAAATGCCTTGGGCTCCCTTCTCACTTTAAGAGCAGTCTCTCCTCATTAGGCAGCATTTTTACCTCCTGCAGTAAAATGCTGGCGGTGGCGCAGGGGTAATATAGCACAGACCTGCTGGCTTTCAAGGAGGCAGGAAGGAACCTGATTTTGGTCACAAGTTACCTACACACTCAAGACTGGCTTTATTGGTAGTAAAATTCACTTTTTGGTCAAAAACTCTTTGAAGAAAAATCCAGAGCAAAATTATAATTTTACTAAATGTGTTCTCACTTACCCCCTAAAAAAGAAAATAGAGTGAAAGAGAAGAAGGAACGTTTTAAACATTTTTAGAAGAAATGAAATATCTGCATATAAAGGTAGGAAGCAAAGAGTACAGTAACTACTCCCCTCTTTGCCCACCACTGGGGGCAGAGGCAGTGGAAGAACAGGAGTAGCACTGAGGATTATTAGGGGACAGTAATATTTGAAGAAGTTCTACCAAGGAAGCAGAGAAAGTATTTACAAAACGTTCAGAACATAGTTGCTTTACAGAATGGAGGAACTTATGACTGGAATGTCACTGTGACAGAAATCTGTGTGTCCCTCCCTCACCATCCCAAGTGCCTGGCTTGGGCTGATGGTACAGAGAGATCTTTAATGAGGGTCAGTGGAACTGAGATCTTGCTCTGCAACCCGCCTTCCCCAGTTATAGGAATGCATCTTTCTGTTTTAACTCTCAAAGTGGTGGTCAAGGCGCATTTAATTAGTAATTGTTCTGGTCAAGGTAGAATAACAGGAAAAAGATTTACCCTCCCAACTCAAACAACTAAGAAAAAATGGACAAAATATATGAAACAGCATTTTTCAAACCCTGGACATGAAGCAGTACAGAACAGTGATCTCTGAAGGAAGGAAAACGTGTGACGTGAGTCACAAGTTGCCCAGCTTATGTCTAGAGAGTTTCCAGATAAGGAGGTCTTTCTGAGCTGGCAGCCCAAGGGAGGCTAAAGCATAGTTCCTAAAGCAGAGTCCCAGAGAGGAGAGAACTATCTAGAGAGAGGGTGTGTAAAGGATCCTCCCTGAGTCTTCAGCTGACAGTTGATCAGTGCATGCATATGAAGAAGCTACCTGAGACCAGGGAAAATCCTTCCCGAGAGGAGCACAGGAAAAATGTCTATGCTCACACAAGGTTGTGCTCCCACAAATCTGAGCAGAAAACCTCTTACTTCAATATCCTTATGGCACTGAGTAGAGTATTTGGAAGGGTAGTGCCTCAGTAGAGGGGAAAAATTAGCCTAAATCAAAGGTTGCTCTGATCCCACGAAAAATAAACAAATAAATGCCTCCAAAGGATCAAATTAACTTAAATGCTTCCCAGAACAAAGTTCAGGAATTTTTATATAAATACAAAAATATCTAGCACCTAACAAGGTAAAATTCATAATATCTGACATTCAGTAAAAAATCACTAAGCATGCAGGAAAATGCAATGTATAAAGCAAAGACAAAAGTCAAAAAGTAGAACAGACGTAGAAATGTCACAGATAAAATCAGCAGACAAAGACATTACAAAAGTTATCACAACTATATTCCACGCATTCAAGAGGTAGGAGAAACACTGAGCATAGTTAATTGATACATGAAATACATAAAAAGACATATTGAACTTTAAGAGATAAAAAATACACTGGGTGGATTTAACAGCAGATTAGACATCACAGAAGAAAAGATTAGTGAATTTAAAGACATAGGAATAAAAACTATCCAAAATGAAGCACAAAGAGAAAAAAGACTTTAGAAAAAATGAACAAAGTCTCAATGAGCTGTGAGACAACTTCAAGTAGCTTGATATATGTATAATTGGAATCCCTGAAGGGGGGGTACAGAAAAATATTTGAAAAATAGATAATTTTTGACTGATGAACTGTCATGCACATTCAGGTTATTTGACTATGTTCTAATTCTCTATATTTTCGTGGTTTTAAGTATATACTATTTTCTGAATATGGTAACTAAAAATACATTTTACCTGGAAATGTCTAATATTTAAAAACAAGCCCACATTTTAAATCTGAAATCATGCTTACTCTACCAAATAGATGAGTGGTTTTCAGAATACATTCAAGAGGTAAAATGAAGCTCTAATATAAATTTATCTCCTACTTTTTGTGGCCCTGAATAGTGAAGCATTACTGATGAAGAAGTTAAGAAATTTCTCACACAGAGGTTTTCTCCATCTGACTGAGATGAAGGTAGCTTGTGAAAGTGAAGAAAAGAAAAGAAAGAAATTTTGCTCATGGGTTGCAGAGAAAAATCAGCAAACTGTGGTATGAATGATATCAGAGAGAACGCACATTGACAAGTTTTAGATCAAAATGAGAAAAAAGGAAGGAGAAAAAACATCAGGAACAATATATCAAATCATTGTTGTATGCCTTAAACTTATAGAATGTTATGTGTCAATTACATCTCAATAAAAGTGGAAGAAGTCTGGAACAAGCTTAAAGAGTGGGAAGTGAAACTTGATCTAGTCAGGAAGGTGTAATTCATACACATTCAGACATTCATGGGTGTTTTGGTTTGATCAAACATAAAGCACTTGATTTAGGATGAGACTCTATCTACTTCTGCTTAATCTAATTCTACTTTATGCAGTCAATATTACACTGACTATTGAAAATCTGAACCAAATTTTCCCCTATTTGGGATTAGGATGATAATTAGAGATATAAACAATAATAAGTTGCACTTTGGTCCTCTTAAGACAAAGAGGCAGAAGAAGCAAACAGTGCTTTTTGCTTCAAAAATTTGTCTGTTGACCACACTGTTATAAAGCATATTGTATATTTTTTCCATATGCACAACGGTAACATTGGAGGCTGAAATGTTGAGCCAAGACTCAATTTAAAATAAAAAAACAGAAATGATAAAGAAAAAGGTGTGAGGACAAGGGAAAAGCAACAATATTAATAAAAGCTCCTCACTCAGTTTAAATACTAAGATTAATATTCTCAAAGTCAAAAACTTTAGAGCTAAGGTATTTTCATGCAATCTCCTCATTTCCTGGGGGTAAAGAGACTACCTGAGTTATGCATCTACTTAGTTTACGGGAAGGGACTGAGATGCAAGTCTCCTGAATCACATCCCTGAGCCCTATCCACTGAACCCACCAATTTATTTAAGAGGCAAGGGAGTATGAACTTGTTGTATACGTTGATTTAACATGGGACTCTAATGCACCTTAAAGTGTATATTAACATTCATAAAAAATACTCTTCCTTATATAACCTTGATCTACCTTGACCTACTACACTTTCTATATGAAACATTAATTCCATATTTCATTACTAATAATTTTGGGTTCTCAGAATTTAGAAGCACTTTTGACGGTGCTGGTTTGGATGAACTCAGCTCTCTTAAAAGATCTGTCTACGGAAGAGATGATCCCTTCTTTAACCTTTTGATAAATGGTCCCCTTTAGGCCTTGTAAGCAATCCAAATTCACTCCATTAATTGTTATTTTCATAAATTGTCATTCCAGCGTCTTTCAGAGGAACACTTGAGGGGCTGAGAGCCAAGAAATCTGAATCCTGGCCTGGCCTCACCTCTGCTCGGTGCTTGGTAAGTCGTGGAACTGATAGGGATCTTGGATTTCTCAGGATAAGCAGAGGAGACAGAATGCTCTCTAGGTTTCTCTACATCTTTCTTATTTCAATTGTAAAGGTTAGGAGAGCAAGAATCTCTAGTCTTATATTTGCAACTATATCATTTATTTTCTTTCCTTCCCTTTCCTGTTCTGTACCCATCAACAAGTAGAAGGATCCGTGAAAAGACATAGAGTAGGGGTGAGCTAAAAGAATTGTTATAATTTTTTATATCTTACTTTTAAACATGAGCTCTAGAACTGCTTCTTTTTCTCTCCTGAGTTTACTGGCCACGTGGGCCTTGCTTCGGCAACTATGTAATACATTAGTAATAGCATTGGTAATCAGACTTTTTGATGAGCAGCGTGATGAAATTACAAAAGTTGAAGAATTAAGACTGCCTTTACAAATTTATGGTTTAAATGTAAACTAATTTCAGAGCAATTCTTTAATTTTTGCTTCTTTTATTTGTCCTGAACTCTTTTCCCTTTTCCTTAATTCTCATTCAGATTTCCTTCCCTGATTTTGTAGTATAGATGATCTCATTTGCTAAGCTATTTTGATCTTATTTTCAACTGTAGGTACCAATAAATGACAACTACGCTGACAGCCTTCATACCTAGTAAAAAGTCTATCCATCTAAGTTATGTCAAATAAGCAGAAATATTTTGCTCTAAACAAATTAAATATCTATGTCAAATATACTCCTCCATAGTATAAATACAGCTTCCAAAGCTCCTATTTTAAAACCATAGGTATTAGAAAGATGCATGTACAAATGCTTTGAGTTATAGAAATCCAAGCTGTAATCATCATAATAGGTAATTCTACTTTAGGTAGTTTTATATTGCTTATGGAATTTTCTAGTATGGCGTTATATTAAAACATTCAACCAAAATTTCCTGAACACCATTTATGAGCATTGTACATATATAAAAAATGACTTTAGTTAGCTGACATTAGTGGTAGCATGCCTACCACTAGTACATCAAAGAGTATACATGCATCAGTATCAGCCTGAGATATGAATTCACCTTCAATACGGTATTTGATCTCATAAATTCAACAGTTTATACCTCAAAGGAAGGGGTGGATTTTCTGCTGTTTTTATTTACGATAAAAACTGAATCTTAACTAGCCATATGGGAATATGGTAGACAATAATCCATTGTTGAACATTAGTCTTAGTATTTAACATTAGTCTTAGTATTTATCTGATTTATTGACTGAATGAAATGAGGTCTCTGATTCAACTCAAGAGTTGGGCATTTCACACTTTATAGTTTGTAGAACTGTTTAATTATCATTAAATTTCAAAGAAGTCTATTGATGTTGAGCAAATTTGGCCTAATACTATGAGATATCAAGACATATCTTATGTTCAATTTGTGGTTCAACCTCTCTTCCTAAAAGGAAACAGTAACTGGTGAATCTTTTTGAATAAGCCATGTGTGTGTGCCTTTGTGTGTGTGTGTGTGTGTGTGTGTGTGTGAGAGAGAGAGAGAAACAGGCTAACAAGATTTCATCAATTATCTCTTTGGCTATGTGGCAACCAAATAAGTAGGTGTTGCTTCAAGTATTTAGGATAAAATTGACTAAAAAAGTAGATTTGGGCAAAACTTGTATGGGTTCTGTGTGTGTGTGTGTGCGTGTGTGTTTGTGTTCCCACGTGTTTGTAAAATGGTGTCATAAATTTTCTCCAGGGAAATTTTCAGGATAGATTTAGTTTTCAAAATTGTTTTAGTATTATTATTATTATTTATTATTATTATTATTAGTGGTAGTAGTAGTAGTAGTAGTAGTAGAAAGGTATGAATTGGCTGTGGTTTTGCTACTGTTTCTAAAATATAAACTTGCTGTTACTCAGTAGTACCTGGCACTTTAAGTTTTAGTGTGGATATAAGCCCATATTTTGCAAATGTTTGACCATTATTTAAATGCAAAATTAGGAAGTGGTGTATTTCATCTTACATTTTCTTTCTAGTTGTATCAAGCTTTTTGACATTGTATCCCCCTTCAAGGGCCCTCACAAATGTAATTCTTGCCTTTATGTAGTTTTTAAAATTAGGAATTTGAATCCAAGGAAGAGCCTCAAGAAACAGGATAGACTCCTCCAGGATAAATCGTAAGAATAAATATTCTTGAAAACTTGAAAGTGGATGTGACTACCCAGAAATACAGACCATGCAGTAACACCCCAGCAATTGTCAAACCCATGAACCCATTTCCATGTCTCACAAGCAATCCTTGCCCTCTCAGAACCTTTTCTTTTTTTTTTAATAGAATTTAATTTTTATTTATTTATTTTGGCCACACCACATGGCATGCAGGATCTTAGTTCCCCGACCAGGGATCGAACCCGTGCCCCCTGCAGTGGAAGCACAGAGTCCTAACCACTGGGCTGCCAGGGAATTCCCCTCAGAACCTTTTCTTCGCAATCAAATTGACCAGAAAATATCCCTCTCCTCCTTCAGCTCCTAACTTTGTAGGCTGCAAACTCATAAATGAAGTCAGGCTGTTGATATTATGCTTACATTCTACACAGAAATGTTATAAATTTAAATGAAGCAATACCTATATTCTAGCTCCTCAAATGAATAGTTCATTCCATATAAATAGAAGGATTATTAATAACTACATTCTGTTTTTCTATTCCCTCTGTAGCTTCAATTAGTTATATAGATATTCACTCCCTTCTTTTTACCTGTGTACTATTTAAAAATCTTTATTCAACTGAAGAAGCGGCTCTGTTTTGTGGAATATGTAAAATAACTCAAAAGAAACATTTACTTCCTGGGGATTATTAAATGGCTAAAGAGGAGCCACATATAAATTCTAGAAATGTCCATTCAAGTGGACAGAAGTCTTTTTATCCTTTGAGATTTTCCTAATTAGGAGACAAGTACAGTAAGACAAATCTTGGAAATTAGAAGAACATTTTAATCCTAAAAACTTCAGTGATTAGTACGTATTTGGAATGTCATATAAAATTCAAAGCAAAAACAAACTGAAGAATTAAGTTAACATAATTGCTGCACTTGTATTTTTTGGCACTGTTGGATAGGCCATCTCACCTGAGAGCATCCAGCGGCGTAAACTTGGATAAACCACTTGACCCCTCTAGGACTTAGTCTATTCATTTGGGCCAAGTGATTCATAAGGTCTGTTCCAGGTCTAAAAACACTGAGGGTTTGTATTATTGGTAAGGAACAAAGCTCAGATTGACAAATGTTGCAAAGCTCTACTTCAAATACAAGACATGTCACACCTTGTGAGGGGGCTGGATGGGCAAGTGTAGGAGGGAGAACAAGGGGGAAGCTATGTCTGGGGGAGGTGAGTAATCAGCCAGAAATGAGAAGGAGATTTTTGTGTGGGTGTATACAACAATCCCACCACAGCAGTAAAGGCCAGGTTTTGGAAGCCCTGAACTCTGAAATTGGGGGTTTAGTTTTTATCTGTAGGCAACAGAATTTTATCTGTATAAAAATTTTATCTGTTATAAAAATAACAGATTTTTATCTGTATTCCCCAACGAGTGGGATAAGGAGCACTGGAGACTCTTCAGTAGGGTAACAGCACTAATCATAACAATGGCTAAATTTTATTATGCCCTACTGTTATGTCAGGCATTGTTCCTCATCCTTTACGTAATTAACTCATAGAAATAATGGAAACAACTACGGATTAGGTGTTGTTATTATTGCTTTTGTTAAAAAAGAAAACAGAGGGAAAGGAGAATTTAAGCAATGTGGCTAACCACAAACACAAAAATATTTTAGAAAAAAGGCCCACTAAAGATGAGATTGAGAATGATTTGGAGAGGGGCCAACATATATGAATTTATTTTCAGAAATTTGATTTTTGGAAAAACATTTATTGCTTTTAAAAATATGTGTACATTTTAAGTGTGGTGATCAATCATTATAATGAAGTTTTATTTTTTGGAAGAGAAAAAAATACATTCAGAGTGTTACAGTTGTGTTGGTGAGTTTATAAGAATGCATGTATTAAAGAAAAATGAATTTAAAACCAAAAACCCTCACCCAATCCAAAATAGACCTGGTTATTTGGTCTCTGACACATCTATGTGAAACAATGAATAGTGAATTCTTCCAAACATTTAAGGAATAAATGATACCAATTCTCTACAATCTGTCTCAGAAAACAGAAGCAGGGGAACACTTCCTAACTATTCTATGAGGCCAGCATTACCCTAATACCAAAACCAGACAAAGACATTATAAGAAAAGAAAACTACAGACTAATATGTCTCATGAACATACATGCAAAAATCCTTAAAAACTAGCAAATTGAATCCAACAGTGTATAAGAAGAACTACACACTATAACCAAGTAGGATTTTTCCAGGTATGCAAATTAAGTTCAACATTTGAAAATCAATTTATGTAATTCATCACATCAACAGGCTATGGTAGAAGAATCATATGATCATATCAACAGATGAAGGAAAAGCATTTGACAAAATCCAACACCCATTCATGATCAAAATTCTCATCAAACTAGGAATAGAGGGCAATTTCTCCAACTTCATGAATAGCATCTATATAAGCCCTACAGCTAACAGTGGTAAGAAACTAGAAGCTTTCCCCCTAAGACCTAGAATGAGGCAAGGATGTCCCCTCTCAACACTCCTATTCAACATCATATTGAAAGTCCTGGCTAATATGATAAGAAAAGAAAAAGAAATAAAAGGTATACAGATTGGAAAAGAAGAAATAAAACTGTCTTTGTATACATGACATGACTGACTATGTAGAAAATCCCCCAAAACTGACCGAAAAAAACAACAACAAAAAAACCCTCCTGGAGCTAAGAAGTGACAGTAGCAAGTTTGCAGGCTACCAGGTTAAATATGTAAATATACAAAATTCAATCCCTTTTCTATATTCAAGCAGTGAGCAATTGGAATTTGAAATTAAAAGCATAACATTATATTAGCACCCAAAAATAGTTGGATATAAATTTAACAAAACATATATAAGATTTATCTGAGGAAAAGCATAAAATGCAGACAAAATATATTTTAAAAAGACCTAAATAAATGGAAAGGTATTCTATGTTCATGGATAGGGAGACTCAATATTGTTAAGATGCCAGCTCTTCCCAACTTGATCTACAGATTCAGTGCAATCCCAACCAAAATTTCAGCATGGTACTTTGTGGATATCAACAGAACAATTCTAAAGCCTATATGAAAAAACAAAAGACCTAGAATAGCCAACAAAATATTGAAGAAAAACAAAGTCAGGGAAATGATGATACCCAACTTCAAGACTCATTATAAAGCAATAGCAATCAAGATAGTGTGGTACTAGTGAAAGAAAAGACGAATAGATCAGAGGAACAAAATGGAGAGCTGAGAAACAGATCCACACAAATTCAATTAATTAGTCTGTGACAAATAAGTAAAGGCAATTCAATGAAGAAAGGACAGTCTTTCCAACAAATGGTGCTGGAACAACTGCACATTCACATGCAAAAAAATGAGCCTAAATACAGACCTTCCTTACATCTTTCATAAAAAGTAACTCAAAATGGATCATAGACTAAATGTAAAACACAAAAATAAAACCTCTAGAAGATGACACAGGAGAAAATCTAGGTACCTGGCATTTGGCAATGAATTTTTAGATACCACATCAAAAGCATGATCCATGAAAGAAAAAAAATTGAAAAGTTGGGATTCATTTAAATAAAAAAACTTCTGCTCTGCTAAGAACAATGTTAAGGGAATGAAAGATAAGCCATGGGCTATGAGGAAATATTTGTAAACATATGCCTGATAAAAGGACTTGTATCCAAAACATGTAAAGAAATATTAAGATTCAACAATAAGAAAACAAACCATCCATATAAAAAGTGGGAAAGTAATCTGAACAGACACTTTACCAAAGAAGATGTACAGATGGCAAATAAGCATATGAAAAGATGCTCAACATCATTTGTCATTAGAGACTTTCAAATTAAAACAACAATGAAGTACCACTATATACCTATTAGTAATGGCTAAATTCTAAAACACTGACCAAATACTGGCAAAGATGTAGAGCAACAGAAACTCTCATTCACTTCTGGTAGGAATGTAGAAGGTGACAGCTACTTTAGAAGACAGTTTGACAGGTTTTTTTTTCCCCCAAAGCTAAACATAATGTTAACATATGATTCAGCAATCACTCTCTTATGTATTTATCCAAATGAGCTGAAAACATATGTCCATACAAACACCTGCACACAGATGTTTATAGCAGCTTTATTCATAACTGCCCAAACTTGGAAGCAACCAAGATGTCCTTCAGTAGGTGAAAGGATAAACAAACTGCAGTATATCCAGACAATGGAATATTATGTAGAAATAAAAAGAAACTGGCTGGGGCTTCCCTGGTGGTGCAGTCGTTGAGAATACGCCTGCCAATGCAGGGGACATGGGTTCGAACCCTGGTCTGGGAAGATCCCACATGTCGCAGAGCAACTAAGCCCGTGCGCCACAACTACTGAGCCTGTGCTCTAGAGCCTGCGTGCCACGACTACTGAGCCCACATGCCACAATTACCGAAGCCCGTGTGCCTAGAGCCCGTGCTCTGCAATAAGAGAAGCCACTGCAATGAGAAGCCCGTGCACCGCAGTGAAGAGTAGCCCCCGCTCACCGCAACTAGAGAAAGCCCACGCGCAGCAACAAAGACCCAACGCGGCCAAAAATAAATAAATAAATTAAAGAAAAAAAAACTGTAAAAGACTTCACAAAAGGTATTAAAAAAAATGAGCTATGAAACCATCAAAAGACATGAAGGAAACTTAAATGCATACTAATAACTAAAAGAAGCCCATCTGAAAAGCCTCCATACCGTATGATTCCAACTGTATGACATTCTGGAAAACGCAAAACTATGGAGACGGTAAAAAGATCAGTGTTGCTAGGGGTTCCGGAGGAGGGGGACAGCACAGTGGATTTTTAGAGCAGTGAAACTATTTAATTAGCAATAATATATTAATACTGGTTCATCGTTTGTAACAAATGTACCACAGCAATGCAAGATGTTAAAAACAGGGGAATCTGGATGTGGGGTGGATGGAGTATAAGGGAACTCTCTGCGCTTTGGTATTTCTGTTCAATTTTTTTGTAAACCTAAAACTGCTCTAAGAAATACATTCTATTAATTAAAAAAATAAAATCAACTTAATCTAAAACAGACTTTTTTTTTGGTCTAGGGTATATACCTAAGTGGAAAAATGAATAGTGTTTTTATAAAAGTTTGACAACAGTCGCAGAGAGAACCAGAGGGAAGCAAGCATACAACAGAGAGATGTGATTCCTTCTTCCTGTTCCTCTGGCTTCCAGTACTGCCCCTTCATTCCACACTGATGCCAGAATGACCCGTTACAAGCAAATGTAAACAAGCCACTCTCCTCTTAAACTTCCTCAAGAAAAACCCATGGGCCGCAAGATAAAGCTGAAACTCCTCGGTATGGCGTGCAAGGTCTGTAGCAGTCAGGTGGGCTCCACTTCTTGGCCCCCCCTGAGTCATTTCATCCCACCCGCTATATTTACAATTCCTCAAGAGGTTTTTCACAAATAGGAAAGTCCTTCTCTGGTCGTGCAAGCTCCTGCTTATTCTTCAAATGTCAGTTAGGGAGTCCTTTACCTAAGTCTTCTCTGAGCTTCCCAGGCAGCTTTAAGATCCTTTTTCCTGGTACATAGTCCCCATGAGATAAATACCACATTGTGATATAATGGTTCATTTCCATATCTGGCACCTCATTTGACCCAAGTTCCTTTAGGGGAACCACTATGTTGTATTTGTCTTTATATCCCTAGCATGTCAAACAGAGCCTAGTATATATATATAGTAGGTGTTGAATAAATGCTTACTGAATAAACACCAGGAGCTGAATTTTCAAGCTCTGGTTCACCGCAGCCTCTACGGTAATATCTTCTAGCTAGTATTTTAACAGTTCACACTTCTCTAATTAATTCTCACTTGTATATATAGTGAACTCTTGATTATCCACAAGAGGATTACCCACATTGTAGTTTAGTGTAGCAAATCTTACTTTTAACTTCTTGTTGACATCACCAGCTGTTTACTTGTGTCCTTCAATGACATTGTCACCAATTCCATCTACTTTTACTCCTGTATCAGCCAAGAGCATGGCAGAAGTTGGGGGAAAAGAAAGGTATTTTTAAAGAAACAAACATTTATTTGCCTCTCCTTACCTAAGGTTCTGGGCCTAAAAATGCAAGAGATCCCGAAGACAGAAAAAGAGAGGAGACCAAGTGAAGCCTGATAATTCTGTATCTCAAACTACAAATCTTTGCATAGCTTTGAGGATATGCTACTTAACAAATAATACTATATACTATATATTCTACATCAATTATATTAGTATTTTATAACTCCTAGCTTTTTCAGTGTCTTTGGATTCACCAACTTGATGCTCATACTGGCATACGATGTTTAGGAATAAACAAGAGCAGCCGCACACGCCTAAGATAATCATATATTAAACACTATCTCCAATTTGACTGCTAGCAAAGACAAAAAATAAATACTTCAATCTCAGGCACAGGTTTTTTTGTTTTGTTTTGTTTTATGCTTCCCTGATTATGTTTTATGAAACTATTTTTTTAATGTCATTTACATTAAACTCTTGAGCTCCTGACTGTGTCTTAGATTTGTCTGAAGGCCCCCGGTAGTTATTCTTCTTTTAAATTTAAAAGCCTAATGAACCCAGATTTTCAAAAGTAGCTAATATTGGGTTGAGGGCCAAACAATATAATGATGCAGAGCTACTTGCATTATTCCTGGAGCTATTTGATTTTGACAAGCCCACATTTGGTAATTAACATGAGAATGCCCCCTTGGGCCATTCTCCTGTTAGCTAAAATATCTTATAAATTACTGTAATAAAAGGGGGAAAAAAGGAACACGCTGCCTGTCAATGTTTCAACTTATCTAGCAAGAGGAGGAGACAAAGCCCTGGATCTGGAAACATACAGATGCCAAATGGGAATGTAAATTCTACCGTCTGCCCCAACAGGAGAGAGTTGCCTATTCAATGGTGGGACAGGCGTGCAAGCATCAACTGATTTCCCACAGTGAAAGGCATGTTGCCCCTTGGATAGGTAGAATTTTTATGATTCACATTTGCACTTAGGCAGTGATATCATCATCTACTAAATACCAGGTCAGTGGACACAGCATGTGTAATTGAAGAAGCAGCTTCATATATTCCGTTTTTAAGGTCTCTTGGCAGAGTTTAATAAATAATACCATCTACCAATGATGGAAAGTACAGTCTAATTTATTATACTAATCTAGATGAATGTATTAACATGGTCGTAATAGAGATTCTATGTGCATTTGTGGTTAGGAGTCAAATGTCTCTCTTCACTACCTCTGTTTGCCCCCATCTGGCTACAAGCTTGTAATCAGATAAACGAATTGGAAGTAGACAAATGATCAGGTTTTATAGTTTATTTTCTTGGGACGAAGATTTAGCAATGATGTAATTCTATTTCTGGCAAAGAGAAATAACAGCCTGTGACTATTTCCTTAGAATTGACTTTTAAAATTCTTTCAGTCCACGCTTTTTTTTCTGTTCCACCCATACACACATTTATCAGCCTCCTGTAGACATAAAGGCCATCAAAAGATAATATGACACAACAAGGAATACATTCTTCACAGGCAACGTGGAGACTATTGTGTCTAAACATATCTATATTGATACACTCTGAATACCAGGTCATCAGGTCAAGGCATATGCAACAAATGTGTCTAAAAATAAACTTTATTTTCTCACAGTACAGTTTTACCTACCGTTACCTAACCAACTTTTATTATCTTCAATTTATCTTATTCTGGGACACTAAGCATGCTATTTGCAGTTGACAACAGCTGCTGATTGAAACAAAAGTTTTCAATGTTCTATTACATAGGGTCTTTTTTAATACTCCAGTTAAACACCAGACGGAATCAATGGGTATAAAATGTAGACTTATTGATAAAAATTCTGAGCCTGCAGTAGAATATAGCACAAAAATAGCTGTGTGTAATCCATAGCAGACAAAATTTGCTACTACTGCTGAATTTTAACAGGAACAGATCCAAAATTATGTCAGTGTTCCCATTTTTGTGCCACAGAGTAATGACATTTAATCAGGAATATTACTACACTCTTTTGGTGACAGCTGAGACACAAAACCAGCCAGCTGATGCAATTCCTGTCTTATTGTTGGCGGCCTATAGGCAGCAGCCACAAACAGGAAGCTGCCTTACCTTGTATATATTATCAGAGGAAACTTTACCAAACAAGGCTTGCAGACAGACCGCAAATGGAGTCCATCACGTTTCCCAAAGACCTCTGGAATCATCCTAGTCTTCACCTATCCCTGTGGCCGAAGGGAGCTTAAGGATTTAACCGTTCTAGTTCTTTTAATACAATGGTGCTGCCCTTGTCAGGTGTGAGGCAACATGAGGTTTGCAGAATACAACCGCCATAGCTCCTGCTCAGTGAGATCGATGGCCTATAATTACCTGGGAATTACTTGGACACAAATCAATGGTGTATTACGTCCCATTCATAATGAGCAGGGTAACTTCTGCCCAGTCTGCGGATGTCATGATAAAGACAATATCCCCATCTGCTTCCTCTGCCTGCCCAAACTGCACGTGATCCAGCCCAGAAAGACTGGGGACATGGGAAGAGGACTTCAGGCAGGCAGGGTGTGGGGCTGCATGCCTTCCAACTCTGAAAAAGGCCCTCAGTGCGGTGTTTGCAGGTTTTCCCTCAACCCCATGTGCGTGAAGATTGACATCTCTGAGATAAAAGGCACCGCATTCCATTAGATGTCATCAGCTGGCCAGCCTCCTCCCCCGGCCACACCCCAAGGGATCCAGCCACATTCTGATGACATCCATCAAGCTCCGGATTCCAGCTCAACAGTTTGCAGTAATTTCTCCATCTTGCAGCTTTCACTGAAAGAAGGCGGGGGCGGGGAGGAGGGGGGAGGGCGGGACGGGGGCGGGGTACCCAGGCAAATGGTGGGGAGGGGTTGCTCGGCACTATTTGACCAAACACCGAACGTGTAGCCCCATAACTAAACTACCACAAACATACCACTCTGTCCTGTAATACTTCTTAAAAGTAAAGGAACAGAGCAGGAGTCCTGCTGGATTCCCCTTAGCAACCTGACAGGAGCCCACAAGGTCAGCTAGCAGGAAGCCTAGAAAATTATACCGTGGGGAATTATCAGCTAAATTATTTCACTATACTCAGGATTTTTACTCTTCTCCCCAAGACAGTGGCCTCTTGCTACCCAGATTAGAAACATGCATAAAAGGACAGGAATGACAAAAGGAGGGGGAAAGGAAAGGGAAACATTTAAAATTAACTCCTTATTTATCTTATTATATATACACACACATATATGTACGTATATGTGTGTATGTGTACATATATATGTGTGTGTGTATATATATATATGTATATATATATATACACACACACACACACACACACACACACACACACACATATATATTTTTTGGCTTTGGTTTTTGTTTTGATGCTACTCCTTGAGGCAGCTGCCCAGGGATCCAATCTGCTTGTTTTCTTTTTCTCTGTCCATGATGCTTCTTATCCTTTTTGTTTGGGGTGGAAGGACAATGGGGGCTGGGCTGGAGACTGCCTCACGATCAGGTTTGCTGCACAAGCTATAGCAGCAGGAGCAAGCATGATTTATCAATTAACAGGTAATGAAAAAAATTCTCTGCAATTAAAGATATGATTTTGCTCAAACAGGAAGCGGCACCATACAACTGTGTACCCCTCTAAGGAATACTCAGCTCCTGTCACTAATGTGGAACACAGCTAATTTTAACAGAGTGTGTGTGGGTCCCTTGGGGGACTCCATGTTGATGAAGGAATATACAGTAGGGAACCCCCAGAGGACCTAGCTGATTGGAGAGCCCCAGGAAAGGTGTAGGGAAATTACATTTCCTGTTTCTTCGGAGAGTTATTAAAGGGAAAGGCAGCTTTAATCACTGAAAGACCAGTTGCTGTATTATTTTTGATTTATATACCAAAACAATACCCTTTATTCCTTGGTTGCTTTTTAATATATATGTCAGCTTAGTCAATATTATATTTCAGCATAACATATAAATAGCTGTAGGATCTTGTTTAAAATGTGAAGGGTTTTGAAAGATTATACAAGATAAAATGTATTATTGCTACTCAACCAAAAATCAGAGAAAATTAAAATAGACAGAAATTTTCCTTTTTTTTTTCCTTTCACGTGAATCAAGTTTTTTTGTTTTTTTTTTTTTAAAGAAATGAACCATGAATTTCCTAATGATATAAAAAAAAGTTGTAGGGTTTCCTGTATTTTCTTTTTCTGGATATACAGACAGTTTCCTTAGAAAATTTTCATTTCTGTGCTATAAATGTAGAAAGGACAGAGTGATTGGTTGAAATTAGGTTTACGTCACTCTCCTTAAAATACTTCTATATGGTCAATATTTTACATCAATAAATTAATAAACTTTGGGGATAGAGGAAACTTCAGATCACCTAGTTCAACCCTTTCATTTTTCAGGTAAGAAAACACAGAGAAAGCTTAAGTACTAACAGTGATACAACAATAACCACAATAAATCTAACATCAGTTGGGTAATTACTCTGCTAGGCACTGCTCTGAGCCTGTTGCATATATTATTTTATTTAATTCTCACAATATGAGGTATTATTATAATTACCACTATTATTATTTTCATCTAAGGAGAGGCTCAGGCTTAGAGAGGGTGAGTGATTCACTCAAGGGCACACCCGAGAAGGGCATTGGCAGGACGTGGGACCAGACAGTTTGGACTCTGGAATCTGTGGCCTTAACCACTAGGCTATGCTCTCTCTTCTGTCACACACTGATTACAGAGGCATAGGCACTAGACCCCAGATCCCTTGATTTCAGGTCTAACGTAAAAAGAAAATGATTTGATATCTATTAGATTATGCTGAAATACTCTCTGCACCAACAGATCACCTCACAATGTTGAATTTCAAGAAGAAAGTCCCAATACCAATTCCAGCTGAGAAACCAAACAGGACACCACACGTGCATGTCAGTGAGGGTGCTGAATGGGGCTGTTTGTCTGGTGGGAATGCAAATGACCTCGGGGAAAATTAGGCGGGGAGGGCTACTGCTGCTGTGACCTCTGACCTCCCAGAAAGATACCCCTGGGTCCCCCTCTAACCCCCAGGTTAAGTCTCCCCACATCACAGTCCAGTCCAAACCTGATTACGTTGATAAAAACAAGTGTTCCGTTTCTATGCTTTTAAAATTTAACTGAAAGATCAAGTCTTCCTAAAACAGCCAAAATCTATAACCGTTCTCACAAACACCCTCACTGAAAACTCCTCTGCTTGCCAAAGCAGTGTTAAAGAACAACTACGGTGTGGGGCATGAGTGCAAACAGCTTTACTTTTAAAACATAAACCAAAAAAAGAAAAAAAACAATACAGTCTAGCAACTATAAGTGATGGAGAACGCTCCTTCAAACCCTGCCCCACAGTATTACCTCGGGCAAAGGTTTCCTCTTCTGTTAGAACTGTAACATTTGGAAACAAGCTGCCCCTGCAAGCTTTGTTCTTGTTTCTTTGGAGGACTCCTCTGACAGTTCCTAACTGCATTATCAAGATTTGTCTCGCTGGTAATGGCCAATTCATTTGTATTACCACACTTAGACCTTACACTAAGCAGACAATCACAGGTATGAAGAGTGGTCCCACTGATTTCACTGGAACTGACTGTTCCGACCGGCTCAGAAGAGAACACCAGCAGGAAATCGAGTCGGTCCTCCTCATCCCTCCCGTGCAGTTTCCCGGCACTCTTACAGACCCGCAGACGGATTGATGGACAGACAGTGCGCATGCGCGTGGGCACTCCTCCCCACGCCCCGCCCCCACCCCCCCATTAACCCCAGAGGAGGAACTGACTCCGGGAGAGGATAAGAGGCTTGCCACGTGGCAAAGTCAGTGCCTTGACCTGAGGACAACTGACCAGTGTATTTTATGCAGCACTATTTCCTAAAAGCATAAAGAAGTCCCCCATTACTGCGGGTGTTCAGGATTCTCCTTTCTATGGCCCTTGCTCGGTGACTCCATCTTACAAGTGATCAGTTTCCCCGGCCTCTCTTTAAGGCCTTCCCTACAGACATCCTTACCCACTGGGGTAGCGCCCCCACTGGTAGAATCAGGCACAAAACAGTGCTGAGGGCTTCCTGGGAGGCCGAGGTCCCGGCCACTCAGTCCTTGCCACGTGGCTGGACTCGCCCGTCCAGCTTCCGAGGACGATACCTCACAGGGATTCATCTCCTCCGCTCTGAAAACAGCTGAGCTACTGAAGGCATCCTCAGCATCGAAAAAAGGAGGGTGCTAGACACCAGCGATGTTTCCAAGAATTTGTTTAGGAAAATAAACACTAGAAAGTTATTTAGAGGTTCAAAATACGAAAAAAGAATAAAGATAACCCTGAGTCATATTCTAATTTTTATAGGTACAATTTGTACCTATCTTTCAGTAGATGAGAGAGGTGGCACACATGAAACAGATCATGAACCAGCAGTGTGAAACCAGGGAAATGAACCAGCTGCTGTGAAAGCCACCTCTCTTACTCTCTGAGAAAGAGGAGAGGGTGGGAGTGGGGAGGAGAGAGTGCAGGAAAGGCAGGAATAAAGGAGCTGATTGTACCGACAGGAGCATTAGCTTAGAAGTCTGTGGACTGTCTTTCAGCTAATGAACAGAAAATGCTGGATCAGAAAATAATAATTGTATGTGAATGATCTTTCATACTTTTGAAATGATAATAATTTGTTCCGGAAGGGCCTTAAAGATCATTTCATTCAAGGCCCTGGTTTAACGTGACATGAAACCAAGGAACTGAGGTTGAAGGGAACTGACTTATCCTCACGTCCACAAGCAAGCTGGTGGCGAGAGCCTGGCCTCCTGGCCCGCCGCCTTACCCTCTCCACTGACCCAGGCTGCCTGGCCATCCAACAGGCCAAAAGGCACAAGAGAGCCCCTTTCAAGCAAGCAAGGAGGTACAGAGTACAAAGTGGTTGGGTTTCGGCTGTTTAGCTATGTTTCTGAACACACAGGAGGCACCCTCTCTTCTCCATCTGGATGAACCTATGAGACCGTTTGGGTTGTTGACTAAGCCATCCCACGTGCCTCCACCAAGCCAGAAATACAAAAAGACCATAAAGTCCAGAAGAGCAAAGGAATCCAGCAAAAGGCCATGTCCAAAAAGTCAATGCAGGAAAGCTGCCACATGAATACACTGTGTCCCCTTGTGAGAGGCATGATGACAAAGATGGGAGAGCAACTGCCGTCTTCTGAGTGCCTTCCTTCCAGGTGTTACTCCATCTTCACACACCCCTTTCGTAGATGAGACAATTGAGGCCGGAAGTGTTAAGTGACCTGCCTACTGCACAGAGAACCAATACTCCAACCCAGGTCCACTTGAGTCCAGGTTCTTTCTTTGAGACCCTGTTCCCTGTCTCTCGATAAGTGCTCTGCGTGAGTAATACAGCAACTAGGTGTTTGGGTGAAATGAGACTGTGGTATCAGCTCATAATTTACATCTTATGTGCTTCATCCAAAAAATGCCAGATTTCTCTCTGTTCCTGAATGAAAAGAAAAGGCCGTCTCTTCTCAGCTTCCCTTTCTGATCCCACCCTGATACTTGGAAGAACGAAAAGGACAGCAGCCAACACGAAGGAAAGGAACATCTCTCGGCTAAGACTGCGGTGCCAAAGAAAGCGAGAAAGCAGGAACAAAGTAACAAATTATACTGTCAGAGAAAATGTGAACTTTTTGATTGGGGATGACATTTATTTTAAGTGTGCAATGACGGCAGGGAATCTGTCAGGGTAAGACATGGCAGAGGTTTCAGCGTTTCTTAAGAGTGTCGTGGGAATTTAGCTAAAACTGTTAAAACTGACACCATTGGCTTTTGTTAACACATTAAGCACGGGAAAAGTGCCAGTCAGCATATCTTCCATAGCTTCAGTTCAGTTAAATCATCTGGAAGATGCATAAAACTGGGGGGTAGAGGGAGGGGATAATAACGGCTACATTTTTCAACACATGGGGAGTCTGAGGGGAGAAGGCCGGTGCCATTTTGATAAGAATGACAAATGATTCCTTTAAGATATAGCTCCCTACAAGGCAGAAGGGGTGGGGAGGGCATTTTTATGGGCCCTGCTATATTCCTAAGGATATTTTAGTATAGGAAACAAAGTACTGCATGACATTAAGATTCCCAGAGGAAAATAATCATTGGTCAACACATAGATGCACACACATGCATGTGGCTGAAGTAACACTGAAGGCCTGCCTCAAACTTTCTGCTTTAAAATAGACTCAGTGATTATTTCAGAGTTAGGCTGAGTGAGAAAAAGCAGAAATTCCACTGTTTACCCAGTGAGATAAACTCAATCAAACGCAAAGGCACTATTGCTTCTCCATGAAATCTTCAAAAGAACCCAATAAACTGAACCTTGCCTTGACCTGATTCCTCTCCAGAAGCAGATCAAAAGAAAAGAAAATTGAAAGCTTGACAATGCCATGGTTTCCAAGAGTTAAATGGGTCTGAGCTCTTGGTGACCAGAACGCTATATTGAAATGGTAGCCTAAGCTTCTTGGACAAATGTTTTGATGGAAGCCGAAGAATTTCGTTTTCAGCACCCTTTGGCTAGTAAATGAAAAATTACATGTTTGTGTCATAGGAAGATTTAAGAAAAAGAGCTTGGCGTTAATGTTTGAAGAGCACAAAAGATATTGTAGTCCTGCCAAATTGTGCTAGAAAATGCAATGCCTTTTACCTTAACTCCATCCATGTGCTTTGCAAGACCTTAGGAAGTGAAATATTCCCTGGAAGTGAGGAAGTCCTCTGGGGGCCATTTCTCCTTAGGGCACAGCAAACTGAAATTCAGTGCTAGGGTCCCCTTATTGACTCTCGACTAAAGAAAAGCCTTCAATTTGGCAAAACTATGAAGCAAATGACTTACTGCCCTTTGGCAGAGACTGAACCCTGCATGTACTTCTGCGTCAGGATTTACACGCTTTGTAGTCTGCAGAGACTCTGAGTTTGCTGGTATCTGACTTGGGATTTTCTGGTCAGCTTCCAGGAGAGTGTTTATTGTCCATAGGTTAGGGTGCCTTTCATTTAAAGCCTTTCCCGGCTCCCTGGTTATCCGTGAACGATTACTCCATGCTCAGATTTGTAAGCA
Source organism: Balaenoptera ricei (assembly GCF_028023285.1). Lineage (NCBI taxonomy): Eukaryota > Metazoa > Chordata > Mammalia > Artiodactyla > Balaenopteridae > Balaenoptera > Balaenoptera ricei. The sequence continues at coordinate 41,962,153 of NC_082652.1, forward strand.
ACAGACTCTAATGAAGGTAAATAAAATAAGCTCCAGTTTTCCAATTATAGCATCGTGACCCCCTCTCTCTACATCACCACCAACTGTCGGTGACCAGTGTAACTTTGCAACATTCCATGTGCAAGGAAGTTTTTGCTCATTTGCGCCTGTCTGGTTTCGCTGATAAAACACAGACACAGAATTAAGGGCAAAAACATAGAACTTGGCTGCCAAGAACTGTCTTTCTACTAGGCAAACATCATCTTGTGTAGTTTAAAACACTAAACGTTCTTCCTAAACGGCTGCTCCCATTGTCCTCCCCCTCAACGCCGAAAAGGGAACATATGAGCTTGGACCAAAAGGATCCTTACTTTTGGCTCCAGAAGTGGAGCTGTTGCAGGCATGGCACCTCATCAAATACACCAGACTGTCACCACTTGGACCTGACCAACCTCATTTCCTAGATTCTTCAAGTCCTCCCCCTTATCGATCTTTGGCTATTACCAAGCACAGGCACTCACCAGGCACAGCACCTGGGTTATTCAGACACACCACTACTGATTTTTGAAATTTAAGGGGGAGAAAAAAAAAGATCAAGCGGTTGCCATAAGCATTGTCCAGATTCAGAAAATACTCTTATCCCCAAGTAAAACTGCCTGAAATAAGGTCATTGGAACTGGCCTCACTATTGGCAGCCTTCAGTGGAATCATAGCTCACTAACACATGACCTAATTCTTAGCTCTACTTTCCTTACTGCCTACCTCAAAAGTTCCCGGACTGCTCTTCTGCAGACAAGGAGAGCAGGACTTTCATGGAACAGATGTGGCTTTCATGTCTTAGATTGGCCAGGCAATGGAACCTTGAGAGGGCAAGCCCCAGAAGGGAGAAAAAACAGAGGCAAGTGATCACAAAACTGCCATTTATTTTAACCAATGCATGGATACTCGGGTTGTTTTCTAGATTTTCACAGATACTTTACAGTAGCTTTTCTTTCACATGTTATTGTTTAGCGGCTAAGAAAGGTAGCAGAAGCATTCATTAACATAAATTCTTTGCAAGACTTTGTATTAATTCCAGAAATAAAATTCAGGAGACAGTTACCTAAGAGATTTCTAATTCACATGTGCCCTTTAGTTTGGTTTGTAAAAGCAATTCTAATTAACTATTCTACTAGATTATGGTAATCAGTTCCAAAGTTATTAATCTGCCTACAAACAAAATCACACCTGCTAAAGATGTTCACATTGTTATCAATAGATACGCAAATATTCTTGGTATTGACCTTCCCCTGACATAGGCTAACACAACTAGAAAACTTAATAAGCATCTAATGTCTCACACAACTTTGAAATGACACATTTGGTGTCAACATGTACTCTGTATCATATTTTCTACACTATAATCCTCTTCTTCAGCATTCTCAACATAGCATTAAAGAGTGAATTTTCCTTAAAGCTAGTTTTCTAGCAAATATCCCATCCATGCTTTGTGACATCACAGAAATTTCCCTAACAACTGTGAAATCCTAAACAGAAATTTATTATCATGTCAAGGTGATAAAAAAAGATGAGGTCAGTCACAACTAGCACAAAGCAAGAGTCCTGTTTTTTCAGGAAGACACAGGCCTTCAGGTATAAAGAGATGAAAAATGAAGAAAAGATAAAGTGTGACTATAAGGTGATTCAATGGATTTTCTTGTGTATCTCATAAACCAGCTCTGAGAAAAATTAAAATCAGAGCTCTTATGGTGTTCTGAGCAAGAATGGTGTTATTTAGAGTAAGCTGATAGCCTTCAGTTGTGATTATTTAAAGAGTAACCTTCATTGTTATGCATAAGTGCCATCATTTTAAAATTAAAAGTGACCTGAAACACAGTCTTTGAAAATGTCTTCATAAAGTTTTTTTAAGATACCTGCATCAAATATGATAAACAAGAAAACTAAAGTTTCCATTATTTTATACATTTCCATTATTTAAAATTTTTTAAGACAGAGGAAAAAGAAAAAGAAGAAATATTTTTCCCCCAATGCGAAGGACCAATAGATATTGAAAGCTGCCACAAGTATCTATAATAAATTCAACCATCAAATGTCACATGACCGGAAGGTACAGAAATATTTTCTGAGGCAATTGTTCAATTTATCCTTTTACTAAGTGATGCAATCAGTTATACCAGTACGATGGTAAATACTTTCACTAGTAAGTGAAACAACCTTTTGGTTGGTTTATAATTTCAAGAATGATCCTAACTCAAGCCCTTGCTTTGTTTCAATATCCCTTGTTAGTACCACAGACCTCTCTGCCTCTCTTGTTTTTCTCAAAAGCAATTTAGAAAATGCCTGTATTTTAGACAAAAGGAGAACATTTGGTGAAAGAAAATTCATCATTAGGTATCTAGAGGTTTGTTAATAGAAAAGGCAACTCCCACAGTGTACCCTAGTGCTCAAGCCAGACACACATGCTCAGGACCAGCAAGCTGCCTTCACAGTGGGCCAAAAGTCATTATCATAATTTTATATTACATAGACTACATTGAAAATTTAATATATCCCAGCAAAAAGAGACAAAAGACATTTTGCATAATGCTTCTGTGAGCGCACTCTCTCTTGCTACTCTTTTAGCCACCCCATGCAGATAATCACACCAGGAAAAAGAAGTTCATTACCTAAGCCAAATCAAAATTAGGCTTTTCTTTTTGATAGGGAACTTCATTAGTAAGCCCTGTCTTATACAGCTGGGAGATTTGATGAATCTATCTTAGAGTAATAATTCAGTACAATCAGCCACAATTTTACCTTAAGTTTTACGTCTTTATTAAGAAAAGTAGAAATATATAAAGTGGATACATGTAGATAAATGTTTAAATATGTTACATCAAGACGCTAACTAAAATCACTTTTGGATATTTGAAACATTCTGGGGTGATAGAAAAAACCCAGGTAAGAAATGCACCTCTTTGCCAACTTACCTACCCATGATTAAGGCTTTCAAGGAAAAAAAAAAACTAAAGAAGGCAAAGCTGAAACACTTGGAGTTGAGGAAAGCGGGTATTTATTGAAACTATTCAAATGAAAACACCTTCAGATTTTAAAGTTAGCCTTTGATTAACAAGCAAACACAGGGGGAAAGAGTCATTTTAGATATCTTCTTAAGATAAAGGCTCAAGATCCATTGTCCCTACATGCCGTCCAAGAAAATATCCACTGTGGCGCTGAGTCTCCATTTATATCATACAAAACTCAAGTTATCCCACAGACACGGAACAAAGAGCCCCACTCTCCCCTTTGTGTGACCCACATATGTAAGTAAGTGCACCAGCATGCAGGAGCGCTGCTGGCTGCAGACGATGGTCTGTGGAACTCCTCCAAGATTGCATCCTTTCATGCTGAAAAAACCCATCTCCGTAGCCCTGGTCGTGGACATAGTTTTCCACACTGTGCTTGAAGCTAACCTTGACTTCTGTAACCAGGCTGAAGTTTCAGTATCATGCAGGGCTTCCTTGGCCATTGTCCATTATGCTTTCTCTTAATCATACAAAGCCAGCTCTCCTCCAAGAGAAATATCAGTCTCACTTTGCCACTTCTTCCCTCTCTTATTGGCATCCATGAATTTCCCCCAATACTTACATCAATCTTATTGCAGTAACAAGAGTCCTGAATTCCTGAAGGTTAAGACTTTTTGAAACAGAGAAGATTACTTAATTTCCTAGGCCTCTTCGGTGTTATCAATCTATATTTTTTGTTAACCCTGGATGGAGGGCAAAGCCTATGGCAAAACAACAACAACAAAACCATACCAAAAAACTAACCTCTTCCACCTGGTAATAGATGTCACTTCACCCATATTTGAATGGTAGGAACACTCAAGAGACAAATTCCACTTGATTTAAGCTTGAACTGGTCATGGAGCATAAGTGGTCCAAATGGACCAATCCTGACTTCCAATATTGTAATGCTCAACAACCTCTTTTTGAGAAAGCTCAAAAGATTTAAGAAGTCCCTGGCTTAAGAGGTAAAAACTAAATACTTTCGTTCATTTACAACTATTTAAATCGTACTCTCAGAGCATTCTGAAACATAGCATTCTGAATTCTAGCTTCCCCATCGGTTTAATTGAACTTTTACAAATTAATAACATAGTCTATTTTATTCCTTTCTAATGTTTCATCTTCTTCTGAAAACTCTACAGCTCCTGGTAATTTGCTGCCATGTGCAGAAATAGAAAGTGGAAATGAAAGAGTTTCAGATATTTTAAGATATGACAACATAGGAAACTTTTAGGAAGGAACATGATTACAATAGCTACCACTTATAAAGTTTTAACTGTGTACCCGTCATGGTGTTAGATATTTTTCCCCTCAAAACAACCGTTTTAGTTAGCTACTACTATTAATCCCATTTTATGGATTAGGAGACTGAGTTTTTGAAAAGTTCAATAATTCGCCCCAGTCACACAGCACGAAAGTGGAGAGGCTTGGATTTATACTCATTAATCTGACTCTAGTGCCCATTTTCCTAATCACCGTGTTCTCCAACCCTCCCAAGCAAGCAGTGAGCAATAAGCAATTCCAGGAAATCAAAAAAGTTGCTTAATTCTCACACCTGTCCTCTAAGTCACTTATGAAGATGCCCTTCCAGGTGTCCTTTGGGGACAGGAGCTATAAAAAGCATTTAGATATAAAGAAAAAATTTAGGCAGGGAGCCCTATAGAAAACTGGGAAGGATATAGAAAGAGAAATATACGGAAATATGGGCATATTCTATGCCATAATTTTGGTTTCTCTGCAAAAAAGACTATTAATCACTCCATTATCTGGTTTTATAAAAAACACCTTTATTAAAACAACTAACTTGTACTTTCATAACCCTTGCTACTTGGCCACCTTAACCATCACTAATACCTCTTTAAGGTCCTATGAAAGTCACACCACGTCATTCTTCAGTTTTCCTTTCCCTACCCAAATAAAGTTGGGTAGATCATGGCCCAGTGTTAAGTCTTCTTTCATCTTTGCTGACTCAGCTGTACTGTTCTTGTCTCTAGAATTTGTCCTTCTCATTTGACTGTTTATCCATGTTACATTACATTGTGATACATGTGATACAGATGATATATACATGTAGATGTGATCATCTCTTTATACGTATGCCTGGTCTGTCAACCACAACCAGATTCTTTACTCCTTGAGAGCAGGACATACATCTCACGTGTTTGTAAGTAAAAAGCAAAAAAAAAAACCTGGACGCTTAAAAACTGTGTGACAAAGAATAGTGGGGTTAAGATTACACAGGCATCTTATAATTCTTTCTGCCCTGGTTCTCTTCTTCTGAATCTTTATAAATTTATTTATTTATTTATTTATTTATTTTTGGCTGCGTTGGGTCTTCGTTGCTGCATGCGGGCTTTCTCTAGTTGCGGCGAGCGGGGGCTACTCTTTGTTGTGGCGCGTGGGCTTCTCACTGCGGTGGCTTCTCTTGTTGTGGAGCACGAGCTCTAGGCGCACGGGCTTCAGTAGTTGTGGCTCACAGGCTTTGTTGCTCCGCTGCATGTGGGATCTTCCTGAACCAGGGTTCGAACCCGTGACCCCTGCGTTGGCAGGCGGATTCTTAACCACTGTGCCACCAGGGAAGTCCCTGAATCTTTAAAGAATACAGAGCAGGGCAAATATTCTAAAATTTGAGATTTACAAAGGCACCAACGCATACCAGCGCACAGTTGACGAAACAACTGCAAAGACAGTGATCACAAACAAACAACAAATGCCAACAACAAGATCAAACAGAGCAGTAATATCAACAATTAACAAAACAAGTGAAAGCAAGGATCTTGAGATTTATCTTTTATATTAAGGTGTAATAACATAGTCTAAAGAGATATTTTTATGTATTTCATAAGAAAGTTGTAGATTATATAAACCCTGGATACTTGGCCATAAAAAACCAATCAACCATCCTGAGAGGGACCAAACACATATATTTTAAAAATTCCCCTCACATTCAATTGCAATTTCGTCCTAGTTCAGAAAATCCAGTTCAGCTATTTTCTTTTTCAACAGATTTCCACATGCTATTAGAAGTACACAGTTAACCAGGTTTCATGCAGTAGACAAAATGGCATTGTGGGATTACATTAGTTCGACAGCTGCTTTATGACTATAGTTTCCAGACCAATTTATTTAATATTGATCTTTAAACAAACATCAGTACAAATAAATTTGAGCACTCCAGTCCCGAGATTTTATATCTATAAAAGAGGCCTATATTCAGAGAAGCAGGGCTGCTTGTATTTCTGCCTTTGATTCTGTTTTCTTTGATCCTACCAGGTATCAAATACATCAATGCCAAATTAAAACAAATCCATCTTCAGACAACACTCTGTTTATAATCTTTCGTGCAGAAAGAATTTTTCTATCAATAACTTCCAGCAAGCGTTTTAACCGATCTTTTTATTGCTTTATTCTGACTACTACAAAAGGCAGCAGTGCCCGGTCCTGACTTGAGCTGTAGACCCAGCTCTACCTGGAATATCTCCCAGGAAGGGCTGAGGCCCATTTCCCCATCTCCAAGCAGCTTGCTCTCTTTAACAATTGCAACCTGGCGGCAGGGATGCACCAAGATCCAGCTGCCCCTACTGAGAAAATTGCTGCACAAAGCTAGGGGTTCCGAAGGCCAATCTCAAGATTTTTACGGGACTACAGTTGACCATTTGGAGGAGGGGACAGCTGGGTGCTAAATATAAATGGGAAAAAAGACTTACATAGGGAAATAGATAATGAATCCTGGGATTAAACACTCGATTCAATTAGGCGGGCATATCTGAATGTGAGGCATAAATGGACCCAACATAATTATTTGCACAGGACTTATTTATGCTCTTTCTTAGTTATCCTGATTGAGTACAGATATGGGGCTCACCAGGGGATGGATACTCCTGGGGTCTGGAAACTGGGATCAAGTTCAAAGTTTTTGGTCACAATTCATTCATGTCTGCCATCTGTTTTTATGTTCATTGCGGTCTGTGGATTATATTGATCTTTTGAAGAAATAAAGTTTCTTTTCTGATCTTTTCTCTTCCCTCCCTCTTCCCTCTTCCTCTCCACCTTTTCCTTCTTTCTTTTCTTTTAAATAGAAATATTCTGGAAACAGAGTAGGTCAGTGGAAAAAGTCTTTGTGGGAAATTAAAAATCCCTTCAGCAAAATATTCAGGTTTTTTTCCAGACACCTTGAACCTGCACCATCAAAGGAAGGTATATCTGCTCTGAAACGGTAAGATAATTGTCTACTGTGAGTTATGAATTCTGGCCAGTGAAGGATTGTTTTTAAGAACATTTGAATTTTTTTAAAAAGTCTTTTTACTCTGCCATAAATTAGGGCTCAAGGAGCGATTGAGGGGACACAGTATTTTAATGTTTAACATCAGAGATGCATAAAAGATACAACTATTCAAGACTACTATCCCTCAGACAATCTAATAGCTGGATGCTATAAATAAAGCAACAAATCTATTATTTATATAAGTACTAGCTTCTGCTATGCCCCTTTCCAGTGCGCTGACTTAAATGAACTTGGAGCATTAAACAAATGTACAGAATAGGAACCACATCTACTGCATTTTCCTAATTTGAAAGGGCTCTTCTTCTTTGTTCACCAAACCATTAAAACCGTACATATTCTAAAGATAGATGAAAAGTGTCCATGTGGCTAAATGTGGCTACTCTCCTGCCCCTGGGGAACAGGGTGAAATAGAAGGCACAGGGTTTTGTCCACAATGCTGCTGAATCTAAAAGAGGAGGTAGACCCTCCATGTAGCTGGAAGGCGAGGCTTGGTGCTGCTACGTAACCTCTAAGATGCTACGGTGGGACCAGCCAAAGAGGAAGGTCTTCTTTCAGCTGTGTGCGCTGTGGGATGGGTAGAGAATGATTTTTTTCCCTCTTAGAATTATTGAGAGGATTAAATGGTGAAACACAGGTGAATCTGCTTTGATAACCAGATATCAAGCCAACATAAGGTTCATATTCTTTCTTAACTCATAATTATCATCATAAGATATCTAGGAAGGTCATGATTTTATTAAAGGAAGTCCACCTTTTACGGCTAATATCGGCTTCGATGCTGGCTGACCAAGGGCTGGGACAGGTAGAAGAGCTAGTCTTCTCTCTTGGTGCCTCGCTCAGCATCCCTACCCACACCCCAATGTTCCACCGACGCATCACTCAATGAATTCCTTTAAGGCATCATTCCGACAGAGAACTCTATACATTTTGTATGTCATCCCCACTGCATCCTTTCGCTGGCTAATTCTCAAGGAGTTAGGGCAGGCAAGTGAAGGGAAGACATGTCCCAGTCCTGGGTGCTCACTTCCATTGGGATAGTCTGTGACGAGAGATGAGTCAATGGTCCTAATGAGCCTCTACCATTTGGGTGAGCCATGGGAACTGATGGTCTAAATCTCAGATATCAGCTATGCTCTGGGCAGAGAAAATCCTGAAAACCACTCCTCTGCAGACATTTCCATTAAAACCTTTACAACAGTGAGCATGTAATTATTCACTTCTTGCCTTTTACCTACTGACCGTGAGCATCTGAGACATACTCAGCATATCTTTGTATCCCCAGTCGGTGACAGAGTCCCTGGCATGAACAGATGATGAATGAATGAGTACAGGCTAGAGGAACAAACTCAGAGAGGTGATGATGGTTCTGAAACCATGACATACGAGCGGAGTTTGAAGGAAATGGTGAATGTTGATCTTGGAGGAGAATCAAGAGAAGAGGCATGTCAGCTGCAACAAAATATATGAAGGACTTTATGGCAGAGGAAGGATTTGTTTCTCTCCACGTGGACCAGAGGGTGGAAATTTCGGACAGGCTTATAGCATCCTGAGACACCTGCCTTTCCTTCATCACCCACATCTTCGGGTCATAACCCCTAAATATTTCTGTGTTCCATTTCTTCTCCATTTCCCTTGCCAGAGTCTTGGTTCTGACTCTCATCTAAATCTCTTGGCCTATTTATACTTCGCTGCATGTGATCTCTCACTCCTTTACTTCCACGCTCTAGCCTGCTGCAGGTCTTAGTATGTTGTCCCCTGATTAAAATCTCTTGGAAGCCTCTCCGCTATCCTCAAAATAAAACTCAACTTCCTTGGCTGGGAAATAGGGTCTCTGAGGATCTAGTTTCTCCCTGAGTCTTTAAACTCCATGCTTTAGGCATACTCTTCTCTCTGACTGAATACCCTTCTTCCCTGGCCCTCCTGAGGGGCTTGGACTCATCATTCAAGATTCTGCTCAGAAGTGTCTGCTTTTATAAAGTCTCCCTTGCCCCTCACAGGCATGTTCATTTAGCCACTTCCCTGTCTTCTCCTAACTAACACCTTGTGGCTTAGTACATTTCAATTATTTATATTTTTATTTTTATTACCTTGAGGAAAGGTAACATTCTATTTACCTTTGTATTCCATTAATTTTGTATCCCATTTATTCAGCATTTTATTTACTTTGTTGAGTAAATATATGAGTGACAGGGTGATTTACCCTTTAAGTAGATCTTCAAAACTTGGACCAGGCTTTCTGGGGAAGTGTTGATTCCTTAGGTGTTCAGCTGGTAGGCTGGATTAGACTTTTACAGGTTCTTCCAGCTTCTTTCCTCCACTCCCACCCCCTTAGGGCTTGGTGAGCAATGGGGTAGGAGAGAGTCAAGGCAGGCACGTGTGTAGAAGTTTAATCAGAGCTTTCTGTTCAGGCAAGTAGACTAGTCAGAAAAGTCAGAGCTGGCTTCCACTGTTCACAGATGATAAACTAGTCCAGGATCTAGGTTAAGTACTGTAAAAGCCTCCCCCCCCACCCCTCCACAAGCTAAGCCTATCAGGTACAGTGAGAGAGGATTTCACTTAGGGACTCATGTTACACAAACAAGAAATGATTTTGATAAACAAAAGACTTCAGCAAAGTCCTTTCTTGCGGGATGAGGGTCAGCATATTTGCGCCCTTGATGTTGGTTCCTAATGGTTATTTCTTACATGAGAGAGTATAAACGCTAACATATCATTCCACGGCTTGCAGAGATCTCCCAGAGTATTAAAGAGCAATGATTTACAAGTACTACTCTTATGAATGCACACAGTGGAATCTTTCTACACATTTTTTAAGCACTAGCCATCTGGGAGATCACAGGTCTGCAAGATCACAGATCATAGATCACAGATCAATGTCTACGTTTAGGCATTTACTTAATGCACTCCAAGGGCAATTTAGAAAATTGTACTCTAGTGATCCCCTAAACTCAGTGCCCCTCCCTAAGTGCCTAACCAATTACCAAGGGGATGCTTTTACTGCTAGAGAGAACTTAACTTTAAAAAAGTTTTAAATCTGGTACTAATGATAGCCTAGAAGATTATGATCCTGTGTTATGATACAAGGAAGGATGCCCTTTTACAGAAAACTGCTCTCTCTGCCTAAATTCAACTTAAAGTTTTGCACATAGGTTTAAGATCTCCTACAAATTTAATTTCATGAGGTGCGAATTCAAACTCTCTTTTCTACCCTTAAACGTAGCGCTTGATTATTTTTTCATACTTTGTTGGCATTAGTGAAAACAGTGTAACTACTAGAGATAAAGTTAAAATGCAAAGTTACAGGTTACTACAGTTCTATAAGAGTCACTGGGACAAAAGTGATGGAAGTTACTCTTACTTAAATCTGACCCAAATTCCCCCAACACTGAAAAATGTGTAGGTGCCTTTCCTACCACACAAACTATGAGAGCTTTTAAAAATAATTACCTACAAACTGTGAAGCAGTCAGTTAGGAACAGAGGGTGCTTACCGTTTTGAATGTGAATTTTTTTAATGGTTCTGATAACTGTGTTTATTATGTCTTTTGGTACATGTGATATTACTAAGTGTATCTTTTTTTTTTAATAGATCTTTATTGGAGTATAATTGCTTCACAATACTGTGTTACTTTCTGTTGTACAACAGTAAGTGTATCTTAATGCTGTCGGTGTGGAGAATGTTGATCAGCTAAAATTTCAATATGCATGTCATCTACACTAATATTTTAAGCAACTCGTTTGATCATGTAAATGGGAATCATATTGCCACAATTCTCTAATAAAAATCTGTGCTTTTCCATTAAAAATCTACTTCCTATACTGTCCATAAAAATGCCCTCCCCATCAGGATTTATGAAGTCATGGGGAAGCCTGCTTGGTCCTGCCCCCTTTCCTGTTATCTTTTGGTGCCGGGGATAATGAGAGACTTGACAACGTGGCTTCGGGTTGGAATTAAAAGCCTATAGCTCTTCCCACTCTGGTTTTATGGGGCCTGGCTGCTGAGACTTCACAGGACCTCGCTGAAACGACCTGTCTACTTGAGCGCCACCTGGTCCCACCCGGCGAGGCCTTTGGATCAAACCCTTCTCGTGTGAATACAGACAACGTCTGGGAAACCGTGGTGCGGATGTCTCCACAGAGAATCACAGATGCTGTCAGGACCTAACTTCACACTCAGACATTTGATGCATTTTAAAAAGGAATTCAGCCTCAGACTCAAACAGGCAGATGGATGGTCTAACACTTCAAAGGCTTTAGCAGGATTGCCGGTTTTTTTCCTTTGTCCCATAACCCATTCTGCTTCTCCTCCTTCTCCCCAACATGCCTCTGCATGGTTCTCAAGGAAGTGACAGTCTCACCAATCCTAACAGAACACCACAGAATAAGCACCGATCCATTAACTCCCTTATACAATCCCGAGCTTTTCCAGTTCTAACATCAATGGTTCCAAGAGATCAGGGATGGGCGCAGGGAGGAGTCACAGAAACAGCGACAAGACTAAAGAAGCAATAAGACAACACCCAGTTCTGTGTTGTGCTGTGGCTGGGAAACGGTGAGTTATCTTCCAACTTGGAACCTGTTCTGCCCTCACAGTCAATTCCCGTCAGCAAAGTGAAGGTATCCTAGATTGCAGGAAAGGCTGATTGCATTCTGGTTCAGGCCATCTAGGAAAAAAGCCCCAAGTCCAAATTGACCTTTACCTTAAAGGGTTTATTTTGACAACTGACAAAGCAATTATTAAATTAGAAATATGCTGGCAACTGAAGCTGCTGATGTCTACACAAGTTCAAAAATTGCTGCTTTTCCATTAATTAATTATGGGGTTTACACAAGTTGGTCAATTGACACGGAATGTGGACAAAGGATTTTCCCCTGAGACATCCAGAAATAGGTGCATATCTAAGTCTTGCCTCTAACTCTGATGGAACCTGATGCCACGAAAATGTTGAGGGTTCTACAGAAGCCTAAGGTGGAGGTGAAGTAGAGGGGGGCAGAATAGGCAAAAGTGGGCTTCAGAAGTTGTAATCAATCAGTCAACACATTCCTATTATAAGCTAGGGTGTCAACTTCATCCCAAGTTGGAGAAGATGACATTATGTGCCCTTTCATATTTTGAAATTTAATGGGAGAGTGGAGAGAATATTTACTTATGTGAAATCACTTGCAAATAACCCAAACCCAATTCTGGATGAGTTAGGATTGCCAGGAATAGGAAAGGGGAGACAAGCTGCGTCTTTAAAGAAGAGCATCTATTTATAGGTATGGTGGAATATACCTGGGGATAAACTCGGAGAAGATTCAGCTGAAAAAGACCTTAGAGACTGTCTAATACAAAAACCTTTATATAAACCTTTATATAAACCTCTTTATAAATAAGGTGAAATGGACTTGTTTATAGTCTTTTGGTTAGAATGGCAGAGCCAGACTGATAGTTCAGTTCCCATCAACAACCTGTCCTGTGATCTTTCCACAATGCCCTTCCTCTATGTATGTTCTGTACAATAACCTACATGTCAATTTTCTCTATTTAAGAAGCAACATTTCCTCATGCTTGTTCATTCCTTCAAAGCAGAGATGCACAATTCACACACGTGCATATGCACATAAATAGGAAGTATTTTTAAAAGTCTAAGAAGCTAAATGGAAAGACTGGACCTGGCTTAATCCATTCGTGTCTTGACTTAAATTTGATGTGTTGTCTATATCCATGTTTCAGGCAAGAGTATTTTCTTCATCTGTTGACTGTTGTAATTTGCAAAGGCTAGTATCCTTTATATACTACACAATTTAAAATGTACATGCTACATTCTCAGATAGTTAAGAAGTTAAAATATATGTACATTAAACACCACTAAAAAGAAAAATAGCAAAAAAGTGGAAAAATAATATGTTAAAAGTCAAATATCTCATAGTGTTAAAATATCTCATAGTGAAGTGTTCTTTTAAGTCAATAATATAGTGACAAATGCTAATTTTTAATGGCCATAAGGCATGAATAAGTTCTTTCTAAAATACCAAATAAAAATGGTGAATAAAAGATGAAAAAATCAATCTCACTAGTAATAAAAATGGAAAATTAAAATGAGGCATTGTTGGTACGTATCAGATGGAGTTTTCTAAAATTAAAAACATCTATTTTTTAAAGGTCCATTACTCAGTGTGGTCGAGGGCATGAAGACATGGGTCTTCTCACACACAGAGGGAGATGTATATCAGTACAACTTTTCTGACCAGAAATCTAAAAATTCATATGAAGAGCTTTAAGAATTTTCCCATACTTTCTTATAAGAATTTATCCTAGGACCTTCCCTGGTGGTGCAGTGGTTGAGAATCTGCCTGGCAATGCAGAGGACGGGGGTTTGATCCCTGGTCCGGAAGATCCCACATGCCGCAGAACAACTAAGCCCGTGTGCCACAACTACTGAGTCTGCGCTCTAGAGCCCGAGAGCCACAACCACTGAGCCCACGTGCCACAACTACTGAAGCCCGCGCACCTAGAGTCCATGCTCCACAACAAGAGAAGCCACCGCAATGAGAAGCCCGCTCACCGGAACGAAGAGTAGCCCCCGCTTGCCACAACTAGAGAAAGCCTGCGCACAACCAAAAATAATAAAGATAAAAAAATAATAATAATTAAAGAATTTATTCCTAAGGAGGTAATCAGAGATTGTGGAGGAGAATGTTCATTACAGTGTTGTTTAGAAGAGCAACATATTGGTAAGAATTCAAAATGTCCAGCTCAGACTATGCAGAACGTCCAAGTGCACTGCTTCAATAAAGATGAGCCTGAGTATTTGAAGGGCTATTTTATAATCATTAAGGTATCTAAAGAGTCAGTGTATCTCAGTGGTTTAGAACACAATCTCTGGACCTCAAACTGCTCAGTCCAAATCCTGCCAACTATTAGCTTTGTGCCCTTGGGCAAGTTACTTAATCTTTTAGTGTCTCAGTTCCCTCAAGTATAAAATGGGGGTAATAGCAGTACCTGTCTCATAGAATAGTTGTAGCTTAGATAAATGGATCCACATATTTAGTTAGAATGGTACTGACAAATTATAAACACTCAATAAATGTTAATTATATATTTGATATATCTGAAGAATATTAATGACATGGGAATATGTGCATTATATAATAATATTAAAAAAGCAGAAAGCACTTAAAATGTTATATTGTATGGTAAGATCACATTCATATTTAAAGTATATACATGTGTGTATATATTTGTATAAATAAAAGGCTGAAGAAGAAAAACTTGAAGAATATATACCAAAATGTTATCACTTGGCTCTTAGAGTGGAGGCTGTAAGTAATTAATTTTCCTATATACTTTTCTGCATTTTCCAAATTGGCCATAATCAGAAAAATTACAGATTATTCAAAGAAAAAATAGGAATAGTTTTTCTCTCTCTTCAGTCTTTGATTTTTAAGGAAGGAATTTTCAGAGGAAAGGAAACACCACTATGTATGAAACCATTAAAGCATGGAAAGAGAAGTTGCCTAGGACAGTAAAGGAGACTGAAAAACACAGGGAAGAAGGGGGGAAAGGAAATGAAATGAGGTAAGTTAAGAAGAGATGAACATACCAAGCAGAAAAAATCAAGGAAGGAAATAGGAAGCAAGTAACTGTGCAAAGACCTAGGAGATAAATCAGAACAGAAAACGTAGAGGAAGCCTGGCCGATTGTCACACGTCTGCATGTCCAGAGTGGTTGGCCAGGTCACCGCTGCTCACAAGAGCCTTCTTTACAGTGAAATGTGAGGTGCTGCGTTACAAGAAAATGGTTAAAGGTAACCGAGAAGCTGATCATTATCAATTAAGCCGTGCTCACTTGGCCCGGAGGGGTGTATTCTACAAAGTGAGCCAAACAGTTTCTTCCACAATTTTCATTTTGTTTCCTTCATAGTACATTTATTTGCTGTGTTACCCAAAGTTTGGATAACCCCAGAATCCAGGCATATCCTCAGGGCAGGGGAGAGAGAACAACGTGATCTAATGATCACCGCCTTACCACACTTAAGTTTCCTTCAATTACTGGCTGAGGAAATCATCTAAACGAGGAAATGTGTGAAGGCTGCTTTCTACAGAGGAGAAATGATTAATATTGAATAACAAAAAAGAAGCCAAAGAATTAAAATGGACTTTTTAGGGTTGTAAAATTGAAGATGAATTACTGTCACGCCTGTGGATAACAAGGGGCTGTATTCAAATTAGGTCTGCATCGATTCAGCGGGTCAGTGTAAAATTCAGAGTAGTCTGGTCCACATAGGAAATACTAGAGAGAGAAAAGAAACCCTGAGCCTTGATAGGGACTAGAAAGAATAAAAGGTCTTAAAGTAGGGGCCACTTCAACACACGCAATGTAGAAATTTCGTATCAAGGTCAACTGAATCACACTTGCCAGGAAGGTCACAGGACCCAATATGTGCCTTTGAACAAGTTCCTTGGCCTCCTTCGGCCTCCTCACTGTAAAACCAGGATAATAATATAACTGGGTTATACTGGAGGATGAAGTGAGACAATCCACGTAAAATGCTAATCTCGGTGCAAGGTATTCTACAAGTGATAGCTGAAAAATAGTATAAAATTAGCAAAAGAAAAGGGGTTATTATTTTGTAACTATATCAGGAAATGCTTAAGGAAATACTCTGGGAGGATCAGAGAGAGGAAATGAAGATGTACAGAGGCCACCAGACAACTCAGCCTCAGGAACACTCTTTCGGTTCAAAGGGGAATTCTGTTAGACACAATCTGAGTTAGCCCTCAAAGGGTTATTTTAGTGGTGTGTTATTCTATCCATCTTTGCTGGCAGGGCAACATTAAATGCAGAACTCATGAAAAGGAAATTGGGTAAGCTTTCGCCCATCAGAGGAGAGTGGGGAAAGTACCTTTTATGAGTAGTCACCAGTGAACTATGGGAATGTCCTTTAGGATGCTGACCTAGATATGTTTCCAGGTGAATTAATGCTTCTCTGTCACTTTTACTGTCCAAGGGGTGCATAAATGAATGAATGAATGGCATACATTTTGCTGGGTTCCAAGCTTCCTGATTAATTTGAAACAAGTGATGAAGAGCTTATTTAAGAATTTAGTTAGAAAAGCTGGGTTCTTTTGCACATGACACACTTGCACACCCCACATACATAGACACACACATATCACCAGGTTTCCTTGTGACACCACTCCATTCACAGGAACTTTATTTACTACTCTCATTGTCAGGTTTGGGAGTAAAATTTCCATAGATAAGTTCACACATATGTGTTCTTCGCGTTTCGTGTTCTTTACAGCGCTTTGTACATTCCCACAGTGAGAAGAAAAACAGAAACCAAGGTGAGAATTCTTTTGACATTTCCATTGCTTTTCACATGAAACAAACAAGCCATATGTCATAATGGGAATTAGAGATGGCATTTGGGGAAGTTCCCACTTTTGAGGGGAGTGTACGTGTGTGTGTGTGTGTTCTTTTCTGCTAGAGTTACTATAGCAGATAATTTAAAATAAAATTCAGCAGGTCCTGATGTTAAATTTGGGGCACCGAACTGAATTTAGGGAGAGCAGAATTATCAGGCCTCTCTGGGGAGGTGGTCTAACACCTCCTGAGGCCCCTGGCTCAGCTGTGGCAAGCTAATAAGGTTACCCTGAAGCAGATGCAGTTGTTAGTACAGATGTGGCATGGGACCTCCTGAGGCAGGTCACAGTCATGATAACTCATGGTCATATGCAAGATACTCATTATGAAAGCTTGTGACGGGAGACCCTCAGACTGGAGGTATCCCAGGGTGTCATGCTCTCTTTGTCTCCTTTTCTCTCAGTTCACCTCACCGAAGGCAGGCTAATCATTTTTCACACACACACACGCACACACATGCACACACGCACACACACACACGGTGTTTGGGGAGAGTTGTGTTTGGGACACTTTCCCTTCAATGCAAAAATATTGTATATTAACGCATATACGTGGAATCTGAAAAAAATTGGTATAGACGATCTTATTTACAAGCAGAAATATAGACACGGACGTAGAGAACAAATGTATGGATACCAAGGGGGAATGGGGGTAGTGGTGGGATGGATTGGGAGATTGACATTGACATATATACACTATTGATACTACGTATAAAATAGATAACTAATGAGAACCTACTGTATAGCACAGGGAACTCTACTCAGTGCTCTGTGGTGACCTAAACGGGAAGGAAATCCAAAAAAGAGGGGATATATGTATACGTAGAGCTGATTCATTTTGCTGTACAGCAGAAACTAACACAACATTGTAATGCAACTATACTCCAATAAACATTAAAAAAAAACACAAAGGACTTTAAATCATTCTAAGGCAATTCGAGTTATGGGGCAAGTATGCACAGAGAATATCACAGAAATCGAGTGTGACAGCTGGTGTGGGTGTCCAGAAAGGAACTGCCCCTATTTATGGACACAATGGCGAGGAATGGTTTTGGCAGCCAGTTTCAAGGTTCATGGTGTGTGGTGAAATGGGTAATCCTGCGGGTGAGGACTGATTATAAAGAAAACAGTGTGTCTCTTCAACACTTCCCACTGCTCACAGTGTAAAATGATGCTTTGGAGAAGACAGATGAAAACTACTGGATTTAATTTTACTGAAAACCCTTTCAAAGAGAGTGAGCTGATCTTACAAAATCACACAATCTCCTGAATGAATGGAAGGGTGCACGTGCAGTTTGCACGCTGAAGTAGTAACTTGAAAATTGCATGCTGGTAACCTGGGTGAATGCAGGACAGAGTGGAATAATGTACAGAGAGTAGCTTAAGCACCAAAAGAATCTGATTTGTTCAATATTTTCAGACTAATGGAGCACTGCTACTAATGTTCTGATTTCCAGCCCGAGAAGACAGACAAGCAAGCTGACTTCTGAAATTCCCCAACCACTTCGTTAACAAGGGCGGCGGGTTACAACATGATAAGCAGTAGCTTCTGGACACATGGGGGCTGCCTTCCGTGGGGTTTCCGAACCTCTCAGTCCCAGGGGGAGGGGAGGTGCCGGACAGTAAATGGAGGTAAAGTTAAATCTCCCCCGTGAATCATGTTTCCCCAAGAGGAACTCTATCGCTGGGGTCATTCTTTAGCTTGTCTGAACCAATTTTCCTTCCTCTATAAGTGGTCATGAAGAGGACAATTATTGTGGTCCAGTGTGAAACCAAATACTGTTACAAATAGCTTCAATGAAGTTACAATTTATAGGACAGAACTCCTCCATTCATATGTGAGGACAACTATCATTCTAAGATTCTTGCAAATGAAGACCTACAAAAAAATAAGCTTTAATCAAACTAAAGATAAAAAATAATGTTAAGAATAAAAATTGAAGGACATGAAAGCAAAGTGTGATTTCAGATGATACCAGAAGAATGTATGGGAATGCGATTCTACGATCATCAAAAGGCAACGTTTCTAAATAACTTCTACGTCACTAGATCTCTATTTCCACAACACAGAAAACCACTGGAGATTTTAATATCTAAGTTTACTCATGCATTCATTCAGTCCATTAATCAATCATCCATTCAGCAAACTTTTCTTGCCAGCCAATAAATTTTTAAGTGTTTTCTATAAGATATCAGAGATTGTAAACCAAATCCAATAGGGCTTGGCCATCAGACCACACAGTCTGTTATCTGATATAAGAATGCAGTGAAGATGATTGACAAAGATGCTTCAATAATAAAATCCATATCAAACTTGGGTATGGGTTTAGGGTTGGATGTGGCTCCTGAAAAAAAAAAAGGTAGAAATTGAAATAAAGTCAGTTATCTCTGTGACTGGAATATTTCTATCACAGAACCACATATTCATCATAATTTAGGTTCAGTTCTTTAAGCTGTATCTTACAGTGGGCATTACATCAGATACTTAGTCTGGCCAGCAGGATTTAATATGCTAAGACCTGACTCACCAGAGCCTTAAAATACATTCATTATTTATTTCAACTATTAATCTAAAGATTAAAATAAGATAGTACTTGTATATATTTTTCTCAACTGCCCCTTCTTAACTTTATTCTTTCATTAGTGGGGAAACAGAGACAAGAAGAGACTATAATTCAGGATCCCATAGCTAGTTAGTAGCCGAATTCGATCTAGAATGCTTGCTTTCTAATCAATGATCTCAGGTTTATATACCTTAGGTCATACAGTTTTGATAGATTTTAAATTACCAAAGTTAGCACAGGAGTCAATAATATCAGAGGAGAAGACACAGTGTAGTATGAGAAATAAAATGGATCCACATATGTTCTGGGCAATGTAACTATGACCTGAATCACACAGAAATATGCAATCTGGTAACCACACAGATAACAGTGTTCTTTCAATTCATAATAAATTGATAGCATTTTTTTTATGACAAAGATAGTTCAAAGATTTAAAAGTTGCCGGGCACGCTAATTAGAGTCAAGAGCAGCCTGGTTTATATCTAGCTCCTTTTTAGCACCGTTTTATTGGTTTGGTCCGACACCATCCCCTGCAGTGTGTGGAGACAGGCCAGGAGTATGAGGGCTGCAGAGGAGAAAGAAAATCAACTGTGAAATTGGTAATTTTATTGAGTTTCACGGGGGGCTTTGTTGTTAAGACACAACGCAATTGGAACAGAACGCCTGTGGTAACACCACGCACACGGTGACCATTTCATGGCCAAAGGTAAACTCCCCCTAACCAAAAGCTACACGTACACACACATCCCCCCTCAAAAGTACTTTGCAAGGTGGGAAAAGAAATGGATCTGGTGAAGGATGAATGGTTATGTTGCAGGTACGAGGGCACCGCCAAAGCACAGGCAGAATGGTACGTGTGGAGCGGTGTGTGCGTGTGTCTTTCCCTCCCAACATCTCAGAAGGTTCCTTTTCTGAACAGGGCCTGCTGGTTTGCGTTCAGGGAAAAGCTGTCCTTTTACTATAAATGGTAAGAAGGTCTCAGAGGGGTATGTGAGGAAGACAGGGGCAGAAGGAGAGGACAGACCGAAATGTAATGCCTGAACAGCTGAAATCATTTGGTACTCTCAATCCCCCAGGTAAAATAAGAATTAAACATAGCTAACAGGATATTACTCCCAGTTGGAAAAGATCTGCTTGCTGGCCATGTGAAAGCGAAGTGAACAATTGCTATTTGTTCTAGGCTGGTATTTTTTTTCCCCCCTGAAAGTTTAAAGCAGGAATAGTTAAATCGAGTATGCTGGTTAACTGGGTAAGTACCTTCGCAGCTTCTGTGCCTTGCAGGGCTGTCCCTGTAGTGGGTTAATTTGGTTTCAGATGGAAGGATGCAGAAAGATGTTCTAGGCAGCCAAGATGGGGCAGGGCAGAGGAGGTTAAGTGGCGGTGAAAGCAGGAACACTTTCATTCTGTGAGAAGAGTGTGTGCGTGCAGAACCCTTCTCCTCTGGAAAACACTTTCTCCCACACCAGTACACGGGTCTGAGCAGCGAGCTACCATGCCAAGAAGGCTTCATTTTTGTCATGCATTTGGACCACATTTTTGAAAGGAAAGAAAATAAGGAAAATCAAAACAGTCCTACGTGTCGTCATCAGTTTAATCTAAACTGTATGCGGGAGTGGTGATGCTTTGCTCTCTCATTTGGGGGCACATCTCAGGAGATTTTTGCCCTCTCCGGGGGAAACTAAGTTGTCATGCTTGGCTTCTCCCCACACAAGGGAAGCACGTGGGTCACACGATGCATGAAGAAGGGAGGGAACAGCGGTTCTATTGGCAGGAGGGGAGAGCACGTTGCCACCCCTCCCTGGGAGGCTCCCTCCACTCCCGCACCAGGGAGAGGGCCGCTCAGTTCACCATTCATGCTGAAAGTGACCTAAGACGGCCAGCTGGCATTTTTTACTCTTATTTATTTTTGTGCAATCGGGATAATAGCTACATCCACCAGCAAAGTATAAGTACAATACACCTGGATGCAGCTACACTTCCAGGATATGGAAGAGGGGTACTCATACATTTTCCATAGAGATAACAATGAACGCTGATGTCCTGCTTTCCAAAAGATACAATCTGTGTTTCGTGTGTGTGGCCCAGGATGTCAAAGCATCTGTATGGACCCGTTTCACTTTCAAACGTGCATTAAAACAGAAGCGCCTCTTTTAACACTCATATGTTTTTTGTTTTTTTTCCAATGCACTGTATTCTGTGCTTTTCTTTTTCAAAATGCAATTAATATGGTTGTGTGTTAAATGATTCAGTGAAAGTAAATCTTTCATATTCAGGTAAGCAATTCAGCCTTGCATGGTTTTATGGGAATTAGGTTTTTTTGAAGTCTGGGTTGAGCGTGCCCATAACTCTGACAGGGCCCTGCAGGCTCTTGTCTTCACCTTCAAATCATAAGACAGAGAAATCAAGCTCCCTCTGTGCTCTCAATTATACCAAAAAACACGGAGCAGAAGTCTTCAGTAATTCAATCCCTGTGGAAGCTTCTTCATACTGTTTGCACTGCTGCAACTGCTGACAGCAGCAATCTCACAGTGCCCCCTGGTAGACTGTCAAAGTTCCTCATACGGTGTGAGCGGCCCTGCTCTGTCCCATGGCTCCTTCTCCAGAGACCTCTAAACACATGCATGACTTTTGATGCTCGCTTGATAGTGGCCAAGAGGCCAGAACACATCACAATGCGGGTTCTCATACCCTTACAAGGTACTTTGTACTCAAACGAATAAGTTCTGTGGCTACATGTGGGCCTGAGTTGGTGTAATTTAATCACAAGTACAGCTGCATAAACACGGTACTGAGGAATGTCTGTCTGCAATTGGATTCTTTCTTTGAAAATACACTGTAGAAAATTCCTGAGTGCCATTTTCCATATGGTTAATGAGCAAATGTATCATGGCCAGCTTTTAAAAGTAATTGGAATTTATGAGTTGCAGCGATTCTAGCACATGTGCACAAGAAACTGTGTGTACCCTGGGCTCTTCCTTATCGTGCAACCCCACTTCATAGTTTTCTGCCAAACGACACCAAAAGAACCACTCTGTGTGTTTAATTGGCTTAAATCATCAGTAACAGCCTACAGCCAACATTCCGGCAGCCGCCAACCTCTTTCTAGTCTGTGCCCCCCAAAACTGTTATAGGTAGGTTAGCCCACTTAGGACACAAAAGTGCCATTCATTTATAAAGTTTCACTTCATAAATATGGATTTCAAAGAAATCTTTTAACACACTTTCCCACCCGCAAACTCTGCTGTTACATCACATTGAAGTTTTTAACCATTCTTTTTAATGGAATAAAAGACAGAGGGTACAACAGCAAAAGTGAACTCTAATATAAACTATGGATTGGGGGTGATTATGATGTGTCACGGTAGGTTCATCAGCTGTAACAAATGGACCTCTCTGCTGGGGCTGTTG